>NW_026989807.1:3276772-3932127 GCF_036321535.1 Camelus dromedarius | reverse complement strand
TCTAACCCACTACTCTTTTTCAGAGTCCCAGACAAAACAGTGTGATTGTATCAACAAAAACAAGAATATATGCACCCTTCTAAATGCACGCTACAACTTTACTACTACACACGGCACTCTATCAGTGACCTAAAGGCGGATGACAGCCAAGAAATTTGCAAGGATCTTATTCTGTGCTCATCCCTTTTTGTTTTTGGAACCTCAGGCAATTTGCCTCCTCTCTCTGAGTGTCATTTTCCTCATCCTTCAAATGGAAGTGTAACAGTCATTCATTTGCTCAGTGTCTATTTGACAACAGGAGACGGCTTATGAAAACAATAACAATAAAAAGCAAAACGGCAATTCTGATCTGTGCTGTCTTCCTCCTCCTCCCTTACCTTGAACTTACAGGGTAAAATGGCAACTTCCACTAAATCCCGAACTTAAGGACCAGTTCTGATAAGGAAGTCACAGGACTGCCATGTAATCGAGAAATGACTTGGTGAAAAAGAATGAGTTGCCAGCAAATCCTCAAAACCAGTAATGATGCAAACCCTGGGAGCTACAGGCATGGGTGGGAGATCCTTAGTTTCCCATTTCACAAAGCAGAGAACTTTGCAGGGTCCTTGAAAGACACAGATAGTCCAGTATAACCACGCCATATTTTGGAGTACATCAGGGCCACATCACTGCTGACCTGCACTTCTGTGTGTCCCAGAGCGAAAGCCCTGTGTGGGGGTGACTGTGTTTGAGGCTGGACAAGAACTGTTCTGCCTTTTTTGCTCTCTCTCTTCCTTCAATAAAACAACTGCTAGGATTCTGGTTGGGAGCACTACACTCACATTCTCTGGCAAATCACACACCAGGCAGCTGTAGCTGATAAGAGATAGAGGACTCTTCTATGAACATATATACACCAAAGTCAGGCAGAAGGCTGCCTGTGACCTTGGGAATCCAAACCAGCTTTCCTGTTAATCAGGATATTAGACATCTAAAGAAAGTATGCACCAGATGATTATGATGCCTTAGACAGCGTTGGTGGTTATGTCCAGCAGTATCTAAGGACAAGTCATGCTCTGGTAGATGGGAGCATTTTGGTTGCCTTAAGAGTTTTCTGCTGAAGGGCTGGGACATTTCATTGGGCCTTGAATCTCCAGACCTCTTTACTCACGAAGGCAGACAAGGTAGGTGAGCCAGCTCAGCCTTTATTCCCACTTCCTAACCAAAATGCTATGAGGTTGAAAATATATTTCTCAGACTCTCCTGCAGCAAGAGTTCCAGATGTGGCTTTAAAAATGCCCATCAGAGTTTGAGATTTGCAAATATTTACTACTATATATAAAAATAGATAAAAAACTAAATTTCTTCTGTGTACCTCAGGGAATTATATTTAATACCTTGTAATAAACATTAATGAAAAGAATATGAAAAGGAAGTCATATATATATGTGTGTATATGAATGACTGGAACGTTGTGCTGTACATCACAAATTGACACATTGTAACTGACAATACTTCAATTAAAATATATATGTGTGTATATATATATATACATATGTATATGTATATATGTATATGTATATTTAAAATGCCCATCAGCAGCATCTGTCACTGAAAGCAACAACCCAGATGAATGGAGGCAGAGGTGGGTGGAGGAGCTACGTTATTTTGCTGGGGTGGATGCAACCAGCATGGCAGAGATCTAGAAGGAATGGTCACAACAGCCACTCACTGATCTGCAAGTGAGTTAGGGTAACAGCTTCCTGAAATCCTCCCCACACCACCTGATGAGCCAGGTTTCTGATGTTTCTCTGGAAATCACTGGGCCCAGTCTGGAACTCAGGTAAAAATTAAAAACTGCAGTCAGGCAGTGAAGAGACTGGCAGGACGCTTTGGACAGAAGTAGGTCAGAAACAACAAGGAATGGGGAGGGGATAGAATGTGTACTGAGGACCCTGACTTCAGGGGTTGGTTGTCGATGCTGAGGACTCTGAGTCAGTATGAGTAGATGGATTGGTGTGGACTAAAAGGTTAGCCATTGATTAGATAAGTGTGTGATTTGGCCTATATTTATTAGAAGAGGTTTGTTTTTCTTTCAAAATTGACCATTTCTAGGGAGCAGAAAAATACTCTGCCACATAAAATCTAAGTGCAAAAGAGATGCTATGGGATGATGGTGGTATGAAAAATTTCAGTTCTGCAGTTCCATGGTTTCCTTAATGAGGTGCACTGCAGTAGGTACTTAAAATAAAATAAGGTACTTAAAATAAAGACATCATCATATGTACATATCCTTAAAGATACACGTACGGTGCTATAAGTTGGCCTGAAAAGTGTTCTGCATTCTAAAATCCGATGAAATAAAATCAGTAGCTCAATATGCCTGTCGGCTCTATAAACATGATGTAGCTAATGATCACAGAAAGCAAGATCAGCTAGGAAATTTGAGATGTGTCTTTTCCAGTGTCAAGGTTATTATGTTTTGCTTAAAAAGCATTTTTTTAATTAGGGCTATCAGCATCCATTGGTATACGGGGTTCAGTAGATGTGTTCAGATGTTCTAGACAGTGAATCAGAGTAGACTGAGGTTTAGACAGTAGTTAAATGTCTCGCCTGTGTGATCTGCACCCACATATTGATATACTAAAAATCCTTAAAAGTGAGAACTTCATTAAAGCAATTAAAAAAGAGTTTAAAAAAAACAGCCACAGACTAGTGGAAGTTTTGTAACATGTAAAAATGACAAAGGGCTATTCATGAGCGTATTTTTAAAAAACCCCTACACTTTAATAAGAAAAACAACAAACTGACAAAAGGTTACAAACTGCTTCCTGTAGGAGAAGCCATGCAAATGGACTCTTATGTGAATGGGGCTGGAGCTGCAGAATTAGTTATTCTTGCAAGTAGCTCAGTTAAAAACAAATGCACATGGGATACACTTCTAGAATATCTGAGTAAAAATCTTGGAAAACTTACTCCTCTGTGAAGCAATGACAATGACAAAATTTGTCAAAATTGACCTCTGCAGAACTCTGGAAATTAAACAAAGGCTTCCAGCAATCTGGGAAGTGTTTATTTGAGAAAAAAACAGCTAAATCTCCATAAAGATAGTGAGTTTTGTGGCATTGTAACTTGATCTACCCCCATCCCCGTAGCCTCACCTAAATGGTGGCCTTTAAAAGCAACAGTCTCACAATCAAGGTAGGGGCAGAAGGGGTTTGAAGTTACCCAAAAAACCCATCCCCAGAGAGCTGTCACTATTTGACCTATCTCAAACTCATGCTGTGCAAATAGCCTATCCCCAGAGTGTTTGTGGAAAACAATCAACAGTGAGTATTTAACATTACAGCTGCCTGAGTCAGTGGTACCAGTAGAGGCTAACTAGATGCTGAGTAGGAAACTTAGAAGGCAAAATTGAGTAATGAGACGTTCTGGGGGTGAAGCTATGGTTAAAAAGCTCCAAAAAATTCTGAGAATTGTAGAAGGCCGTACACATGTGTGGCACATGGCAAGGAAAGATCTGAGAAAATCTTAAGCCTTCAATTCTGGCTGAACTTGAGGTTCTGCATAAGCAAGAACTAAAGGCTACGGAAGAGCTGCAGACTGCCTGCCGGTGCTGAGGGCATCCCTCAGCACGCAGACACACAGCCACCTGGCAACAGCTCAAACGATTAACTCCAGGCATTGAAAGAAATCACTGTCCAATCATTATTACAGTGATGACAACTAGGCTTTCTGCACACACACTGATCTCATGGCCATGCATGATAAAGAATACAGACTTTACAGAATTTGTTCAGGAAAGTAACTAAATAAATAGCTGCAGCAGCAATGACAATGGAAGCAACAATAAACCCTGGAGATGAGGAAAATCTGGCTTTCAGGTCTGCAACATTGTAATATTTTAAGTGTCCAGTTTTCAACAGAAAATTACAAGATGCACAAAGAAACAGAAAAGTTTTGCCATAACATAGGGTGAAATGTAGTCAATAGAAACTCCCTGAGGAAGCCCAGACACTGGACTTACTAGAGAAAGACATAAATGAGCAATTATACATATCTTCAAAGAGCTAACAGAAACCAATACTAAAGAACTAAAGTATGTGACTATCTCATTGTACAGAGAATATCAACAGATAAAATTTATATTAAAAACAAATTCGAAATTCTAGAGATACAAATATAATGACTAAAATGAAAAATTCACTAAAGAGGTTTCTCTGTAGATATGAACTGGTTGAAGAAAAAGTCAGTTAACTTAAAACTATTGAGATTACACAGTATGTGGAACAGAAAGAAAAAGGAATGTAAAAAAATGAACACAGTGTCAGAGATAGGTGGGACACCATCAGCAATACCAATACACCCAAAATGGGAGTGCCAGAAGGAAGGAGAGGAAAAAAGAGGCAGAAAGAATAGAAAAGAAGTAATGGCTGAAAAACCTCCCAAATTTAATGAAAACATTAATTTGTACTTCCCAGCAGCTCAACAAACTCCACATGGTATAAACTTAGAGACATCTAAACATAGGCAGATCAGACTCAGTGTGTCAAAGTCAAGAATAAAGAACCCTGACAGCAGAAAGAGAAAAGTGGCTCAACATATACAAAGGCTCCTCAGTAAGACAAACAGTTGATTTCTCATCAAAAACCATGGAGACCAGAAGACAGTGGGATGGTATCGTCAAAGTGATAAAAAGAAAAGACTATCGCCACATATTTTATATCCAGCAAAATGATTCTTCAAAAAAATTATTGGAGAAATTAAGACACTCCTACAAAAACAAAATCTGAAAGAATCCATTGCTAGCAGGCCTGCCCTACAAGAAATACTAAGGATAGTCCAGCAGGTGTAAATGAAAGGACACTCACCTGAAAAATAAAGAGCAGTAGTAGAGACAACTACATGAGTAAAAAAATAAAACAGTATAGAGTATTACATGTAAGTGTTTTCTTCTATTTGATGTAAAAGACAACTGCATAAAATAATACTTATGAAACTGTATAGAAGGGCTTATGAATGCATAAAGATGTAGTTTTTATGACAGTGACAGAATGAGGAGAGGGAGGGAAAAGATTCATACCAAAGCAAAGTTTTTGTGTAGTACTGAAATTAAGTTGGCATTAATGTGAACTAGATTGCTTGAAAACAAGATGTTAATTATAATCTCCAGGGCAACCACTTAAGAAAATACAAAAAAGAAAGAAGAAAGAAGGAAGAAGAAGAAAGAAGGAAGAAAGAAGAAAGAAGGAAGAAAGAAGGAAGAAAGAAGAAAGAAGAAAGAAGGAAGAAGAAGAAGAAAGAAGAAGAAGAAGAAGAAGAAGAAGAAGAAGAAGAAGAAGAAGAAGAAGAAGAAGAAGAAGAAGAAGAAGAAGAAGAAGAAGAAGAAGAAGAAGAAGAAGAAGAAGAAGAAGAAGAAGAAGAAGAAGAAGAAGAAGAAGAAGAAGAAGAAGAAGAAGAAGAAGAAGAAGAAGGAGGAGGAGAAGGAGGAGGAGAAGGAGGAGGAGAAGGAGGAGAAGGAGAAGGAGGAGAAGGAGGAGAAGGAGGAGAAGGAGGAGAAGGAGGAGGAGGAGGAGAAGGAGGAGAAGGAGAAGGAGAAGAAATAAACAACAAAGTAAAATGGCACACTAGAAAATAATTACTTTGCACAAAATATTTAGTAATAGAGGAATGGGGAAAAAGACATATAGAAAGCAGATAGCAGATGTAACTTCAACCTGATAAGAAACTACATTAATGTAAATGAATTAAACATTCCAATCAAAATACAAAAGGCAGACATAAATGGAACAGAGAATAGATGAACAACAGAGAATATTCAACAAAAAGAATAGTTGGTTCTTTGAAAAGTCAACAAAATTGACAAAATTTTTGTTAGTATTGAAGAAAAAAAGAGAGAAGATTCAAATTACTAAAATGAGAAATGAAAGGAAGGATGTCACTACTGCCCTTACAAAAATAACAAGGTATATAAGGGAATACCATGAATAATTATATAGCCAACAAATGAGATAATCTAGATGAAATGGATTAATACCTAGAAGGACATAAGTGACTGAAGCTAATTAAGGAGAAATAGAAAACTCGAATAGTCCTAAAATAAGTAGTGACTGAAATAGTAATCCAAAACATTCCCACAAGGAAACGCTAGGCCCGTATGGCTTTGCTGGTGAATTCTATCAACTACTTAAAGGAAAACAAAAACAAAAACAAAAACGAAAACGAAAACAAAAACAAAAACGAAAACAATGCTTCACAAACTAGTCTGAAAATAAAGAGGTGGGAACACTTCCCAATTCATTCAATGAGACTAGTATTATACTGATACCAAAACCAGACAAAGGCATCACAAGAAAACTACAGACTATCGCTTATGAATATAAATGCAAAAATCCTCAACAGTATACAAGCAAATCCAATCCAGTAACATATAAAACAGAACACAATCAAGTGTGATGTATATAGGTATGCAAAGCTTGTTCAACATACAAAAATCAATTCATGTAATATGACATATTAATAGAATAATGGATAAAAACTAGGAATAGAAGAGAACTTCCTCAACTTGACAAAGAACATCTATGAATAACCTAGAGCAAATATACTTAATGGTGAAAGACTGAATTCTTTCCTCCCAAGATCAACATTGTACTAGAGGTTCTATTTAAAGCAACCAGACAAAGAAAATAAATCCTCTAGATTAGAAAGAAAGAAATAAAATTATTTCTATTCCAGATGACATGATATTATATATTAAAACCATAAGGAATCCACCAAAAAAAAAAAAAAGAATTAAAATAAGCCAGTCCAACCAAAGTTGTAAGACAAAAATCAATATATAAAAAAGTAATTATACTTCTATACAACAGGAGTAAATAATCTAAAAATAAAATGAAGGGAACACTTTAATTTATAATATCATCAAAAAGAATAAAATACTTAGGAATATTAAGAAAAATGTGTGGAATATTGAGAAAAATGTGTGAAACTTGTATACTGAAAACCATAAAATACTATGAATAGAAGTTACAGATGACCTAAAATAAATGGAAAGCTCCTCTGTGTTCATGGATCAGAAGCCTTATTGCTGTTAGGATGGCAATCGTCCTCAAAATGACTTATAGATTCAATGCAGTTCTGGCTTTTTTGCAGAAATGAACAAGCTGATCCTAAATTTAATATTGAAATTCAAGATACCCAGAATAGTCAAAATAGTCTTGAAAAAGAACAAAGTTTTGAAGTTTCCAAATTCAAAACTCACTAACAAAACTGTAATCCATACAGTGTGGTACTTGCATAAAGGACAGACAATAGATTGATAGAAAAGAACTGAGAGTCCATATACAAACTCTTACACACAGCCAGTTAATTTTTGACAAAGGTGCCAAGACAATCCAATGGGGAAAAAATAATCTTTACAAAAATGATTCTGGGACACCTGAATATACACCTGGAAAGAAAGAAAATTGAACCTTTATCTTACACCATTTAAGAAAATTAACTCAAAATAAATCACAGACCTGAAGTTATAAAACTTTTAGAAAATGAACATTGAGAAAATCTTCAGGACTTTTGATTACAAATACTTCTAAGATATGACAGCAAAAGCACAAACAACAAAAGAAATAAATGAAGTAATCTGGACTTCAGTAAAATTAAAAACTTCTGTGCTTCAAAGGACTTCATCAAGAAAGTAAGAAGATAATCCACAGAATGGGCGAAAATATTTCCAATATTTTCCCTGATAAGGGACTTTTATCCAGAACAGACAAAGAAGACTTAAAACGTGATAATACAAAGACAAATACAATTAAAATGGGCAAAAAATTGAATACATGTTTCTCCAAAGAAGAAATACGAATGGCAAATAAGCACATGAAAAGATTTTCAACATCTGTAAACGTTAGGGAAACAGAAATCAAAAGCACAATGACATACTTCATACCAACTATGATGACAAATATATATGATATATGGTATATAAATATATACCTGGTAATAAAAAGTGTTGATGAGGATGTGGAGAAACTGGACTCGTCACATATTACTAGAGGAAATGTAAAATGGTACAGTCACTTTAAAAAACACTTTAGCAATTCCTCAAAACGTTGAAAGTAGAATGCATCACAGCAACTCCATTTTTTGATATAGTCTCAAGAGAAATGAAAATATGTGTTCACACAAAAACTTGTCCATGAGCATTTGTAGCAGAATTATTCCTCATCAACTGATGGATGGGTAAGCAATGTGGTGTATCTATAACAATGGTGTATTATATGAACACCAAAAGGAATGGGGTACTTATATATGCTACACCATGGATGAGCCTTGACAATGTCACTCTAAATGAAAGATGACAATCACAAAAGTTAGCATACTGTACTGTTCTAATTATATGAAATGCCCAGAACAGGCAAATCCATAGAGGCAGAAAGCAGAATGGCAGCTGCCAGGGGCTAAGGGTAAGGAAGGTTAGGGAGTGACTTACTAAAGGGTACTGGTTCCTTTTGGTGGTGATGGCTGCATAACCCTGAAATGTACTTAGAACTCCTAATGTACACTTTAAAAGGCTGCATTTTATGGTATGTGAATTGTATCTCCATAAATCTGTTATTGAAGTTGAGCCTGCCTACAGAACGCCGGGCACAGCACTGACTGCGGCATCTGGAGGGGGAGTGACCCACCCGCCCAACACGAGGGAGAGCAGGACCTGACCCAATGTTGGAGGGGCTCTATCTTCTTGCTGACAGGCACTGTGAGCAGCACAGATGAAAATGCCAACAGAGGGCCTCTGGAAACATCAAGCTGAGTTTGCAAAACAGGGAGACAACAGAAAGACTTCTCAATAAAACAATTAAGAGCACACAGTCTCTAGGAGAACACATCTTTTTTTTTAAATTTTTTTATATGTTTTATTTTTCATTACCTTTTTAGTCTTTACTTTTTAAACAGTTTTATATGTTCACAATTTTAATACCTTTTGAAAAAGCAACCTCATTTCATTTTTAATTCTCTGATTTTGATCTCCTGTTATTGATTATTCGCAGGTTCCAAATATTGTGTGTTGATATTTTCCTCCTTTTTATTAAGGTGTTTAAAAGACATCTAAACGATTGCTATTCTGCTTCAAATTGCTCTTCTATTTTTGATTATACACTGTTTTCAAACCTACACTCACTGGTTGAAATGAGAACTGGTTGAAAGGCTATCCAAAGCATGCTGTATCATACAGAGGAATGAATAAGTGACATAGAAGACAGGACAACAAAAAGCACACAATCAGAAGAGCTACAAGATAAACAAATATAAAACAAATGAAAATAGCATAAGAGACCTATGGGATAATATAAAATGTGCCAATCTACATAATAGGGGTTCCAGTAGGGGAAGAAAGAACAAAGGGCATTGAAAAGGTATTTGAAGAAAGCATGACTGAAAACTTCCCAAACCTAAAGATGGAATCAGATATCCAAGTACAGGAGGATCAGAGGATTCCAAACAGGAAGAACCCAAACAGACCCACACCAAGACATATCCTAATCAAGATGGCCAGAGTCAAGGATAAAGAAATGATCCTAAATGCCTTTAGGCAAGAGAAAAACAGAGTTACAAAGGAACCCCCATAAGGCTCTCAGCGGATTTCTCTACACAAACACTACAGGCCAGAAGGGAGTGGCAAGATATATTGAAAGTCCTGAATGAAAAAAAAAATGCAGCCTAGAATACTCTATCCAGCAAAGCTATCCTTTAGAATAGAAGAAGAGATAAAGATCTTCACAGACAAGCAAAAACTAAAAGAGTTTAGAAACACTAAACCCATGCTAAAAAATATTGTCAAGTCTGCTCTAAATAGAAAAGAAGTAGGATGCTACAAAAATGAGAAACTCATAACCAGAAAGGTGATAACCACCATGCAGTACAAATACATAAAAAACAAAATTGTAAAAGAGGACATCTATATCTTTAAGAGTGGGAAAGGGAAGCAAGAAATTATAAAGTAGTTTCTTTTCTTTCATCTTTTTTGTAAAAATTTTTCTTTATTCTCTGTAGGATGGGTTTGAGATTATATTACTATCTGTTTAGTACACACAGTTACAGTAATAGGTTAATAGACTTACAAAAAAGGGTAACCACAAGCCAAACACTTACAAGGGAGTCACAAAAACTAAATACAATCCAAGATATTACAAAGGAAAATTACCAAACCACAAAAGGAAGAAGAAAGGAACAAAGAGGAAATACCAAATCAAATGAAAAACAAGTTCAAAATACCAATAAACACTGATCTATTATTAATTACAGAAATGTTAATGAACTAAATGTTCCAGTCAAAAGATGTAGAGTGGCAGACTGGATAATAAAGCAAGAAACTTCAAAATGCTGCATACAAGAGACACAATTTTGGGAGAAGGACACATATAGATTGAGAGTGAAAGGATGTAATAGGGTATTCCATGCAAAAGGAAAAGCTAAAAAAGCAGGTGTAGCAGTACTGATTCCAGACAAATAGACTTTAAAACAAGGGCCATAAAGAAAGTTAAACAAAGACATTTTATAATGATTAAAGAGTAATACAAGATGAGGATATTACAATCATCAATATATATGCACCCAACATAGGAGAACCTAAGTACTTAAAAGAACTACTAACAGAGATAAAGGAGGAAATTGATGGGAATATAATCATTGTCAGAGATTTTAACACCACATTAACATCACTAGACCGATCTTTCAGACAGAAAATAAATAAGGTAACATAGTAATTAAATCGTACAATAGAAAAATTAGATTTAGTGGATATTTTCAGAGCATTACACCCCCCCAACAATAGGATATATATTCTGTTCAAGTGCGCATGAAACATTTTCTAGGATTGATCATGTACTTGGGCACAAAAGAAGCCTCAAGAATTTTAAGAAGATAGAAGTTATCTCAAACATCTTTACTGACAACAATGCCATGAAACTATAAGTCAACTACAGAGAAACAAAGAAGGAAAAAAGGAAAGCATAGAGATTAAACAACATGCTATTAAAAAAAAAAAGGGGGTCAATGAGGAAATCAAAGTTGAAATTAAAAAATACCTTGAGACAAAAGAAAATGAAAACACAACCAGACAAAACTTATGGGATGCAGCAATGCCAGTGCTAAGAGGGAAGTTTAGGGTGATACAGGCCTTCCTCAAAAAAGAATAAACAGTCTAACCCACCAGTTAAAAGAACTAGAAAAAGAAGAGCAAAAACACCTGAAAGTCAGCAGAAGGAAGGAAATAATAAAGATCAGGGAGGAAATAAATAAAATAGATTTTAAAAAAAAGAAAAATCAATCAAACCAAAAGCTGCTTTTTTGAAAGAGTAAATAAAATCGACAAACCTGTGGCCAAAATCACAAAGAAAAAACAAAGCACAAATAAGCAAATTAAGAAAGGAAAGTGGAGAAATTACAACAAATAGCATAGAAATACAGAATAACATGCAAAAATATAATGAAAAACTATATGGAACCAAAATGGATAACATAAAGAAGATGGATAAGTTTCTGGAAACATGCAGTCCACCAAGACTGAATCAACAAGAAACTGACCACTTGAGCAAACAAATCACTAGAAATGAAATCATATTAGTAATAGAAAACTTCCCTACAAATAAAAGTCCAGGACCAGAAGGCTTCACCATGGAATTCTACCACACATACAAAGAAGAACTCATCCCATACCTTCTCAAGCTCTTCCAGAAGATTGAAAAACAGAGAAAACTCCCAAATTCATTCTATGAAGCCACAATTACCCTGATACCAAAACTAGGCAAAGACACCACAAAAAAAGAGAATTAAAAACCAGTATCACTGATGAACACAGATGCAAAAATCCTTACCAAAATACTAGCAAATAGAATCCAACAGCACATAAGAAAGATTATACATCATGGTCAAGTGGGGTTCATCCCAGGGACACAAGGATGGTTCAACATATGCAAACCAATAAATATAATACATCATATCAACAAGAGAAAGGACAAAAACCACATGATCATCTCAAAAGATGCAGAAAGATCTTATGATAAAATTCAATACCCACTTATGATAAAAACCCTCACCAAAGCGGGTATAGAAGGAACATATGTCAACATAATAAAAGCTATATATGACAAACCTACAGCCAGCATAGTACTCCATGGTGAAAAACACAAAAGCTTCCCACTAAAATCTGGGACAAGACAAGGATACTCACTATCACCACTCCTATTCAATATAGTCTTGGAATTCCTGGCCACAGCAATCAGACAAGAGAGAGAAGTAAAAGGAATCCAAATTAGAAAACAATACATAAAAGTGTCACTATATTCCAATGATATGTTACTATATATAGAAAACCCTAAAAGGTCCACACAAAAACTACTAGAGCTGATCAAAGAATTCAGCAAGGTAGCAGGTTACAAGATTAACGTTCAAAAATCAGTTGCATTTCTTTACACTAACGATGAATCAACAGAAGAAGAAACTAAAGAAACAATCCCCTTTAAAATAGCACCCAAAGTAATAAAATATCTGGGAATAAATCTAACCAAGGAGGTGAAAGAGTTATACACATAAATCTATAAACCATTGATAAAGGAAATTAAAAAAGACTTTTAAAAATGGAAAGATATCCCATGCTCTTGGATTGGAAGAATCAATATTGTGAAAATGGTCACACTGCCCAAGGCAATCTACAGATTTAAAGCAATCCCTATCAAATTACCTAGGACATATTTCACAGAACTACAACAAAGCATAATAAAATTTATATGGAACCATCAAAGACCTAGAATTGCCAAAGCATTACTGAAGAGAAAGGAAGAGGCTGGAGGAATAACTCTCCCAGACTTCACACAATACTACAGAGCTGCAGTCATCAAGAAAGCATGGTATTGGTACAAAAACAGACATATAGACCAATGGAACAGAATAGAGAGCCCAGAAATGAACCCACAAACATTTGGTCAACTCATCCTGGACAAAGGAGGCAAGAATATACAATGGAAAATAGACAGCCTCTTCAACAAATGGTGTTGGGAATACTGGACAGCAACATTTAAAGCAATGAAGCTAGAACACTCCCTAACACTATACACAAAAATCAACCCAAAATGGATCAAAGACTTAAACGTCAGACAAGATACAATAAACCTCCTAGAGGAAAATATAGGCAAAACATTATCTGACATACATCTCAAAAATTTTCTCCTAGAAGAAATAAAAGCAAGAATAAACAAATTGGACCTAATGAAACTTACAAGCTTCTTCACAGCAAAGGAAACCATAAAAAAAAAAAAAACAAAGAAAAACCTATGTAATGGGAGAAAATTTTTGCAAAGGAAACTTACAAAGGCTTGATCTCCAGAATATATAAGCAGCTCATACGACTTAATAGGAAACAACCAAACAACCAAATCCAAAGATAGGCAAAAGACCTGAAGAAGCAATTCTCCAAGGAAGACATAGAAATGATCAATAAGCACATGAAAAAATGCTCAATATCACTAATTATCAGAGAAACTCAAATCAAAACTACAATGAGGTATCACCTCACACCAGTTACAATGGCCATCATTCAAAAATCCACAAATGACAAGTGCTGGAGAGGCTGTGGAGAAAGGGGAACCCTCCTACACTGCTGGTGGGAATGCAGTTTGTTGCAGCCACTGTGGAAAACAGTGTGGAGATTCCTCAAAAGACTAGGAATGGACATACTGTATGACCCAGGAATTCTGCTCTTGGGCTTATATCCAGAAGGAACCCTACTTCAGGATGACACCTGCATCCCAATATTCATAGCAGCACTATTTACAATAGCCAAGATATGGAAACAGCCTAAATATCCATCAACTGATGACTGGATAAAGAAGATGTGGTATATTAATACAATGGAATAATATTCAACCATAAAAACTGACAACATAATGCCATTTGCAGCAACATGGATGCTCCTGGAGAATGTCATTCTAAGTGAAGTAAGCCAGAAAGAGAAAGAAAAATACCATATGAGATTGCTCATATGTGGAATCTAAAACACAAAAATAAAAAAAAGGCATAAATTCAAAACAGAAATAGACTCATAGGCATAGAATACAAACTTGCGGTTGCCAAGCGAGTAGAGGGTGGGAAGGGATAGACTGGATTTTATAATTGTAGAACAGATAAACAAGATTATACTGTAAAGCACAGGGAAATATACACAAGATCTACTGGTAGCTCACAAAGAAAAAAAGGTACAATGAATATATATATGTTCATGTATAACTGAAAAATTGTGCTGAACATTGGAATTTGACACAACATTTTAAAATGTTTATAAATCAATAAAAATGTTAAAAAAAGTGAATGATCGCATCATACTGTATACCAGAAATTGTAAACTGACTATACTACATTAAAATAATGTTAAAAATGTGAAAAAATAATAAAATAAAATAAAATAAAATGGATAGGTTACAGAGCTGTATCATACAGCAAAGGGAATTACAGCCATTATTTTATGGTCACTTTAAGTGGAATATAATATGTAAAAATTTTGAATCTCTTTGTTGTACACCTGAAACTAATATGATAAAAATCAACTATTCGATTACAAAATTTTTAATAAACGTTTTCTTTTCATATTATTTGCAATAAGTTGGAAGCCAGCCCTGTCCAACAGAAACATAATGCAAGTCACAATTTTCCAGTAATTCCATTTAGAAAATAAAAAGAAACAAGTGAATTTAATTCCAGTAATAATTGTATTTATCCCAAAATATCCAGTATACTATCATTTCGAAAGTGTGATTAACACTTTTAAAACTTATTAATAAATATTTTACATTCTTTTTGTTGTACTAAGTCTTGAAAATCCATTATATATTTTCCACTTATAGAACATCTCAATTCACAACAGCCACACGTGGCTGGTGGCTGCCATACTAGACAGAGCAGATTACACCATTCACACTTCTGATAAATTACCTGCTCTCTTACTTACAGAAAAGGCTTTAGATATTCCCTATCTCAAGGAAAGCAACCTTGACGGGTGGGGAGTATCTTCATTACAAAATGAAAAAGAAAGTTAAGAGAGCCATGGTTACATGTATGTTAATGTAACAATATCTTCTTAATTCATTCAGGACTTTACAATTTTTCTTCATATGCCAAGGATTCACTGTCACGGGGCAATGTTTTTCAGTATATAATCTTTGGCATTAAGAGGCTTCTGATGACCCTGCTTTGTGCATCTGTACATAAAACAAAGTAACAAAACAGAGAAAGAGACCTTATTAAAAGTAATTTATGGGGGAGGATATAGCGCAAGTCAAAGAGCATATGCTTAGTATGCACAAGGGCCTGGGTTCAATCCCCAGTACTTCCTCTAAAAATAAAATAAATAAATAAAAACCTAATTACTACCCCCTGCAAAAAAAATAACTAATTAATTAAAATTTTAAAAAAGATAATTTAGTGCAGGCTTATCAGGCTACAAGAGCTACAATGAATTTCCCTCCCACCCATTCATTTAGAGGAAGTCTCACAGTATTTCCCAACATAAAGTCTAAAATATAATTCAGAACAGTTTCTGATGGTTAGCATGACTTTAACAAAAAAGTAGATAATTACAACCCTGGTGTCAAAGCTCTGTCAGAGATGGGCACAGAAAATTTAGTAAAAATGGTTTTGCAACTACCTTCAAAAGAAATGCTGAGAAATGATATTTTCTGCTGGAAATCAACCTGCTTTTACATTCTGCAGTAGGCATATGTATTTACAAACCAGGCAGGAACTGGATCATATTTTACACAAACTTCAGAAACTTAGAAATTATTCGAATTTTGCTCTCTAGTTGCAAGGCTAGTTTTTAGGTAATAACATAAGCTGGCCAATGTACTAAATTTTGTTTCCCTGTTTGCTTAATCCTGACAACAACTCTGTAAGCTGCTATTATTACCCCCATATAACAGATGAAGAGCTTGAGGCAGAAAATAATTTGGGTAACTTGGTAAGTGGTGGAGCTGGGTAAGACTGCAGCCAGTCTGACACTCAAGTCCATTCTTCTCACCGATGTCTAATACCACTACCTACATTCAGCAATGACGGTTGATTTCATATTTAAGTGGGCAACTTCTAAAAGTGCAAACCTGTATTAGTTCTGCTGTGTAAATCATTCTTTTGAGATGTAGTTGCTAAAAAACCAAAAACAAACAAAACCAGGGTGCCACTGTGGGGAGGGCTAACTGCATATGGCCGGACACAAGGGGACTTTTTGAGGACACAGTTTCACAACTCTAGAAATAACTAAAATGGCTGACTTGTACAATTATAATGTGTGAATTTTATGGCCTGTAAATTATACCTCAATATAGCTATTAAATTAAGAAACTGGGATACCAAATTAAACCTAAATATATATATATATATATATATATATATATCACACAAAGAACAGGCAAACATTATTTACTGCACCATTTCCCTTCATGCAGCTTCCTTTCCTTACCTGTTCCTGAAAGGATGATTCATTTTTAAAAGTATTTTAATTTATTCAGCAAATAATTTTTGACAGCCAACTATGTACCTAGGACTAGTCTAGGCACCTTGAATATATCAATAAACTAAATAAAAGTCCTGACCTCAAGGAGCTTGGAGTCTAGCTGGGGCAGTGGGTGGAGATGACAATTCACACAACAGAGCAGCAGAGGAGGTGGCATGTTAGGAAAGAGAAACCATGGAAAAAAGAAAAACAGGAAAGGTAAAGAAAGTTGAGAGTATGGGATGAGGGTGATGTTGTATTAAATATCAGAGCAGGCCAAACTGAGGGCTGAGTTTAGAACAAGGACTAGGAGTTGAGAAGGCCCAGGCAGATGGAAAAACCAGTGCAGAGGCCAGCATACATCTCGCGTGTTCCATGATGGGAACAGGGCTGGGGCGGCGGGGAGGGGGCAATGCAGATCCTGTAGGGCCTTGGAGGACGTTGTGAGGACTGTGGCTTTTACCCGGAGTGAAATGGGGAGGCACTGCAGAAGGACGACACAATCTAACTTAGGTTTTCAAAGGCTCACTTGACCGCCGGGTAAGAATAGTCGACGTGGGTCAGAGATAAAAGGAGGGAAGACACTTAGGAGGGCTGCACAGGAGAGGACAGTGGCTCAGGGCATGGAAACAGCAGTGGAGGCAGGAGCCATGGTGAGAAGTGTCTGGGTTCTAGATATGTTATAAAGGCAGTGTTAACAAGACCTGTTGACAGAATTCATGTGGTATGTAAGTGAGAGTCAGAATAACTCCAAGTTTTTTTACCTGAGCAGCTGGAAGGATTAAGTTTCCACTAACTGAATGGGGGAGGCTGCAGAAGTTTGGGGAATAGGAGGACCAAGAGCTCAGTTTTACACATGCTCATTTTAAGATATCAGAGTTCCAAGTGAAGATGTCAAATCAGCAGATAAGGATAAGAGTCCAGAGTTGGAGAGAAAAAGTCTAGCGGGAGACAGAAATGTGGGAATTATGGGTCACACAGGTGGTACAGGACACCACGAAACCCAGGCACTCAAACACTAAGATAACCTGGCATTAACCATAGAAGTTACCCTTGCTTGTGTCCTGAGTCCCAGAATCAACACTAATTGAGAGACACCTGGTCCCTTGAGGGTCTGACTATTACGTGTGGATATCGGTCCTCTTTCCCGAGCACTCGAGTTTTTAAAGGGAACTTAAAAATGAATTAGTACAAGACACTGCCTCCAGTGGGTGGGTCCAGAGCTGGTGTGGGAGAATGGGATGGTGCATGCTACTCCCTACTGCCATGTGTGTGTGTGGGGGGGGGGTGTTTGTGTGCGTGTACGTGTGTGTGTGTTCAGGGGGATGAGTTACACCTGACTTAAGAATAAGAGCTACTAAGTCTAGAAGCCGAAAGATGAAAGAACATCCAGATCTGGTAGAGGGAACAGGGGAAACACTGTATAATGTAAGACATATCCCCATAATGCCATTTCCCACCATCCTTTCATCAGGAACACAATTGGAAAAGGGGGATTATGTAGATACATGCAACATACACAAACTTTCTGACCATGTAACACTGAATATCTACATATGTAGCAAGTTAATGATATTTATATCTGCTTCAAGCTTAATAATCTAAGTTCACAATAGAGGGAAAATAAAATATTAAGGAGTGGTAGAACTATCATAGAAGGCCTCTCAATGTTCAGAATGAAAGCAAAAGCAGCTCTGCCCAACAAAGAATGTCATTAAGAGTCAAAAATGTCTGTATTTGCTTAAGAAATTGAGAGTTAGAACTTCCTGCTTTAAAGAATTAACTTTAAGACAGATACCATACAACAAGCAACATCTATACTGGTGTTTTCTTAAAGCTATTTTTCAGTTCCCCCTTTTTCTGATGTACTCCAGAAACTCTGCAAAGAAAACCTTCTATTCAAAGGCTTAAAGCAATAAAGAAAGAAATAACACTGTATTCTTTTAAGTGTTCTCTGTACTGAAAGTCACTTGCAAATGCAGCACCCTGCCACAGGTCTACATTTTTAACAATAAAGTCCTTTGCGCAATTTTTCAATTGCTATGTGACTTTGTGTCAGTCTCTCACTCACAAGCAGAATGGAGTACCAGAAAATGACACATCATGTCTAAAACTACAGACGTGGGAGATGAACTTACACCAGGACACAGCTAAGTGGGAGGGTGAGGTTTACCTTTTAAGTTACCGTAAGTGCAGTTACACCTGCTCCCTGCTTCCCCTGTGAAGGGAATAACTAGTCTTTTCCAGAAAAGCTCTCATTCTGAGAACTGTCTTCTTTAAAATATTTGGAGATTCTTTATTAAGGTTCTTTCACTTTTAAGTCTTTCCCCAACTCTACATCCCATAACCAGTATTAAAATTATCCAATAGCCTATTGTTACAGAACATACTCTACAAGAGCTGAGGTTTCCCAGGGTTTGGATCCCAGACCTCTGCTACCAGATAATCCTAAAGCCTTCCATCCATAACTGACTCTTCTGCCAATTCCCAGCTGCAGGCAAGGTCGTCTTCTCAGACCAGGTAACTGTCTAACTCTGCCTAGGAACACTCTACTGCCAGTAAAGGAACTCTCAGACAGGAAGCAAATAAAGCCCCTAATGAGGGCTGCCTCAAATCAAGATGCCATCACCAAGCAAATATTTAAGCCTACTGCAAAACTTCTGAAGACAACTTACAAACAATATACTTTCTATAGGTGCATACTATTTGCTGTGGAATAGTGATTTCCAATGGAGGGAACAAAGGACCACATGACCCAAGCAATTTTTTTAAAACTGCACATAACCATCCCTCTTCACTTGAGGATTCAGGCAAGCCCGTCTTACAGGCCTAGGTGTAACAGAATCACAGCACCTCTAGGAGTGGAGTGAAAAGCAGCGAGGTAGACTTTTAGTGAAAGGGGGTGATGTAATAGGCCCCATCGCCCACTTACCTCCCACCACAGGACAATCATCTCAGATGGAGAACAAACATTTTGGGAAACAGAGGTTGTTTAAGTTTTTATCGTTTTCTGGTGGAAATAATGCCCTGAGTCATGTGAAGTTATGGCTGCAATACTGAACAGGGGGCCAGACATTTTCGTATTCAGGACACAAATACTCAGCCCCCAGGTGGCCACCATCTCTGCTCTCCCCTTTGGCTGTTCACCCCAAAAGCTGCAGGACTCTCCTGCTTGCAATGACACCCATCACTTCTCACAAGTTCCTGCCAAGTTCATGTCAACAGCTGGTGGTGTCAAAGTCACCATTTGTACTGCTATGAAGTCCCTCCATTACTTTATATCCCTTCTATTTTATCTGATGTCTTCCTTGCTACACTTGCATTCAGAAGCCGGTTACCGCACTAACATTGCCTCTGTAATCAGTCCAGGATATAGGAAGTAGAGATTCAACTGTAACCAGTCCCAGAATACTTGTCATGCCACTCTAGTTTCCCAACAAAATACTCTGGCATCCCTCGTCTCACCCAAAGAACCACCTCATTACTTAGATGTTGCAAGAGTAGAGGGCTTTCTCCACTGGGAACACTGTGGCTTGTGGTAGAGTTGTGCTTTCAGTTTTTGCAACTAGTAACAGGCAAAAAGACATGTTCTGCAATTTTTCTAGTGTTTGGAATTTAAACTTTTATTAGATACAGAGCCAGTAGACTAACTGTAATCTATGAACATATGGTCATATTGCCAAAAAAAGTTCATGTCTGCCCTACAGACATGTAAGAACTTGAATTACACATACAGCCTGTAGGCCTTTAGAATTGGATGTGAAGCATCCTGTGAGATAAAAAACCTCCTATCCAGTCACAGAACACCTTACAGACAACATCACATTAATGCCACTGAATACATTAGTATAGTCCATGTATGGTTAAGTTCCATCTCCAATTTCTCAGAGCTGGAAAGGAGATGTCCAGAAAAGCTGGAAAAGCCCAATTACCAAAACAGCTCAAAAGTTAAAGCAGACTCCTACACCTCCCAGAGCGGAGGGTGGAGGGGCATTGCCCACCACCCTGTCCTCCCCCAGGACGTGGCGTGTGGGGAAGCAGGCAGGAGTGGGTGGCTGGGACTCGGAGGTGGAGAGGTGATGAAAACAGGAGTGGAACCGCTCTGGTCCTAGAACAACAGAGCTGTAGAAAGCTCGGCTTCTGTTCAACCCACTCCCTCTCCCACTTTCCCTCCCACCTACGTGACAAACACAGCACAATCAGGCACTTTGTGCCCATGATGGTGACTACTAGCAGGAAAGGGACCAGGATAAAAGCATGTCTTATAAAAGATCAGTCTGATTTTAAAGACCATGTTATAAACAATGAACAGCACTGTCAGAGTGGGACACCTGTGAGGCGCTCAAATAGGGAGGTGGAGGCTGAGGATCCATTTCCAGCACTTCCATGTCTTTTATCACTCCTATTTCTGACCTTTCCTTTGCCACTTTTTGTAGCACTGCCATCACTGGCAGGTAAAGGGACAGCAATGTGACTTGGCCGTTTGGCTGATGGGGCTACATTTCCCAGCACTGGAATGAAAAGGCACTGGAAGAGGAGCAGCTGGAAGATATGAACCGCAGTCCTGGCCTGTGCCAAACACTAAACAGGTGACCCTGGGTTAGGCTGTTAGTCTCTCTGGGCTTCCGGCTGTTTACTTATAAAAGAAGGTTTTGTCATTGCACAAGTATATCCAATATGAATGTAACACGAAAGTCAAGCATAATGACATCTCACCTGCTTGCCTCAGGGAACTGTACAAGCACTGAACACTATGTGAATGTAAACACAGAGTTAAGAAAACGGTTGAGGTAAAGCACTAAACTAACATGGAGTTTTATGGATTTTCTTGGCTTTGTTTTTTAATTGCAACACTGAATTAATAGTTATTAGCTATAATCCACACCACCACCCCTGTGAATAAATAAAGTAGGTAAGCACTGCCTGGATGCCTGCTATTGCCCGATGCTAAGCAGGGTGAGGGGTATAAAGGAGGCTGAACAAGGGAGTCTTATCCAGTTACCAGCTAAGTGAGGAGAAACATTGGAAACCACCCGGGAATGGTACCAAGTCAGTACTCAAAGCCAAGATAACAGGCTACCGATCATAAACAGTGCAGGAATACAAAGAGGAGCTAGAAGTATTTGGAGTAAATAGGGAAGACTCTATGAAGGGGATGGGGCTCCAACTAGTTCTCAGGGCAATTCTAAGCTGTTTTAACTGAGGACTGGATAGGAAAAGGCTGGTGACTCCTGGTTTTTAATAAGGCACAGGTTACCCTAGGAGGCTAAGTCACATAATGATTGGAACACATAAGGTAAGGCCAAAATGATGGATGGTCGAGACTACCTGTCTGAGATCTGGTTGTGGTAAGTCTTTGACTTGACTCTAGATGTTGGAAAGTCAAAATGATAGGTTGACTGAAAAGGGGGGGTGAGAGAATATCCAAGAATTCAACAGAAGGAAAAATTCACGTATCAGGGATGAAAGTTCTTCATCAGAGTATCAGCAATCAGAATAGACACTTGAAACCAAAAACATACAGTTCCAGAAGCTGACAAAATGTGGAGGGTGGTGAGAGAAAGATGAATCAAAGACCATTCCAAGCCTTTGGCTATTCAAGACCAGAAGAATGATTATCCCGCTGAATAAGTGGAGACGCTGCAAGAAAAAAGATTATGAAGTCAGCTTTAGACATGTTGAATCTGACATATGAGCTATGAGTAGGTGTTCTCTAAGAAGCTCAAAATTCAAAACTGAAGCACAGATCTAGAGTAAAGGCTTAAGCTGCAGATGGACAAGACTTGATAAATCTCCTAAAAGAAAACATAGGCAAAACATTATCTGACATAAATCTTAGCAAAATTCTCCTAGGGCAATCTACCCAGGCAATGGAAATAAGAGAAAAATCAAACAAATGAGACGTAATTAAACTCATAATTTTCTTCACAGCAAAGGCAACCATAAGTAAAAGAAAACATCAGCCTACAAATGGGAGAAAATATTTGCAAATGATACGACTAACAAAGGCTTAATTTTCAGAATATATAAACAGCTCATACAACTTAATAACAACAACAAAAAAAAACTCAATCCAAAAATAGGCAGAAGACCTAAACAAGCATTTCTCCAATGAAGACACAAATGGCCAATAGACACATGAAAAAATGCTCAGTATCACTAATAAACTGAGAAATGCAAATCAAAACTACAATGAGGTTTTAGCCCACTCCACTCAGAATGGCCATCACTCAGAATTTCATGAATGATAAGTGCTAGAGAGGAAGAAGAGGGTAGGGTACCCTCTTACACTGCTGGTGGGAATCCAGTTTGGTGTACTCATTATGGAAAGCATGAAAATCCCTCAAAAAACTAAAAGTAGACTTATGCTATGACCCAGCAATCCCACTTCTGGGTATATAACTGGAAGGAACTCCAATGTGAAAAGATACCTGCACCCCAGTATTCATAGCATCACTGTATACAATAGCTGAGACATGGAGGCAAGCTAAATGTAGCAACAGATGACTGGATAAAAAGTTGTGGTATATTTATACACTGGAATACTACTCTACCATGAAAAGGACAAAATAAAACCATTTGCAGCAACATGGATGGAGCTAGAGATCGTCATTCTAAGTGAAACCAGGAAGAAACAGAAAAATACCAAATGATACCACTCAGATGTGCAATCTAAAAAAGGAGAGGAAAAGACACTGTGAACTCATCTACAAAACAGAAACAGACTTGCAGACTTAGTAAACAGTCTTAAGGTTACCAGGGAAAGGGGATGGGAAGGGATAAATCTGGGAGATTTACAAATTTTAGCCACTATATATAAAAATAGATTTTAAATAAAGTTTCTTCTGTATAGCACAGAAACCTATGGTCATTATCCATCAATAACCTATAATGAAAAAGCCGATACAGCCACCAACTGAGGAAAAAAGAGAAGAAAGGAGAGTTAGTTATGCTGGGCTAGAGCCCACTTTTAAAATCCTTCTCAGCCACTGAGGCTGCCCCGAGTAACCTGAGCCCTCCTCCCAGGGACAGGCTGACATGACATGTGTCCGGCAAACCTGGGGCAGCAGAGGCCGTACCCAGGTCTGGCCCTGGGGGAGATGGGAGCAAGTCCACCTGCTCCCCCTGGGGCATCACCCCTCCCCGCAGCCCCCACCTCCTGACTGCACTGCGCCTGCCTCTCAGGAACCCACTGACTTGAAAACAAGTGATCCACGAACCTGGGGCAGCGGCAGGGAGATGGGCAGCAGCCTGGCAAGCTGGTCGATTTGCCCCCATCTCCCCCACGGCCTGTCCAGGGTTTGGCCTCTGCTGCTCCAGGCACGGTCCCCAGGTCAGCCTGCTCCTGGGAGGAGGGCGCTGTGTGGTCGAAGGCAGTGCCTGCTTATGGGGTCCGCCCATGGGTGCCTGTGGATTTGCTTCAAACTCCCCAGCACATGGCCTGAGCTTGGCCTCTGCTGCCCCAGTTTCATGGAACTCAGGTTACAGGTCAGCCAGCTCCTGGAAGGCGGGTGCTGTGCTGTCAGGGAATGGCGGCGGCTGCGATGGTTGGATTGGGGCTGCCTTGTGAGAGCGCAGGTGTTGCAACTATTTCCCGCTGCTGCTGCAGCCATCCCAGCACACTGATCGCACCGCGCCCACCTCCTAGGAGCATCCTGACCTGTAACCTGAGTCACAAGAACCTGGGAATTTAGAGGCCGCCCCCAAGGTCAGGACGCGGGGAAGATGGGAGCAAATCCAGGGGCTCACATGGGGCAGCCCCCATTCCATCCGAGTTCCCGCGACCGCACCGCACCCGCCTCCCAGGAGCAGGCCATGTTCTGAGGGCCAGTTGGAGATGCTCCGGAGCCGTCCGGTGCCCTCCCACCTCCCAGGGCTGTGCCTGTTTTCCTAAACCCGGACATAAGCGGTGGCAAATACGCGGGGTTCAGGAAATACTAATAGCGGGATTACCACGAACTACAGCGGCGGCTGGGACCCGCCTCAGGGTCCTAACGGGACGCGCGGCCTGGACCTCACCTCTGCACCCCTCAATGTGCGCCTCCCCAGCTGCACAGCCCAGGTGTCACCCACCGGCTCCCTGAGCAGCGCGCCCCCACCAGCGCCCCCTTAACTGCCCGGCAGCCGAACCGAGGGCAAACAGCGGCCCAGACCCCAAGCCGTGTTCCTCTTCCAGGAGCTGGTCCAGGAGCAACCGGGTCCCGCCAGCTTCCACGCATTCTGGGCGGGTTCCGGCGTCTGCACGTCTGTCCGTCTGCACGTGCGCGCCCCTCCTCCTCCCGCCTGCAGCGTAAACTGCCCGGGTGGGTCTCCTGCTTTACCGGCCCAGGCCACTGAGGCCGGGAGGAACCAGGTGGGGCCCCTCCTGCTCGTCCCGCCGGGTCTCCATCCCCAGAGCCTTCACCCTGCCACCGACTGGGTCCTGGCACTGAACTAGAACGACTGCCCTGAGCCAGGCCACACCCCACCAGCCCCACTTCCCCTGCTCACCTTCCCCTCCCTGTTACTACCCTCCCACCTCTGGCCAGGCCCAGTCTCCCACCAGACCTTGAATACAGGGCTCCTTCTCACACCAAGGTCCCTGCCCTGACACTCCAACCTGCGAGGTCCTAACCTATGGCCCCTACACCCACAAGCTTACCCCTCATGCCTCACCACAGGACGCCCAACAACCTGAAATTGTCCCCCTCACCTCTCAGCCAGGTCAGTTCCACTCTGAGTGGGCCCCACACCCCTCAACCTGTACCCCCTCACCTTGGGATCCCCTTCACTCTGAGTGCACCCCTACCCTGAGCTCACTCCCTCACCCCTCACCCTGTGGTTGAGGTGGGGAAATCCGGGCTCCAGTAATGATGACTACTGCCACCAGTGGGGGATCCAGCCTAGTGAGCACCTTCATATTTAATGTCTGAGGCTACAGGGCGAGGCAGGCCGGGGTGAAGGCGGTTCCAATTCCTGCCCTGGCATCCTGATCCCCGCACCCTGTTCCTCAACTGACCCAATGGGTCAGGGTGATCCCAGGCTGCCAGCCACTGGCCTGTGGGCCTTGGGTTGTTGATTGTCCTGATGGTGGTCTGGACCCTTAGGGTGGAGGCACTGGGCACGTGGACCTTTGAGTTGGGGGAGTTCAGAGGGTGCACTTGAGCCCAGGGGTAGAGAGCAGATGGTGGGCTGTGTGCATGGGGCTGTGTGTGTTGCCTGGCCTCAGCCCAGGTGGGTGCAGGGATATTGTTCATTCACACCAGGCCAGAGGGAAGAGGGACGGGAGATTTTAAAGCATCAAAGTTAGGAAGCCAAGGCTGGAGAGCAAAGTAGGAAGGTGCACTGGCCTGGCCACCATGGAGCCCACAGCAACGCTGGTCCCTTGCATCAGGGGAGACTGGCAATTGACTGGCCAATGAGACATCCCCTGCTGTGGTATAGTTTACAGGCAATTGAAGGGATTTTGACAGGTAATTTTAATCCAATAATTGTCACTTTCTCTGCGGGAGATCAGGTCCAAAGTCATGGTGAATCTGGCAGGGATCCTGCCTGAACTCCATCCTGGGACAGTAGAGGACCCACCCAGGAATCATCCTCTTAGCTCTCACCCAAAGGCACTGTAATAGAGAAGAACAAATCTGACTCCATATTGGATCTGTGCCTTTTCCTTCAAACCTCTGCCGTGTTTTCTAGGCTTAGTTTTGCTAGCTCTGCACCTTTTGTAAAACAATGTTGCCTTTAGCCTGAAATAAACAGGAGAGCCTATTCTCAAAACTCTGACCTTTAAGGATATTAACACTTTTGCACTCCTATAAAGATAACAAGTTGCAGAATAGAAAAAGTTTGTTTTGTTACAGGTTTTACAGGAACAACATGATCTGACCCACGTGGACAGCTGCAAAGGATTCCAAGAACAAAGAAATCCTACACCAACAAGTTTGTAACAACCAACCACAGCCCCTCCCCTATTTACTAGAAAAGGAGCCTAAAGTCTGACTTGGGGAAGATGATTCTCCAAGATATTAGTCTGCCATTATCTTGGTCTGCAGCTGTCTACATAGACCAGGTCACAGTGCCTCTGTAAAACCTCTAACAAAACAAAAGTTATTTTCTATTCTGCAACTTGTCGTCTTTATATAAGTGCAAAAGTGTTAATATCCTTAAAGATCAGAGCCTTGAAAACAGGCTCTCCTGTATATTTCAGGCTAAAGGCAACATTGTTTTACAAAAGGTGCAGAGCTAGTAAGATTAAGCCTAGAAAAGAGGGCACAGGGTTAAAGCCAAAAGGACAGATCTTCTATGGAGTCAGATTTTTTTCTTTTCTATTATAGCATATTCTATTTTTGTTTTAAGTTTATAAGAATAAAGTTTAGCCTTTTCCCATTTTAAATTGTGCAATTTTAAGGAGCATTAAGTGCATTCACAATGCTGTGAGACCAACACCACTGGTTTAGACAATTGCCTTCCTCAAACTAAAAGCTTGTATACAAAGCGCACCCCACATCCTACCTCCCCTAGCGCATGAGAAGCCCTAATCCCCTTTCTCTCTCTATGTCTTTACCTATCCTGGAGGTTCCCTATCAATGAAATCATATAAAAGCTGGCTTTTTTTTTCTCGCTGCCCACATATCTTAAGTAGGGAAGGGTGAATTTTTTGTTTGTTTGTTTTCACGTGAATTAGCATTTTTGTATTTTGAGAGGGAAATCCAGATGGATTAAAGATGAGACGTACCAAATGAAGCCCTTTTGGTAACTCTGTGCATAATCTCGTGGTAGGCACTGCTGTTCTAAGTGTGAAACCAGAGCCAGAAGGGAGATGCTTAGCTCTTCTTGTGGCAAAATAAAACCAAACTAAAGCAGAAAACAAAGGCCAAGAAAGACAGCTGGAAAGAAAAACCACAGCCTGGAAAAAGTTTCCTCATGACCCAAGGTCGGAGAAAAGCTTCACATCCCTGTGGTCCAATAACCTCTTGAAGCCCAGTGTTCTGAAAAGAAACAAAACACACACAGGCAGTTCCAACGAGAGGCAGTGCAGGTGGCCAGTGTGTGCTAGAGATGCTCGACTTGTAAGGTGAGGACATAGGCAGATGGACAGACTGCAGACACAGCATTGACCACCATCACACTGGCAGGTCTTTAGCCCGGTGACAACCAGCCCTGGTGACAACGTGAGCAGGCAGAGGCCTCAGGAGGCCCCCTGGAGGGAATAGCAAATGGATACTCCTCTCCGGCAGAACAAGTTGCAGGACTCATCAAAGTGCCATAGGTGCATCCCTTCCCCAGCAGTGCTGATCCTTAGAGCAGACCCCACCAAAGTGCTTGCACAATTTTCAAAGATAATTTTTCTTTAGTAACATGAATTCAAAATAATCAATATGCCATCAAGGGATTTTCAGAAGTGACCTGTCCTGGGCCCAAACAATACACACACAAAAATACACACATATACACATAAATATATACACACATACAGGAAAAGAGACAGACAAACTGAAACACAGAAGCAGGGGAGACAGAGAAACAGAGAGAGAGACAAGACAGAGAGAGAGGCACTGAGAAACAGAGACAAAGAGAAGGAACACTGTAGCTGGGAAGGAGTGGAACTCACGCACATTTTCACAAGTCATTCTGCATGTCAGAACCTGGTGTCAAAGTCCATCCACCCTCCAGGGGAGGGTGTGGGGATCACACAAGGGCGTGGGAACTGAAGGCAAAAAATATGAAGCCATTGTGGGTAAGCCCACCACAGAGGCCGAGATGGGACACTGGGCCTGTATGTCAACATGACAGAATGACCTAGGAGGTTGTATGCCAGAACGGACGATTTCAGAGTTGTATTTAAATTTAGTCACACGACTGGGAGCTGGGAAGCAAACAATAAGGAAAGTGACTTTCTCCAGACCTCAGGGCAGACCCAGGCCTGTGTGGCATCTGCTCTGCACTCCGCCAGCCCTCTGTGGGTTCCTTCCTTTGCTAAGTCTGTGCACGAGCTCCCTGTGATGCCAGCCCATGGGGGTGACAGATGCAGTAGGTGTTTCTAGGTCTAGAGACAGGATGGCTTCTCTAGGAAACAGGGGCCAGAATGATCCCCACTGTGCTGATGGGAGTTTGGGGAGACCCTGAGAGGCACGTGGCTTTTCCATGGTGATAGCACTGCTGAGTGGGGGGAGCCATGTCTGAGCCCAGCTGTGTCTTCAGTGCTGCATCACTGGCTGCATCCAGGCCTCCCCAGGGCTATGAGGGGGGCTGAGTTGGTGTCACTGTGTGTGGACATGGCATGGAGTGAGAAATGAGAGATCAGCAGCCCAGAAAGGCCCTTGGGGAGCTGTGTCAGGAGGAAGCTTGTGTAAGTGGACCCCAGGAAGTGATCTCACTTCCCTGGCAATAGAGCCCAGCAGAACTTGGAACCAAAGTCACCAGGCACCCACTCTGTAGAGAAGTCCCTACTCAGCTCACTTGATTGGAGACAGAGGCATGTTCTGATGCATCCCAATATCCTGAGGCTGCAGACCCCAGAAAGCCTGCAGCGAGGGGCTGTGCCAACGCTGCTGGCGCTGGGTCAGGTCTCACCCAAGGCGCCTCTGGACTTTTGGCCAGAGAGACCCAAAGGTAACACAGGGAGGCCCAGTGCAGGCCCGCCCAGGCTGGGCCACCACTCAGATCCCACCCAGGTATCCCAATGGCCCCGTCCTGGCTGGTGGAGGTGGAGCAGTCACATTGGGGATGGGTTTCTTCCTCAAGCAAGAGCAGGTCAGAGGCCTTGGGGGCCGGTCACATCCACAGCCCAGGTCAAAGCTGGCTGGCTGGGATGTGGAGAGCCAGGGAAGGGTCCTGCTGCCCGAGGTGGAGCCCATGCATTCTGGGTATGTCTTTTCCCTCCCAGGTGTCTGAGCTGAACAAGGTCTCGGTCTGATCTGGCAGCAGAGGGTCGAGTGGACAGAAGCAGGAGTGTTCCTGGCCAGGCAGGGCTCTGAGACTTCCAGGCCAGGTCAGCTGCTGGTCACTGTCATTGCAGAGCCAGATACCACATACTGAACAGAAGCTGATGAATAAGAACACCAACGCCCCCTCCCCAAGTGAAGGGCTGATGTGCCACTCTTCTGAGGGCCAGCGAAGTATCCAGGTGGGTCTGGATATGGCGGGGTCCCCTCCACCATGGCCCAATAATCAGTGGGGCAGGCCTCCGACCCAGACAACACCCAGGGCTCTCCGCAGGTACCTGTCCGGGGATGACGGGTTGCTAAGCACACCCGGCTCTGACATGGAGCACCGTGCCCACCTCGCTGCAAGTCAGGTGGAGGACCAGGAGCCCCAGAAACAGAGCCCGAAGGTCAGGAAGGCAGGGCTGATGCATGTGTGTAGGTGAGGGAGGGGCGAGGGCTGGGCCACACAAGGAGGTGTCCCCAGAGTCTACTGTTGGGACCAGAGCAAAGAATGGCCTCAGACCACCTGTCTGGAAAAATTCAGTCACAGAACACATCCTGTGGGCACTTTCTGGGTGGGAGGTGTTTGGAAAGCTCTGGGAAGTTTTCTGTCCTTGAAGAGGCACATGGAAAGGGAGGCAGGTGGGTAAATTTTTCCTCTCACACAGCATGAGCTCTTCCACAAGACTTAAAACTCTTTCCACATCCAATAGTTACAGAGTAGGCAGGGGCAGGGGAAGATGTCAGAGACCAAAAAAAGGACGATCTGGATCCAGCAGGAGACCCCGAGCTCCCTCCTGCCGCTCCTGCAGCTCCTCCTGAACCTGCATCTGCAGCTGGACTGCTGGGCAACGGAGAACCAGTTCAGGCATCACCACCACCTGGGCCAAAGCCCCCTCTGCACCCACCCACACCTTCTTCTCCAAAATGTTCTCCAAAATCCCACTTTCAGTCCCCTCCCCCTCCCAAACTTGACTTCCCTTCCTCTGGAGATGATTTTGTTTGGTTTTCTTTAGTTTCCTTTTTTGTTTCACGTCATTTATGGCATGCTTTATTTTTCTTTTTAGAGTTTCATTAATAAAATATAGACTTTTCCCCTTTTAAATTGTGCAACTGAGGTGCATTAGAGGCATTCACAATGTTGTGCGACCATCACTACCATCTAGTTTCACACTATGTCTTTCCTCAAAGTGAAACCTTGGATCCAGAGTGCGCACTCCCCTCCCTCCTCACCCAGCTCCTGACAACCACAAGTCCTCTTTCTCTCTGCGTGTCTTTACCTCTCCTTGGTGTTCCCTGTCAATGAAACTTTAAAAAAGATTTCTTTTGTCCCTGCCCACTTGTTTTCAGCTGGGGCTGGGGAATTTTTTTGTTTTCACTTGAAACAGCATTTTTATCATTTTAAGGGGATATCCAGGGGGATTAAAGATGTGATGTACAAAATGAAGCCCTTTTAGTAACTCTGTGCATATTCTCAGTGTAGACACTACTGTTCCCCCTGTGACACCACAGCCAGAAGACATAAGGGAGATGCTTAGCTCTTCCTGTGGCAAAAACAAAACCAAACAAATCAAAAAAATTAGCAAAAGCCCAGAAAAACTGCTTGAAAGTGAGACTAAAACCTGGAAAATTCATTCCTCATAACCCAAGGTTGGAGAAAGGATTCCCATCCCTGTAGTCCAAAATCCTTTCAAAACGCACTGTTCTAAACAGAAACAGAACAGACATGGGCAGTTCCAACGAGAGGCAATGCAGGTGGCCAGTGTGTGTTAGAGATGCTTGACCTCTCAGGTGAGAACACAGGCAGACGGAAACACTGCAGAGAGAGCACCGGTCACCATCACACTGGCAGGTCTTTAGTCAGGTGACAACCAGCCCTGGTGACAATGTAAGCAGGCAGAGGCTCCAGCAGATCCCCTGGAGGGAAGAGTGAAGGGACGCTCCTCTTCAGGAGAACAGGGTGCAGGACGCATCAAAGGGCCACAGACACATCTCTTCCCCAGAAGTTCTGATCCTTACAGTTCATCCTACTAAAATCCTTACACACCTATTCAAAGATGCCTTTTCAAGGGTGATCATCACAGCACTGGTTGAAACAGTCTGAATTAAAGCAATACAAATGTTGATGAAGAGGGTATGGGGTCCATTTGTTCTGGTTCATTTGGATGAATGAATGCCATGCAGTTGAAAAAGTGGGTGTCTGGTCTCAACCCAATGTCAAGGGAGGCCTCAGGGTGGAAGTATGCAGACCCACTGTCTGCACCCAGGGTCCCATCTGCACGACCACATATGTGTGAAATCAATATAGATGTAAATTGATCTGATTGTGAGTATGTGAGAGACAGAGATGGAGAGAGACATACTGAGAGACACAGAGACTGAGACATAAGCACCAAATCATTCATGACAGTCACCTCTGTGGGTGGGAATTACAAATCTCTTCTCTTTTAGGCAATATTTCAATTTTTTGTACTGAGTCTATATTACTCTACTAATTCTAAAAGGATTAAAATCCTATCTTAATGTGACCCATTCATTACTCATCTATGGAGTAATTAAAGTACTTTAATCCTATTTTTAAAAGAATTTAAAGTCTTCTCAGGATGCAGTTCCATGTCAGATCCGTGGCAGCAGAGGTTCTCCAGGAGGTCGTGTCTCTTCTGAATCAGCATCCAAAAGAGGTGAGGAAGAAGTACCAGACTTGGACACTTAAGACTACAATAGATTAGAGATTCTGTTGAGAGAAACTAAGACCTATATTCACAGAGAATAATCCCATATTCATGGAGCAGAAGGCTTCATTCTACTAAGATGACAATAGTCCACGAATAGACCTAAGGATTCAAAGAATGCCTACCCAAATCCCAGGTGGTGTTTTGCAGGAATTGACAATCAGTCTAAAATTCACGTGGAAAATCCAGGGGCTCAGAATACATGAGTGAATCTTCAAAAAGAAGAACAAAGTTCGAGGAATGGAAAGTCAGATGGAACCCATGGTTAATACAAAAGCACTTAAGCTGAAGACACCTGAGATTCAATAGATGTAGAAGAAAACCTGTCATGGAAGCCAATTCTCTCCTCTCCCTTTGCCCTATTAAGTTAGGTTGATAAAAAAGCCTTTAACTTTCACCATTTAACATGGTACTTACTTTTCTGGTTGGCTCCTGCGTGTGTATAAATAAACCGTTTCTCTCATTCATCCCCTCTTTACTTCTGCGGGCTCTTTGGGAGGGACTCTGGATGATGGGGACCTGCTCTTTTCTCACCTTCTTTAGTGACATATTTTGTCCATGGTGAAGTGCTTAAAACAAAAAGGCTCATTGGTTTAGGGTCAGATTTGGAACATGTATACCTTTGGAGACCCCCTGGAGGAACAAGGGGGTTCAATACTGCTGGGAGAATTTACTTGTCCAAATACCTAACAAGATGCTATTTGCATAGTTGTTTTGTTTTGTTTTTTTTTTAAAGATTCTTACACTAAAACAAATACCCTATCTAAACCTCTTGGATGATCAAATAGAAAGAAAAAAGGAGAATCATGTCTGGCCTAAGAACTCTTCCTTATCCAAAGGGAAGGACAGAATCAGATTCAGAGCAAAAAGTAAAATCCATTTATACCATCAACCCTCCCACTCTTTTGTACACTGTATTCATGTAATCTGCCAGATGGCGCCCTGGAGAAGGCCCTTTGCCCGGAATTCGTGCTAATTTTCAGAGCTCGGCCAAGCAGGAGGTTGGTCCCCAGGGCCTGAGAGGGGCTATTTGTGAAATCTTCTCTGCTGAGACCCACCGGACTGAAGGGAACTGTGTGCTCTGAGGGAGAGAGAGCACACCAAGCCTCTGTGGAGGCGTCTCTGAGATCATTCCAAAGGCACACAGCTCTAACTCTGGGCATGGGAATTTTTGTTTGGCATCTTAGTTGGAAATCTCCTCCTGGATAGAAAGAAGCAGATTCAAGATGTTGCAATTGGATGGGCAGGACGGCCTCTCGAATTTGTCGATGAGAAGGACACGCAATTCACTGCAGATTTAGGAACACCCATCCCTGATCTGCTGACTTCATCTACAGAGAAACAGAGACGCGGCTCTAGGGGGAATTAAACACCCACCAACCCTTCTTACCGATGTCAACGTCCCCACTTTATTCTCCTGTCAGGTCTCTGCACAAAAACTGTGGCTCAGCCCCAAATATCACATACCTATCACCCTGAACCACTCTGTGTCTGTGTCCAACTCGAGCATTAAGTCCTGTGACCATTACTGTCAAATCGTGTCCCCATTTCAGCCCGTCTCCCGCCATCATCCCAGCCCAACCTCGGTGTCTCTCTCCAGGTCAGCAGCACTCTCCCCATTGGCTTCCCATCAGCTTACCTTGCCCTACTTCAATTGCTTTTTCCCCATATATTACCCACAACGGTCTTATTAAAGTATGAATCGGATCAAGTTGTTCCGCTTTGCAAAATACTTTCGTGATTTTCCATTGTATTCAGAAGGATATCCAGAGTCCCTACCAAGGCCCTGTGTGATCCGGTCCCTCACCTGTCTCTGCAGCCTCAGGTCTCACCGCTCTGCTCCAGCCCATCTTCACCGCCCAGATGGTCCCCACTGGGACAGCTGTGTTTGTAACTCCAAGTCTCGTACTTACACTTCTCCCAGCCTGGGAGGCTTTTCTTGTCTGTTACCTACATGGCTTATTCTTTTGCTTCATTCAGGACTTTGTTCAAATTATTTTACCCTCAGAGAGGACTGATCTGACTACATTATTTAAAATAGCACACACATATTTCTTATTCAAACATTTTCTCTCCTAATAAGTTTTATGTTTCTTTGTGGCAATTATTAGCACCTGGCAGTACATAATATATTTATTTGCTTACTGGCTTATTGTCTATCTTTCTTACTAGACTTATATTCATGGAACCACAAATAACTGTTTTAACCAGTAACTTTCATACCACCTTTAAATGAATTCTTTTATAAGGTGAGAATTTCAGAGATTTCCATGGGTTGCTTAGGGGAAAAAAGAGAAAGGATCCAGGTTGAACTAGGTTATTAAGGACCTGGGAGTTGGTTATTTATTTTATTCATTGTAGTGTGTATCTGTTAATCCCAAACTCCTAATCTAGCAAAAGACTGAACTGATTACTATGTAAAAAATGTTTTTTTCTTTTAAAGTTGGATTGTTTGAGATCTCTTGTCTTCTTTGTTATTTTTCTTTTTTTAAAACAGAATTTTCCTTATTATTTTTTTACATTGAGGTACTGGGAATTGAACCCAGCACGTACTCTACCCCTTGAACTATACCCTCCCCTCCAAAGACAATTATTTTTATACTTTGACAATACCATACTGAATTAAGAATTTTTTACTCCATTTTCCCTTCAGAGAGTTTATAACTGAGGGAGGGAGTCAGAGGAAGCCCTGGGCCATCCCTTCATTCTCAGCGGGGTACTACACAGCATAGGAGCTAGGCTGTCGCCAGGCCCAGCTCACCTTTCTGCTCTGAGGGTAGACTCAGGCCACTTCTCTAAACAGAGACGTGTTAGAAGCAGCAGAAAGCCAACTAGCGAGCAACAATGACAAAACTGACCCACCAGCAGTTGGACATCATCTGCTCTGAAATGAACCTCTTAAACCTCTTCTTCCTGTTAGTGGATTGTTTTCAAAAATATTCCCAAGGAGATGACTCTCACTCTATTTTTCTGGATTACTTGGGCCTTCTATGACTTTGACTGCAGGCTTGATTTTCTGCACAACGTCTGCAGGGAAGCCAGGCAGAAAACGTGAACAGACCCTGCAGGCCACAGCTGAGGCCTCCCGTCAAAGCATCCTTGTTGTGCAGAGCCTACGTTCATGGGACCATTTTCATTACTGCTGTAATTAGTTCTCATCCAAGTGTCCCACTGAAAATGTTTATAGATGGAAGGTGGTCTGATGCAGGTGAGCAGTGGGGATGTGGGATGAAGATGGCAGACAGACTGGAAGGAGAGACGGGAAATATTTCCTCAGGCTTCAGTTTGGAAGATTTCTGATTTTCATATGGACCTTAAACTGGGTCAGGATGAAGCGCCGTTTACTCTAAGATGGGGTGATGTACACGTATCCCTACAACTTCTAAAAAATATGTTGAAGTTAGACGTGACAGCCTAGGGGACAGACAGCTTAGAGTGACACCTCCGTTCCAGGATGCCTATGATCTTGGGCTCACAAAGAGAAAAAGAATACACATATTTTTCCTGTGTAGCTCTATGTGAAATTATTTTGACCCTTGCCGGATGGTGTAAGATCAGAGATCATGTAGTCTTTCTTACGTCGCAAAGACAACAATTCTTCTTGATGAGTCAGCAGACTGTTTCCGATGGCCCGGGGTCTGTGCCAGACATTAGCTGTCTAGACAAATACCACACAGCCCCCCATCCCTCAAGGAGATCACAGTGTGTCGTGGAAGAGACAAATTTAAATAGGTTTTCAAAACAATGTGTTAAGATTCACTTGGCATCATGTGTACTGTATGTTCAGAGGGGCTCTTGCACTGCCTGGGGCAGGGTTCTAGAAGTTAGGGAAGGTGTCAGAGAGGAAGTGCTTTCTGCACTGACATCTGAAGGATTCCAGCAAATCTCTAGGCCAGGAGAGTGCGTGCTGGGCACGGGATTCTCTGCAGCTTGCGTGTCTAGTGCAGAGGTCTGGTCGTGTCTAAGAGCACTTTGCACTTAAGGAAGGAAGGTCAGTGAGGCTAGAGGCTGTGGGGAACTAACGGAAGCTGAGTCTGAAAAAAGCAGCAACTAGGTTATGAGAAGGTGTGACGTTAAATCAGGGAGCTTGGACTTCCTCACATACGCAGCGGGGAATTCTTTGGGGTTTTAAGGAGGAGAGTGACACAGATTAGCCATTAAAAGTGAGCAAAGTGGATTGTTCACTCTAAAGAACAGCACTGGGGAGACTAGCAAGGGATGGGAATTAATGCAGTGGGGAGTGAGGGGCGGGGACTTAGTTGGGGGATATTAAGGAATAGAATTGTAGTATTGATGGGGGTGAGGGAGTGGAAAAGTAAAGGAAAACTCCCAGATGTATGGCACAGAAAACAGATGGGATAGTGATGCCATTGTTTGAAGAAGTAAACCTACTTGTGAGCGAGTGTAAATTCAAACACACAGAGCTTGAGATTTTTATGGGCTAATCAAGTGGGAATGTCTACTTGTCAATTATAAGTATATTTCTGGGACTGAACTGAGATGTGCTTGCTGGAAAAGATTTGACAGTTAATCAGTGGACAGAGAGAAGTTGAAGCCACGGGAATAAATGCCACCCACTGACATTTTATCAAAGAAAAGGGAAGGAGGGCACTTCTGGTTCAGAAAATATGGCAGACCGGAAACTTGAAGACCCACTCACTAAAGACACATAAAAACGTAGGACACAATGCCGCCAATCTTTTCTTGTTTTTTTTTTTTTTTTTTTTTTACAGGCACCTTTATTTTGGTATGATTCCTGTATAGTAAATTACACATATTTCACATGTACTATTTGATGAATTTGATAGATGTCTACACCCAGAAAACCATCACCACAATCAAGATAGCTAACTTTTCCATAACTCCCCAAGAGGGACACTTTTCCAATTCCCATATTTATCCCTTCCCATCCCCTTCTCTCCCTGGTAACCGTAAGTTTGTTTCTCTATGTCTGTGGGTCTGTTTCTCTTTTGTAGTTAAGTTCATTTGTGTCTTTTTTGATTCCACATATAAGTGATATCATATGGCATTTTTCTCTTTTTCTGGCTTACTTCACTTAGAATGACTATCTCTACGTCCATCCATGTTGCTGGAAATGGCATTATTTTGTTCTTTTTAATGGCTGAGTAGTATACCTTTGTATAAATATACTACTACATCTTATCCAGTCAGCTGTCGATGGACACTTGGGTTGTTGCCATGTCCTGGCTATTATAAATAGTGCTGCTGTAAGCATTGAGGTGCATGTGACTTTTTGAATTAGAGTTTTCTTCTGACATATGCCCGGGAGTGGGAAGGCTGGATCATGAGTTAAGTCTATTTTCAGCTTTTAAAGGAAATTCCACACTGTCTTCTCTAGTGAAAATGCAGCCCATTTTGTGAAAGCAGAGCCATGCTCAGAAAGTAACGGGTATTTCTAGGGGCCAGACATGAAGCACAGTGAGTGTGGCCTGTTCAAGAATAAGAGGGCAGCCTGCCAGGGCTGGAGGAGAGTGACAAGGGAAGTGTGGTACAGGTAGGATTCAGACCACGTGGGGACCTGACAGGCTGGGATAAGGAGCCTGGACTTCCAGTCATCCCTTGGTAACCATGGGGCACTGTTTCCAGGACTCCCCCCTGACATCAACATCCATGGATGCTGACTCCTCTTGTATAAAATGGCATAGGACTTGCATGGAACTTATGTGCACCCTCCCATGTACTTTATATATATATATATATATATATATACACAAACATTTTTTATTGAGTTATAGTCATTTAACAATGTTGCATCAAATTCCAGCTTAGAGTACAATTTTTCAGTTATACATGAATATACACGTACATTCGTTGTCACATTCTCTTTTGCTGTGTCCTCCTGTGCACTTTAAATCATCTCTAGATTACTCATGGTATCTAATACAACATGAATGCTATGTAAGTAGTTGCCAATGTATGGCAAATTCAAGTGTTGTTTTTTCAAACTTTGTGTTTTTTCCCGAGTATTTTCAATCGACAGTTAGTTGAATCTGCTGGATAGGGAGCCCCTAGATATGGAGAACCCCCAAGCTCTTCCTTTCCACCTCCTAAATTTCCACTACAAGCACTGAAGGGGTCCAAACATAGAAGAGCACCATCTACCTGCTGGAAACGCTGAGGAATTCCTTCAGCTTATGTAGCAGCGCAGGAGAGAAGGTATAGGGACAACCAGTGGGAAAGGAGGGCCTGCCTGGGGAGGAAGGAGGAAGGACTGCATTGGAAGCCGGCTCGCACCCTTACTGGAGCTAGCTGCTATCAGTGAGGGATGCCAAGGAACTGGAGACACGTCACGTGGGGGGCGATCCTGGCCACCATGTGCAGGGTTCGCATAGCTGGGGCCCAGTTTGCAAGATTAAAATAACAAGGGGGGAGAGGGGCTGCCTCAGCCCCGGGATCCTGACAACGGCCACAGTGCCGTGACCTCAGCTATTGCTGCTCCCATAGTAAGCCAGAAAAAGGAAACTCTGAGCAAAGATATTGCAGATTCCACCGAGCCACACGGATAACTAGATCTCTTAGCTGACAAAATGTAACCACTGGAAACAGGAATCTTTCCCTTTCTCTTCATTTGGACCTTTGGACAGGGAGCCACACATCTCGGATGGGAACCATCTTTAATCCAATAGAGAGCTCACTTTTTCAGGAATAAGCATGGAGAAAAATAGTGGGGTGATGGTTTAAAGCGGAAGTCAAAGTGGAAGCCCATCTGAGAAATGGTAAAAACATGCATCACAATGAATCCGAGTTATGGCGAAAAGAAGGGGGAAGGTTAAGGAAACCTCTATCCAGCAGACAAGACTAGCCAGTCATAAAAAGACAGCACTTTAAATCAAGAAAACTGTTTTTGATTTTTGTTGATGAAAAACAATGCCATATTTTAAAACAAGGCTTGGGCCATCAACAACATGCTGAGAGTTGTTGAGGAGGAGAACATAAAGCAGCATATAGACATGAAAGGTTTCCAAGTCCACCGCTTGGAAAAACTTAGCCAATCATGTGTCCAGTTGATTTGAAAATCCCGATAAGTAAATAACTCAAAAGTGGGAAAGACATTGTATTAAATAGTGATAGTGAGCAATGAAATCCAAGAAGTTTATACCTATATTTTCATTGTTAATATAACAAACTGAAAGCAACTGTCAAAAAATAGTAACTGGAGGACACATACACACACACACACACACACACACAAACGCACACACACACAATCTGAAACAGCAGAGAGGTAAAATATGCTAAATTTATCATTATTGTGGAACAGGATCTAATAGATTATTTCATTTTTGATAGTGTTATAGGAATACTGGTCCAATTACATAGAAAGTTATGAACTTAGAGATGATTTATAAAAATTTAGAGAGAATTTTCATTAAAAGGCAATATAGCTTCCAAATCATTGAAGAGAAAATTAACAATAAAAAAATTAATCAATCCAGCTTATATGGAGTAACAGGGACCATATTTACCATCCTATAATAAACCACAAAATGGATACAATATATGAAGCAATGATTTTTAAGAGAGGTGAAAACGATCATCCACTAGGACCCTGTCCTGCCACTCCCATACCAAGGCTGCTAGGCCTCCTACTGCCATCACCAATAATGTCCACCAAGAGGCGACATTTCCTTCCTCTGCTCCTACTGCAGAGCCAGTCCTGAGCAGTCCTTTTCCAGGTTTTGGCAGGCAGCTCCCAGAAGTGCTCTCGTGGGCCTTGGTCCCTTTTGGCCACCAGCAAAGGGATCAAGGATGAGCAGTAAGCCTCCTTACTCATCCAAGACCTAGGAACCTATCTGATTTCTAAGCAGGGCTTCACTCTTGTCTGCTGTCTGGTACTCTCTGCCCAGCTTCCCGAGTCCCCGGATTGGGCAGCCTGCACGCTGGCCGCAGCCATCAAAATCTGTTCCCCTGCCATGAGGCCACGTGTGATCGTGAGCAGGGCTCCAGGCCTCTGGAGCACCGTGGCTTGGACTGCGTCCTGGCCCTGGGCGTGCAAGTTCCATGCCCTTGGTTGAGTCAGTTTACATCTCTAAGCTAAGTTTCCTCATCAGTAAAATGAAGACATATCAATATGGTAAAAAGAAAAAATCAGAATCGGGGGGGAATAAATTTCTGATGACTGAAGATTTTTTTAATTTTGAATTATACAACGAAAGACATCATACAGATTTTACTACTTCAGAATTCTAAAGGACAGCTTCTACTGTTAAAACTAATGCATGAACGTACACACAAACACACGTGCAGACACACTGACTCTGATCCACATATATCCCTACACACACAAGTACATGGACTCATGTACCACACACACACATAGCATGCACACAACCACATACATCACCAGGGGCGCGTGCACACAGCCACACACACACAGTCATGTACCACACAATTCCCCAGGTGCGTTCGTGCGCACACACACGTCATACACACCTTTGGCATTATTCTAAATCAATTTACAATTGAGGGTCTCAGTGTCCATTGTTTTATCCGCTCAGAAGATCCTGACTTCGGAGAGTGAAGCAGGAGCCCTTCGTCACTGGAGACGGTCTTTGCCACTTACAGTCTCAGTAGAGCCAACATAAATGCTCTGGACCTTTGGAAGTGCAGTTCCAGAGCATACCTGGGAGCTCACATCCTATATATCTAAACATTTTAAGTGCAGTAGGTTCTAAAGTCCTGCCTTTACAAATATATATTTATTATAAGGGGGAAGGCCAGGTTCAAAATTAGAATTCCCAGACTCAGGGGAGTCCTGCAAAGAAAGTGAGTGTGTGGGGAGACCTGATTCCCAGACACTGATCACTAGCCTGATCCTTTTCTTCCCAATCCTGGGTCCATCCCTTGCCATAAAGGGCCTTGGATGTGCACAGGGGGACACTCAGATTTCATGTCCGGGCTCTGCCTATGACCTCCATGCAAACAGCTGCCCTTTGGTCTCTCTGTGAGTCCTGGGAATCTGAACTCCGGGAAGAGCCGGTGCAGGCAATAGAAATGGGTCAGGGGCTGCTGAGGCAGGGCATTTGGTGTCCTGGGTTTCTAGAGCACGGGGTGGAGCCAATGACCATGTCCCTTTGGCCCTGCTGATGCCACCCAATGGAGGGCGTGGCCAGAGGAAGTGTCAGGGCCAGAGGGACAGTCTGCAGTGCAGGACCGAGGGCAGCGTGTCCCCTTGCCAGGGTCTAAGGTGAGAAGCCCTAAGGAAAGGTCTGAGGAGGCTGTAATGTATCATCATTCCCATTAAAAAAAAAACAAAAGCTTACCACAGGCGTGCGTGGGAAGGGTTTTGTTCAAACAAGGGAATGCACTTGACAAGGTCTGGCCATAGAGGGCTTGTGGGCTTGCCAGGTTGACGAGGAACCGAGAGGCTGTTACTTTCCACTGGGTCTAAACACTGCCTGAATTCCTCCAGGTGACACTTAAATGCAGTGAGACATGGAACCCTCTCAAGTTTTTAAAATGTTTATGGTGAGCCATGCAACTCTCTCCTCATTCTTGGCTACGAAAGCAAGATAAACACAGGTGGGAATCTCATCAGCCTGTTGGTTGGTTCACTGTCCATCTGGTGCCCCCTCTTGTAGGAGGCTTTATCATATCATCCAGAGCTGATCCATCTCATGATCACAGCTGATTTTCTGCAGGTGGCATCACTTGCTGGTGACACGAAGGAGACATGTTAGCCACCTCCCAAACACTGAGGCTTCTCCTGGGAGGAGTCTGCAGACCACCAGTCCAGCCTCTGCACAATGATTCTCCTCAGTGTCACTCCCGGCTTGCTGCCCTGGCCTCTAACTCTGGCCAGAACCTCGCTGGATTGTCGATAAATGTCACCCATGCACCACGTCTAAGCTTGGCATCCAGATGTGACCATGGTTCTTTTCTTCCCATCAATGGATTGCTTGATCTTCGTGTAATCGTGTCGGCAGGAAGGCCAGTACCGACCTCTTGAGGCCTCCCCGAACCGCCTCTGTCTGTAACTGTCCTAGAGCCCCAGGGGATCGGGTCTGAAGCCTGGCACTCAGACACGAGGATGACAGCTGGAGAGACAGGAATCCACTCCTGCTGTGGCTTCTACTGAGGCTTGATTTGGCCATACAAATGGATCCCACAGGCCCTGACTTCACTTGACTCGCTGCAGGGATGCTCCCAAACTGCCCCATTCCCCCCAGAGACCAAGGGCTTTCTGCTTGTTCCCAAAAGCTCCACCCCTGAGGGGGGACTGGGTCCAGTGGAGCGTCCAACCTGGTTCCCCGCCAGCCCTTAGGGCTTTGGTGGGGCCTGGAACATCAACTACCCTCCCCTTAGGGGCCCGTTTGTCCTTTCCAGCTAACAGACCTAGGTCATAAGCACTTTAACTCACCTGAGGGTGTTTTCCTCACTTCAGGGGCAGTGAGGACGGGGCTTCTTCACACTCCAAGTGCCCCAGGTCTGGATGCAGACAGTCTGGCTCTCCCCCCAGTCCTGCAGGTCCCGGCCACACCTGCTGCTGGTCACAGTCTGTGCTGTGTTCTCTTCCAGGACAAGGGGTGCACTCTGACCCCCGCCCCGCCCCCACCAGCCGTGACAGAGGCGGCAGACAGGCAGGTGAGCTGGGGCCTGAGACCGTGCTCGCAGATCAGTGCCCCAGACGCCGCTGGTGACTAGAGGGGCCACGGGGCAGAAGGCAGCAAGGGATGGGAGGAGGAGGAAGGTTCAGGATAAGGAGATGAAAGGGGGAACGGATAGCACTGTGAGGACCTCGGCCATGAAAGGGAAGAGAAAAGACAGTGACAGCTGGAGTGGTGTCGGTGTTAAAAGCTGCGGGCTTTTTTAAAATTTTATTAATTACCAATATATATTGACAGATTTCTTATTTTATTAAAGATTATGTTCCATGTCATATAACAGGATAGAGTGTGTTATTATTTATTAAATAATACATAATAGAAGATATACTAGCATATTATATTCTGTTTATTTATTAGCAGATAGTATATAATACATATGTAGGTGTTTATATACATAATATATAATTCATGCATCTATATAATATATAACCCATAACAAATAATGTAAGATTATGATTAATATATAATATAACAAGATTACATAACAATAATGATGTAATATTACCCATTGTATGTCTTGGTTCATGACACATTCTCATCGTAGGTGCCTGTCAGAGGTATTTATTTATTAAAATTAATATTATAAGACACAGTTATGAACATATCACCCAGCATCATAACAGGAATATTGACAGTGACATACTGTGTCCTCTTTCCCTATCCTGCTCTTGGCCTCTTCTCATAGGAAATAACCATCATCCTGAATCCTGGCTTACCCTTCTCTTGTGTTATTTTCACACACACAATATTTAAGATCAGTTAAAACAAATGAACTGCAGGTACATTCAATGAAATGGATGAATCATACACTCTATGTTAAATTGAAAAAGTAAGCCCTAGAAGGTGGCCTATAGTGTGCTATTCTTTTAACTATGTATATATATGTCAACTAAACTCACTAAATTAAGAACAACTACAGCTAGAGTCCAGGTGGGAGAGAGACAGATAAAAGGTGATATGAGCAGATTTGCTGCAGGTGAGCGAGTTCCTTTCCAGTAACATGTCATTCTCTCTGAAGCAGGAGCCAAGGCCATCTGCTGGGAGTCAGGGAAGAGACAGAGGGAAGCTTCGAGGTGTGCAGAGAGCAGAGAATGTTAACACCACTGAGTGATAAGTGGGGAAATGTGCTCACTAGGAAAATCCTGGAGGATTGCCTGGCAGCGGCAACATGGTGGGAATTGATTTGTAGTCTTAGAAACCTGTGCTGGGAGAGCCTGCTGCCTGCAGGCTCAGAACAAATAGAGCTGGGTGAACCGAGATGGAAGTCGGCCTGGTGAGGAACTGAAAAGTTCAAGGCTCAAGGGGGTTTTTTCTGTCACAAAGAGAGTGCTGACTGTGGATGCAGAGCTGGAAGGTGGGGAAGTAGAAGTAAGAGGAACATGGACAGGCAGGAAAGCAGAGTCAGTGCATGATGCCCCAGTGAGGGTGAAGGAGGGCCAGGGAGGCTGGTGGAGAAGCAGCTGGACGGCTAGAGGTGGGCACTTAAAGGAGAGAGGCTGGAACTTGGGTGAAGACATGCCCAGGTATGAGCCCGGGGGTAGGGTGAATGGGGGGTGGCTGGCTCAGGCTGACGGAGAAGAAGACCCTAAAATGACCACACTAGGTGGAGGAGGGAGAATGAACTTTGACGTCTTGATGTTAGGAGGTGAGACAATACAGAGCTCGTGGTCCAGGTGCTCCTGACTGAGGCAGGTGATCAGGGAGGCCAGGGTGGCAGGCACTGATAGGAAAGGATCTGGGCTTTCCAGGTGCTCCCACGAGGGGAGGAGCAATCATCTGAAGGTGGAAAGTGAGCACAAGGAGGCCAACACAGGCTCCTGGTCAAACTGGGGTTGTGAGGGGGCAAAGTGTCAACTCCAGTGATGGTGGCCCAGGAAGCAGGGACCACGGGTGAAGTGAGGGGGCACTCAGAGAAGAGAGGGAGAAGAGTCTTCTGGGTGTAGGGGGAAGAGAGGCCCCAGGACAAAGGAGCACAGAGGCACAGTGATGAGGATGGACTGGCTCTATGGTGACACTGAAGGGATGGCTGGATCTTTGTCCTGAGGGCTTAGGTTGGGGGGACTACTGGCCTCATGAGGACCCCCCTCTCAGCAGCCTGGACAGATGCTCCCTCTTCATAGAGCTGTGTGGCCACCACTGTTCCTGGAGGGGCTCTGCCTCCATCTTCTCTTATCAGACGTTCCTGCCCAGCCCCCGACTGCCAGCGAGGGAGCCTGGGCCTCGCAGCTGCTTCCCATGGAGGGACACAGGCTCCTCAGAGAAGCAGGCTGATCTTACTTTTCTTCGTAACCCAGAGCCTAGCAAAGCGCCAGCCCATTTGTGGGCCATGTAGGGGCGCGGATACTTACCAAACTATCTCAAAGCAGTAGAATAGCAGAGCCAGAAGAAGTGATCACTGAGCTCACATAGTTCACTGCCCACACCCCCATTCTACAGATGAGGAATCAGAGACCAAGTGGTGAAGCAGCCTTGGCCAAGGTCACGCTGCTCTTAAATGCTGGCCTGTGTCGGGCATGCCAAGTGATGAGCTGCAGTGAAGGGGCTGAGAGGGGGCTCTGGGGCCAGACATCTTGGGTTCAAGTCCCAGCTCTGCCATTTATTAGCCGTGTGATTAATGAATGTCCTTACCTTTAAAGTGGAAATCATACTGGTGCGAACTCATTGGGTTGTCATGAACACAGCTTTCATGGAACAGCAGGACAGAGTTCTGTAAGGGTTTGCTATTGCTTTGATTACTATTATTATCACCAAGTGAACCCTGAAATGAAGAACAAAGGCAGCAAGAATTTTTATTTTAAAGGACTTTAAAATCCTCTGATGAATGCTTCATTACATCTATTCAAGTTTGCATTTGACACTTATTAACAACTACACAATGGATGACTTTTGAGGCACTCTTGCTTCATGTCTTTAATTCTCACTAATGACACAGGCTATTTAACAGGCAGCAGTTTCTTTTCCAGGAAGAGGGACAAAAGGTTAAAAATGTCTCAGTGCCTCTCGGTCCCCAGTGAGTTGGTTGTGACCTGTCAACCCAGCTTTGGGGAAGTGCCCACTCCCCCTGGGCTCGCTGAGATGCCCCGCAGCCTCCAGGGGGCGCCGTACCCCCACACGAATCCAGTCTCTTGGTTCTTATCTTTGCTTCAGATCCCTCAAGGACTGCCCATGCCCCAGGGCCCCATCTGCCCCGCCAGCCTCGCCTGCTGGACTCCAGGACACTATCCTGGGTCTCAACCATCCTCTGTTCATATGACCGCCCCACTACTCTACATTTTGTCCTTCAAGTGTGGGCTCCTGTGGCTCGCCACACAGCAGGGGTCTCCCCGTCCTCCACCTTGGGTAACTGCATTGTCCTGCACGGTGCCTAGTGAACACGTGTGGAGGCAGGAAGAATACAGAACAACAGGTGCTCAGAGAGGCTGCCTTTATCACTGCAGGGGCCGTAGAGAGCTTTCTCCCGGCTGGTTATTCACAGGCGCTGAAGCTGTGGAATCTCGATCTCACCAATTTAAAGGGCACCATCACTAATTACAAAAGCAATCATTTCTTCAGTAGCAAAAGGAGAAAAGACTTTGTGTTCCCCACCTCCAACTTTTTTCCTCCACCTTCAGATGTTTCTCATCTCTGGACTAGGGTAGAAAGCAACTCACAGAATATTATTTTTCAATGTTTTTTCCCACTCTGAAGATTGCTTTCCCAGAACCGATGAAGGCTAGAATGGACTTAGCTTTCCTGGACTGAGTATTCAGAGGCCTGGGGTGGGAAGGGGGAGGGGGGAGGGGAGATAACTCAGCAATATTGAACCTAACAGAGACATTACAATATTCTATTCTAAATAGAAAGGAAGCAGGGTGCTATAGAAACAGGAAAACCATAGTTTGAAATGCAATAAGGAGTTACAAGAGAATAAACATAAAGATGTAAAAATGAAAAAGGACATCAAAATAAAAAAAGGTGGGAATGGGAGAGGGGAGCAAGAAAATATAGATTTTTTTCTTTCTTTTTTTTCTTCATTATTCTTAGGATGTGTTGGAGCTTACGTGATTATCAGTCTAAAGAAAATAGATATAGTAATGGGTTGATATATTTGAAGAATAAGGTAACCACAAATCAAAAGCATACAATACAGTTGCAAAAAACCCAAAAAGAAACAAACTCAAAATGGCTTAATGACTTAAATATTAGACAAGACACTATAAACTTCTCACAAGAAAACATAGGCAAAACATTATTTGTCATACATCTTAGCAATGGTTTCCTAGGGCAATCTAAGCAACCCAAGCAACAGAAATAAAAGCCAAAATAAATAAATGAGACCTAATTAAAATTATAAACTTTTGCACAACAATAGAAACCATAAGTAAAACTAAAAGACAACCTATGGAATGGGAGAAAATATTTGCAAAAGATGAGACTGACCATGGCTTAATTTCTAGACTATATAAATAGTTCATACAACTTAATAAGAAAAAAATAAACAACCAAATCCAAAAATGGGCAGAATAACTAAACAAGCAATCCTCCAATGAAGACACACAAATGGCCAATAGGCATATAAAAAAATGCTCAATATCGCTCAATTATCAGAGAAATGCAGCTCAAAACTACAATGTTATCATCTCACACCAGTCAGAATGGCCATCATTCAAAAGTCCACAAACCATAAATGCCGGAGAGGCTGTGGAGAAAAGGAAACCCTCCTACATTGTTGGTGGGAATGTAGTTTGGTGCAGCCACTGTGGAAAACAGTATGGAGTTTCCTCAAAAGACAAAAAGAAAAAAAAAAATAAAAGACTTATCACCTAGTCCAGAAATCCTGCTCCTGGGCATATATCCAGAGGGAACCTTCATTCCAAAAGATACCTTCACCCCAATGTTCACAGGAGCACTCTTTAAAATGGCCAAGACATAGAAGCAAACTAAACGTCCACTGACAGATGACTGGATAAAGATGTGGTATTAGGATATAACAGAATATTACTCAGTCATAACAAAGAAGGAAATAAAGCCATTTACAGCAACTTGGATGGAACTGGAGATTATCTTACTAAGTGAAATAAGTCAGACAAAGACAAGTATCATATGATATCATTTATATGTGGAATTTTTAAAAAATGATACAAATGAACTTATTTATAAAACAAAAACAGACTCACAGACTTATAAATCAAACTTAGGAGTTTGGGATTAACAGATACAAATTACTATATGTAAAAAAGACAAACGACAAGGATTCACTGTAGAACACAGGGAACAGTATTCAGTATCTTGCAACTTATAATGGAAAAGAACCTGAAAAAGAATAGACTATGTATATTTACAACTGAATCACTATGCTGTATACCTGAAACTAACAAAACAGCACAGGGAGTGAGTCCTTCTGGGACAAGGCCTCTGTGGCAGTGGCCTCCTTGTCACCGCTCCATCTCACCAGGAGGCCAGGGTTTTCAGAGATGAGGGAACATAGAGCTCATACACTTCAAATTGATTTCCCGAAAAAACTATGGAAAAACCAAATTCACCTGCAGTGTGGGAAACATGAGCAGGGCCCCTAAGCAGACCGACAAACCCAAAGTAAGATGGCCCGTTGTTCAGATCGGAACCAGAACAACGACCACCTGGCCCCAGTTAAATGACCACCTCACCTGCAATTAACTGCTCATACTCAATGTCAGGGATGTATCTGTTGAGACTTGGGAGGTCAAAGGAGTCGGACCAGGGAATCCAGACCTGGTTGATTTCGGGGCTCTGCCAGTTGTACAGGTGGCCCCAAGGGGATAGCACCAGTACCGGCTCCTCCATCTTCAGCAGGGTTTTCAGGAGGAAGGCAATGTGGATGCAGAAGTTCCTACGGAGGCTGAAGCCCTCTGGAGGTTTGAAGTCACACAGAAGGTACCTGGCAGGGAGCAAAGGAGAGCGGGTCTTCAGGGCCAGGCCTCTGCACAGGAATCCTGGCTTTGATAGAACAGATACAACGGGAATCCCTGCACAGCCCGTGGCCTACAATCCAGACACATTCAGCAGCTTCTGGTTTGTAAAGTGGAGGCAGAGTCCACCCATCTCCATGTGGCCAATTACTTCAAGTCCGGGAGCAGTTGCGGAAGACATCTTGGCATCCGTCTAACACCAAGCACCTGACGAGCACCTGAGTACCCGTTCTCCAGGGGCTCTCAAAATTCTTGTTCTACAGAACCCTATACACTCTTAACAATTACTGAGAAATCCAAAAGGCTGCTATTTATGTGAGTTAAATCTATCACTATTTCCTGTGTTAGAAGTTAAATAAGAAGTTAGAAAAAGTGTATGAATTCACTTAAAAATATTAACAATCTACTGTATGTTACCATTAATACTCTTAAACAAAATATAATTCTATTTTTCAAAACAAAAATCATTAGCGAGAAGAATAGCAGTGATTTTAATTTCTGCAAATCTCTTTTGGACTGGTGAGAGCTGAATTCTCCTATCTGCATCTGCGTTCCCTGTTTTGTGATATCACAGGCCAGGTTTTCCCTGGAAAATCCCAAAGGAACTCGGGAGAGCAAGAGTGTGCAAAAGGCAGGTGACATCCCGGCGTTTCTATGAAAATGGTCTTGCACCTCAGGGGCCTTGGATACACTTTGATAACTGCTGCCCTATCCAAGGAGAGACTCTTCTACACAAGAGCCAGGCAAGGGTCCTGGATTCTGTAATGAGTTACCGCCACCACATCCCTCCCTTCTCTGTGTGTTTCTCACAACCTCCATTACTGCAGATGAGGATGTAATCCTCAGCTGGGGCCTCTAATCCCAGAAGACTGCTAACTTCAAGAGACAGGGTCCCATCTACCATCCCTACACCCCGCATAGTTTATTTTGAGTCATGCCATAGATAACTACTTATCGGCACTGACCCTTGTGTCTTATTCCTGAGGTTGACTGAAGGAACCAACATCTGGATGGAACTGAAATTTCCCTGCAGATAAACAAGGCTTATAAACCACCTCATTCCAACACCTGACTCTGGGGCTCTTCAAAACCCGGGTAAGGACCCGCTTCATCTAAGAGGAGTCCTCTGCCTGCCCATCCCGGGGGGTTCTGGGAGTCCGCGGCCACCAAGGGTGACCCAGACTCGCGGCCCCAGCCCCAGGGCCTGAGGGGGAGGAAAGCTTGAGGCTGTGCCCAAGCCCTGCCCCGCCCCGCCCCAACACGCTCCCCGGCACCACAGCCCTCCCCGGCCACCGCCCCAACCCCGATCCCACCCCGGTTATTGTCCACCGGCCCCGCCCACGGCGCGGACGTACATTTACCATCTGTGAGATGCCGCCCCAGACAGGATGTCGGCCGCCTACTGACCAGGCCAGAACTAGTCGCCCGGCCGAGCAAGCCGCCATCCCCAGCAGCAAACACCGCCATGGTCCCGGGCAGCTGCACACTTCCGAAGCCCGCTTCCCGCCCCAGAAGCACACGCCGGCCCGCGCGGAGAGCGGCGCCTGTAACCATGGCAACTCCGCGGGGCCCTCCCCTAGCGCTTGCATCGTGTGTCTTCCCGAGTCTAGATGTGCGAGGGCAGAACTTGCGGAGCCAATGGAAGCCAGGGAGCGGCCAGGACGGGGGTGGGCGGAGGCTTATGGGCAGCTGGGCGGGGCCGGAGCGGGCGGGGCCGCACGGAATTCCTGACCTGCTGATGGCGCTGGCTGGAGGCTGGGGCAGTGCTGCCACCAGTGTGCGGGGCGGCGGGGCAGCGGGGCAGCGGGGCGGGGGCACCCTAACCTGTCCGTGTGTGGGGATCAGCCTGGGCTCCGTGGCCTCCGCTTGCACCGGACGTGGACCCAGTCTACCGGTGGGCAAGATAGAGGACTGAGCCCAGGCACGCATGGCTGGCCAGGTAGGGCACCTGAAGTGCAGATCTGCCAGGTCCGCTGCCGGGCTTGCATACACGCTGCTAGGCAGTTTCCAAGAAGACGGGATCTGTCATAAGAGGGGAGGTAGGGCTGGGGTGCCAGATGCCGGGTTCAGTGCAGTCTCACAGGAGAGCCATGGTGAGAGGGAGCAGAGCGCCCCTGTGTTGGCGGGGCTAAGAGTTTGGGGTATAGGGTGGGGGTGGTGTGTGCCTTGCTCTGTGGTCTCCCCAAGAACCCTCACTGCAGAGCAAGGGGCTCTGCTCCCCCCACCACTCACTGCACTCCCTGCCTTCCCCAGCACCACCTGGGGTGTGGTCATGTCAGGGCAGGGAAGGCCCAGGGAAGGGGCTCATTAAGGGGCAGGGGCCACTCTTCAGGGATGCTGGACCTGACAGCGATGTGGTGCTTTGGAACTCCCCTGGGCTGGGTTTCTAACCAGTGGGATGGAAGGGCCTCTTCCTGGGGTGCAGTTGGGGGAACTAGATCCATCATGAATGTCAGCCCTGAAAATGGAGGCTGTGCTACATCCATTCCTGGAAAGAAAAATCAGGCCCCTCCAGCCCAGGTGACTCAGAAAGTCATTCAGCAATGTTCGGGGTCCCCAGTTTAGGCTTTCAACTAGAGCTGAGCCGCTCAGGATGCCAGATCCCTGTCCGTGGCTCCAGGAGTAGGCTTTCTGCTTGGCGACAGGATCCTCACAAACACGTGTGTCTTTGTGGGTCACTCCCCTCTGACAAGCTGGGAGGCAGGGTGCAGTTGTGGGAAATCGGGTTTCCATGAGGAGAGGGCCACCAAGTGGTGGGGGCACAGGAGACAGTGAGAAAGAGTCCCGTAGGCTTTCTGGAATCAAAAACTGGCACATGTGAAAAAGTGTATAATTTGTTTTATTGAACAGGCTGCTTATGTACGTTTGGAGGGCCAGGTTCAAGGACTCTGCATCCCTCCAGGACAATAGCCTCAATAGAAGAACAGACAGAGCAGGAGGAGATATGGGGTTTCTCCCAGGAATAAGGCAGAACAGGGATTTCTGCAGATTTGCAAGGAGACCCCGACCACTGAGCACGGGGTTACAACCCCATGTGACCCCTGTCATGTTTGGCTTGGGCTCTGGGTCTGGCCTGATCATGTATTCTTCCAGCTGAGTTCCAGAAACTCAGAGGGTAGACTTAGAGAGGCTGCGTTTGGAACCCAGTATGGAGACGGAGGGTCGTTTATCCTGAGTCCCCTCAGCCTAATCACTGTAGCTGACTTCCAACACCACCCAGGCCCTCAGGGTGGCCGTGGAGGGAGAGCAAGCCTGGCAGGTGACCCAGGGGTCCCACTGCTGTTCCCCTCCCTTATCTTTGTTCCCTTTCATCCCGGAAGGTGTGATTGTCTCATGTCATGGTGACAAGCCATCTCTCCTCTGTCAGGTGCAGTCCCCACCCCCACTCAGCCTTCTCTCTGCTTGGATGCTGAGGGACCAGGCTCACTTGAAGTTCTGAGCTTGAGCAGTAAGGTGGAAAGAAAGAAACCAATGGAAACAAAGAAACAAGTCATTGTGGCAAAGCTCCCCACCACAGAGAAGCTGCCCTGAGTGGAAGGGAGGGTGTGGGCATGCCCATTTGTTTCGTGTCTCCCAGTGCTCTTCACTTTCTTATTGCAGACCTGCATGGTTACAACAAAATGATCTGCAAAACTGAAAATATTTACTCTCTGGCTTTTACAGAAAAGGCTGACCAGCCTCTGGTTCCCATACCGGTCAACTGATTGGAGTACGTTTCCAGTTTGGAAACATCTGGGCAGGCCCAGGTTTGCAAAATTCTTTAAGAGTAGTTATGGAGTTTTGCTTCTAAACATTTTTACGGCTGTATACTGAACTGAGGTTGTGCTGTGTAATTCTGAGCCAGGATTTTCTCAGACTGTTTCTCATTTCTTATACCGGACACCCCTAAATTCCAAGGGGAATGGGATGTTAAGGAAGCCATGGAGTTTAGGAAAAAGATACAGATTTCATTTCCATTTAAGCATCGATGTATCCCATCCTAGGCAGTATCGGTTCTGTGGTATTGATAGGGGAACTAAATAGCAAACAAATTTATAGAAAATAGTTGGTCATTGGGTACACAAGTTCTTCTTTTCAACATTTTTTAATGTTTGCAGTTTAAGATGACCATTCCTGAGAAACAGGCAGCCTCTTAGAATGAAATAGCATTTTCCCTGAACCATACTCAATTTTTATTTCGTAGACAGCAGGATGGACAATCACACATCCAACAATTGGGGACCTCAAAGATAAAATGTAACTTTCTGAGAGCACACTCCCCCGTCTCCCCCTGCTCTTTTCACTGTCCCATTGTCCCTGAAGGCTCTTTCGTATCTTCTGCTCATGACTCCAGTAACTCTTCCTCCTCGTTCCTCAGCTGGTAAGTTTACTTTTCTACTTTAACCAAGCAAACTGAAGCCAAAAGAAGAGAACTTTCACCAGCATCTCCTAGCACATCCGCTCGCCTTCTGATGTCTGTGACCTCACTCTGGGTTCCCCACCTCTTATTACAGGTGACACCAAAAGCCAGATCATCCAAAAGTCGCCAGGGGGCCCATCCATCCAATCTTCTCTGGGCTGTCTCTCCTACATCCATCCTCTCTGTCACTACCTCATCTATTTTTTTCTCCTGCTAGTTGGCTCCCATTAGTATATAAAAGTCCATCCTCTTAAAAGAAACAAACAGCATTCATTGACCCTAATTCGCCCCCACCAATTGCCACCCCATGTCTTTGCAGCAAATCTTTAATGAGTAGTTTAAACTCACTGTCTACATATTCTCTTGAGCCATCCCCTTTTGCACCCACTGTGGCTTTTCCCCTGATCCCTCGCTCTATGGAAACTTCTCTGTCAAGGCCATCAGTGACCCCACGTTGCTAAATATAGTGGTCAGTTTTTAGTCTTCATCATGTGTGGCACTTTGGCAGCATTCGACCCAGCTCTTCCATCCCTCCTCCCCCGTGTTCCTGCTTTACTTGGCCTCCAGCCTATCCCTCTGCATTCGATCCACTGGCTGGTCTTTTGCCAACGTCTCCTCTTTTTTCCAAACATTTACTGCGAATGTGCCCCGGAGTTGGGTCCTGGGTCTCTCCTCTATCTCTCTGCTATACCTTTGGTGGAAGCAACCAGACTTGGAAATTGACATGCCATCAATTTCTCGATTTGTCCAAACTCCCTGATTTGCCCTTTCCATTTGGAACTCTCTCCCTGATACTCATATTCTTTTTCTTTCATTCATCTTGCTTTCACATTCATACATATGTTCTACTGTGTAAATTACTTTTCCAAATTTTGAATCAGTCCATACATATCATGTAAAATGCTCAGATCTCTATTATTTCCACTAAGATGCTTATTCTACCTTAGAACCTTTCTGCATTTCTGTATTTATGTCAATAAAGTGAATAGTATTTCTACAAGCCTCATAGTTAAACAGTGTGTTTGTTTGGGGCTATTATGTAACATGAAATAATGATACATCAACATAGTCCTTTTTCATTTAATTTTATGTAACACCAAGATGAGGTTTTTGCATGAAGACTATTTTTATTGAAATTTTACCTACGTTATGGACAGTCAGTTTATGTGAAAGCCCTCATTTCTCCCCTTTTCTGTTATATTTTCCATTTGGCTATTATAACATATACCTTGGCATGAAATAAATTTCCAAATTCATTCACATAATAAAATCAATACATTTAAATTATATTTTTAATGTTAATAAGAAAGAAAAAAAAAACCCAAACTCCTCTACTTATTAGGAATTTCTGTGGCAATATCTAATAGACTCCTTAACCATGACATTGAAGAACTGAGCTGATTCCAGCCCCTTTCCACATGCTCAGCCCCATCTTGTCCCATCCCCTGTGGATGGAGAGGACATCCATCCCATTTTCCAGGTCCAGATGTTGGAACCATGTTCTTTCTCTCTCTTTCTCTTACACACACACACACACACACACACACACACACAGAGCAAATACAGCTTGTTAGAAAATTCTGGCTACTCTGTCTTCATTAACCACCTACTCCCTGTTCCCCACCCTCCTAGAAGCCACCTTCAGCCCCTTCTTGGACACCAAATAGCCTCCTTCTTCCATCTTTGCTTTTCTACAATCTCATCCACACAGAGTCAGAGGGAGAATATAAAAGCAGACATTGAGGGGGTGGGTGTAGTTCAGTGATAGAGCACATGCTTAGCATGCATGAGATCCTGGGTTCAAACCACAGCACCTTCACTAAAATAAATAAATTACCCTCCCGCCCAAAAAAACCAAAACAAAAGCATAAATTGGACATCACCCATCCCATCAAAACTCACTAAAAGGGTCACCATTCCATTAGGAACCAAAGTCGTCCCAAAGACTTCCAGGACCGGGCATGCTCTGCCTCTCAGCCTACACTCTCCCCATCATTCTGGGGGCCTCTGGATCCGGCTCTTCCTTCTTTCTCCGGATCTATTCTGCTTCAAGTTCATTACTCCATGAGATCTGCCAGGATTGCCTCATTCCCTCCTGCCTGCCTCCCACCCCACCACCATCACCTGAGTTTGCTCATATCACTCATTTTCCCCAAGCTCTTGCTACCCCCAACATGCTGCCTGTTTCCTCTGCTAAAACTCTGAGCCCCCAGTGATGGGGAGTCATGTCTATTTTGTTGACTAATAAAGCCCAAGACCCTTGGGAACGGGTATACTTACTAGATTCCCATGTGTAGTAAGAGCTTATACAGATTTGCTGAATGAATGCAGAGGTCCTGGTCCAATCCGATGGGGCACTTTTGTGTCCTGCTTAAAGAATAACTCTCCTTTCCTCCTGAGAGGGTGTGACCACTTCCTTGGTGATCAAAGGCAAGATCTATTTTCTTTATGCTGTTAACCTTAGGTGGGGGGACTGGGGGATCTTCATTTATATTTTAAAATTTGATTCACTCTACAATTTGTCTTCTGTCTATGTATCCTTTTGAGAAACCTTTCATGAGTGATCATTCTTCCATCAGATTGAACAGGATCCAGGAGGAAGTACCAAGCCTGTCCCTTAGGCCATTCTGTGTGTCATGTCCTGTGACCCAGTGGATGCTCAGCACGTAAGTGAACCGACAGGAGTGAGTGAAGAGATGGGAGCATCTCATTATTGTGGTGGCTGCACTCTGTCCGATGCCTTGAGATTTGGGGAACGGTTTACAAGTGCGGAGGTGTGAGGGCAGGGCCTCTGTGCTCTTCCTGAGTGCCCTGGCCTTACCCATTCCCCCAGCCCCCTCTGGGCAGCCAAGCTCAGGAGCTGGGCCACCGGCGATTGTGCTGATCAATAATCCACCTTCACCCCAAGTCCGGGGGTAGGAGCGGCCAGCACACCTGGTTGTAGACTCTGGAGTCAGGTCCTTGGAGGAATTCCTCACTGAACGATGTTTTGGACCTTTTATTTTTCTCTGCAGCCTCCAGCTGAAGAAACAGATTGCCTTAGATACATGAAAGGTGAGGACACCTACAATCCCCATAGAGCCCAGGTGGGGCTGGGAGTCTGCTGTTTGTACAGCCGGTGGGCTCGTGTTGCTTTGGGCATCCCTGTGCCTGAATTCCTGCAGTACACTCGGTGGTAAGGACAGGGGTGTCTGGCAGGGAGGGAAGCTTGTCGGGAGAGTGCACAGCTGGGGAGACGTTAACCTGGGGTGAGCGGGAGCCGGCTGATGCATGGTATCTCGGTGCAGGGAACTCTCCACACTCAGAGAAGTTCCCACTCCTGCAGGGTCCCTTTGATCAGGGTGCTGGGCTGTAAGCAAAGCAGGGTCCCTGTGAGGATCATGGTGCCTTCAGGCAGTGGGAAGTGAGGGGTCCAGTGGCACTTAAATTAACTGTGTACCCGAAGCCAACCCCCGTCTCTTTCAGCCTGTTTCCTAATCTGCAAACCTGGAATCATGTTAACCATCCCGCAGTTTCGTTGATGGGCTGGGACACACTAGACCGCCAGGAGCTGGAATTCCTCTGTCCCCTTTGTTTTCCTTCCTTCCCACTATTTGCTCTCACAAGTTCAGTCTCTCTGTCTCTCTCTCATTCACTTGTAACTTTCTCTCCTGCTCTGGTTTCATTTGATTGCTCCCAATCCCCAGATGAGTGAAATTAATTTCTGTGTGTCAGTTCCAAATTCCCGGGAAAGATGCTCTGTCCCCTCTGGATTGGTTGTCCAACCCATCAGTTGCAGCCAGAGGAGTGAGTCCCTCTGTGACCAGAGAAGGGGCTCTGCCCAGACCCCCAGCCCCCACTGTGGGAACACATAGCTCTCCGAGGAGGAGGTACTGGCTGTGACTTGGTGTCACTAAGTGTGAATTTATCTCTCCTCTTGCCCCACCTTCATCCTCCTAAACAAAGATGAAAATTAAACACTCCAGAGATTTGTGTCATGGAACACTCAGTGTGGGGTCTAAGAGGGCTGGATTCACTGCTGAGTGTAAGGGGCTACAGTGACTCCCCAACGAGAGCCTGTAAAGGAAACAGCACCGGCCCCACCGGACACTTAGGGTGCTGAGTCTGCGTGACATTGAGCCAGGCTTCTGACCACAGCTCAGGGGTCTGGTCCAACTGGTTAGTCTTTGAAGCCAACCAGCTTTGGATTCCTCAATCCCTGAGGATTTACCTGAACCACCAGCTTCTGCATCTCTGAAGACAGATGATGAGAACCCTTCACGTAAGGCATTTGCACAGCCCTGTGCCAGAATTTGTGCTGCACGGTCTGCCCGGCGAGCTGACCAAAGTTGGTATTTTACTGATCTTAGAAATAGTCTGGTTTCCTGACGCACTGTTTCACTGAACAAGAAACAGAAGCCACCTCTGGCTGATAAAAGCAAAAAAGGGACTTAATGAAAAGATACTGGGAGGGTGCATGGAGTGGCCCAGACCAGAGCCGACCCGGGGGCCGTAGGAGATTTTGGGAAGCCCAAGGCACCAGGCTGGGCAGGGTGCTACCTGGCCCCCTGCTGCCCCAGCAGGGACCACCCTCCTCCTGACCCTCCACCTCACTGCAGGTTCATGTCCCGGCAGGGCCAGGTCACACTGAAGCCACCAGCACACACCTCAATGGGGGAGTTTGCCCCGTCTCACCTGGGAGCATGCCTGGTGTGGGGAGAGGCCCATTTAGAGGAAGGCAGTTCCCCTACTGTTCCGAGTTAAGGTGCAAGTCATTGCCTATCACTCAGGAGAGCCAGGCTGTTCTGACCTTATTGTGGTGACTAGGCCATCTGAGTTCACTTATTACTTTTTAGGTTGGAAGGCCCAAGAGGGAGAAAAAGTGGAGATTCTAGTACTTATTTTATATTTCCCATGTACCAGGTGCGGTAAGCAAGCCACTTCAGACAAGGCCCAGAGCAACCACGTTAATAGGCCACGGAGCAAGTCTTGCAGTCAGGCATCTGCAGCCCCGAAACCCGTGTCCTCATCAGCTCCGTAGTTACCAGTGGATGTTGTAGGGACTTATGGGACTGTGTGCTCCTGTGGGGGCTGGGATGTGTATGTTTAAATCCACATCTTCAGAAACTCGGCTAGAACCACAGCCACTGATTGTCTGCATGGAGGCAGAGGAGGGGAGGCTTCCAGCCTCTGGTCCAGCTCGTGTGGAGCTCAGAAGTTGCTCCTTCTGTCCTGAAAACAACACCAGAGCTGAGGGAGCTGAAAACCCACTGCTCTTCTTAGATCCACAAGAAAACTGAGGGGGAAAGCTGCTCCCAACCCAGAGAGGCAGCTGGGCAGGCTTGGAGAGTCACAGCTCCCAGGGCAGAACCCGCTTTTGTAAGAACCCCGGGGGCAGGCAGATTTAACACGTCCCTGAGGCCAGCTGGAGGCTCAGCGTGGGGAAGTCTGATTGAGAACTTCAGGGGGCCAGTCAGAGGGGCCCCCTGCTCTTTTTCATGCATTTTACTTCCAGGACCGTACCCTGTTCTCAGAGTGAATATCATAGGAAAACTCCTCATGCTTCCTGCCAGGAAAGGATAAAATAGCTCTATTGAAATACACCCAGAACATTCTCTTCCATTGTGGGGGGTTGTGTGTGTGTGTTTTTTTTTTAATGAGAAATTATTTTAAAAGAGCCTAACCAGCCTGGGGGAAGGGAAATCCCTTCTGTGTCACCCAAATTGGGGTGAGGGGAAAGACACACTTGTGGAGGTCACAGCTCAGGGCACAGGCTCAATGAGAACTAATCACAGGAGTATATATGCCCTTCTCTGTTCCGCTACCCCAACACCTTACCTCCATGTCAGTAGGGCCTCTGTGTAACAACAGGAATAAAATTAAAAGAAGTAAATATCTCAGGAGTGTCTAGGGAAAACCCAAAGTCAGCGGGGGGATGAAAACAAGGACACACAGGCAGCTTTAGGCTCTCACACCAATGGCTGTAGCAAACTACACACAGCCCATCCCAGTAGATAAACAGAAAACCTCACAGAAAAAAACTATTTATTTTGGTTCTCTTACCCAGTGCATTCCATGGTGCATCCTCACCTAGAATTGAGTGGAAGCAAGTCCATTTCAGAAGGGACATAACTGAAGAGGAATGGCTTTCCAGACTCTGAAGGGCAGAGAAAGCACCAGCCTGGGTTAGAGAAAGGTGAGGGGTGGCATAGGGAGTGGGCTGCCTTCTTCCCCAAATGAGGAACCTTCCTGAGGCCAGCACCATGGGAGGGAGGGCCATGGGGTGGAAGCAGCCAGACTTCTTCCTGAGAACTGATGGGATGCCTCAAAGGGACCATTCAGGTGCCCATTCAGATGTCTTGACGGTGGGAGCCAGTCGGTCTGCCTCAGAGCCCAGGACTGAGGTGGGCGCACAGCAGGCAGGTCTTGGCCGGATCCATTTCACTTCTCCAAAGCCCTGTGTAAAACATGAAGCGTGGACGGCCTGGTGAGCACAGCTCTGCCCTCAAGACCGGTTTTTACTCCTCTCTTCCCAGAGAACAGCATCTCTGAGCCCTTCCTGGGTGACCTCACAGAGATCACCCTAGTGGCCCAGGCTAGTGACCGGGAACATGTACCTTCCTGCAGCCAACCACAGACGTCCACTGATGCATCATATTCTGGCAAATATGTGAGTTCCTGTGCATTGGCCTAACAGCAGAGACTCTGCCACAGGCCCAAGAGGTGGTGTGTGGGACATACAGGGGTGCAGGACTGTACGCAATGCAAAGGTGTAAGTGGTGGCAGGGGTGCAGGGGCTGTGGAGGGTGAAGGCAGTTCAGGGAATGTGGGGGTGCAGGCAGTGCAGAAGTGCAGAGAGTGGCAGTGGTGCAGAGGTACAGGGAGTGTCGGGGTGCAGGGAGGTGCTCAGGCAAGTGCACATCCTCACAGTCAGCCTGACCACGGGAGGCTAGTGCAATGTTTTGGGGCGGTGGAGGCGGCGGCAGCGGCGGGTTGGAGGCTGCCTGGGCAAGCCGGTCGATTTCTTCTCTTCCCTGCAGCCTGGCCTGGGGGGGCCTTGGCCGCCGGAGATTCACCAGATGTTGGACTCCAAGTAAGCTTGCTCCTGGGAAATGGGGCGGTTAGGTCAGGGGGCGGTGGCAGCGACAGGGGGGCGGAGCGGGGCTGCCCCTGGCGAACTGGTGGAATAGCTGCCTTCTCCCGGCTGCCGGGCCTGGGAGCAGCCTCTGCTGCCCCAGGTCGCCGGACACACCTGTCCCACTCAGCTTGCTGAGTGGGGAGTGGAGGCGGTGCCGTTAAGGTGCGGGGACCACGGGGGTAGGGGGGCTGCCGCGGGGGAGCCGGTCAATTCGCTCCACTCTCCTCCACGGTGGAGCCTGGGGGCGGCCTCCTCTGCCCCAGAGGTGGGACTCCAGTCTCCAGGTGAGCTTGCTCCTGGGAGCCGGGGGCAGTGGCGCCAGGGGGAGGGGGTTCGTTCCAGGGAGCTGCTCCATTTCTTCTCTCCCCCGCAGCCTGGCCTGGGGGCGACCTCTGCCGCCGGAGATTTGCCTGAGGTCCGACTCCAGGTGAGCTTGCTCCTGGGAGATGCGTGTGGTGCGGTCAGGGAGCTGGTAAGGTGGTGGCTGCGGGGATAGGGAGGCTGTCCTGGGGTAGCTTGTGTATTAGCTCCATGTCTGCACCACATGGCCTGCAGGCAGCCTCTGCTGCCCCAGGTCCCGGGACACCCCTGTCCCACTTAGCTAACTGGGGGCGGGAGGCAGGGTAGTCAGGGTGCAGGGGTGGCGGGGGTCGGGGGCCTGCAGCGGGGAAGCAGGCCCGTTTGCTCCCATCTTCCCCGGGGCTTGTCCTGGTGGCGGTCTCTGTTGGCCTGGGTTACGGGACACGTGTATCCTAGTCGGCCTGACCCCGGGAGGTGGGCGTGGTACGTTGGGGGTGGTGGCAGCAGTGGCGGGTTTTCCCATGAAGCTGGTCCATTTGCTCCCATTTCCCCTCATGGTTTGCTCTGGGGGCGGTCACTGTTGCCCCAAGTTCGCCGGACGTCCATCTCCAGGTCAGCCTGCTCCCTAGAGGCAGCCACCGTGAGGTCAGGGGGCAGGAGTGGTGGCTGATGCGGGGGGATGGGGATGCCTTGGGGAGTTGGTGGATTGGCTCCCGTCTCCCAGATGGCCTGGTGTGGGAGTCGTCTCTCCTGCCCCAGATCACCAGACACACCTGTCCCATTCAGCCTGATGGGAAGGGTCACCCTGGGCGGTGTCTTTAAGGTGCGAGGGTGGCGACGGCGGCGGTAGAGGACCTGCAGCACGGAGCTTATCAATTTGCTCCCCTCTTCCCCGTGGCCAATCCTGGGGGTGTCCTCTGCTGCCCAAGAAGCCGGATGCCCTTCTCCAGGTCAGCTTGCTCCTGGGAGGAGGACGCAATGATGTCGAGGGGCAGGGGCAGCCGGCCGTCGCAGCTGCCTAATGGGGCTACTTCTTCTCCTTTCCCCTGACGTGGCCTGGGGACGGCCTCTCCCGTCCAATATTCGTGTGACACACCATACCAGGTCAGGTTGCTCCTGGGAGGTGGGCGCTGTGAGATCAGGGGGTGGGGAGGAGAGGGGTGCTGCCTATTGTGAGTTGGAGGATAACCTCCCATCTCTCTGGAGGCCTGACATGGGGGCGGCCTCTGCCACCCCTCGTTCCCAGGTCACACTTCTCAGGGTCATATTGCCCCGGGGGTGCGTTAAGGTGCGGGGGTGGCGGGGTGATGTCGAAGGTATGGAGCCTGCCGCTTGGGAGCTGGTGGTTTAGCTCCCATCTTCCCAGCAGCTTGGCCTGGGGGCAGCCTCTGTTGCCCCAGGTCGCAAAGCACAGTTTCCCTGACAGCTTAGCCACCTGAGGTGGGCAGGATGTGCTGAGGGGGCGGAGGCAGCTGCCAAGGCAGCGACGGAGGGTGCTGTCCCAGGCCAGCTGGTCTACTTGTTCCCATCTCTAACTTTGCTGCCCTAGTTTCGCAGGGCGTCCTTCTCCAGTTTTTCCTTCTCCTGGGAGGTGGGCGCAGTGCATGCAGCCCAAGGTCTGGGCTCTCCCCTGGGGAGGGGAAGAACTCTCTTGTTCTCCTTTGTCTTTATTCTTCAGCGAAGGGGTTACTGGACCCAATTCTTAATCCTGAGAAAGTGTAGCCTGTGTTACAGAAGAGCTGCTGGACAGTGAGTTTTCTGGGTGGGTTTTCACATCAGCTGATGCCCCAGGCAGGCAGGAAAGCTATTACTCAGAGCTCCTTAGTGTGGAGTTGGGGGGTGGCCCTGCTGTCCTCACCATACTTTTTAAAAATGTGTTACTCCCCTTTTTTTCCTAGGAGACATTTTAGGTTATTGGGTCACAGATTCCTGGCACAATCATCCCTGTTCTCAAACATCTTTTAAACTTGGGTGAAGTGATAAGTAGGGGAAGAAGATGATTTGCTGAAAGGTAAGAATACTTAAATTTGCATTAAAGCTACATTCTGTCAATCTTTCTCAAATGATTTTTCTCTGATTCAAAATCCACGACCTAATGAATGTTGTACTCCTGTGTAAATCATTGATCTTCACATCACATTTGTTAAGTGCTCAATGAGATTTGTTAATTAGATTATTCCTGAAAGGAAAAGCTCAGGCTTTTGAGAATTCCTTGTCTGATGTCACCCAGGCAGTCACAGTAGAAGACAGAGCTGATATAAAAATCCCTCAGCTGCCTGAACTGCAAAGCTTCTGGGATTACTGATCCCTGAAATGCAGGTGACTCTTGATGATATTCTGGGGGGTGGTTTACATGATCAGATTCTTCCAGTCCTGTAAATGAGTTCCGTGGCCCCAGTCCCGGGAGAACTGGTCATAAGGGCCATATCATGATGGGTGGGATGGGAAGGCAAGGTGTAAGAGCTGGCATCACTGAGATTCCACACTCGCTAAACACAGACTCCAGAGCTAATTGTTGTCAGGTTCTGTTCTGGATTTGAGAGTGTGTTCAGACATGATTCTTGCCCTTCAGGAGACACTGCCTGCGTGGTAGTAACCTTTACATAGATCTGGGGAGGATGGCAATTACGTAGATGGGCTGTTATGTTTCTCAGTGTGCCCAGGCTTGCTCTTCCAGGCACTCGTGGGAATAACGAGAGTCATGTTATTCACTCATTCACTGATTTATTACCCTTGAATTGATCATTTGTCCCATAGTAAGTGAAACAAGGGATCAGGAACATGAGTTTTGTCCCCTCTCCCATCACTGATTGTATCTGTCAGTCCGGTGCCCTGCGTATGCATTGTGAAATGGTGGTATTTTTTGCCCAATGGGGCAGCACTGTCATTTCTGAGAATCAGGGGAGTCTCGTGGGTAGGACAGCACCCTGACACACATGGCAAGCCACCCACCATGTGAGACAGCATTGTCGATGCTCAGGTGACCCGATGTAGAATGCGATGCTAAACCTGAGCGTGTTCAGAGATCTCGGCTGCTCTAAAAGTACAGACTACAGGTCCCTACCTCTGGAGATGCTGCGGGTCTGCACCCCAGAATTCTGCATTTTAAGAAGCACTTTAACTAATTCTGATGAAGATGATCTGAGTGTCCCAATGAGAAACACTGGTGTGCTATTCAGCAATACCGAGAATTCTCAGGGAACGATGTCTTTTCAGGATGGTCCAAGGTCCCTCACTTGAGACTTTTGCCTTGGGTTTAATTGTATGTGTTCAGAAGTGATGTCTCTCACTTCCAGTGCTTGTCAGCATGCTCTGTGCAGGGACTTGCACTCAGTAGATGGCAAAAACTATGAGTCTTCAGGTCACCGAGCTAGAGTGTGAGCGATCTTTTATTTTGGTTTTCTTTATAGCAATGCAGGGTCTCCCGAGAAGAGATTCAGACTGAACAGCTTTGTGTCAGACTTTGGAAGACCGCTGGTGCCCAAGGTGTTCTCTGACAGGGCAATGACGAACCTAGGTCCCTCTTTCACTGCTACATCAATGAAGTGGGCCACTTGGACAAGGCCAAATCTGCTATCCCAACCATAGCCCTTGACAGGGATGTTCAGCTCCAGGAAGCCATCAGATGCAGCAGGTGGCCAGAGGAGCCGAACGGGCTCATGAAATGTGACACCCCCAGCTTCATCAACACGGACCAGAAATCTTCCTTTGGGGAAGATGATCTCCTGATTTTGGAACCACCAATTGTTCTAGAAGATAAGCCAGTTGCCCAGACCTCACACAAAGACTTGAATTGGAAATGTGCTTTGTCAAGTGTTTCTCTGAAGATGTGAAGTCTGTCTTTGTATGGCAGGAAGTCCCCTTTCACAAAATTGTATGTGTTTGTGTCTGAGAGAGAGAAATGGAGACAGACAGAAAGATGGAGACAGAAGAGAGCCCCTCAGAAGAGAGCTAGTTAAGGTGAGTTTTGTGCCTTTAAAAAACATTTGGGGTTTTGGGGGGAACAAACTATTTACACTGTCTCATTCTCCTAGTTGGAAACCTTGGCCCCATACTCAGTGTTAGTGGCCTTGAATGGGGATTGGCACGGTGCATTTAATCTGGCGCTGCCACATCCACGCTCTGCCTTTAGCACGTTGCTTTGCCTCCCAGGGCTGCCACCCTTTAAACTGTAAGGAGAGGAGTCTGGAGTAGGTGATCCATCCCAGCTCTGCTGTTTTGCAAATTTCTGATTTCGTATTCAGATGAGGCTGGGATACACCCAGAGCAGTATAAACAAGGCCCTACCTCCTGTCTCTTGCTGGGGCATCCCTCAGGTCTGTGCCTTCTACTCAACCCTTTACTGAGCCCAGCTTTTGTCAGGAGCCCAAGTGCCTACTGAGATGGCAGGGGACGTCTCTCGTGGTCACGGTGGCCATCATTTCTATTGGTTGTGCTGAAACAGCTCTTCTGAGATCCCCAGGCCACCCTTGCTCAAACCTGAGGACAGCCCTACTGTTCCTTTCCTAGGAGGAGGATCAATCCATGGTGCATTTTATGACAATCCTGTCCCCAGGAATGCACGGAAGGTTATCAGCTGAGTAAAGGGAGGTGCCTCTGTGTCCCTGTGTCCCTGTATCTCTGTCTGTTCACAGTGCCCTGCCACCGGCTACTGAGCAAGAAAAGTGCTATTCACCATGATGGGCGTTTTGCAGATGTGTAGGCGATGGTCATGTAGCTCGTGTGTGGGCTTTGAGCTGGGATGGTGAAGGGCTTATAAATACCTCATCAACATTTATTCGAGGTGGCCTGGTGCCACACAGACTTGATTCATGAAGGCATCAAGCCTGCACACTGGTTTGGAAACAACTTGGTTTTAATCAGTCACACTGCATGCATGACTCGCTGCTAATCTCTCGGTGGTTTTTTCATTTTAGATTTATTCACCCAGTGTCTTGCTTAAGCTGAAAAATACTTTTATTCACCAGAATATTCTCTGATTCTTTGTTTTCACACATCCAGTTTTTTAATTCCTTTAAAAATTGTTCTGTGTTTATAATGCCTCCTTATTTCTATCATCTCTAGGTTCCCAGTGGCCTGAGCCATGCACCAGATTTTATGTAGGAACTGTACCACCAAAAGAAATCCCCTCGCCATAATATCTTTTGAGGAAAATATTATTCTTTAAGACTCTAACACTAAATCGTTGAAGAAAGCATGGAATATTTCTTGTAGTTAATACATGTTCATGCAAAAAGAAATTTGATATTTTCATTGAAAAATGTTGATTTTAATAACTTTTACTAATGTGAATATTATTATTCATAATTTAAGTAACCAAATAAAACCACAGTTATTTATTATAAAGATTGAAAACTATTTACATAGTCTCTCAATTAGAAGACTGAAGTGTATTTAAAAGATGGAAAATTACCCATGATGACACCAACTTTTTTATTAACTAAATATCAAGAACTGTGCAGGGTTAAGATTTGACCCCCTGCAAGCTGCCAGGTTAGCATGAGGTAGTCTGTGGATTCTGCCAGAAGACAGGACACTCCCCTAGGATCAGAGACAAAGGACTTCCTGCCGGCACAGAAAGCAGCCTGGGGTTCATGTTCATGTTAGCTCCTGAGCTCTTTTCCTATTGCTGTTGTAACAAAGGACCACAGACTCAGTGGCTTAAAGTAACACACATCCATTGTCTCACTGTTCTAGGGTGCAGAAATGCAAAGTCAATGTCAGTGGGCTAAAACAAACGTGTGGCCAAGGCTACGTTCCACACTGAGGCTCTTGGGAGGGATTCATCTTACTACCTTTCCCAACTTGCAGAGGTGCTCACACTCCTTGGCCCAGCGCCCTGTGTCACTGTGACTTCTGCTGCCACATCACATCTCTGTCTCTGACCAATCTGTCTCTCTCCAAGGACCTCCATGATGACGTTTGCTTTCCCACAGTGATCTGCCATCCCAAGGTCCTTGACAGTCACACCTGCAGAGTCCCTTTTGCCATGCACAGTGACATTTCTAGGTTCTAGGGATCAGACCGTGGACATATTGGGGACCATTATTCTACCGAGTTCTTCCCTTTGGCCCCACTGGTTCTTGTCCATCCCACATGCAAAATGCATCCACCTCATCCCAACACCCTCCAGAGTCTCATTTACTACACCATCAACTCAAAGTCCAACATGTAGTCTAACTATAATCAGCTCAAAAGCCTAAATATTTTCATCCTCATCACCTAAGTCAGGCATGATTGAAACCTTGGGTGTGATCTTCCCTGCTCAAAATCCTGCAATGGCTTCTCATTTCACTCAGTGAAGAAGTGAGAGTCCTTATGGTGACCTTACAGCTTTCCTCCCCCTCCCCAAGCTAAGCTCATCTCCGGTTTTCTCCCTGGCTCACTCCGCTCCAGCCACACTGGCCTCCCTGCTGTCCCTTGGGGACATCAGACATGCACCCACAGGCCTGTTGCCCTGGCCGGTCTCTGTCCAACTCATATGCTGAAGTCCTAAACTCCAGGACTACAGAACATGACCCCATTTAGAAATAGGGTTGTTGCAGATGTCATTGGTTAAGAAGAGGTCATTAGGGTGGGCCCTAATCCAGTATGACTTGTGTCCAGATAAAAAGGGGCAATGTGGACACAGAGACATGCGTACATGGCAGATGACGTGATGAGATGTGGAGAGAAGACGGTCGTCTCCTAGCCAAGGAGAGAGGCCTGGACTAGCCTCTCCCTCCCAGCCCTCAGGAGGAGCCTGCCCTGCTGACACCCTGCCTGCAGACACCCCGCCCCCAGGGCTGTGAGACAGTGAGCCTCAGTGGTTCACGTCACCCAGTGTGCGGTGCTGTGTTAGATGGAGCTCAGCAACTAGCACCCCGTTCTCAAGGTCCTCAGTGAGGCCAGCTCTGGCCATCTCATTTTAACCTGGAAACTGCCTTCCCCTTGTCTCTGCCCCAGAAACCCCCTCTCCCTGATCATATTATTTCTATCATCTTCTAGAATACCATATATTTCACATGACTGTCACGACTGTAGTTTATGTTCTGCTCCTCCTCAGTCCTACAGGGACAAGGATCCTTATTTGTTCACTGAAGGACCTCAGGTGGCTTGACCTGTACCCGTGGCACAGCAGTCAATACAAATTGGCCGGATGGAAGGAGGGATCGTTCCTTTCATTCACAGGTGAGTGAACAAAGATTCTGGGGGACTGAGAGTTTCGCTCAGGCACAGAGCTGGTAAGTGTCAGGCCAAGGTGGGTTTCAGGTACCTATGAACCTGAGGGAGGCTTGAGTGATTCCCTTTCCATTGATTAGTATTTCTCAGGTGTCTCTTTTTCTGGCTGTAACTTTTGACTTCTTTCTGTTATTCTTCTAAGCTTTCAACCAGTTTTAAGTTTTAATTCTGCTTTGTCTCAGGTAAACAAATGAAATCTGTAAACCTTTTAACTCATTATTTATTTCATCTAAATACATTGTGATTAGTGATGATGTTTTATTTCTGGCATTTTGTTTTGTGAATTCTATTTGATTTGCTCTGCTTTTCTCCTGCCTGTTATATACCTTGCAGTCATGGTTAAGAGCATGGCGTCTAGAGACAGCCTATCCGGGCTTGTTTCCCTCCCTCGCTAACCATGTAACCAGTATATGTAATCCCTTTGAGACTCACTTTCTTCATGTACAAAAAGTGGTACTATCCGCCTCAAAGACTGTGAGCATTAAGTGATAAAATAGATGAAGAACTTAGAATAGTGACCGGCCTATTTTGCGTTCTTCATTTTGACTTCTTTATTTTTATTCTCTTTTTAAACAATTACTTTACAGATTACTGTTGAATTTTAATGAACACCCTAGATATTGAAGATTAAAATGTTACTTAACCCATTCATTGAATTTTATATACCAAATGATATCTGTATTTTGTTTCCATAAATTCTGTTTGTTTCTTTAAAAATTGATCTGTTTTCTTTTTCATGATGTCCTGATTGTTCATTATGTTATATAAGATTCATTTTATCTTTTAATGATTCATTCATACTTCTTTTATGCTCTCTCTTAGATTGTTTCATAATTTTAGGCTCTGGAATATTAATCATCTTGTGTTTTATGGTTAGATCTTTCTTCCCAGTGGCACTGATTTCCTTCTGTTTTTAGTTGTGTGTCTGTGTGTGTGTAGAGTTGTGGGAGCTTCTCTATAGTGAGTACATTTTTTTTCCTATGATTGTCCCTTACATCTTGGTTTTAAAAGTTTCCCTAGAGAACAATTTTGTGTTGCTTATCCTAAGGCTCCAGGTGATATGATCAACCTTGAATTATTATATTTTTTGGTTTGGGAATTCCAGAATCTTCAGTGGAGTATCAATTTGGATTCCACATTCATATAAAGCAGGGGCGTGGAGATTAGATTTTTTTAAGGGAGACTTTGTTTTTCCCTAGAGAACCGGTTGTTTCACCCCTTTCCTGTGTGCACATGTGGAGAACTTTGAGTCTCCCTTTCAGTGAAGAGGCAAGTCTTCCAATACGTCTTATGCAGAGGTTTCTATAAAGGAAGACTCTTCTACATCTGGTATGGACTCTGTTTCCTAAATGGACATTGTATCCCTATTTATGTGCAGATGAAAACCCCTTCCCTCCAGGGTGCAGTGGCATCAGCTCACAAGATTACCATTTTGGCGTTAAGTGTCCTCTTTGTATTGTCACCTGGGAACTTCTCTCTCCATAGTTAGCTCTGTGTTACTTTTGTTGTATTTTATCCGGCATTACTGAAAGTTTTACTTAAAAGGGATCCTAATTAGCTCTGTTTACCTGTTTCCAGAGCTGAAAGCTTCAGTTCTAGAGTATCTGTTTGATTTTTCTTAAAAATACATTCCAGTATATTTCTCTGGTGAAAGTCTTGACCCTGTTATATATTCTCCCATCATTTCCTTATTTTCTTGAATGTATTAAAAGTATTTTATAGCCTTTATTGGTAACTCTGATGCCTACATCACCTGGGGTTTGCATCCTTTGTCTAATATTTATTATTCTCATTTTATCCATCATATAGTCTTGACATGTTGCATGTCTAGAAATTCTTTATTACATGGCAGATATTGCAAATGAAAAATCCATATCTTATCTTCTGTAAGAGGTTTTCTACCTTCCCGTTAGGCAGACAGGGTGAGGGACTGATCATCTCACTCCAATCAGGCCCTGAGTTGTGTCAGGACAGAAGTGCCTTTTTTCTTAAGACAGCTTTGAGGTATACTTGGCAAAATAATTTTCACACATTTAAAATGTACAACTTAATACATTTTGACATAAGTATATCCCCAAAAAACCATGACCACATTCAAGACAGTGAATATACCCATCACCACAAAACTCTTCTCCTGCATTTTGTTGTCCCTCCCTCCCTCCCCATCTATTCCCCTGGAAACCATTGATCTGCTTTCTATCACAACATACTGGTTTGCATTTTCAAGATCATTGTATGAATGGATTCATGCAGTATCTACTCTATGTTGTCTGACTTTTTTCATTCAGTGTAATTATTTTCAGAGTCATCTGTGTTCCTGTATTAATAGCTTATTTTTCTTATAGCAGAGTATTGCTTAGTGCTGAGTTTTTCCTGAATAGTTTATTGTGAGCAGTGTTTGGATAGACCATCCTTTGTTTCTTCATTTACTTCTTGATGGATGCATGGGTTGTTTACAACTTGAGCTATTATAAATAATATTGCAGTGAATATTTGGTTACAAATCCTTGTATGGACATATGCTTTTATTTTCTAAAGCATCAGATGAGGAATGTCTGGCTTATATGGCAGATTGCTGTTTACCATTTTTAAAGAAACTGTTAAACAGTTTTCCAAAATGATTGTGCTATTGTAAATTCCTCGTGGTGTGTATCAGTTCTGGTTGCTCTATTTCCTTGCCAGCACTTTGTAAGGTCGGTCTTTCTAATCGTATACATTCTAGTATGTGTGTGTACTACTATCTCACTGTGGTTTTTAAAAGCATTTCTCTAATGACTAATGGCATCTTTAATCAGCATATTTTCATATGCTTATTATCCATCTGGATATCTTTACTGAAGTGTGTTTTCTGGCCTCATTCATTCATTCAGGTGTTTGCATTATTATTGAGTTTTGAAAACTTTTTATTCTGGATCAGACACAAAGAAAGACCTTTACCAGATATATGATTTGCAAATAGCTTCTGTCTATGGCTTGTCTTTTCATTTGCTTTGCAGTGTTTAGAAGAGCTTTGAAGAGTCTTCATTTTTGTAAAGTTCACTCTATCAGTTACTTTTTTTAAAATAGATTATACTTTTGGCGTCATAGCAAAGAAATATTTGCCAAACCCAAGATCATAAAGCTTAAGCCTATGCTTTTTCTCCTAGCTGTTTTATAGTTTTAGATTTCCTATTAAGATCTATGATCCACTTAGAGTTAATTTTTGTATATTTTGTGAGGTGTGGATCAAAGTTCATTTTTTTTTTTTGCATATCACTATCTAACAATTCCAGCACTACTTGTAGAAAAGATCCTTTTCTCCACTGCATCCTTTTGAGAATCAATTGTCTATATAAGTGTTTGTTTAGTTCTGAACTTTCTATTCGGTTCCATTATTCTATTTCCCTGTTTTACACCAACACCATACTTTCTGATTACTGTAGCTTTATAAAAAAAAGTCTGAAAATCAGATAGTGTAAGTCTTCCAAATTTGTTTTTCTTGTTCAAAGTTGTTTTGGATATTTGGGATCCTTTGCATTTTTATATGAATTTTAGACTCAGTTTTTAAATTCCTTACATCCTCTTCTGCCAAAATTCCACCCATGTCTTTGGCCATCTCCAAAGCCACATTTTCTGAAGAGGTCTCTCTAGATCCCAGGTGAAAGTAATTACTCTTTCATCTGTGCTCCATTCACATTTCATAATATTTGATTACACTTATTCATATTTGGCTTTATGCACTTCTCTGATCTTTCCTGCCATATAGTAAACCTCTCAAGATTAGGAATCTTGACTTGGTTCCCTCTGTCTGCTGAGAAAACTAGTTCTATTCTTTGCCAGGAGTGAGCCCTGCAGTAAGAGGTATCTGCAGCACACATCTATCTCATTGCTTGCATATTGTCAAAGAATCCTGCAGATTTAGAATTGTTTATTGATTGTTGTCTCCAAGACGGCTCAGTCTTTTTTATTTCTATTACTACTGCTGCAGTTTCAAAGAACAATGGGCTAATTATTTTCCAAATATGAAAACATACTGTAATTGAGTTGTGATGCAAATTATGTGCTGCTGTGTCTTAAAAGCCTGCTTAGTGTTCACAGGCTCCTTCACTCATGGAACTTTTGGGAGAATGACATATCCTTAAAGATAGCACTGCTGACTTTGGTGACCTGAGCAGCAGTATCTGAACTCACTCCTGCTGTTTTTCCAGTGTCCCCTCTAGCCTTCCTCCAGCCCTCCATGCCCGAACCTGCAGTTCTGCCTTTGAAAAGCCTATTACTTCTCAGGAAGACTTCCCTATGAAACATAATCATATCCTTCTTGTGGGGACATTCAGTCCAGTGACCTGACAGCAGGGGAAAATGTTTAGTCTGCTCTTGGTAGAGCCTAAACTCTTCCATACTTATTAGAAGCAAATCCAATGAGGAAACTGTGTTGGCATCTAACAAATCAGCATAAATGTCTGATGAGGAAGATCAGCTTCCCCATCCCACTCAGGCGTCATGTTGGTGTGACACTCACAGTGGCTAACATTTTCTCCTGTGTGCAATGTAAGTTTCAAGACATTATGAATGGCTTTTTGTTTTTCTTCCTTGGTCTTTCCACATTCACTGTGTCTGGTGAGATTATATGAATCCTGCTTATTTTCAGCCCAGCACTTACCCTTTTTAAAGGATCACGTGTTTAAAAGGCTAGTGGACAATTTGTTAGAAGATAGAAGTCCTTAGATTTTGGTCCTAGAGTTGAATCTTGGTTAGGGGTGAATGAAAATTCCCATTAAAATTTTAAGTTCATTGTTACAAAGTTTTAAAAATAGTTAAATATTAGACAATTCCATTAAACACTTTAGCTGTTATTTACTTTTAAGCCTGTTTCTGGGGCAATTTTGCAATGATTCCCTCCCTTTGTTGATTCCCTCTTTGTCAGAATCCTTGAGAGGCCCCTGTCATCACTGTCAGTATCATCATCATCATCATCATCATCATGGAACTGATTCCTCTGGAAGATTCTAGGAAAATAAACAGATGGGTGGGGTTATGTGTAGGTCAGTGTGTGCATATACAATAAGAACATTTATCAGACATTAGATGCAAGATATCCATTTTATTTAGAGAAGAATGTGGTCATGAAATCCTGATGTGGTTAATGAACGAAGCAGTGCGAACAGGATAGTCAGTGGAAAGGAGGAGGAAGTGAGTGAAGAGGGGAGCATAGATCCTTGGTTAGCCGATCATCAAATTGGTGTGAATGAGGGGAGTGTGGTGGCAGAATCATGTTCCTCCCCCGCCACAGGTTAGCCAACAGTGACATGTTTCTGTACATGGCAAAAGGGATGACAGATATATTAGGAGAAATATCTTAGAGGATTTCTGTATTCTAAATTCTCTATTAGCCTTTTAAACCCATGATATATTATTAAAGTTTAGTGGAGGGCCACAAATAAAAAGGATTCATATAATCTCACCACACATACTGAAGGTAGAATGACTAAGGAAGAAAAACAAAAAGTCATTCATAAGTGCCTTGAACCTTAAATTGCTCATAGGAGGAAATGTCACACAAGGTGAGTGTCACAGCCACATACATAATGCCTGAATGGGAGGGGAGAAGGGGATCCTGAGATGAGACAATAGGGTGAGTAGCCTGGATTGTCCAGGTGGGCCCAATGTAATCACAGGGGTCTTTAATATGGAGGACATAGCCCAGCTGAGTTTAAAATCAGAGGGAGGTGTAGCTATGGAGCAGTGTTCAGAAAGGCTGCTGGCCATGAAAATGGAGGAAGTCATGGGACACAAGCTAAGGAAGGTGGGTGACCTCTGGAAACTGGAAAAAAAATGAGGAGACATTCTCTTCTAGATCCTCTAGAAGGAAGGAACCCTGCTGGCAACTTGAATTTAGCTCAATGAGAACTGTGTTGGATCTCTGACCTCCACAGCCATAAGGTGGTAAATCTGTGCTGGTTTAAGCTGTTAAGCTTATGGAAGTTTGTTACAGTGGTAATAGAAAAATAACATAGTGAGCGGTAGTGTAAGGGATTAAAGTTCTAGGCTGGGGTGTGGAGAGGATTCTGACATTTACACCTAAAAAACAACCAGGTGCAGTGGGAAGGTGTTTTAAGGAGGAAGACCTACCTGGCAGGGCTGTTAATAGGACTGTTTGGTGTGAGGAGAGCATTGGAGTAGAGGAATCAATTAAATCTCTACCAGAAAAATAAGGAATAAAATATAACAGTGCTTCAGTGTTAGTGGATGCAGGAATGGAAATGGGCAGAGAGATATAATCATTACTTTGAAATTAGCTACAGATTTGATGATTGCATGTTGGGGAGAGTTAGCCGATGTGTGGACTGAATGTTTGCATCCCCTCAAAATCCATATGTCAAAACCCCATCTCCCAGGGTGATGGTATTGGGAGGCTGGGCCTTTGGGTATTGATTACTAGGATAAAATAAGGTCATGAGAGTAGAGCCTTCATGAATGGGATTAGTGCCATTATAAAGGACCCCAGATTGCTTGCTTCTCTCTGGCCCATGAAGATAGTGGGAAGACAGCCATCTTCGAGACATGAAGGCTATCATCTCCCAGATGCATTGACCTCAGCCTCCAAAACTTAAGGAACATGCTGGTTGTTTAAGCCACCCGGCCCATGGTAATTTGTTACAGCATCCCAGACTGACGAAGACAGTGGAGAATGCCTCTGAGTTTTACACTGATTGCCTGGAGAATGCTGAAACCCAGGGAAGTGGGCAGCACAGACGTTTACTCATTTAATCCTGGCAACACGGTACGAGATAGAGTCTACATATTCCTCGCTATTTAAAAGGGAAAGAAAAAGAGGCACAAATAACAACAACAACAACAACAACAACAACAACAACAACAACAATAATTTTTCCAAGATTCACACAGAATACCCTGGAGGCAGAGTGAGAATTTATACTCAGGCAGGCTGACCCCAGAGTCCCTGCTCATAACTACTAAGTCAGATCACCTTGCTTATGTGGATCAATTTTTTTTCAAGTGTGATATGAGGGTACTGTGTCCAGTAACTTATAATTTCAAAATAACTCACTGTAAGGGAAACATTAGTCACAGGCATTGCAAACCACAGAAAGCTAGACATACAAAAATAACTCGTTAGGGCAAGATAACCAATAATGTTTTTAAATATTATACTTGCTGTACCTTTGCAATAAAATGTGTATTTATAGTTCTGTCTGGCTACAGAATAACTTCATAATCCTGAATGTGGATGGTGGCTCCCATGGTGGACAGCACGGGCCTAGAGAATTTAAGTGACTTGTCCAGCCTCGCCCAGGAAGCTAGTGGTGGGATCAGAGCTATAGGTTGGGACTTTTCCTTCCTATCCAACAAGTCCCTCATGGAGGCTTAGAAGCTTCTCCTTTGGTGCCAGCTGTCTATCCGTACTTATGACACCTTGTCAGGTGTCCCAGCCTGCTCCTGAACATAAGCCAGTAACAACATCTGCTCTTTTCTGGCCAGGTAATACATTCTAGCAACTTCCGTTGACTTCTTGGCATCAGTTTTTACCTGGAAGGGCAGTGGCTAGAGATGCAAATGTGTCCACATGACACGGTTTTCATAAACATAGCAGGAGTTGTCAAGAGAAGAAAACGTCAGGAAGACGAGTGGAAGCAGGTAATTTAATATACCAAATGGGTACTTTCAATGTATGTTTGTGTTTCCAAGTCCAGACTTGTTCTGCTCGTGCATTACAGGCCAATAAATCGGGAGACCAAGTTTTGGGGCAAGAATTAGTGACTTTAATTTGGAAACCCAGCTAAGAAGTTGGAAGTCTAATGCCCTGGAAAACCATTCCCCAAAGTCAGAATTCAGGCTCTTTTTATATTAAAAAGGGGAAGCAGGAATGCTTGGTTGTTGCAAACTTGGTTTATGAATTCTTTGTTGTTAGAGTCTTTTGTTCTTGAAGCTCTTCGCCTGGGTCAGATCCGTGTAAACCTTCAACAAACAAATGTTATTTTCTATTCTGTAACATGTTATCTTTATATGAATGGAAAAGTGTTAATATCATTCAAAGTCAGAGCCTTGAGAATAGGGTCTCCTGTATATTTCAGGTTCTAGGCAACATTGTTTTACAAAAGGTGCAGAACCAACAAGACTAAACCTAGTAAACAGGGCACAGGGTTAAACTCAAAAGAACAGATCTAACATGGAGTCAGATTTGTTCTTTCCTATTTCAGTAGTGGCATGGAGAAGGCACTTTGGGCAGCTTGTTGTAGGGTCCTGGAGGCTTTCTCTCTCAGCTTCTGGGCACCTCTATTGCAAACCCTTCATAGCTGTCTGGCCTGCTGGAAAACCAATCCGACTGTTTTGCCCGGAAGATGCGTTCTGTTTATAACTCATCTCTACTCCTTGGAAAACAACTCAAGAAAAACTCGGTTTCCCACCAGCGTTGGGCAGGGGTGAGGGATAGTGTGTCATTATTTTATAAAATAAAAATAAAAATTAAAATTAAAATAATAATAAAAATAATAAAAGAAGTATTAATACAGCACTGGGCACATAGGAGAGAGTCAATAAATATATCCTGGCTTAAATTAAAAGTGATGGCTCAGTGAGTCTATGGCTGCTCTATTTGCTGAGCTTGTTACTCCTTCACTCCATTACAATTTTTTTAACTGAAAAAGAAATACACGCATATGGTTAAAAATATTCAAACAGAGCACAAAAATACACAAGTGAAAGAAGTTTTCCCTCACCCTCTGTTCTTTCAGCCCTCCCTGGAGATGCCACTGTTTATTATCCTTCGTGTGCTTTTCCAGATAGGCTATGCACATTCCCACCTATGTATGTAAATTCCTTTAAACTTTTACTTATTTTTAACTTAAAGGGTTTAAATCCTCAAGTGCCTTCTGCCCGGGTAATAGAAAAGAACAAAACTGACTCCATACTAGATCTGTTCCTTTGACTTTAACCATACCTCTGTCTGCCATAGGCTTCATCTTGCTTGTGAAACAGTGTTGCCTAGAGCCTGAAATATACAGGAGAACCTATTCTGAAGGCTCTGACCTTTAAGGATATTTATCACTTTTCCATTCATATAAAGATAACAAGTTGCAGAAAAGAAAATAACGTTTGTTTTGCTGGAGGTTTACAGAGATTTGACTCAGGCAGATAGCTGCAAGAACAAAGGTTTCTAACAAAAAAGAATTCCTACACAAAGAAGTTTGCTACAACCAAGCACGTAGGAAAGGAGCCTGAATTCTGACTTGGGGAGATGGTTTTCCAGGACATTTGTTTGCCATCAAGGTCTACAGAAACTTGCTATTCCATGCCCCAACACCTGGTCTCTGAACTTATTGGCCTGTCCTGCACTGAGGAGAATGAATTTGGACTTGGTAACACTCCTATCTACCTAGCAAGCTGGGCACTGGATCTGAGGACAGCTCTCCCACACCCAGGGAACTACTGTGAGCCCTTGATGGTTCCACTAGGGTGGGGTATGGTTTACTCAGGAGGGATGGGGACTATGCACCAACACTCAGGCAGTCTGCTTTGTCTGGGGCTCTGATCTTGTACCTCACGCTCCCCACCAGCCCAACACTTGGAACAGTGGAGCTAAGACAGAGATCTTGCCTGCCTGTTTCCCAGCGTGTAAGAAGGGAATATGTACTCTTCCCAAGGTAGTTCTGAGCGACAACACCTTCGAGTGCTTGGTTCCCAGAGCAACAGGAAACCCAGCTCCGCGTGGGGGCAACGGGTGTGATCCCGTAGGGGTTCTGCAGAGGCTTCGGCTGGAGGGCTGGGCCAGGGAGGTAAAACTTGAGCTGCGGGCCTTGAAGTGTTAGAGAAGGGTACAGAGGCAGGACTGACTTCTGTTTCAGGATGCCCCCAGAGGTAAACCTTTTTCTCTCCATCTCTGCTACTCCCCTCCCCTCTCCAGATCCCTCCCTTCTCTCTGCAATTCCTGTCCATCTGTCTCCCTCCACTTTTCCCCTCCTCCTCTCCTCCTCCCATCTTCTCCCTCCCTCACTTCCGCAGCTTCTCTCACAGAACCTAGAGGATCGCTGGCCCTCCTGCGCATGCGCAGTCAGTGCCAGGTGGACCGCGGGTTGGAAGCTCCAGCTCTGAGCCGGGGATCGGCCCCAAAGTCTTCTCAGCTTTGTCGCCCGGTAAGCCTTTAGCTCCTGCCCCCGGGCCGGGGCCTCCGGCTGTGGAAGTGCAAGGTGGGGGGTTCACGGGAAAGCTTCAGGCGGCTGCGGGAGGGCGGTCCATGTGTCACAGCCCGTGAGGGCACGAGTCAGCATGTGTTCAGCTTTATTGCTCGGGCCAGGCCCCTCTGCCCGCGACACCTGCCCGGCGCCCCGGCCACACCTGTCAAGGGCCAGGTGTGCACCTGCCACCTCTTGCCCCCGCCGGTCTCCCCTCAGTCTGCGGCTGGCGTCCCCTTCCCCTCTCCCGCCCGTGAGTCCTCTCCTCCCCGGCTTCCTCTCCTCAGCCGCCGGCCCATCCCAGTCCCTGGGCGGGCTGTGTCCTGGGACGGCGGGGTCTGCGGACCCGGACGGGGCAGCTGTGGCTGGGGCTGGCCTCTGAGCGGGGCTGCAGCCTGCGTCCCCAATCCCCCGCTTTCCCTGCCCCGTGACCCCTGGGCTGCCCTCCTCTCCCTTTCCCGCTCCCTCAGGACCAGCTCAGTGGAGTGGGCACTGCTCCCTGGGCTGACAGCCTCCGGCCATAAAGCCCAGCTTCTTCTGGTGAAGTCTGCAAAAGGGAGCGTCAGTGCTGAGGGAGCTTCTGTCACCTCCCTCAGTGTTTCTGCCCCAGGTAATTTCCTTGAACACTTTCATGTGTCATGATGGCGGTGCTTGATGATGTCACGTGTTTTTATAGTGAGAGGGATTACAGTGTTGAAAGCAGGGCTTGGTTCAGTTAAAAATGAGCTGAAGGCATGAGTATGTGACATCCTCCAGGCTTCCCTCTCCCAGGGTGAAACATGTGACCGTCGATTTTAGAAAGATAGTTACAGTCCCTAACTAGCCCAGCCCAGCTTGTGTGTGTTAACAGGAACAGCACCACCAGAGGCGTTGGAGACCTAGGGACATTGCAGTCCTAAAGAGCTCCTGGCACAGTTTGGTTTGTTTTGGTTTTTTCTTTTTCTTAAATTGTGCAGCGGACTAGTTGCATAGAGGGGAAAATAATTGTCAAGAAATTATTTTTCATATAACAGCTTTATTGTGATATTGTTCACACACCTTGAAGTCCATCCATTTAAATGGTACAATTCAGCAGCTTTTAGCATATTCACAGTGCTGCAACCATTATTATTCCAGAACGTTTTCGTCACTTCAGAAAGAACAGTGGAAATCAATGACCTATCCACCCTTACCCAGTGGTGGTTCTAAAGAAGTTTCTTGGTTGTTCCTGACCATAAATTAACTTGCTACATTCCATGAAATATCTGGTAGGAATTCTAATCAGAATTGCATTAAATATGTCTATCAAAACAGGAAGAATTAATGTCTTTATGGCATAAACTTCTTCTAACCATGAATATATCTGAGACCCTATCTTTTCATCTGTCCAGAGCCTGGCCCATGGGAAGTCCTCACTAATTTTTGGGCTTGTGAATGATGAGATTCTATACATCATTAGTTGCTACTGTTGCCTTTCACAGGAGAGAAAAGTAACCTCAGTGAAGCCAAGTGACCCTCTGATGGTCATAAAGGGTGACAGTCAGTGCTGGAGTGATACAGTGGACTTGCTGCTTGCAGCCAGAATTCTCCACCACTTACAGCTACGGGGATTACAGTGTTCTTTTATTTTTTTAAAGACTTGCTTTTATTTTTCTAATTATTTTTTATTGAAGTGTAGTTAACTTACAATGTTAGTTTCAGTTGTACAGCAGAGATTCAGTTATAAACATATGCATATGTATATAAATACGTTTTAGATTGTTTTTAGTACAACTCATTACAAGAACTTGAATATAGTTCCCTGTGCTATATAGCAGGTCCTTGTCATTTATTTTATATTTATTAATGTGTATCTGTTAATCCCCCTTTTCCTGCCTGCTAACCACAGTTTGTTTCTATGCCAATGAGTCCATTTCTAGCAGCACCATTTTTCCTAGTTAATATATGCTGCTTGGCTGCTTTCAGTTTCAGTAATTCCATCTTATCTGTGGGCGTTTTTCTTCTGGTGGACCTGTTTGTGGTTTACACACGTGGTAATAGAGATCTGTATTTCGGAGAACTCCAGGCCTCGTGTAGTCCTTGGTAGAGAGTGCCCACTGAGCTGATGCTTGAACTGGGAAAAAAGCATAGTAAATGTTGGAATTTCCACTATGGTTGAGACTTCCAGGTTTCTATAACCTCTCTAGCCAACCTTAATGTTGGCTGCACCCATACTGGGTAATTTGGTGGAACTCCATGGTATGGTGACGTAGAGACAGGGCTTTGTATGCTTCTTCTCTTTCCTTTTTCTAACACTCATTCTCCTGGGCCTCCCAGATCCTCCCCCAGCAGTGCCCAGGGCTGGCTTGGTGCTGCACTCAGGCAATATTTGTTAATAAGGCCCTTTCCTCATCTCTTCTGAGCCTCCGTTTCCTTCTCTGCACAATGAGGGCTTAGACTAGATAAGTGATTTTCAGTTTCTTTTAAAGCCATGTTTCCTTTGAGAAACAGAAAATGCAAATCTCTCCTCCCATTCCAACCCTTTAGATTTTGATATGTCCTCCAAGGAGTGACATAGCTCTTTGTGGAAAACTGATGTGATTGTGATTCCAGGTGGCACAGAGAAGACTCTTCAGAGATTTATTGCAGGGAAAGGGCAGGAAAGGGGCAATATGTCACACTTTCTAGTGTGAGCAATGGAGCATGGGATTGGGTTTAAATACGGTGTCTGATGTGGCCTTTCTCTAATCTTGCACAATGTGATAAACCTCTCTCCCTCAGTTTCTTCATGTATGAAGTTGGGGTGATAGTATTTTAGGGTTTTTGTGAAACATTATACACATAATCCATTTGTGTCTCGGTAGAAACAAGAGCTGCTTGGGAGTCAGTGATTTCTTTAAAGAAATAAATCTTGTCCATAGCACTCTGTCTGTGTGTATTTTGAAGTTCCTGAGGGTGAGTGTTGAAACTAAAGTCCATCGTGGGACAGGTGGCCCATGGTCTTCTGTGACCCAGATTGCCCCCTCCTCCCCAGTCCTCTTCCTCTCAGTCCGGGATGAAGTTCCCTAGTAGATTTATACAGAGTTCTTTTGGAAATGGCTTTTCATTTTATTGTTTCACCAAGAAGGACTGCCATCATGATCTCTGTGGTCAGGTTTTGCTGACCTGAAGGCTATGCAATTGGGGGTTTCTATTTAATAAAAAGAAAAAAAATTACAAATACAAACTTAGACCTAGGGTGGTGACAGGGGCTCTTGGAAGTGGGGGCCATTAGCTTTGTTAGCTTCAGGTGCAGTGTCCTCTGGCCACGAGGACCCATCCTCGTGCTCTGAATTTGGAGGGACCAGTGGGTTCAGTGGGAAATTTAACTGAGTGTATCTCATGGTCTAGGGATTGTCCTATTTGTGCTGTGTGTTCCTTATTTGAGACAGTGATCTCATTTAACCTCAATAGTCTCTTTAAAAATTAGACTTTTAATTTTGTGATGTAACTTAGATTCCCATGTAGTTGTAAGAGATAATATGGAGAGGGCCTATGGACAATTTGCCCAATTTTCCTTTACGGTTCAATCTTGCAAAATTCAGGTACAATTCATTACTGACTCACTAACCCTTTGAGGTTTGTGTCATTGCCCTCATTTCTATTCATGATTGACCTGGGTCTTAGAGAAGCACACAGGCCTGCCCAGGTCACCCACATGTTTAGTGTAGAGTCGGGTGAACGTGGGCTTGGGATTTCCAGGCAGTACCATTATGATGGTCTGTGGCAGGAAGCAGCATTCACTTTGCTTGTTTATTCATTCATTCAACAAACATTTATTGAGTAACATCTGTGTGTCAGATGCTTTAATACAGTTATCAGATTCTTCAGCAGTACTGAAAATCAGGTAATGTTTTCTGTTTTTTAATCAGAGTAAATTAGCTCTGAGAGGTTATAACCCCCCAAAAGGTAATATAGCTGATAAAGGAGGGATAGTAAATTTGTACACTCCCCCCTTTTTATGCAGGTTGTAACCTAGGCATTTAACATTTGCAAACTTCCATAATCCAGATAATTTCTTGTAAGGCAAGGATTTCTTTTTTTAATTGAAGTATAGTCAAGTTTACAATGTTGCGTCAATTGCAAGCTGTTTTTTGAATTTTGAATTAAATAATATTTTTTGAGGAGGGTAATTAGGTTTTTTTATTTGTTTCATTTTTTAAAATGAGGTACTGGGGATTAAACACAGGACCTCATACTTGATAAGCACGTGCTCTACCACTGAACTGTACCCTCCTCCCCAAGGCAAGTTTTCTTATCCATTATTCTGCAGCTTAGGAGTTCAAATAAATTGGAGTTGAAATCCAGATGTTTTGACCCCACTGTGGTTCTTTTCTTTATATTCTGCTTAAAGGGGTGTGGAAAGCAGTTCCTTTGTTCATTTCTTTATTCAGCAGTTTTAAGCACTGTCTTTGCATCAGGGTTTGGCTAGGTGCTTGGAACAGAAAACAAGAAATGACCCTGCTCTGCAGGGGCAGGAAGCCTAGACCAAAAGCTGGGTAATGTGATCCGACCTACAGTAGCCATGTGCAGACACTGAGGACAAACTGTACCCCCGTCTTTGCTTGGGCTTCCCTTGCCTTCTGGCTGGTACACACCAGGTCACCACAACCCAGAGGGGCCCACAGCCCACAGCAGAGTAAGTATATCGATCTCCTCTCCCCTCTCGGCAGGGGCTGCAACATGAGCATCCCTGACTATGTGCAGTGCGCTGAGAACGACCAGATTCTCCCCGTGGTGATCCAAGCCATTGGGATCATCTCAGAGGAGAATATCTTTTGCATCTATAAGCGAATCTCCTTGGTGAGCCAGATCAGCCCCTGCGGCTCCCATTGGGCACTCTGTATCCACTACATGCACCACTATGCACCCGAGAATGGGTGGGGAATCTTCCAGGCCCACAGCAAGGTAGTGGGCCTTGTCACCATTGCCGACTGCCTCTCGGCCAAGGCCTTCGAGAAGCTCCATGTGCAGAGGAGCTGTATGGCACCACGCTTAATGACTCTCAGCTCTTTGTCTTTGTGCTGCATGGGGAGGTAGCCGAGCAGAAGCGCACCGATGTGGCCTTCAATCTACGAGGACTGCAGGCTGGTGGAGAAGAGGATCGAGGACTTCACTGTGTCACTCTTCATCATGCTCAAGTCCAAGTGGCTGGATAGGGTCCCCAACAAGTCTGGGGATAAGATCCCCCTCCTCTGCACCTTGTTTGAGAAGGAGGACTTCATGGGATTGGACACAGACAGCAGATAAGTCTACCTGGAGGACCGGCCGCCCTCGCTGTGTGCCAGATTGCTTCCCTATATCCAGGAAGGGATCATCAAGGAAGAGGGCTGTCTTGTAGCCAAGAGTGGATGGAGGTGCAGCCCGCTGGTTTACAGACGTTTAAAAGTGAATCTGCCTTTGTTTCAGAGAGATCCTTTTAGGGATATTGTGGACACTTACTCCAGCTTTTCAGCCAAGACCCCTGGTGGGACCCCTGGAGTTGCTGTCCAATAGATTAGCCACAGCCTCTGATGCTAGGAGCACTGGGGAGGAGGCTGGTCTGAGCTGACATGTGCTGTAGGTCAAATGTACATCAGATGCTGAGACATCTAATAAAAGGAATGTAATCTACCTTGCTACTTTCTATATTGATTACATGTCAAATTGATAGTATTTTACATACAGTAGAATAAGTAAGATCTGTTCTTAAAATCACTTTCTAGCATTTGTTTTTTGTTTGTTTCTTTGTTTACTTTTTAAATGTGGCAACTGGGAAACTTTCTTTACATGGATCTCATTTCATTTCTGTTGGGAAGCCTGTCCTGGGACAGTCTCATCCCTTTGCTTAGATAAGAGATGCTGAATCCCGAGATGCAGAACGAGGCTCTGGTTGAGCTGGGGGTGGAGCCGTTGTCTCCTGACTCCCAGGCCCAGCACCTGCACGGCTCAGGCCCTCTCTTCATGCCAGACAGCCACCATGCCAGGTTAGGTCATCAGAAACACTGCCAGGGACTTCCGAATGAACTCCTTACGCAGGAAAAGGCGTGTCACGGAGTATGGGACAGAGCAGGGAAAGGTTCATCCTCACTTTGTCCCTGTGATAAGGTCAAAGGCCTCACTTTGCCTCGAAATTGCAGACGAGCTCTTCTGGGCTGCCTACCCCACTCCCCACTTTCTGCTCTGTTTCCCCGTGTGTCCATTGTGCCGTCCCTCAGGCAGAAGAGGTTGAGATGCCTTTGCCGAGAGGTGGTCCCCCTTTGCTGGGGAGAGTGAGGGAAGTTGTGTACCCCCGGCCTACGGCCTCGGGCATTGAGTCTGGAGAGTGCTCATGGCGGTCTCACGGGTGACGGTCAGAGAACCTAGCACGTGCAGCTGGGGCCGCTGTGGAGGCGGTGCTCTGTGATTCTTGAACTTACACAAGATCAGATCCTACTTTCTGGTTGTTGGTCAGTTGGAGGAGAAGGTGCCAGAGAATTGAAAAAAAGAAAGTCCAGACCAGCCCTGTGAGTGAGAGGCACAGGGGACCCGAGTCCCACCTGCGTGGGGATGCCTGGCGAACTCTGCATGAATTTTCAGTTCCTCCCCGGATATTCCTCTATGGCTTAAGGAAGGGGCAAGGCATGTCGTGGCAATGATCTGTACTTGTCCTCACACGGCCCTGTGATCTACACGCCCGCACCCCCTTCTGCTCCTTGGAGATGAGGTGGCAGGTTTAGGAGCCTGGGCACTGCTGAAGGCACAGCTGCCAGCACCGGGCTTCTCCCAGACTGGCTCCGTTCACCTCTCCTGTCACCTCCTGCTGAGCCCCCAGGCGTTAGTCCCGGTAGGTGCATCGGTACAACGTAAGCAGGGACCAACTTCTCCCCCTGGACAGACTGCTGCGTGAGCAGTGGAAGCCTGGAGCCATGCCCCAGCCCCGTGGCCAGTGCTTCCTCTTTTGTCATAGGAGGCACTGGTGACAGTTTTGCTCAGCAACTGCTTGGCTCTGAGTCTGTAGACCCACCAGAGAATGCCAGCTTGTTTTTGCCTTTTCAAGTCTGTCCTTGGGATTTGGAAGAGTAGCTTTATGTGTGCTTAGCCCATAGCGGTTGACACTGTCACCATTGTTTACCCAGAATCTCGTGTACCAGGCATGGTTCTCGGCATCAAAATACAGCAGCGCATTAAACCTCCCTCCTGGTGGGTCTGTCTGTTTTGGTACAAAAAGCACCCAGCCAGCATTTGAATGTCAGTGAGATAATGCGGCCAGTGAGCTCGGGTCAAGCAAGTTCTTCTCCAGTCACTTTTACTCCATTGTTCCTTTTACTATTACACAGTCATTAATTTATAAAACAATGCTTTGGTGCAGGAGCAGAAACTAATTCTCTCCTGCTATTCTTGGTGGAAGTAAGTAAAACTGTTCAGCCTGAAATGCGACCACATTTTGTAGCTCAAAAGCTATCTAGACGCATGTAGGTGGGGTTTTGGTTTGGGGCTCTGACCATGTTGGTGTCCCCCGGCAGCGCCGCTCCACACAGGCCCCTGCCTTCCCTGGAGCAGGAGGTGAGGGAGGGTCTCACCGTCCCCACATCCCTGTCCTCATCACACTCACGTAAGTTCTTGTACAGGCTGTAAAAGTCATTTTTGTTCTCGTGTGTTTCTAATTTTCGCTTGTTCCTCTTTTCCTTTTTCTTTTTTCCTTTTTCTCTTGTACTGCCCTTTGAGTATGTTGTTGCATCTGAAAAGGTGGGCTGTGCACACCCTGCATTGGAAATAGCTGGATCGCCCTCCGTGCTGTCTCCATCGCTTTAAAAAGCAAAAACTTAACAGCTGCCTTGATCCATGTATTATCCTAGACATCTTTTAATTTTCTAATTTTTTGGAATATTTGCTTTGTTAGCTCATCACCCACTGGTGTTTGATACCTGTTAAAATCCTTGCTTTGAGGAACCTGTTTGGTCCTCCTCATGTTTGGTGACAATGCGCCCTTATTAAATTTGTTTGTTTTGAAGAAGTGAGATGGAAATTGATTTAGGCGGCTGCTGAAGGATTCTTTTCATGGAGTATTTAAACTTCTAAAGTCAAAGTCTGCAGCACCTTGCTCGATATCTGCTTTTACACAAAAGTGCTCAGCACGCGGTTCCTGGCTGTCACTGTGTGACGTGCGTGATAGCCCTTCCTGGCCAATGGTCACTGGTGAGGAAGTGGCAGGCTCGGGGGTGAGCAGCTGCAGGGTACGCTTTTAGAGGAAGCAGTCACTTTCTTTTTTTTGCATTCAACTTCCCCTATGCCATTTACTTTACTTTGCCTTCATAAAGGGGCAGTATCAGGTCCAAAATCCATGCCACTCTTTTGTTCCCTGTACGAGGCTGGTTTTTCTGAGTATCAGGACATGGCCTTCTCCGAAGAGGCTGGCTCACCTGGATCTGGTGGACACAGGGACCGCTAAAGGGGACCGTATGTTCCACTCTGCTTCATCCAGTGGGCATTCAGAGTCGGGTCTGTGGTTTGCCTCAGCAGCCTTGCAGGCCTCCCTGCACTGGCCTTTACTTTTAACCCACGTTGGCAGTAAATGGCTGACTCCGTGTCTGTTGCAGCTGACGTCCACCACTGACGGCCATGTCGTTACTTTTCGGTAGTGAGACCCCAATACCCTAGTCAGCCGTGAAGGAAGATGCTTTTCTCACTCCTACCATGGTTCATCTCACCCGGGGGAAGTGTTTGGCCACCACCATCATGCTGACCATGAGGCTCTGTTTCTCCTTTCATGCTCTGGTCCAAATGTCAACACTGCGTTTTTCACTGACTTGGTCTCGCTTGAGACAGGCCAGACTTTCTGAAAGAGTACAACACATTCTGGGTGGGGAACAGAACAGAAGTAAGTGTCGCAAATTGAAGGAGTCTAGTCTGTCCGGGTTGGCAAATGCAGGCTGGGATCTGTGATGGCTGGGCTGTGCCCTGGACACAGGCCTTTCCCGTGGCTCCTGAGAGCCCAGGGGTCGGAGTGAGAACAGCCTTGCCTGGGTTCCTCCATTCTCTTCTGCTCACTGGCAGGTGTGTCTTCTAATTAGGAGCTCCCCCAGACCTCGGGTCCTTCAAAGCTCAGACCATGGATGAACCTTAAGTCCCTTCTCCTGGGCCTCCTGTGTGAGAATCCAGTGCCTTCTGAGGTGACCAGCGGCAGGAGATGCCTCCTCCTCCAGGGAGCACCATTCGGAGGACTGTGACTCAATGCACCATGCTGTGAGCTTGTGGGGTGACGGCCATGGTCCCTGCAGAACCAGACTTGAGATGGGCTTAGCGATGGAAATAACAGGACTGATTCCAGGGCAGGGCTGGTGGGAGGGAACAGGGGATATTGAATGTGACCTCAAACACCTAGGTGGGTGATGGTTCTGTTAGTTAAATGGTGAGCCTGGGAGGTACCTGCCAGGAATCGAATTCCAGAGTAAATGGTGGACATGAGGCATTTTTAAGATGCCATTTGTCATCCAAGTTAGGACTTCAAAGAGGCACTCTGGTCTATGAGCCTGGGGCTCAAGTGAAGGTGCCGGACTAGAGATACACATTGGGATTTGTCCTTCTTAGCTGGAGTTCACAGCCTTACATGTGGGTTAGCTCTTCTCAAGAGGTGCAGACTGAGGCTGAGGGAGGGCAGGGCTGTGCCTCGGTTGGAGGGAAGCCCAGACAATGCAGCTTTGGTGTGTCAGTCAGTGGCATTTGGGATTTTCAGAGCAATGCCATTTATCCTTAAAGGGCCGGGTGGTGGGCAGGGCCAGCCAGGATGAAATCTAAAGGGAGGTTCATGGCCACGTGTGCGTCTTGGGAAGATGCAGAGGTTGCAGGGTCCAGGAGGGGAGACTCCTCAGAAGCTGGATTTGGAGTGGGGAGAAGGTAGTCACACTTACCTGTGACGGTGGGAAGGAGTCCTAGGGAGACCCCACCCTACCGGACTCTCTTTCCCATGAACAGAAGGCAATCAGACAGAGGATCTGAGATGAAAAGGGATGGGTGCTGTGAGGGGAGCCAACCTGGAGAATGGTGCTTGGACAGTTCTGGAATAGTCTTCCTGCAAAATAGAGTTAAAAAAAAACACAGAGTCTAAAGCATATTGACAGTAACTGAGGAGGAGGCAGTTTTTCTGGCCTCCTAAGGGTAAGTCATGTATACGGGGATACACAGAAGAATCGGGCAGTCTCTTGCGGGGGCTTGATCCTTACCAGAGTCAACAGTGCAAGTTTAAAGGGGCAGAAGGGCAGCGGAGGGAAACTAGCCAGGCCTCGTGTCAGGTACCAGTCGGCCGCCCTAATTGCGTGTTCCATTCACATCCATCCCTCCCATGTGGGCAGTGGCAGCCCCTTTTGCGAATTGGCAAGACTTCTCAGAGGGGTTAAGGTATCGGTCAATTTAGCGGCTAGTAAATGCTGTAGCAGGATTCAAGCTGGGCCTTGTCAGACTTAAAGGGCATGTTTTATCTACTAATTCCGCTACCTCCTTGTTGTACCTGGAATGGTGAAGTGGGTCAGTTTTGGAGCCTTTCAGAAAAAGTGCAATTTAAGTGCCTCAGGACTGTTTCACAAACCTCAGTGTTCTTTGATTGTTCGGAAGCAACACAGTGCTTTAAGCCCCACAGATGTAAGGTCTTCCTCCTTTGACGATGACGTGGTTGCAAATGACATACAGGTGCAAAACCAGACTTAGCAGCTTCTGAAGGGAAACTCTCCATTTCTTCCTTGATCCGCTGTCTTCTGCGGGATGTAACTCTGCTGCAGCGTAAGCCTGAGTTTTCCGTATGGATTGAGGGTTTGATAACCAATGTTAACATAAAACAATCAGATGGAGAAAATCGACGTTGGCAATTTATTTTTGGGTTTCATTAGACAAGATGCACTATCGGTTAATGGCCCATATAACGTATGAAATTGAGTACAGAACATTGCATTTCTTACTTTCTACTTAGAACTGTGTTCCATTGTAAGGTTGTCTGCTTTGAAAATTCAGCTCAGCCACTAGGGCGCCTGTCAGTGTCTTGGTGTGATTGCATTTACGCAGTGCATGTAATCTGGGCTTCCTCAACCCCAAACACTCCAGTGCAGAATCATGGGCTGTAGCAATCACTTAGTTATACAAATACTTCTGAAACTATATGATTCCAAAAAAAAAAAAAGAGAGAGAGAGAGAGAGAGAGATTGCCTTTATCAAAGTTCTTTGGAATTAAACTGCAAACTGTTGTTGAGCAGTTCTGGCTTGCTTTATATATGAATATATACATTTCTTTGCATGTAACTTGGTTTTTGGACTAGAACAACAAGCTCTTGTTTTCCATGAGCCACAAAAATCGTAGCCAAATGACACATGTATGAAACATTTTATTCTTCTTTTCTGAGAAAGGATCCTTAAATTTGGAACTTGGGCTCTGATTTTGCTTTTAGCTGTTCCCTACCCTCTTGTCATCTCACTCCTATTTCCCATGTGGCCTCCAAGATGTCATGGTCTCAAAGGAGTGGGTAGACAAACACCATTTGGTCACCATGCAGTGCTGCTCTAGAGGAAACCCAGCCAAGAACTAAAGGACATTATCAAAGAGGACTTCCTGGAAGAAATGGGCTCTACATTCAGTTCTGAGAACAGAGTAAGAGTCAGCCAGGAGAAGGAGTCAAGAAGGTGGCTCAGGTGGCAGGTGAAGCCCGGGCAGAGACATGGAGGCTTGCGGGGTGGGGACCCGGGGAAAGTGCCCTCTGTGGTCCAGGGTGAATGGTGCCCCTACTGGGGAGGACACTGGAGAGGACCTGGGAGGAGGGCTTTGGAGGAGCTTGGGTTTTACTAAAACTGACCCAGGAGGCAGTGAAGGGTGTCAGCAGGAAGTGACTCTCAGGAAAGGTACTTCTGGTTTTGCTTTTCATATTCTACAGAAAGAAGGGTCGGGATGGGCGAGAGCAGGTAAGTCTCTCACTTTGAGACCCATCCCGTCATTCATTTATTCATAACATGCGAACTTCTGAGTGTCTAGGGGAGAGTGGACCCACATTAATAAGAAAAATTTATTAGCTTCTTGGGAGCTTAGCAGTGTCAGAAGTTGACTTAGCCTAGAATGTTCTAGGAACAGAGGAACAAAGTGCGGAGGTTGGAGGGAGGGAAGGCTTCCTTGAGAAACAGTCAAGATGAGCCTGGAGGCAAGTGGGAAGTAGGAGCAATTCAGGGGTCCCCTGAGGTCACTGGGGACCACGGTACTGAGGTGAGGCTTGGCGAGTAGGGTCAGGGTCAGGGTCAGGGGTGGGGCTAGAACTCTACCAGGGAGCCTCTGAAGGGTTTGAAGTGGGGGTTGATGTAATCAAATTTGTGCTTTGGGAAGGCTGCCCTGGCTATGTGTGTGTGTGTGTGTGTGTAGCGGGGAAGAGGGTGAGGGTGCCACCAACTGGGGGGCATTAGAAGACCACTCACAGGCTGGGAGGTGACCAGTGGGAGAGGGACGTCGGGGTTTCTTGGGGACGGCAGGGGCAGTGTGGATGCCGGATTTCCTTTTGGGGAGGGCTTGTTAGTGGGGCCGCCCTAGCGGCAACTTGTGGCTGGAAGAAAACAGATGGAGGTCGCCAGGTGGACTTTCCTCTTCTCTCCTTCCCTGCCTTGCCTGATGATCTTAGCTCAGCCAACATCTGGAACAGAAGAGGTAAGTTCTAGGGTAGCCCAGTACTTTGTTGCGCTCGTTCGAGTGAGATCTGATAGGACATAAGTTTGTGTTCAGATCTGCATGTTCACTTAGCTAGAAACGTCCCATCTTTTGGATTTCCATAGGGGTTTTATTCTTGATAAAGATTGCTTTCTTGGTGAGAGGAAATTTAATACAGCTGTTATCTTTCTCAAAAAAAAATCATATCTTTTAAGAAATTTAATATTCAAAAGAATCGGAATATTTAAAAATGATAAAGTAAGGTTTTGGTGTAGTTTCTTCGGTTTCTGAGTTAATGTGGAGTTAGAGCCTTTGCATTACTTAAAAGCTCATCCTTGTCAGTATTTAAAGAGCAGTTAGTGAGCTCCACAGGCCCCACCTCTCAAAGCATCGTTAAAGTTTGCTCTGAAATGGTGAAGTCATACAGTTCTTGTTTGCAGAAGCCAAACAGTTGGTTTATAATATGCAGCATAGCTCCCTTTATAAAATAAAAATAGGATCAACATTAAGAAAGTGGAAGATAATTGAGTTTTTTTAAAGCTGAAACATAAACTTTCTTGTTCTAATGTTGCAACTGGAAATTTTGAAAAGAAAAATCCTTCTGTAATATCATCTACGTGGAATACATATATACCTTTCACGTTTGAAAAATAACTGCGCAGTGGTTTTTGAAGTCAGGAGTATTCCACATCAGAGACTGGCAGTGATGGTTGCTGGTTTTTAATGGAAGAGCCCAAATTTGCCTTCTTAGCTTTTTTTTTTTTTTTTGTAGTGAGCGGGTTGAGTAGTGATTTGCCAGCATGATTTTGGGGCAATTTGGGGGCAGATGTCATGCACCAGCAGTAAGATATTTCCATGCATTTTACTTTCTTGACATCAACAGGGCACATGTTGGGTTTATACCTGCAGGCTGGGATGCTGAAGTACTCCCTGATCCATCACCGTTATGTCCTGGAGCTGCTCCAGTCAGTGAATGATTTTCTGTGGCTTGGATGTAAGGTGGTCTGATGCAGATGATCAACTGTATAGTTAAAGTGCTATTACTTGAAATAAGAGAAACCAAGAAACATGGCTCTAACAATAAAGGATGAGGGATGAAAATTGTCTGAGCTGCTTGCAGTGGAGAGTCTTCTCAGGTGACTCCCTCACCGTGATTCCTGCCAATATCCGCCCCAGCCCTGCACGGTAATCCTGCCGAAGCAAGCATGCACTTTGCTCAGAAACGCAGTGAATTTCCTTGTGCCTCCATTGGTTGGCTTTTTTTTTAAGGCTCATCTTGCCCTTTGTTTAAATGCCATCCCTGTTAGTCACCTTTTTCACTCATTCTTCTGGACCTCGTCCATACATAGCTGCTGAATGGATGAACAGAATGTAGTATCTCCATGTAGTGGAACATTATTCAGATGTAAGAGTAAAAAAAAAGGAAAAGTAAAAATAAAAGGGAAGATGAAAATGGCCTCCTTCTCTGGGAAGTCCACCCTGACTGCTCAACCTGCACTTTTCCCTTTGAAACCCAATACCTTATGCTCCACTCTACTCTTTTTGACAGTATTTACCACCTTCTAATAAATTTTAACGTTTTCAAAAAAAAAAAAGGGAGATGCTGATACCACTTCAACATCTATGAGCCTTGATAACAGCATGTTAAGTGAAAGGAACCAGACACAAACGGCCACATATTGTTGATTTCAGTGATCTGAAATGCCCAGAAAATGCACATGCAGAGGCAGAGAGCAGGTGATGGTTGCAAATGGCTGGGTGGAGGGGGGATGGTGTGTGACTACTAGTGGACAGGGGGTTTCTTTTGGGATGATGGAGTGTTCTGGAGATAGATGGTAGTGAGGGCTGCCCAGTCGTGAGTGTGCAGAAGAATGCTGAGCGCTGTCTCTGGGAGTGCCTGTTGTTGGGGCCGCTTTATTTTGGCCTCATCCTGCAATGTGAAGAGTCATCTTTTGCTGTGGCCTTTCTACTCCTGTGAGTGGTGAGGGTGAGAGACTTTGTAGAGTCATGTTTCTTTTTTCCCCCTTGCTAAGTGTAGGCAAAAAAGGTTTAAGCCTGAGAAAGTGCTCCATCTGCAGAAATGTCTTTCAGTTTTGCATGGTGTAAAAATCTTGAGAGCTTTTTAATCGTTGAGGACAGTCTGTGGGGGGAAATAGCCCGTGAAGCCTGGGTGAGACTGGGAAGAGCCGCGCTTCCCTCCCAGACACGGGTGGGGACTTCACCCCCGTTCAGGCAGTGAAGGGCCCAGACCCGTGAGCGGAGTTGACACTCGTGAATATTTACGTGTATCCGCTGCTTCATCTTGGATATTAATTTCAAGCTAAGTCAGTTTGTGGCGGCAGCCTCATCCTACATCAGGAATTTATAGTATCTGCTCTTTGAGGTGAAGACCAGTCAGACTTGATTATTTAACAGTCTCTCTTGAATTGATATCTCAGATTCCTTTATCAAAAGCAAAACAGCAGAAATACAGATGTCCTTTAATGCCGATGTGACCTGGAACGGGTTTAGTCTCAGTGCCTCAGTGGCCTTATCTACGGGTGGAGAACATGATAACAATGCTTCCTTCAGAGGGGCTGGGGAGGGGGGAGTGAGAAGCACAAATGTAGGACTTACACGTGATGCTCATGAATGACCGAATTTAGTGCTCTCAGACTGGTGAGGCCTCAGGGGCAGAGATGTCAGAACAGAGCAGTCCTAGCCAGAACTCGATCCGTGTTGGCAGCTGTTACGATCACTATCACCACTGTGGGTTATCAGGTAGTTTTAAGACTTGGTAATATGAATTTTTGAATAATGTTAAAAGACTAGACATCTCAGAACCAGTTTACATAGTTCTCAAGAATTCCTCTGAGAAATGGATTTTTTCCCCCATCTTAAATCTGAGTTGAGTCTCTAAAAAAATTCTGTATTCCTCCATCATTTTGCTTTAATTCTCCATTTCTTAAAAAAAATTTTTTAAGTGTAGTTACTGGGGACTGAACTGAGGGCCTCATGCATGCTAAGCACATACTCTCCCAAATGAGGTATAATCCCCCCCTGTTTTTTTTTAAACTTTACTTTCTTAATATTCAGAGGTTAGAGGCCTCTAATTCTTTTTCTGGAGACTTGTCCATGAACCTGTAAATCTATAATTAATGGACAAAACTTGGTTTATTAAAAAAATCAATAGAATATTCTGCAATCCATCCAAAAGGAAATGCTCATTGATTTAAAATGTTTCTCCTTTAAGGTGATTTCTACTTTTTGGTCCAGCTTAATTTATTAACAGCCATCCTCATCATCATAATGACCAAACTCACTGTGAGTGGACACTTACCTAAGGCTAAAATGCTTTCCTCATGTTTTACTTCATAGCAGGTGTTTGAGGGTAGGTATCAGTGTCTCCTTTTTTGCAGCTGAGGGATTGAGAGATGGGCCAGCTTGTCCCAAATCACACGCAGCTGGTGGTGTCTAGCTCGGTGCTGGAATCCAGGCTGCACAGGATGCAATCTCAATTGCTCCTCTAATCAGCCTCCCATTGAGTGGTTTCCCGAGCTCCTGTGAGTCCATAAATGACCGATTTTAGCGATCTCAGCCTGATGAGGTCTTCAAAGGAGAGACACCAGTGAGAATGTGAGACAGAGTGGCATAAATTAAAATTGTACATTTTCACAAATGTTTTATTCTCAGGTAATGACTTAAAAAAGTATTTTTTTTTTAATTTTAGTGCTTTGTAAGCACTAAAAATAAAACATTTAAAATAATTATTGTGCAAAACAGAAGTGGGCTTTGAAAATCCAACCGTTGCTAATGATGTTATTGTTTTTCTCTAGGGGTGCTTATTGACTGAAAAATTTACAAAGACTGAATTGGTTTTATGTAGTCTTATTATGGAAGAAAAGATTGTCAGTGAGTATTGTAAGTAAAATCCTTACTCTTTTGTTTCCTGATGATGAATATGTTAGTTGTTTTCATGGCTTAAATACATTTCGTTTTTTGTGAAATTTGAGTAATATCGTTTACCTTGTCTGACTGTGAGAGTTAGACGTCTTGTATACAAAGCACCGTAGAGGTGCTTAATAAAAATGTGCTGTCACAATGACTGATACTTTAGAAGTAGCAACTCTGAATACTAAAACGTGTAGCTTATTTCTGATGCATATTCAGTATGTATATATATGATATATATGAATATGGCTTAAAATAACAAGGATTCAGTTTTTTTTTCCTTAGTGCAGTATGAAGTTTTAATGAAATCTGTATCATTCTTGTGAGACAGGGAATACTTAAATTGCCTTAAGCAGACGACCTTGAAGATTATTTACACAGAATGTGTAGTGTTAAAGCTCAGAATTCATGTTGCCGTGTAAACATCCACTCAGACATTTAAATTCGTGGGATTCTGACCAGAACCATTAAGTTTAGAAAAATCCACATTGATCATTTTCAGGGAATAAGCTTCTCTCATATGTGATTAAAGAAAATTTTGATATTTTTTCTGCATTCTTAACAGGTTTTAAAATATCAACATTTTGATTTGACATGTCACATTTTAAATAGAGAGAATAAAGCTCAGGCTGTTTTAATATGTAAATAAATGTTTTTGTATTTCAACAAACTTGTATGATTTCCTGGCTCTTTGAGAAGTATTTTGCAAGATACTTTGATTACCTGCTTTTGGAAAAATACAGACGTGACTTTTATGAATATAGGCCTAGTACAGATCTGTTGGTTTTTGCTACAGTGCAAGACATGTGGCCTAGGAGAGCTTTGCTGCAGATTGCCAGGACATATCCAAGGTTTCAGTCTCCCCTCCTGTAAAATGAAGTGGCTGGACTGGATTCTTTCCTCTTCTAAGATGAGTTTCCATGAGCCTGTGTCTTTTGTTTATATTCAGGAGTATTAGCAATATCAGATTAAATACTGAATACCCCTCCCTTCCCCCAAAGCAAAGTGCAGTATGTGGTACACAAGTTTTTAGTTACCTGATTCTCCTTTCTGATCCTACAGGCAATTTTTGTGTTGCATATTTCCCGGGAACCTGGAAGGTATTTTTAGCCGTAGGTGGCGCTGTTGCACATTCTTAGAGTCTTAATTTTCCTGTTTATAAAAGAAGGCTTAAAAAACATGATTTTATTTTGATTTCTTTGCTTAATGCTTCAGAATACCACAATGTCCATTGTGTCTGTCTACCTGGAAAAATTATTCTGCTTATATCTTAGTTTTATTCTGTCATCTCGCTGTGAACATTTCAGACTTGCTGTGCAAACAATGGCAAAATCGGACTTTTCTTCCAGTGTTAGAAATCAGTGGGCCGGGATTTTATAAAAGAGCAAGAAGTGGCCTCTGGAGCAACTTAAAGCTAAAAAGTGTGTTGAGTTCCCTGAGAATTGACCCCGCCGATGTGTGTTAATTGGTGGGAGATGATTTGGTACATATACAAAGGAGTGTAGTGTTTTGACTTGGGTTTGCGTGCACGTGCTGCCACTGAGCCACGTGAGCCTAAGTCAGTTCGTTCTGAGATTTCCCTCGTCTGTGAGATGGGGACGCTCATATCTGCTTTGTAGAATTGTGAGAATTAGAAGTTATGTAAAGTGTTTACCACAGTGGGTATGTCAAGAGGGCTTATAAACTTTAGCTGCTGTTTTGTGTGAAGACATCATTTGATGGTCTTTGGCAATTACTAAGAAACAGGAAAATAAGAAAAGCTGATTTTATGATGAAAGATATTTGAGGAGGTTCCATAATTCCTATACCCATAATTTAGCATCATCAGAGTCAGAACTGTTACACAGTCGCCCTGAAACAATGTTAACCCACAGAATTCTTTGTTCATATATGTTGGGGCCTAAGAGGATCCAATACTTATACACATGTTGTCTCCAGCAGCCAACTGAGAGATGACGTAAAAGACTAGGCAGGCAATAAATGTCTTCTTTGTTACTGATGAAGCCACGTTCTCCATGAACTTCAGGGCTGTGGGTAAATGAGTGTTGTGATACTGTGTCCCAGAAGTAGAGACTTACCCTGTCCCATGTATCTCTGGGCCACAGCAAGCCTTCCCTTGAAAGGATCTGCCCCATCATGTAAAGGGCTGTCCTGCCATGGAGCTGAGCACCCCAGGTGCTTCCAAAGGGTGGGCAACACTGCATGCAAAGGAAGGGTTTCACATGTCCTGCTTGTCCCCCTGGAAACACACCTCACTCTGTTATTGTGAGGAGGGCTAGCTGTGGACCAGGGGTCAGTGGTGTGAAGGGAGAAGCACTCTCCATGGCCCAGAGGAGTTGGGAGGAGGCATCCCCTCCTTCAGTTTAAACAGGTGGTGGGATGGAACAGAAGGGTACACCCCAAGAGTTTATAAAAGGAGAAATAAGGATTTCCTTTGGGAATTAGTCTAGCCAGGAAACACAGGAGATGATTAGAAAGGAGACTTGTAAACCACTGTAATATTAAGTTGACATTTGTTGAGCACCAAAAATGTGCTACATTCTTTTCTGAGCGTTTTACACAAATGCATCCTTCAATCTTCTCAACAAGCGAGTAAGAAAAGTTTGATTGTTATCCCAGTTTTACAGTGTGGAAACTGAGGCACACAGAGGTTAAGTTGGCCAAGGTCACAGAACTAGTAAGTGGCAGAGCTGGTACTTAAACACTGGCTGTCTGACTTTGAGGCTCCGAAAATGGGCTTTGGGTGTTTAGATGTATCTGCATCCCTGGATTTCTGTACATCTCTGCATCAGTTAGCCCAGAAACGACAGGGAAAGGAGAGTTACACAGGTGCTCACAGTCGTGTCTCGGCCACTGTCCATGAAGAGTGCACCGTGATTAGCGTTAATTGTTTTCCAGGAGGTAGATCTGTTGGTATAACAGAAATTTAGTCCATTGAATTAATCTAGAAACCCTTCCTGCTCTGCTTCTGTCCACGCTTGCCATGTGACTGCCTGCTCGTGATTGGGCCGTTGAGGAGAACATGTACTCATGGTTGAACTCTGATATTGCAGTCTGGTTCATAGTTTCACGTCTTCTGTTACATTAATAAGTTAAATTTCTAGTTTTCTTGCATCAGTGTCTCATGAGTTTGGTTAATGTGAAACCAGTCCATGGGAGCCCAGGGGTAATGACGGTATAATTTCTTAGCACTTTGTGGCACTTCTAGCTGTGCAGACCTGCCTGGAGGATGTACGCCTTCCGCACTGATTTACCCCAACAGCAGGGCCCTCTCCCACCCCCGGATGTGAGACTGGGAGCTCTCTGAGTAGGCCAGTCAGAGGCCAAGACCACCAATCAGAAAATGATGAAGTACCTGGAAGTGGGTTTAATAGAATTAAAGGGCTTCCGGGTAGTCCGATGGGCTGTTTGAGTAATTTAGTGAAAAGCTGTCCACTGTCTGTGGTTGAGCTGCTTCTTTGCTGTTGAAAATTCTGGATTAGATGAAGGGATTTTAAAAAGCAGAAAGGAGTGATTTCAGGTGGTACGTCCACACCGGGGAGAAGTGATGGATGACCGCCTGTGTGAGGCATAGACAGAGTCTTACAAACTTAATAAAACAGCTTTAAAAGCTCTGCCATCTTAATGCACTTCATATTGGGTCCAGTTCATCACTGGTCACGCTGAGAGGGCAAATAATTTATGACGGCAGAAAGGACACAGAGGCAACAAAAAGGTCTCAATCACGTTCCCGTTTTAAAGAAGGTGGCACAGTGTAATATATTTGAGCTGGTTTTCCACTGAAAAATTTTTAGTGTTTTCTGGCTCTCCCCAGTTCCCCAAGGTTCCATGCAGCTGGGTGTCCCCTCAGTGCAGCTCTCTCAGCGCTTGCCCTGGGCTGACGCGTTGTCACGGGGAGCAGGACGGTCAGCGTCCCCGACTCCTCCGAGCTCCGTCTCCTCATCCACAGTGCCGGGTTTCTCATCCGTGTCTACTTAGTAGGGTTGCTGAGAATCACACGTGATGGTTGTCAGATGTGAATTGTGGTTGTCTCTGTGATTGGCATATAGTCAATATTTGATAGAAACACTTGTTTTTTTATTCCAATTGTGGCTCCTAGATTGCAGTGGTTTTTAGTCTGCATTTTTTTATAACTTTACTCATTTTTAAATATGCACTTATTTTTATTTATTTGTTTGGAGGTACTGGGGACTGAAGCCAGGACATTTTGCATGCTAAGCAGGTGGTCTACAACTGAGTATCACCCACCCTCCTTGTCTGCACTTAAAAATAAATATTGCAATACACAAAAGAGCTCTTAATCACCATCATGGGACCTAGTCTCTGTATAGGCATTTGAACATGTATACTATATCAATAAGAGTAAATGTTGTTGGGACAAACTTTTCTGAATCTGTTAATGTGCTTAAAAACGATCATAGCTAGTGATAAACATGAGACTTGGATCCAGTACTTCTTAGGGTCTGTTTTGCCATCATGGGAAATTACATTCTACAGAGAAGTCTAATTGGGTCTCTTTGATAATTGGATGGTTTAGCAGATGATCAAGGCTTTCAAAAGCTGACAGTTTTGTATTTTAAATTAACTACAAATTTATATTCTAGAAGTTGGAAGTCCTAAGCTTGTGAAGTGTCCAGTAATACAGGGGGAATATGTCTGTGTCTCTGTGAACGATTGTGTGTGTGTTTTCAGGAAGGTAGAAAGAAGTTCCATATAGACTTCTGATATATTTCTCCTCTAGTTTAAGCTGTAGGCTTATATTTACACAAATAAATTGATATTCTTTTGTCATTTGGCATATTGATGGGAATAAGTCGTTCTCATACTTGTTTCAGAAGGGTTGGGAAGCATGAGCTTAGAAAACGGGAGGAGAAAGAGGCAGGGAGGCCCTTCACATTTTGTGCAGGATGAGAAGCAGTAGCTTTTCTTTTCTCTTTTATTCTAAAGCAAACTGGCACTGAAACATAACATACTGTTACTCAGAATTGCTTTTCTGATCAGATACTAGTGCCTCAGATTTTTCAAGGCAACATGAATGATGAAATGTGTTTTAGCATTTATCTTTAAAAGTAGTTTTATTTTTCAAGGAAAAGGCTATAGCTTGTTCTTTCTTCCAGCGGTACATGAAGTTCTCATTGATCCAGGTACATGATCTATGTGCTTAGTTTCTTTGGGTTTTTTGTTTTTTTTAAGTGCGTGTTTCATTGTGGTGTGAATGAATGTTTAAAATTTCTGGATTTTGATCTTTAGAACATGCTGATTTATCAGAACTGTTAAAAACCTGATTGTTCTTTGGCCATTGTTTGATGGTTCACCCTATTGATTACTGTTGTCTGTTAAAGACAGAAATTCTTCCTCTAGCCTGCAGATCATTAAGTGAATGGTTTGCAGTGTGCCTTTAAATTTCCTTGAATGCATTGAACATGATTGTCCAGTGAATTTTGGATTGACTCATAGTAATGACTTTGCTTTGTTTCTGTGGCTTTTGCTCCTCTCCACAAGAGTTTGAATTCTCTATTGCATTTTGTATAAGTGTTCTTAACAGGGGAAGATATTTTGAATTTTTTACAGAGGTGGGTTTTCCTAACCCCTCTGAATGCCTTCTGTAATTGATACAACAAAAATCTGTTATTGCAGTTCTTAATTATTTCATACACTAGTTTTTGGCTTAATCAGAAACAGTGAGAGAGTGATAATAAAATATAGGAAAACCTTCCTTCCTTTGAAGAATAGAAATCAGGTGGTCAGGCTCACCCATGCTTTACTCTCATGTCATTGTGTATCATGATTCGGAGATGGAGTTGTTTCAGTTTTATAGATTTTTCTTTAAACATTTGTGTTGAATTCTTTCTCCAGGCTGATGTATCCTTTTGGGTTTGTTGAAAGTGTAGAAGGGAAGCAAATGCTTTTTTTTGTTTTCCGGAGGCCTGAGTTGCTGATGATAAAGAGTTGAGGGTGGGCTGAGGAACAAAGTGACACTCCCTCTACTCCCAGCTGAAACTGATGAACAATGAAATCAATTAAGTGTATTGGTATTTGACCAATAGAATTCAGTGAGACCAAACTGGCTAGTTATGCCCAAAGAAAGTACTGAATTCACCTGCAGAATTAGTTGCTTTACCAAGAAGAAGCAGCTTAGAGCAATCAGAAAAATCAGTCCTATGATGAGATATAAAATGAATATAATATCTTTTATTTCTGAAACTTTTCTACGTTAAGTTGTGTAGAGCTAAAATTAAGTTTCAAGCACCAGGAGTTAAGAGTGTGGGTGGTTCTGTAGGATCATTATTCAGGGATCTGCCTAGACCCTGCTAGAGTGACTGAAGCTGGCAGGAAAAGGCCCAGAGCCAGGATTTGTCACCCAAGGGTGTCCTCCATAATGGTTCCATGTGGGAGCCCATGATTGGGTTAAAAAATTTTAACAGACCCCAGCCGCCTGTCAACATTAAGGAGAAAAAAAAGCTTAGTGACTGCTTTGCAAGCAAGCGCCTGTGCATCCTCACTCCTGTCTCCTTGCCTTAAAAAGCAGAGACAATGCTTTGCTTATGTAGTTGAGGTTTTAGATAGCACTCTGCTCATTGCAAAGCAATGACCCAGGCCCTCAGCTATAAACGCTGGGCTTGTGTGCAGTTAGATAGTCTATTATCCCCAAAACAAGGACTTAGCTGGTCTGGTGGTCTGCTTTGTAATTCACATATCTAAAGAATGTATCTTATTTCCCTCACCCCATGACTTCCCTAAAGATACACTAAGACTTTGTACTCATGGTGGATTCTACAATCTCTTTCTCATCCCTTCTTTCCCCAAGTTCCTGCTTACTATCACACAACTGTTAATGACTTTTTCCTTTGATTATACACAATAAATATGGGAGCATTTGAGAGGCTCGTGGAGTTGGCTCCCTACTCCCTATCAATTTCTGGGCTTTTTCCACAGGGTCTTGAGTAATCATTTACTGTAGGTAAGAATTCTGCAAACCAGAACCCACAGATCCAGGTGAGAAGGATGCAGGTTTATCTCTCCTACCCGAGGGAGAGAGAGTAGAGAATTGAGATCTGCTTCCTTGTGGTCTCTTCCTGCCCCAGGGCAACTCCAGTTCACCTGCAGCCTTCTGGCCTCTGCTCATAGGGCGTCTGTCCCAGGACTGACCGCAGCCTTTTCTTCCCTTGTCAACATTTCCTGTGTCTTTTAGAAGTTGGTCTCTTCTCTGCAATACAACCCTTGAAGATGTGATGGTGGTCAGTGTGCTGGTGGGCAGTCACTTGGGGACTGCCAGGAACCATGCTGATTCTCCTGAGTCTCTCATTCGGGGTTACAGAACTGTCGAGCACCGGAGGAAGCCCATTCACGTGAGGCCAGCACAGCATTGCATCATTTTTATTTTATTTTTGAATTTTCAGTGGAGAAATTATTTGTAGCAAACTGTTCCAGATTTTCGGCCGCCTGATTTCCTCACCACCATTTCCTTGTTATCTCTGGTGCTTGTTCTAAGAACAAGGTATCTTCTCTGGTCATTTCTAGCAGCTGGGCTTGCTAAATCCTTGATCTGCATTTGAAGCAGAATGTTTTTCATGATGTCGAGCTGATTTTCCTATTTCTGAATATTTCGTGTACACTCAGCAACTGTTTCAAGTGAAATGCTCTTGTCCAATTTCAGTTTACCCACACTTGATGATCTCCTGCTTTCATGCTGAGGGCAGTTTCTTCTTCCTGTAATAAAAGTTAGCAATTTGTATCTACTATTTGAAAGTACTGGCCCTAGGTGCTTTTGTCCTTAGCAGTTTTAATACAATTCACCCAATAAAATGTACAGCGGTTTTTACTCTATGCCCAGAATTGTGCATTGCAGTCAATTTAGAATATTTTCATCCCACTACAGGAAGCCCCGTATGCACAAGCAGTCATTCCCATCTTCCCCATCCTCCCCCAGCCCCAGGCAGCCACTGTTCTCTCTCTGTGGATTTGCCTGTGTTGGACATTTCATGTAAAACGAGACATTTCATGTAAATGGAACTGTCTCTTGTGACTGACTTCTTTCACACTGAGTAACGTTTTAAATGTTTGTCCACGTTGTTGCCTGGGTCAGTACTCTATGCTTTGCTATTGCTGAATAATATTCCACTGTATGGCTGGGCCCCACTGTTTACCCATTCATTAGGTGATAGTCATTTGTGTTGTTTCTGCTTTTTGGCTGTGATGAGTAATGGTGCCGTGAATATTCCTGTAGGAGTTTTTATGTGGACATTTGTTTTCAGTTCTCTTACGTGTGTACCCAGAGAGCAGAAAGGCTGGGTCATTCATAAACCAAATGTTCAAACCTCTGAGGACCTGTCAGGCTGTTTTCCAAAGTGGCCACACAGCGTTACGTCCTCACCAGCAAGGGCTGCGAGCTCTGCTTCCTCTGTGTCCTTATTAGTGCTTGTTACTCTTTTTTTTTTTATTATAACCTATTGTAGTGAGTGTGAAGCGGTTTCTCCTAGTGGTTTTGACTTGATTTCCATTACAGCTAATGATATTGAACATCGTTTGATTGTGCTTATTGGCCATTTGTATATTTTCTTTGAAAAATACATTTTCAGATCCTTTATTCACTTTTTAATTGAGTTCCCTTTTTATTGTTGAGTTATAGGAATTCTTTTTTTATTTGAAGACAAAAATTCTTAATCAGATAAATGATTTGAAAAAATTTTCTCCTGTCTGTTGTTTTTTCACTTTCTGGATGGTGTCCTTTGAAGAAAAGTTTTACATTTTGATGAATTCCAATTTATCACTGTTTTCTTTGTTCCTTGTGTTTTGGGTTAATATTTATAATCTGAGGTATTTTATTTAAACCTTTATATATAAAATAACTTAATTCTTAGGACAGTTCTAGGAGACAGGTGCTGTTGTTGTCCCCAGTCTATGGATAGGAGACTGAGATGCAGAAAATTTCACTGACATATCAGTGTCACAGCTACCCAGTGCTGTGGGAGTTCAGACCCTCATGTTTGTCCCAAGCATCTGTGCTCTTCACCAACATGCTCCACTCCTTCCTGAATCGTTATGGAAAAAGTCTTTCCTTTTTTGATTTCTTGTTAGTTTGTTTTCTCATTGAGGAACTCAACTCCTCATTTTCCTTGCAGAGATCAGTGTAGGTTTAGTTTAGGTCTCATGTAGGAAGAAGAATTGCTATCAGTTTACTTCTTTATTATTCACTCTCCATTGATGATTGTTGCTAGTTGACCTACTCAAGTCATGCTTAACTCTTTCCTGCTCATGACACTAAAAACAGAGTTATTACTTAGAGAATACTCAAAGAAGAAAGTACTTGAGTGATTTTATTTTTCTAACCAATCAAACCAATCAAATAAAAACCCCGGTGTTAGAACAGATTATAAGCCCTCCAGAATAGGGTCACTGTCATCCTTGTGTTTCATTTGTTTGTCACAGTGTCTGGATAGTGCCTTGTTGTCCAGCAGTTATGTTAGGATACGGTGCTCGTGAATCATTGTAAGGACAGAATTTGGCAACAGATTTTGTTGTTCATTTCACGAGGGAAAAGATCATATAGAAATACTGCTCAGATGTATTTTAAAATTAAGCTTGGAATTTTGAGAAGAGTTCAGGGAACCATACAAAGATCTTTTTCACTAATTTTAGAACTATCTTACACATATTATGGTTACATAGCAGAGTAAATTATCAACTAGATTTGACAAGAGGAGTGTATTATTGATTATTTGTTTTAGTTGAAATATTCTACCTGGGATAAAGTAATCAGTGCCCATAAATGAACAAATATGTTTGTATATCTATGCAACATGGGAGCAGACTTCATATGTTTCTATATAATATATATGACTGTGTGTTTTAATCTGTCTGTCAGTGTTTTTATAGTTTTTCAGCAATGTTGTAACTTTAGAATTCTTCTAAGAAAATCACACCCAATTCTAGTGCAGTTTGTACTGTGTATCCTGTCTTATGCATGGGATACCACTCTCCCCTCAGTGAGGAATTTCCTCTCCTATTAAGTTAGTAGCAGAGTTAAAGGAACTGTGATTTCTAGGCCTTTGCTCTCCATGTGTTTGCAGTTGGCTGTCAATCACGATTTTCCCTTTCTTGAGTTTTCATTGTTCAATTAGAATTTTTGAAAATAACTATTAATATGTTGCATCGGTCTCCCTAGAAACTTGATGTGTTTGTACTTTTCAGTTTTCAATTTATGAAAAATGTGAATGCACTCTTGTTTTAAGTAGTCCTTTTTCACTAGATATTTGTTTACCTCTTTATAGTTAAAATATTACTTTCCCAATGAATGAATCGGTGTGCATGTTTAAAAAAATAACTTACTTTTTATTTTTCTTATTGTAACAGTTATTTTCATTGTAGAGAATTTAGAAAATAAGGATAAACACAATAATAACTTAAAAATGGCCTCTAACCTCACCTGGAGATACAGTTGTAAGGTTTGAAATTGAGAATTACAATTCCTCTCATGTTGTTCTTTTACAAGCACATTTTGGTTAATGAGACCCTTGAATTCCCATATGAATTTTAGCAGCAGCTAGTTAGTTTCTGCAGTGGAGCCGGCTGGGATTGTGATCGAGACCACGTTGTATGTATGGATCGCTCTGGGGAGCACTGCCATTCCAAGAGGGCTGTCTTCTGATCCAGGAATGTGCGTGGTGTGTCTGTCCAGGTATTTAGGTCTTCTTTAATTTTTTTCAACAATGCTTTGAGTTTACAGAGCATTATTTTACTTTTTTTTTTTTGCCTTTATACTGAGGACAAGTGTGCCAGGTACCGGGATCAGAAGTTTCTTTGAGCCCCGCCACTTGCTGCCACCATGGACGCTGCGCTCTTGCTTTGCCCTCTGTACAATCTTGCACAAAATAGGACCTCAGTAACTCTCTCTTGAATGAATGATAATATGATTGTTGAATGATGCTTGACAGTCCTTGTGATGATGTCTTTTTCCTAGCCTTTCCCCTATTCATAACGATGCCCTTTCCCTTCCTTTCCTCCAGCCTGGTTTTCAGCCTGCCTGTGGCATTGATTTTCCCTGTCTGTAGACTCTTCTTTTCACTGGTTCACGATAATGTTACATGTGGGCTGTGGAAACTTGCTAAATGACAAGAAAGAGCAAATCCATTGCATGCTAGTATTTATAGAGTGTGTTATTCTTTTATTGATTGAAATTAAATCAGGCTGACCCCCTGAGCCCTCCCATGAGCTTTTTCCGCCTTCCTACAGGTGATACTGCTCTGGTTGCTGCATGTCCCTGCCCCCAGCCTTGGTTTTGGAGTTGAGTATGTCACCATCAGTGGAGCAATCTCTTTAAAAGTTGAAGACAACATTTGCTCCTTCTCCCTCATTGGGGACTTGGATGAGATGAGGTACCAGATAAAGAATGGAGCCCCACCTCATTCTGGCCCCTGCTCTTTCCATTCCTTTCTCCAGGGGAAAAGAGTACAATTCAACAGTATAAAGATTGATTGTGAGCTAATGAGATAGACAAGACAACCGAACATTTATTAAATATCCTTTCATGCCAGAAACAAATGTATTACACACACAAAAAGCACACAGAGCACGTAATACCGTGGTTACAAACGTGGGTCCGTGTTCGAGTCCTGCTCTGGAGTGACCAGTTCTGTGAGATGGAGAAATGTTAGGTCAGCTTAGCCTCTCCCGGACTTGTTTCCTGTCCTGCAGAGACGGGGCTCGCTAGGCGTCCTCCGCCGTAGAGGTGCTGTGGGTGTAAATGGCGCGCGTGGGCAGCCCGAGCACAGCTGCTCGTTCCTCGTAAATGCAGGATAGAATGGATTTGCGGAGACAGCTTTATGGCCGCACCGTGTAGACTCTCAGTGCTCTAAAGGGAAGACTTGTGGTTTGGAGATGGGATTCTCACTTCTGTAAATACCCAAGGATTGTGTTATTGGGCTCTTCTGATTTGAATCTATTCTTTAGAAAGTACATATCATAGATATATTTTTTCAAGCATGCATGCTTTTTTTCTTTTATTATTTATAGTTCTACCCTCTCATCTCTTGGTGTGACTTTTCATGGAATCCAGGAAACAGCCCTAAGCTACCTGCCTCTTCACACTACTCCGTGGTGGTTTTCTTCCCTGACTAGAAGAGGGTTTTGCATAGGAAATTTTCTTTGTTCCCCTTTTCTTGCAGTCTCTCTGTCTGTCTGCCCTTCTCTCACCTGTCCATCTGTCCATTTATCTACCCACTCATTCTTCTGACATGTTCCAAGAAGCACTTCAGGCAGCTTACAGAAGAACAGATACCAAATAAACAGGTGAGAACATGGGGCCAAGTTCAGACAGGGAGGCTAGGAAGTGAGCCTCTGTGACGGTTGCAGGCGTGAGACACACGCCTCTGCCCTGTGACTTATAAGATCGACAACAAGAGTGTGCCTGAGGCTCCCAGCAGACACAGGGAAACAGGGTTTGTGGGAGATGCTCACTGGCTGTGAAATAAATAAGTGGTTTAGGAGAAGCCCAGCCTTTCCAGCTCCTAAGGCTTAGGAGAATATTTTGAGTATCTTCCAAAATCAGTGTATTTCATCTTTTATTTTGTCAGAGTTCTACATATTTTTGGTTACATTCTAAACCTGGAAATTTCTCCAAAACTCCTTCCCACATGAGTCCCATGGCTCAGGAATGGGGTGGTCCTGCTCATTGACGGTGTTTGAACAGAAACAGAAAATGACAGCCTCCAAGGAGCCTGGGATTTTTCAGTTATGTTTTGTCAGTGCTGTAGATTTCAGACAATGTTTTCACCGTTTCTTTCCATCTGAGGCAGCAGTGTGCTCTCTTAGCAGCATCAGGAGCTCAGTGCCACGGGATGGTGAGTGCTGACTGCACTGCCTTCAAGACATCTAAGGTAGTGACTGCAGGCGTGGTGCTTTTACATACGGCATTTCATGTTCTTTAATAGAAGGTTTCAACAGGGAGTTAATTGAGTTAATTAACATTTAATAAATATGATGCTTTGTTGAAAAGACAGTTATAAGCAGAATATAAGCTGTGAAGATTTTAAGAACGGTTTCATTACTGAAATTTCAGTAGGGAAGATTCACAGTTTACCTTATTTATGCCTCTCTTTTAAAGTAACAAAGAAACAAGACAGAAAAAGCATACGATGATTTCTGTTCTTCCTCTTGGCTTACAGGTGCCCTCACCTCCAGTGACATCCATCCAGACACCAGCACTGACACTGGCCGTGCTCAGAACTTCCTCAGCCCTGAAGACACAACTGACAAATAGAAGGGGGCCGTGCCCTGTTACAGCAGGTGCTCTCACTTAGTGGGTCCTTATGTAACTGTGCGGTGTTAATCAGGATCGCCCATTCTACATTGTGTGGCACTGCTGAGGTATCTCCTAGTTACTTGTTTCTATATGTACTCGTGTATTTTCTCCAATGTGAGGTACTACACATCTTAAAATGCTTTCTTTCAGATGAAAAATAATGTGTATTTAATATAATAAGTCTGAAAAAAGGGGCAAAAGAGGCTATCCTGATCCCACTACTCAGAGATAATAATTAACACTTTAACATCTATTTTCTGTTCTTTACATCAGTGTGTATCAACTCTCTCATAAAAACCAGTGAGCACTCTGTGCCTGTTTACTTTGTGGAGACCTCCATTTTCCATTCAGCTTATTACATGTTTTTCTACAATATTCTAATTCCCCTGGCATGATTTTTAATGACCAGTATAGCATTCTGTCTTGTGGAGGCATCGTCCATTTTACTTTGGACTTAAATAAACTTTTAAATTCCAAGTATACTTAACTGAAATACTGAAAAGAGAACTGTGGTGGTACTTAAAGGCCCCTCCATCCCTTCCCCTTTTTTCCTGAGGGCAAAACTTTTGGCAATGTGGTGTATATACTTCATGACATTTATGCCTATGACATATATATATACCCATACATACATACACGTATATGAGAAATCTATGTATATGTGTGTGTATATATGCTTTATTGAAAAATAAGGCCATAATATAAGTTTTATGCAGCTCGCTTTATTCACTCAGGGGTATATCATAGACGTTCTCCCACTCCATACTCACCCGGTCCTTTCAGATAGAGTGGAGGGGTCCCCTGATGTGCAGTTGTGTTCTCTTGTGCAAGGACACCTTTGTTGGGAGAGTGCTGTGGACAAGGCCTTGGACCACGCCGAAACGCTGGCCCCATCAGAGCACACAGCTCGCCGTGTTTTACCGCTTCGTCGTCTTGATGGTCGATACTTAAGTTTTCTCCATTTTCCATTGTCAGAAAAGATGTTTGACTGGCATCCTTCTTCTGTAAATATTCCTGTGATCTCGTATGAGTATTCCTTTAGTTAAGGCTTCTGGAAATTTAGTCCCTGGATGTGACATTTACATTCATCACAGGCTCTTTTCAAGTGACTCTAGAAATTGCTTCTCCAGTGGGGAATGAAAAGATGTAGAATTACTTATGTAACCATTTCTCTATCACTGGATTTGATTTCACTTCAGCTTTTCTTCCCACCATTGTAAACAGTGCTGTGAAAATATCCTGATGAGTACATCTTTTTGAACTGATTTTTTTCTAAATGAAACGATTCCTAGAAGTGGAGTTGAGTCTGTGTGTACACACGTTTTTCAGAGTTTACATATCCATTGACATGTCATCCTCCAAACACGTTGCTCACAGTTTGTTCTCTCACAGATGGACATTAGCTAGAATAACTTTTAAAAATATTTGCCAACATGATGAGCAAAAGTGCTTTTTCATTGTTTTAGTTTGCATTTGATGACCAGTGAGGTATTCAGCATTTTTCACTTATTAGCCATCTGACTTTTAAAAAGTGAATGATCCCTTTTGTCCTTCGCACACAGTTAAGTGAGGGAGCTTCTTGTTGCTTTGTGGCAGCTCTTTGTATGTTATGAACATTAACCCCTTGACTTCATCAACATGTATCACGCAGCTTTTTCTTGTCATTTCTTGCCTTTCATTTTGTTCAGTAGGTTTACTTTTGTTGTGGCCCAAAATATACTTAAGATAGTAAATGTTTTCTTTTTGGGTTTTATTTTTGGTATTATTTTAGAAATACTTTCTTATAATGGTACAAATCTCTTTTGTAGGTTTTTTAATCTCTAAGATGGAGATGATAGTAGTACTTGTTATAGTGAGAGGAAGTTGAATTAATATGAGCAAATAGTTGTATTTGCTGTTATTAGTACTTTTTAATATTTACATCAATATCTGTAATTTTTCTTGTGGTCATTATGACAGGAATATAATTTGTTCTTTCCAGGTGATTCTCTGATTGTCCCAGGACAATTATTGAATTCATACTTTGCTCTTTGATTTGAAATCCCACCTGTACAAAATACTTATGTACACCAGAGTCTCTTTTTGAGCTCATGCTTTATTTCTGTCAATCTTACTTTCTTACTCCAGTGCTATATCTTACATATTGTAAAATTTATTTAATATCTGACAGTGTGATTTTTTTTTTTATTCTTTTCTTCCATCCCAATTTTTCTTGGCTCGTATTATGACTTTATTATTCCTGAAGAATTCTAAAATACTTTATTCAAGTTAAAAAAAAAACAGATAAGGGTTTTCATAGGATTTTTTAGTAAGTTTTGAATTATCTTTAGGAGAACTTACATCTTTACAAAACTGCTTTCCTCCATGCAATATGTTGATGTCTCTATATTCACATCTCTTACTTTACCCCTCAGTACAGTCCTGTAGTTTTCTCCATGTAGAACATGGGCATTATTTTTGAGTTTAGCCCAGATTACTGTTTATGTTTTAGTTAATTTTGTAAGTGAGAATTTTTTGCTATTATATTTTTTAACTCTTTAAACTGACACCTAGGAAGGCAGATTCGGTTTGTAAATACTCACTTTGTAACTTGTCATTTAAAATTGTAAGTATTAAATACTTGTTCCAGAATCCTTTCTTTTCTGTTTTTCAAAATTTGCTTCCAAGATTATCAAAATGGTCATAGCTAAGTAGTATATTTGGGGAGACTGATGGAGAGAGGTAGTGTGGCTCATGTACAAACTCTGAGCAGTTTCATGGCTGCCTTTAGGCTGGAGAGGCCTGTGAAGAGCCCAGGTAAGACCAGGGATGGCTTTTTATTCACTTGAAAGCCAGCATTCCTGCCTTTATGGAGAAGCCTGTTGGACGTGACAGGTAGATGATCAAGGTCCAATGGAGGCCATTGGCTGCACAGAGCGCTGTGACTGTGAGAACTGGAGACCATCACCATGGGAAATCCTTGGCACCAGGAAAACTGCAGGGGAGCTGGGGAGCCTGTGTGTTAAGGATTTTCCAGTCCTGGGAGTGAGAAGAGCAGACTCTGCATTCAGATCTGAGTTTGAATTCATCCTCTCTTGTTTACTGGTCCTCTGACTTTTTTCAAGTTATATACCTGCTTTGAACTCCTGTTTTCTTGTGTCTCAAAATAGGAGAATTACAGTCTGCTGCTAGAGTGTTTGATCAGGGTAAATGATTTGTGTCTATAAGATGCCACGTACTGTCACAAGTTCAGTGAGAAATGGGCTGTTGTCTATTCTGCAACTCAGTGTTCAACAAGACATTGGGGGAAAGCCAGTCCCTAATTTGTGTGTGATGCAAGTAGGAACAAAATTAATGTCTTGCTTTTCACTAGCAGTATTCTTACTCCTTTGCTTCATTTACTTCTTTCCTCCTTTCATTTCCCCTTTCCCCTCCTCCACCAAAAGAGCCTGAGAATGTCTCAGAACACTAGATTCAAATTACTTTAAAGGTTGTCTCAGCCTCATGAAATGACAGTAACATAAAAAAATCTGTACACATCCCAGAATTCATTGTATTTGATTTACACACACACACGCACGCGCACACACACACACACACACACAATCAGGCTACCTCCCACTTACTGAGGAAGGAGAACCACTTATTCTGAGTTTTCATTCACTGACCGTGAGAGCAAAGTGTCTTACGCAGACTTTCACCCGGCTTCATGCATGGTGTTTTAGTTGGATTTCTGCTTTGTGGCCATAGAATTATTCTACTAACAGAAGAGAGGAAGTGGAGACATAGACATTCTGCTGAGATATTGGTGTCATCATATTTGAGTTGGGAAGGACTTAAGACAGCATAGAGTCGTAACTGTTTATGGGTGAGAATCCATGATGTTGTAACTTGGACAAGAACCTGGATCATCTACCATCGTGTCAACGCAGGTGAAGAGGCAACTTGGTGGGGGATGGCAGTGATCCTTCTTGCTTGAGTTCCAGGGTCTTGCTAGTTTTCATTGCTCACCTGCCTTTAGTTTATGTCCATGTGGCCTCTCATGGGAAGGTCACTCTGTTCTGATAAATAAAGTTACTAATCAGCAAAAGCTCTGGAACCACTAATATTTCCTAGAGTTTTTCGCTGACCTGCTGACACTTTATATAAATGAGACCTAAGAAATTACTGGATATAAAATCCTCTGTGTTATCATTAGCCCTCGAGTTCCATAGGAATGGGGTGCTGTCTCAGGCTGTCTAAGGCTAGATCTGAATAAAGATAGGGTGATAGACTTTGCTGCTGGACCCTCCACAATCAAATGTGTTTTCCACCTTAGTGTTTAGAATCAGGCAGATGAGATCAAATCTTGCCTTTACCAGTTATTAGCTTAGTGACCTTGGGGAAGAAACTGTACTTATTTGTGTCCAATTTTCTTTGTTTGTAAATAAGTTCAGTATTTATTTTAAGGTTTTTGTTTTAGAATTGAATGAGCTAATTTCCTCATTTATACCTAAAATACAGATCGCGTGGCTCTATGATGGTGCCTTGGTTGTTGATTACTAAGGCACTCGGCAGGGAGAAAGTGGGTGGGGGACCCCTGGATTCTAGAGCTTATATTCCAGGATATGCTTGTAAAAGACTGGATGTGCAGTGGATTTTTAGTAAATATCCATTCCTTTCCTAATCTGCATTGATTGTGTATATACCTTTATATTAATATATGAACAATTTTATAATGCAATTTAAATCTTTCTGTAGAATTTAAAATATGTAGTTGTAACAAAAATACATGAAATAAAATGATTTCACTTTTATTTTCTTTTCAATAAGCAAAACAAAATAAAATATAAAAGAAAAAAAGGTTTGAAGGAGTAGAAATAACTTTGTTTCCGTAGAATCAATTCCCTAACATAGATTTATAGGTTGTTTTGTTAAACAGCATATAAAATTGATAGGTTGTGACATATTGGAAATGAGGAAACAATGGAGACATACTACCACCAATGCAGTCATTTTGTTACCAAGTCCAAACTCATTCTGCTTGCTGCATGACAGGCCAATAAATCAGGAGATGAGGTGTTGGAGCAAAGAATATGACTTTATTTGAAAAGCTGGCAGACTTAGAAGATGGCATACAGATATCCTGGAGAACCCTCTTCCCCAAGTCAGAATTAAGTCTCCTTTTATACTAAAAAGGGGCAGGGGTGTGGTTGATTGTTGCAAACTTCTTTCTGTATGAATTGTTTGTCCTTGGAGTCCTTTGTTCTTACAGCTGTCCATGTGGGTCAAATCATGTGCCCCTGTAAAACCTCCAAAAATAAACAAAGTTTATTCTCTGTTTTAAAACTTGCCATCTATATATAAGTGCAGAAGAGCTAACATTCTTAAAGATCACAGCCCGGAGAATAGTCTCTCCTGGATATTTCAGCCTAAAGGCAACTTTCTTTTACAAAAGGTCCAGAGCTAGCAAGTCTGAGCCTAGAAAACAGGGCAGAGGTTTAAAGCCAAAGGAACACATCTAATATGGAGTCAAATTTGTTCTTTTCTATTACAATTTCTTTTCCCACCTCATAAATAATTTTAGTAAGAAACATGGGCAATTTTTTTTTTATTTTTGCTTCTTAATAACTGATAAGTGGTCCAAATACATTTTTGTGATCAGGGATGCTGTGCGTGCCTTGGGGTCACAGCAAACTCTTGTTGGGGGTGGTCGACACTGCAACATGCCTGATGCCCCATGAGTGTTGGTGAGGGTCCCCCTAACCAGGGGCTCTCTTCAGGAACCAGCATATGGACATTGACCTCAGGAGACCTCTTTTTCAGGTGCAGGAAATTTTTTCAGATTCTGTGATTGAAAAATCACTCCAGCTTGGGAAAATTAGGGAATAAAGGAAGAGGAAAAGGGCTTGGAGTAGAGTAGAAGAGAAGGACAGAAGATTAGGGAGCCTGGAGGCTTGGCAGCGTGGCCTCCGGAGAGAGAGAAGCAGGGGTGGGGAGGTGCCCGGCTCCGGAACCAGCTCCTGCACCTGTCCCCGCGCCCAAGCCACACAGCCTTTAATTACCCAGGACTCTCTGCTGTCTGGGCATCACCCTAGGCAGAACCTTGAGAATCAAAATTAAGGGGTGGGCAGTGCTAGTTAGGGGGTCACAGAGGACTTTGTTAAAGTCCACGGTGCGTTTTCTGGTCATGTGTCTTCACTTGTCCTTTATCTTAGGATCTGAGGAACAGGAGCAAGGAACTCAGAGAGAGATCCAGGAAGACATCTGAGTGTGTTAGGGGGGACATTCACAGCGACACGGGGAGCGAGGACACTTGCAGCAAAGAAAAATGACTTTACAACTATTGCATCAGAGCTGCAGGTGTGAGAGAGCCTAAGCCTGTTTCAGAGTGCAGGGGACAAGCGGAAAGGAATGGTAAAATTTCCACTGACAATTGAAATTTTGTTAAATAGCCTGCTACTCTTAATTGTATCACTTGAATGTAGGCAGGTGTATTTCTGTGAGCATTTATAGGTTCACACAAACCCACCAGCCCCTCTTGCCCCCATCGGGGATAGGCTTTCTCAAGCACAGTGCACCTCCTGCTTTGGGGGACCACGCTGCATGTCCTCGCCTGGGGCTGGGCTGCTGCAGGGCACTGAGTCCCCGAGGCACGGGCTGTGAGACACGACAAAAACATCTCTGCTCATGACTGAGAGCCTCCGTTTCCCCCTGCAGTGTAAGGATGCAGGTGACTGAGTTAGAAGCATGCTTCGAAGCTGTCCGTGTCCTTGTCATCCAGAAGCGGAGCCTGGGAGCTTCCGAATTTCTCCAGAATGTGGTTTACATTCACCTTCAACAGGTGAGTGTATGTCCACTTACAAGTGGAGGAATTACTGCAGTTTTTCTGAAACTTACTTACCACTATTCGATCTGATTTTTCTGTGCTAGGATTCAGTATACCCTGCTAAAAATTCTGGAGTCAGATCTTGAAACCCTGATGAAGAGGACTATTTATCTTATTTCTTTATATGATAGTATTTTACTTTCAAAATTCAGAGTTTTCAGTTCCTTGAGGAATTTTTTCGGGGGTTGGAGAATCAACTTTGCTATTACCATCTTTGTGACCTGTTGCTATATGCCTCTCACCTGTCTTCTGTCACTTGTGAGGCAGTTCCATTTGTGACCCTGTCCGGGTTGTTCATGTTATAAAAAATAAAGTCTATAAAAGTACAGTCCCTTTTACTCTGAAGACATTCCACAAGTACTACTTAAATCTGGGTGTGGTTTTTAGAAGACAGAATCATTAGAACATGTACTTGCAGGTTGCTAGTGCAAAACCCCCAAATCAATATTCTAGCTCAACATCTAAAATCTTTCTAATCTACCTTGGATTTATATGGACAAGTGAAGCAGTTTGCTAAGAACAGAAGACCAGGTTTACAATACAGGCTGGTGTAACTCAGCAGGTCCTCCCATGCTGAAGCTCTGCCAGAGGGAAGGGGCCGACCGGAGAGGGCGTGTCCTGCCCGCCCTGAGCTGACAGTTTGATGACAAAGATCTTCACCAGGTGAAGAACTGGGAGATTCTTCTAAGAAGAGTGGGTTTGAAAAGAGGCCTAAAACCGCGGGAGTGACACAATCCCATTTGTCTCAAGTAGGGGGGAGCAGCTGTGGGGCCACTTGGGAGACTCGTGAGTCCAGGTGGTCAGAGTTGGTGGCTTCCTCTTGAGTGGTGCGACGGTCAGTGAGTAAAAGCGAACAGATTGAAGGCATGTTTAGATTGTTAACAGGAAAGGATGAATGATGTCTGTGAATGTAGGATGGAGTAAGGCCCAGGTTTCTGTGTGCATTAATGAGGTAAATGATGGTCCCGCTGTGCTCTGAGGAGGGAAAGCTGCAGAGGGATTTCTGGGGGAAATCTGATGAGTTCAGCTGTAGGTAAAGTGAAAGGCTGTTAGATGTGTGGTCTGGGAGCTCCGGTGAGAGCCAGTAATGAGTAGGGTGAGGGGAGAGGGGGGGAGAGAGACTTTCAAATCATTTTGTCTTGTGAACATACAAATAAGTGTGAGCAATGATACACTTTACACATCTATATTCTGGATTTAAAGCCCTGTAACATTTTGCTATATTGACTGCAGAGATTCTTATTTTTTTAATAGAAATAAAATAAATAGAAACAAAATAGTGGAGTTAATGAACATCTTAGAGTTGATGTGTGTCCTTGTATATATTTTGATACCTCATCTGTTTATAACCATAATCTACAAAAAGTTAACTTGCTTAGCATAAGAGTTAAACATAGGGACGTGAAACACACTGTTGGGGGTTGAAGCTGATCACCTTGGGCAAAATATGTCGCCTCTCTGTGCCTTAGTTGCATCTTCTGTGACTGCCCCCGGGCCCCTCATCACAGCTGATTTCCTAGACTAGATGTTGGGAGGGAGGCTGCTGAAGGGAGTAAGAAGAGGCAACTGCTAGGGATAATGAAGAGAGAGACAAAAACAGATTAAAGCCGATAAACTGAGTGCAAATACCCTCAAAAGAGAAAGAATCCCACAGTGTTTTGAGCCACTTAGCGTAAGGAAAACAAAATCACGTGAACCCAAAGCTCTTGAGAATGTGAGTATTGTGGGTAGGAGGGTGTCATCAGAAAACAGTTGAGAAAAGGCCTTTTGTTTTCCCTTGATGTTTCCAGTAAGGATGGGGAGCAGAAGCTAAAACCAACCGCTTCACAGTGGAAGCTGCTGTTTTGTGCAAAACTGACCAAAGGTTGGAAACCAGTCATCAGCGGTGCTGGCAAATGAAGAGACTTCTGGATTGGGTGGGACACTTGCTGTGACTTCCAGGTGAGCTGCTGGCTGGGGGCTGTGAGGTGGGCAGTAGGTTTGCAGGGTGACCAGGGCATAATCCCTGGCTTGAGACTGCTGGTCTGATTAGCAGACCTGGGCACCCGCAGTCCTAATGGGGCAGCTAGGGATGTGGCCTGGGACATCTGCCATGCTGAGGGCGAGAAGAGGTCTCCCCTGAGGGGGTGTCCCTGCGGAGAGTGGAAACATCCTCCTGCAGGGGAGGAAGAGCCTCTGAGCAGGGGGCCGGATGCACAGGCAAGACCAGCCTGAGCACAGAGGGTTTGGGAAGCTGGAATTCATACAGTGGCCCAAACAGCCTTGTTCCTGATATACTGGAGGGAAAAGATGATGATAAAGGAGGGCTAGGGTCCGAAATTCTGTTGGGTTATGAGTGACAGGAAAGGACTAGACGGGCAGGCACGAGAGAACCCTGTGGGTGTCCCAGCTGGGGCGTCACACCAGAGGGAGGAGCAGAGTTATAGACTTTGCCACTTATTAGCTGTGTGACTTTGAGCAATATCACCCCACCTCTCTCTGTATGTATCTTCATCTGTAAAGTGACAGAGTGACAAGCTCGTGTCATCAGAAGGCTTAGTTTAGCTCTGATCCTCTGTGTCCAGTCCTGTCAGTGCTGCCCTGCAAGGTTCTGCAGCGGCTGCTCTTACTCTGAGATGGGAGAGCATAGATGGACATTGTAGCACCCGAGGGCAGGAAGGGGTTGCTTTAAAAGCAGACATGTAGCTTCCTGCAGCTGCAGACCTGCAGTCAGTTTGATTGATGGTCGTGGAGAGGACTTTGGAGGCCTTAGCTTTGTCTTAAGACTTGTTTTCACTTGGGGACCAGATTTGCCTTTGCAGATTAATATTGAAAATTTGGGCTTCTAGCAAAGCTGTTTTCAGAGATGGGTATATACGTAACATATCATATAAATTAAAATGATTTATTTAACGTGTGGGACTTTGCAACTTTTGGGAACAGCTCTCTTCGCCTGGTCTCCACGGAGGACTCTAGGGGTCAGCAGAGCGTGCGGGAGGGCAAGCAGCCCGCAGTGCTTTTGCCGGCTCTTCTCCCCAGTAGGGCAGTCTGCTGAGTTGACTCTTCTCTGAGTTTGGTTGCCAGATGAGCAGACAGCAAAGTAATGAGTTCTGGTGGGATTGTATAATGACAGGAAGAAAGAGGAACCCGTAGATTTTTGAGACTAGAACACGCTTTTGGTTCCTGATCCAGTGTGTTCCATTACAGAATTGGTGAGTTTTGTCTATTCTGGGATTTGATTGAAAGAAACGTTCAGCCTAAAAGTTAAGAGTTATGTTTTATTTGGCGGGAGGACTCGAGCCGGGATGACAGCCTCTCAGATCACTCTGAGGGACTGCTCCCAAGAGGTAGTGGAGGAGCTAGGATATACAGGAGCTTTACAACAAAGACCAGGTAGTTGGAACAATAAAACAGTGCTTGTTATCTAAAGAAAGCCAGGTATCTCAAGTTCAAGTATTTAGTGCTTTTCTATGTATGGGAAGAAGCAAACATTTTGGTAATCGAATTCATTCATTTTACAAGCACCTAGCTATCTAGGGCCAGTATCCTGTCGTTTCTTATTCTGAGTCAGCTCAGAGGGCACCACTGTGATTGGCTGAGAGGTTGGGCTGCAGGAATGTCCTCGCTGGGGAGTTGCAGCAGCCACTGATGACTTGGGTTCAGCATTCTTTGTTTATTGACATGGTTGCAGTATTTTCATTCACATTGTAGTACTTTCATTCACAGTACTACCCCTTGGTCCTAAATTCAACCAATATTTTGACAGACATTTCATGACCTATTTTGTCCCACGGTGCTAGGATGGCTCATTCCTAGTTCAGGTGAAGAATCTTCTGAGCTGTCATTCAAGGTGTTAGTTTTTCTATCAGGACCTGTTGATACTAAAAGTTCTCTGGATCACCTGTCTTACTAGTCTATTATGATCCAGGAAATGTTTAGCCTTCGTTGTGCATTCCCATACCTAGAATCACACTATTACAATTATTTTATGCAGGGTTATAAATTTTATCTATTTCTTCAAGATGTTTGCCACCATCAATCTTTTAGGCCTAGTTACACATTGGGAAATGTAACAGACAAGTTTATTATATAGACAGGATATAAGTAATTCAGCTAGTAACGTTAATAAAGTCATGAGTAAGAATTTAATATTCAAGAAGTTATATTTTTTGGTTAAAATATTGCTTGTGTTTCCGATTGAGTTTGAGTGATCTTATGAGAAATTTCATATTTATGGTCAGGGTCAGAGCAGGTATTAATTGGCCAGGTGAGGTCTCCCACCTTGTAAGATCAACAGTGGCCTAAACAGAACTATAATTTCCTTTTTAGAATAACGTTTCTGAGGGCTATCTAGTTTGTGCCTTGGAGTAGGGAAACCCACCAAGGTAACACAGAAGTACTAGACATAGGTAATTTACCGTAAACTTAACAATTGGAGTAGTTCATAATCAAAGGTAGGGGAAATTATCAAAGTAATTGGTATACAGGCCTGGTCCGGTGTCTTGGGTCAGCTGTCTTACCTCAGATGTCGTCTTCTTCTCGTCCTGTCCTGGGTAGCTTTTTCTCCATTTGGGCATTGTTTTAAGATGAGCAGTGCTCTATAGGTCAGGGCACTGTAGGGTCTGATTCTGATAGGAAATTAATTGGAAAGTCTGTTTCCTTCAGCTTTTGTGTGTATGGACTAGTTAAGAGTACCTGATAGAGGGTCCTTCCATTCAGCTTGGAGACAGTTCTTTAAGTCATGCCTGTTCCAGTATGTATAATCCCCTGGCTGCAGGTCTTGGGGCATTGGAACTTTACCCAAGGATAGATTACTGAGCTTCAGAAACAAACCTAGAGTATCCTTTTCATAATTCAATTAAACTTTACAGCAATGTGACATAACAGCAAGGAATGATCTGGGAAATGTCTTATTAAACATAGACCTCAATTAACAAAACTAGAATTAAATATCCACTAAAATATACTCCTTTTTCTCTCTAAAGTTACCCTCATTTTTCTCAAATATAGCCAAATCAAGATTAATTTGTTTACAAGTTAAGTCTGACTATTTGATCATATAGGCTTTTTTAAATTGGCTGTGTTGGAAGTTTTAATAAGGAGTCTCAGGGTAGAATGTTAATAAGGTTTCCAAAGGCCAGGAAAGCCACGTCAAGGGCTTGTCATGGGTTTCTGCCTTACAGATATAGGTAAATTCTTTTCTCTTTAAAATCCTTAAAATACCTTGAGATTCCTATATCTGTTAGGAGATAATCTTCCTAATTTGTCTGATAGAGCCACTGGGGACCTAATAGTTTTTAGTCTCTTGAGGGATCAGATAGAAAAGATAACTGTTCCAAGTCGGATTACATAGGTATAATTTATCAAATTTCTGTGAATCATAACTAGCTTAAGCAGAATAGTTTCCTTATGTCTGGGAAACAGGTTAAAAGCCAGTAGTATTTCAATCAAAATCAAAAAGTATAACCATATTCACTAGTTTACTGAGTCCCATGTAACTAATTCATTTAATCAGAGTTTTCATTAAACCTTTAAAATTTCTTACCCAATTTACTTCAGTGCTATAGTTTGAAATTTATTAGAAATCAGTAAATCTCCTTGAAGAGAAAGCATTTTTCAAACTCATTAGAAGAAAACAATTAACTGTCTATAAATGACAATAGATTTAAAAGCATGGTTAAAAACCACTACACTATAATCAATAAAGAAACCTGGTCACTACAACCAGAATTATGACTGGTAACATTTCAGATATACCAGAAATTTAGGGAGTCCATATACTTTCTAGAATATCTATATTAATAATACTTTCTCATACAGTATAACCTAGGAAGATTTATTATTCATTTGACAATACCATGTTATTTAACATGCAAAATGAAACTTACTAGTTTAAAATCTCTCTTTGGGATGTTTCAGGGGCCCTCTGTAGCATCCCAAACTTAACTGGAGATTAAAAGAACTTTAATTAGAAATTGATATTTGGGTAGCTTGTTAAAAGATTTGAGAACACGTGGTCAGATAAACGTATAGGTCACTGTAAACAAGTACTTATTCATTAACAAGAAAATACATCAAAGTAAAGGCAGAACAGTTCAGGTAAGTGGTATAAAAGCTTTACAATTTGTTACTGAAAGTGGATTAACATTTTAAGAAAATTTTGTCCTCTTAACAGTGAGAAAACCAAATCTATTCTTGTACCAGCTTGCCTCTAAGATTAATTTACTTTGCCCAAGTTGATTCTAAACTTAGCCAATTCCGACCACGTACAAAACTCTTTCCTCAGGGTTCCTCTTCCACAAGCCTTCCACAGCTTTCTATACTTATATTAGTGTGTCCCTTATTTTCTCTTCCATTCATAAGTAGCCAGCTTCAGGAGAAAGTCACTATTTTTTATTAACTAAATATAATTCCATTCTTATATCTTCCTTTACACGTTTATCTTACTTTCCTAGGATACTTAGATCATTGCCTTAATAATAGAGACTTTTTCAGTGTGGCACCAACCATTTATTAATATTTCTAAACACCTTTAGTTTCTCTGTAAGAAGAAGTTAAATGTTAAGTAATTCATATTTCAATCTTATTTTATCTGAAAATGGCATAGCTATTTAATAAAATCCTATCATTTAACTTAATTTAGCACAACTCTAGAATTTAAAGATAACAAATATTTAGAGAGTATCTTAACCATACATTTTAAAAATATATTTTAAAAATTTACCCAAAGCTCTCATCTCATTTGCATTTAATTTACTTCAAATTTTACTACACCACATTACTATTTTTTTTCTTGACAATTCTGCAACAGATATAACAGGATCTTATTTGACTTTCATTAAAACTAGGTACAGTAAAGGTATTGTACTTAATATTGATGACTTTAAAGATGTCTCTATTAATTAGAACATACTTAAACTAAACAATACCAAGTGTTATCTTAATATTGAATATTTTCCAGTTCACGTGACGCTGAAAGTCAATTTGGTCAGTTTTTATTTTAAAAATACTTAATTTGTAAGCTCTTATTTTTTTTACGTCAATTAAGCAGAGATCTTTGACTTTGATTTTTTTTTCAGCTGTAGAAATATCTCATATCTATAATGTGTACGCAGGCTTATAAACAGACAAAAGCTAGAGATCTCATAGGTTCACTTTAAAACTTACTTATAAGATAGGTATAATAATAGTTGGAGTAAGCTGAATTTGCTTGCTCAAATCACTAAGGCTTACTATTTATGAAACCGACATTTAAGATTTCTTGACAAATGCTGAAGGACGTGTCAGAGTTATGAGTTCTAAAATGCCAAAAATTTCTTCGCCTTAAGTATTATCTCGTTGAGCTAATTAGGCTCAGTCCTAGGTCACTGTTTGCTGTATTTATATTTCTGATCTGCAAGACAAAGACAGAAGCTTCCAGTTCCCCAGAGAACTGCTCTGTCACGCAGGTCCAATTGTATCTCCTTAATTGGCTTTTTTGTATCAGTGAGAAGAGCTGTAAACAAAGAATTCCATGTTTTAAAACTTTAAGATTTACTTTAGCATGTCTTCCAAAGCTTGGATAAGGTATTTAGTGAGGTCTCTTTTCCTTGAGTTATAAGTTAAACCCAGGGTAAACCTCTTATTTTATTGTCTATTAGCCACTGAATATTAGTTTTTAATTTTACGTTATATTGGAAGGCTCACAAAACTCTATTGGTTTCCTTCACTTTGTTCAATTAATATTTTCTAAGGGACAGATATGTGCCCAGCCTTATAATACCAAGAAGGGGAAGCGTTTTTCCATTGAAATATATCTATCCCACAATATAATTAAGCAAAAGTTTTATATAAAGCCCATTTAATATACCAATTTTACAAACTTTTATCTCAATTTTATTAAATCTTGTACCTTTAATTTTTATATTTATTAGGTTTAATCAGTAATTCCTATTTCTAGAAGGAGTGTCAGAAGCTTTTTTTTTTTTTTTTTTTTTTTGTGCACTGTATCTAATTACATAGAAAAGTCTCTGGGATTCCCAAGTTTCAGCCAAAGAGCTTAGGCCCTTCTCAATTTTCAATTTGATTAATAGGTCTGTTGTCCCAATCATTGATCAAGTATTTCAGTCTATAAATATGTATTTTTTTTTAGCTCTATAAATACATATATTTTAAACTGTGCTAAAGCGGACTTGTTTGAACTTTAATGTTGGGGGGCAGTAGGTGATCTCTTTGGCCCTTTTTTTTTTTACTTTACATAGTGTAATATCAAAACTTTGTATCTAAATCCAAAAATGTCCATTTTATTTATCTCATTCAAAATAACCATATAAAAATATTTATCCATTTGGGATAAGCCCCTTATCTTTTTTTTTTTTGACATTTTTACAATCCTTTATCCAGTTATTCAGCATAATTAACATTAATTATTCTAAGTATTAATTAGCATCTTTAAAACCATTGATAGGAAAGGAAAAACACAAATGTAGGTTTTCAAACCATTTTTTTTTTAACTAATTTCTTAGGTTAACCATTAGATATATTTTTCTACCTTTAAACTTGATTTTAATAGGTACCAATAAAACGGCTGTTTATAATGAGAGCTCTTTCAACTTTCACCAATTTAAAAGTTTTCCCAAATTAAAGGATCCATCATATGGCCATCAATTTATATATATATATATAGTGATTTTAAACCAATAAGATGAAGAGGCTTTTCCACATGAGAGTGGGGGTGTTGCTTAAATAAAATTCAAAAGTTTACTTTCCAAAAGCTAAAAGCCTTTGTGGTCCAGGCTGATGCAACAACGGTTAAGATGGCAAAATATCTGAAAATTGGTACAATCAAAGGATTTTTGAGAATCCCAATTTATTTGCGTGGCCACAATATGTACACAATACTTGTACCTTTTGTATGACAGAGTCCAAGGTGTCGTTTAAAAAAAAAGAAACACATATATACATACATACACACACATAAAACACCCAGAGAAAGATAAAACATTTACATTTCAAGGACACAGGAAGAGAAATCCAAGTTCCCCCTAAATGGGATTTTGTTCTTATAAGTTCAGAATTCCAAAAAATATTTTATCAGGCCTGGTTAGTTACTTTCAGGGTGAGTTTTTTTTTTCTAATTCCTAATTAATGTTGTAAGTTTTGTACGTATATAAACCTGGCTAGTGTATTAGTTGGAGGCTGGCAATCTGTCATTTCTTTTTCTTTTCTGTTCTGTGTTTTTATTTTTTTTTTTAATTTTTTTGAAAGTTCTATTTCCCATTGTAAGTTCGGGTTCTCAGAATAAAATTGCTGGTAAGATTTCCCGCAGGGACAACACTATGACATGAAGTCTTTGCCTCTACCATTCCTGAAAGTTTCTCCATCACCCAAGAATGCTGTTACCAGCCAGGAGGAGGGTCCCATTTTTGGAGTTGAAAGGTTCCTCATAAGAGTTTTACTTTTATTCCGAAAAATTCAATGGAGGTAACCAAATCGAGGACAACATTAGACCAGCTTCTTACCTAACCACTTAGTCCTGAACCCAGTGTCTTTCAACTGGGACCCACTCAGGACGTTTTCACTGGGTGAGTATTTTCCTGGTATGTTTCCACCAGCCCCACTTCAGACGTCTCCTCAAGATGGGTGTTTCCTGTTATCTTTCAACCAGGCCCCACCCAGTATGTCTCCACTGGGTGGGTTATTCTCCCCCAGTATCTTTCAACTGGAGGGCCAGGTACCTGGATACACTGCCAAATAAAACTCAGGATCATCAACCAATATGGGAGATCCGAGAACTAGGAGAGACTCACCCAAATTCACCTGGATTCCCCAAGGAGGCAGATGGGCACAAAGTGCCAATGCTGGTACCAAGGCTCCGGTAACTCTGAGAGTTCAGCTGGAGAGAAGTCTGCTCTGGGTCCCTTCCTGGTGTCCAAAACTTTTGACTGAAATACATGTGCAGCCTAAAAGTTAAGAGTTATGTTTATTTGGCGGGAGGACTCGAGCCGGGATGACAGCCTCTCAGATCGCTCGGAGGGACTGTTCCCAAGAGGTTGAGGAGGAGCTAGGATATATAGGAGCTTTACAACAAAGACAAGGTTGTTGGAACAATAAAAGATTGCTTGTTATCTAAAGAAAGCCAGGTATCTCAAGTTCAAGAATTTAGTGCTTTTCCATGTGTGGGAGGAAGCAAACATTTTGACTCACTGAATTCATTCTTTAGACAAGCACCTAGCTATCTAGGGCAAGTATCCTGTCCTTTCTTATTCTGAGTCTGCTCAGAGGGCACCGTTGTGAGTGGCTGTAGAGGCTGGGCTGCAGGCCTGTCCTCGCTGGGTTGTGTTGGCAGCCACTGATGACTTGGTTTCAGCATTCTTTGTTTACTGACATGGTTGCAGTATTTTCATTCACACTGTAGTATTTTCGGTCACAGAAAGATTATGGATAATCTGCAAACTTGGAAAGCAACCGAGATGGAATTACTTCAGGTACCTTCTAATTTAATAAGCCGTGTGCAAACATAAACATGGAGGAAGCATACAAAAGGATTTGGTGGTGTAGGGAAGGTGTTCTGCACATTCCTTTTCTTTGTGGGCAGGGACGTAAGCCCACCTTTCTTTTCCGTAGTGGTTTCTGAGAACAGTTTATGGTAATTAATGAACATTGAGAAACGGTGGCAAACATTGCATTCAAGAGCTGGCCGGCTGCAAACTTGTGTATTGGACAGGTGGATTTCATAGGCAAGTGGTCAAGTGGATGGGAGAGAGATGGAGCCCAGGCCTGGGCCCAGATTCAGGTTTAAATTGCCATTTCCTCACCATGGGGCCTTGGACTAGAATGTAACCTCTCCTAACCTGTTGGTGAATCTGTGAAATGGGCATGAAAATATTGGTTTCTACCTGGGATTGTTGTAAGTTGTAAAGAGTATTATAGCACACATGAAGCACTTAACACACTGGCACTTAGCAGTGTTCACTGTGTGTGGACGTCCTGCTTCACGTGTGTCAGAGCCATAAAGGCAGCATTTGTCTGTTGAGGATGCACTGATAGCCCCTTGAATAGGTTGTGAATTTGGTGATTTCCTTTTATCTTGGTAAATCTGTGTGCCATGGGCAGTTATTTTCATGGACAGATGAGGAATCTCAGGGTAAAGAAGACTGTGTAATTTGCCCAAAGTCAGACCATAATTTTGGGTGCAGGGGCCTCAGTTCAGCATGGGCCCCTGGGCCTTCTGCCCTCTCCTTTCAGCACCTGAGCCAGATGTGTGCTCGGCTGTCTCCCAGCCCAGAATATCCAGCAGGGAGCAAGACATACCTGGCCCTGTGCTGCTTGAGCAAAACTCAGGGGTGGAGGCAGTTACAAAAAGGATAAACATAAAAACAGATGACTGCAAACTGTGATCATCTCTGAGAAGGAAAGGAACAGGCCTCGCCGTGCAGCGCTGGGAGCTTACCCGTCGGGGCTGCTCTGGGGGCGTTCAACTCAGCTAAACAAGCTCTGCTGCTGCACCAAGGCAGGAAGGCAGGGCACGTGTGACCAGGTAGACTGGGCCTCGTTAGTCATACTCATTCCCCATTAAGCGGCAGCTGTCATGGGCACTTACCTAGTAAACAGATGTTGGCCATAATCATCACGCACTTTTCTTGGTAGTTTTATTGGCCCCACCTTTGAGATGAGGTCATTGAAGCTGGGGAGTTTGCTGCATGCCCGTAATCACCTTGGAAATACCCCCACTGGTCTTTCAACCTAGACTGGTTTGGCTGTCATGCCCCAGCCCTGTAAATGGCATCGTGTAACTTCTCCCAAGTGGCCCAAATGACTGACATTGATTTTCTTAATTCGTAGGAAATGGTATGTGACAATAGGAGAAAAAGGTAGTAAGAAATTGTTTGGAAAACTAGAAAAAAATTGAATTCTTCCCCAGCTGGGGGAGCATACCCTGTGTTACTCACCCCACTCACTGCCTGGCACCTCCTCCCTGCTGACTCCCTGTTCAGAAGCCACTCTGAGCCTTTGAAGAACATTTTGCCTCATGACACTCTTGACTAGGACCTGCGACCTCTCTGTCCCTGGTTAACAGTCTATTCAAAGCCATTTAAATTTTATGCAGGCTTCTCTGCTCAGATGTAAGAATAGCCTCTTTAAACTTCTTGATGCAGCTCCTTAATGAAGATCTTGCAAAGGAAACCTAGCCAAAACCTGGGAGGTATGCACACAGTGACTGCAACCTCAGCACTTTGTGAAGTTCAGAATCAGAGGGGTGGGAGACTCAGGAAAGGCTTTTTAAGGTAGAAAAGGGAAAGTGAAAGGATGATGGCTGTGTGAGACTGAAACATCTTTGTCCCAGCCAGCAAGGCACCTCAGTTCACGATGGTGTGTGGAGAGTGCAGAGTTGTCACAAAGAAAGAAGTGGTGGGATGGGAGGGAGGACAGTTAGGTTCTTTATTGGGGAAGGAAAATTTGGGCTGAGCACTTCCTGGTTGAACAAGAGGACTGTGACATGATGTGCTTGTATTTTGGAGAGAAGGGTTTTGTGGGGACAGGCCTAGAGAAAGCTCTCTGGATGGGGAGTCAGCACAACAAAGAAACACAGAGAACCAGGCAGACCCCAGGGCCCCTGCTGGGGGAGAGGTTGCCCGCCAATTAGAGCCCTGGGGGCTGCTTCTGTCCCTTAGCTGGGGCCTCAGAGCTCCCTTCACAACACAGTCCTGCTGATACAAGAAAAAATACGTGGGGCATGAGAAAGGCTGTGTCCCAGGCTTTGGTTGAAACCCTGGGATGTGCCCCGCCAGATGTTGGTCCTTGGCTTCATGCAGGAAAGGATTCAAGAGCAAGCCAGTGTTGAGTAAAGGTAGATTTATTCAGAGAGATACATAGAAAGGCAAGAGAAACGCCACGAGGTGTGGGGGTTTGATGCTCAGATTAAAAGTAGGTACACAATCCACAGACAGAGTGTGGGCCTTCTTCGAAGAGGGAGAGAGAGAGGAGTGACCGAGAGGTGGCGCTGTGTTGCTGGTTTTCATGGGCTTGGTTGTTTCATATGCTAATAAGTAGAATGAGCAGCCTAAGGGCAAGGGGCTGGGATTCCCAGGGAGTTGGCCATTTCCCACCTTTGACATTTTGTGGCTAGCCTTGGGACTGCCATGGTGCCTTGGGGCATGTTATTCACCATGTTACTATTACAACGGATGTATAATGAAGCTCAAGATCAGCTAGAAGTTAAATCTCTTCATCCTGAGCCTCAAGGCCTATTGGGGGTTGAATCCTTCACCATATTGATGTTAATTGCTGTGGCCTTCATTGAATGGCTGTGCTCTGCCCCCTTCCATCCTGTCTCACTGTGTTGACACAGAGAGAGCAAAGGCCGGGCCCTGCCTGTGCTCCTGCATTTAACAGGGGGAGGGATGGTGTGGGCTGAGGATGACTCTGAGTGGTGTGAATGATGTTTCAGATTTTCCCACGTGGGACATGGGGACGTGCCAGCAGCCACCGCAGATTTATCTCATAGGCATTATCACTTGTGTCACTCATTTGTTTCTATTTTTCTTTTTTTTTTTCAAGTATTTAATCTAAATTTAATATCAGGATTTTTTAGGAAAGAAATTTTTCTTTTTCTTTTCTTTGGGGCTCTTTTGAGGGGTAGGTAATTTGGTGTATTTATTTCTTAGTAGAGGCCCTGGCGCTTGAACCCAGGACCCCATGCAAGCTAAGTACACGCTCTACCACTGAGCTCTACCACCCGCCCCATCATCTTTTTCTTTTTGCTTTAGCTGCCAAGAATCTTACAGCTGAATTTCTAATTGGCCTTTAACACTTACCCTGACGTCATGGCATTCGTTTTTATGACTTTACCTTCCCCTGGTTTCATTTAAGTATTGAATCTCCATTTTCTCTTCACTCTCAATTTTGTCTTTTTGTTGTTATGGTTGTTAAGTTGTGTTTAAAAAATTGATTAATTTCTCTTTTAGCAGAAGGCTAAAAGTAAATAACTATGTAAACAAACTTATCACAATTTAATGTTTTATACATTCTAAGCTGTTTAGTAGTTACTTAAAAACCGAATTGAATACTAAAGTGATAAAATTTTTAAATTATTTTTTAATTTTTTATAAAGGTAGAGCTGATTTACAATATGATATAAGTTTCAGGTGTACAATAGTTGCACAATTTTTATTGTTATGCTCCATTTATAGTTATTGTAAAACATTGGCTATATTCCCTGTGTTGTAAGACACATCCCTGTAGTGTGTTTATGTTACATGGAGAAGTTTGTATAAGAAAGCTGGTTATCGCAGAGTCTGGGGCGTGGCTGTGTCTGACCCAGGTTCACGCTCACCCTGCCTGTCAGAGCCCAGGCCCTCACTCCTGCCTGCAGGGCCGCAAGTGGAGGCAGGTCTCATCAGCGCTGGCACCACCCCCTGAGTGGCAGTGACAGCAGTGACTGTCTGTGGACATGCAAATTGTTGTTCCAGGAGCTTTACATGCATTTCTGCATTTAATAATTAAAGCCCTCCTGTGAGGAATCGTTTTATGTTTTTAATGAATAATACATTTTATTTTGATTTTGATAGAATTCAAACCTCCGGAAAATTTATAGGAATAGTACAATAAACGCTTAGATACAGTTCACCTAAAAGGGCACAATTAGCCCTTTTGTGTCTGGCTTTTTTTAGCATAAAGTTTGAAGGTTCATCCATGTTGTAGCGTCAATCAGTACATTATTCTTTTGGTTTGATAATATCCTTTTTCTTTTTTTTGTTTTTTGTCTATTTAAAAATACTTTCATTGAATTCTAGTCAGTTTATAATGTTGGATCAGTTTCTTGTGTACAGCACAACCCTTCATTTATATAGAAACATACCTGTATTCATTTTCATATTCTTTTTCAACATAAGTTACTGTAAGATATTAAATATATTCTCCTGTACTATACAGTATAAACTTGCTGTTTATTCTATACATACTGAGTATCTGCAAATCTTGAACTCCCAATTTATTCCTTCCCACATCCTTTTCCCTCTGGTAACCATAGTTTGGTTTCTATGTCTCTGTGTCTGTTTCTGTACTATAGATATTTTTATCTTTTTGTTTGTTTTTCCTTTCTTTTTTTTTTTTTTTTTTGATTCCACATGTGAGTGATCTCATATGTTATTTTTCTTTCTCTTTCTGGGTTACTTCACTTAGAATGACATTCTCCAGATCCATTGATGTTGCTACAAATGACATTATTTTATTTTTTTTTTTTATGGGTGAATAGTAGTCTATTGTACAAATATACTAAAACCTCTTTATCCAGTCATCTGTCAGTGGACATTTAGGTTGTTTCCATGTCTTGCTATTGTAAATAGTGCTGTTGTGAACATTGGGGTGTAGGTGTCTTTTTGAATTACGGATCCTACTGGATATATGCCCAGGAGTGGGATTGCTGGGTCATATGGGAGGTCAATTTTTTGTCTTTTGAGGAACCTCTGTACTCTTTTCCACATTGGCTCCACCAAACTGCATTCCCTCCACAGTGTATGAGGGTTCCATATTCTCCACAGCATCTCCAGGATTTATTGTTTGTGAACTTCTGAATGGTGGCTATTCTGACTGGTAAGAGGTGATACTTGATTGCAGTTTTGATTTGCATTTCTCTGATAATGATATTGAGCATTTTTTCATGTGCCTATTGGCCATTTGTATGTCTTCATTGGAGAAATGTTTCTTTAGGACTTCTGCCCATTTTTGAATTGAATTGTTTGTGTTTCTTTCTTATGAAGTGTAAAAGCTGTTTACATATTCTGGGAATTAAGCCCTTGTCAGTTTCATTCATTGCAACTATTTTCTCCCATTCCATAGATTGTCTTTTTGTTTTGCTTTCTGTTTCCTTTTCTGTGCTAAAGCTTGTAAGTTTAATTAGATCCCACTTGTATATTTTTGCTTGTATTTCTATTGCTTGAGTAGATTGCTCTAGGAAAACATTGTTGAGATGTATGTCAGATGTTTTTTCTATGTTTTCTTCTAAGAAGTTTATAGTGTCTTGACTAAATGTTTAAGTCTTTAAGACATTTTGAATTCATTTTTGTGTATGCTGTGAGGGAGTAGTCTAACTTCATTCATTTACATGCAGCTGTCCAGTTTTCCCTACACCATTTGCTGAAGAGGCTGTCTTTACTCCATTGTATGTTCTCACCTCTTTGTCAAAGATTCAATGACCAAAAGTTTGTGGGAATATTCTTGGTAATTGTGTTTATCCATTCATTGATGGATGGATATTGTTTGTAACCTTTGGCTACTCTGAATGATACTGCTATGAATATTGATGTGCAAGATTTTGTGAGAATACGTTTTCATTCGGTTGGCTGTACATTTGGCCAGCCATATCTGTAGTTTCCACTTCATGGATCCAGATGGCTGATTGTAAAGAGACTCGAACATCCTTGGATTATGGAATCGAGGGTGGGGGGTTCCTGAAACCAACCCCCCGAGGATACTGAGGGATGACTCTACATGTAGGAGTGGAATTGCTGAGCCATATAACTCTAACCATTTGAGGAAACACCAGACTTCTGCAAAGAAGCTGCACCATTGTCCCTTTCCACTGGCCACATATAAGGTATCTCTTCCTCCTGAACAACACTTGTTATTGTCCATGTTTTGATTATAACCATCCTAGTGGGTGTAAAATGAGATATCGTTTTGATTTTGATTTGGCTAGTGATGATGAGCATCTTTTCGTATGCTTATTGGCCATTTGTGTATTTATTTAAATCCTTGGCAAATTTAAAAATTGGGTCGATTTTCTTTGTATTGTTCAGTTGTAAGCATTTGTTATATATCCTGAATACTAGTCTCTTATTAGATACACGCTTTGCAAAATTTTTCCCCTATTCTGCAGATTGTCTTTTCACTTTAGTTTTTTAAACATTAAAACAGTTTCTTTATAGGGGAGGTAATTAGATGTATTGACTTATTTTATTTTTCTTGCTAAGCACGCACTCTATCACATGAGATACCCGATTCCCCTGTCATTTCACTTTCTTGATGATGTCCTTTATAACAAAAAGGTTTTAATTTTGATGAAGTCCAGTTTATCTGCTTTTTTCTTCTATCACTTGTGCTCTTCGTATTGTATCTAGGAAACCAAAGCATATCCTAGGGCCACAAATATTTATACTGTGTCTTCTTTTAGAAAGTTTATAAGTTTAGTTTTTACATTTCTGTCTGTGATCCATTTTGAATTAATTTTTATTTGTTATATAAAATATGGGGATCCAGATTCCACATTCATTCTTTTGCCTGCAGATACCCAGGTGTCCCTGCACCATTTGTTGAATAGACTATTCTTTCAATGGAGTGTTGTTGGCACTCTTGTGGAAAACTGACTGTAAATGTAAGATATTTCCCCCTGGATTTTTATTGTGTCTCATAGATTTATTTATCAAAACTTATGTCAGTACCATAATGACTTAGTACTATAGCTTTTTAGTACACTTTAAAGTGAGTCCTCCAAATTTTCTCTGCTTTTTCAAGATTGTTTTGTCTGTCCTGGGCCCCTTGCACTTCCATATGAATTTTGGTATGTTTTTCAATTTTTGCAAAGAAGTCAGCTGGAATTTTGATAGCGATTCCACTGAATTTGTAGGTCACTTTGGGGAGTCTTAACATTTTAAACAATATTGTCTACCATTCCATGAACATGGGATGTCTTCCATATATGTAGATCTTTTAAATTTTAATTCCGTGATACTTCAAAATGTTCAATGTACAAATATTGTAAATTTTTGTTAAATGTATCTCTCATTTTATTTTTAATGCTGTTGTAAATGGAAAGGCTGAGCTTCTTGAGGGTAGGACTATACATCAATTTGTTTATTTCTAGGATTCCTACACAGCAAATCCCCTAGGTTTATATTTGCTACATAAATCTATCCACAACTCTTACCACCCCCGTGTTACAAGAAACCAAGACCCAGGTTAAGCTACCTGAACAACTATGTGGAAGTGAGAAATGAGACATTTTTGTGGGGCTTTGTGCAGATGATACTGAGAGCTTACTTAGGATGGCTTCATCTTAATTTCTTTTAAACAACACTTTCGGTGTTGTCAGATACATTAAGATCATGCCTTTTGATGTGCAGAGGAGCTAAGACTATCATTTTCAAATAATTTCTAGTGAGACTGTTGTACTTGAAATCTAATTTGAATCAGTCTTTGAAGATTTATGTTTCAGGAGCTTTGACTAAAGAACACATGTCTTTATTCATTAATGACAACTAAATGCTCAAGCAACATGTAAGAGTTTGAGCAAACTGCCCCCGCCCCGTAGTGCTGGGTGGCTGCAGCTGTAACTGGAGTCAGCGCTTACCTCTACCAGCATGCTTGGGCTGATCTGCTCAAAGGGGTTCGTCCAACAATTTATCTGTAGTCTGTTGGACAAAGCCATAAAACACTGAGTTAAGATTGCTGGAATGCAATATATTCTTATTAATATTAAGTAAGCACATATTGAGTTCTTACTGTATGTTGGGAATTGTCCCTCAGCCTCACATGAATATTATTTCACTTAAAACCTCACATATTTCCTTGTTATTCTCACTTTACAGATAAGGAGGCTGAGAATTAGGTCTTCTTTCTTTTGGGTGGAGCTCATTATCAATGATGGGAAGTTGTAAGGAAAAAGATATTGATTCACCCCGAGAAAACATTTTTCTGAGAGTCAGCAGTGAAGAGGGTGAACACTGAAGAAGGTGATCATTGTTTGATTGAGATGAGCCCCGGGTTGTACGGAGTCAGCATCCTTGTCCTGGGCACAGCCAGTGTAGTGCTGCATGGTGGGTGAGGCAGCGCAGCCATGCAGGGAACGCGGATGCCAGGCCGTTGGGCTGTGCTCAGGCCCGGGGGGGCTTTCTCCTAAGAGCAGTGGACTGTCATTGACAGATTTTAAGTAGGGGAGTGGGGTGCTCTTGTAGATCACTTTTGTCTTGTAGAATGGTTAGAAACATTTAGAAGGCTCAGCAGGAGGTGATGTGATGAGTCAGAGTAGGGTGGCTGCCAGGTGTAGGAGTGTAGAATTTTCAAGTGGTTTTCAGTCCCATGTTTGTGGCTCAGTAGCCATGTCACTTTGGATGATGCACTCAAGGAAGTGAAACAATTTATCTAATCAATTCAAGCAGTGATGTACCGACCTCCCAGGACTGCTGTGGAGATCCAGTGAGATAACGTGTTCGCAGTGTGCAGCGTGGTCCCCAGCACAGAGTCAGTGCTGCGTGAGTGCCAGTGAGTATCTGGTAGGACAAGTGTGGGTGGTGGGCCTCGGTAACTGATGAAATCTGAGGCCTTAAGGAGGGGTCCAGTCACATCTGTGAGTGATGGGCCTGAGCTGGGAGAGGCAGAGAGACCTTGCCCCCCGACCAGGGGCCCAGGGCAGGACGGCTATGGGAGGAGAACCGTGAAGTCAGCTCTTTGCAGGTGGAGTTGGAGTTGCCCTTGAGACATCTAAGTGCAGTGTCACAAGCTGAAAGTTTAGGTCTGGGCCCGGGCTGTGAATTTTCCTATAATCTTAATCCCTGAGGATGCTGAGATATTGATCACTGAACGTGAAGACATACTTTACAGGACAAGTGAATAGTAGTATCATCTCTTTCATCAAAGCTCACGTCTCTTTATTCATCACTCACTTTGCTATTTGGGTACTTACAGAGCTCACTTCACCGCCCTCCCCTGGGCTCAGGCTCCACAGTAAAGAGCTGGTGAGACTCCCTCCTTTCCAGAAGAAGACACATTTAGCTGGTAGCCTTCTGTACCTCGCCAGACTTAGAATTTTAGTTTGTTGTTTTAATTCTATTTTCTGTTAGCCATCTCCTGACAGGAGAGACGTTTTACATCATGGTCATATTTCAATTAGCTGTTACTGAGAATTGCTGATCTGATCCATAGTGTAAGTATTATATTAACCTTGTAGAGTATTTATCATTTTTCTGTCTTTGCCCTTTAATTTTGTATGCCCCTTCAAGTCTCTATCCTATTTGGGGCCTTATTGTTTTTAATATAAAAATGTCTGTTGTAGTTAAGAGAATGAAAGAAAAAATACACATGATAGCTAAACTTAGAAAATATCCATTGTGTTTTCTGTCTTGGCAATGGAGTGTTGTAGAAACTCGTGAAAACTTTCATTACACAAGTTTCTTAAAATGCTAATTAAGAAATAAAACCTTCCTTCCTCATCTTTCAAGCTGCACAGCTAATTGTCAAGAAAGTGAGGGGAAATCCTCAGAAGCCAAGACAAACCAGAAAGCAGGGATTCTGGGAGATACGTGAGCCTTAGAAGCCCTGGGGTGCCTGTTGGCTCCTGTACTGAGTTTCAGTTGCCCTGGCAGGAGGGCAGGAGGTGAGCCCGAGGCCTCTCACACTGGGAGTTGGATGACTGATCATATGTAAGGCCAAGCAGAACCCGAGAAGCATGGTTTACTATAGGGTGAACTAGGAAAAAAATTCCTCAAGACAAGACCGTAAGGAAAGTCAATTTTGTTGGAAGAGGGGAAAAATAACAAATCCAAAGTAAGGATATTGTTTAAAGCTGTTCTGGCATGAGAGTGACCACAAACTCCTGGCAGAGAAGCACAGCTACTCCTGGAATGAGAAGCTGTGGTTTGAATAAATCAGTGAGCAGCCATTCCGAAAAAGGCCTCCAGAGTCTTGTGGATCAAGATACTGGACCGCAAACACCTCTCTTCCAAGGTCTCATTCAAATAACCAGAAAGGTTTTAAAGGAAAGAAGCCATAATCATAGTTCTATTTATTGACATTACTATATGCCAGGAATTCAGAGGTGACTATGGAGTTGTCTCCTCTTTTATGGATCTTACTTTCTCCTTGGGGAGACAAACTGACATAGTCGGGGAGCTTGGTGGAGGGGGGTGTTAGTCTGTTGCAATTAGCCAGGAGAGGGGATTAAGAAAGCAGTGAAGGGTGGGTGAACTTTTTACCTGAGGACAGACAGTCTTGTTCAGTTGGCTTTTAATTGCAGGCTCAATGAGCTGTCACTGGAGGGAATAGATCTTATGGAGGATGGACTTAGCTCAGGCCTCTTTAGAATGGACAAGTGAACCTGGACAAAGACAGTCAAATCTGTGCAGACATTGAAGTTCACTTGAATGTGCTCGAACCCTGAGCCAAAGATAGGACAAATATGCAGCACTTCTTGAGGACAGAGGAGTGGTTTTTAAGGTTCTCCAAGAATGAATCCCAGGGAACCGAGATGGCCAGTTGTCAAACTGTGACTTTGCTTTTTCGACGGTGTACCCACCAAGTATATTGGACTTTTATAGGTTTTCATTTCTCTTTAATACATGTCAGGTGATGAGGACGTGGGCACAAGTGTTTGACACCTTGTCGAGGTGACTTTGTGTACCTGCCTAGAAGCACGGGCACAGCTATGGCTGCATCATACATCTTACCGCCCATCCCGCTCCCCGGATCCGTGATCACGGCAGAGTGGTCCCTTGTTGACCTGTCCGTCTCCTCTGTGACATCATAACCCATGAAAAGACCAGAGCGTATTAACTTGGCTTTGTTAAAGTCAAAGGAACAGATCAAATATGGAGTCAGATTTGTTTTTTCCTATTTCAGTAGTACCATGGAGAAGGCAGTTTGGGCAGCTTTTGGTAGGGTCCTGGAGGCTTTCTCTCTCAGCCTCTGGGCGCCTCTATTGAAAACCCTTCATAGCTGTCTGGCGTGCTGGAAAACCACTCCGACTGTTTTGCCCTGAAGATGTGCTCTGTTTATAACTCATCTCTACTCCTTGGAAAACAACTCAATAAAAACTCAGTTGGTTTTCCACCAGCCATGGGCAGGGGTGAGGGATACCTTGTTATTATTTCATAGAATAACAATAACAGTAATAATAATAATAATAATAATAATAATAATAATAATAATAATAATTAATAAAAGTAATAAAAGAATTCTTAAAACACCACTGGGCACATTGGAGAGAGTCAATAAATGCTTCCTGGCTTAAATCAAAAGTGATGACTCAGTGATTCCATGGCTGCTGTATTTGCTGAGCTAATTACTCCTTTGCTCGATTACACATTTTTTTAACTGAAAAAGAAATACATGCAAATTTTTTTAAAAAATTCAAACAGAGCACAAAAATACACAAGTGAAAGAAGTTTCCTCTCATGCTCTCTTCTTTCAGCCCTCCCTGGAGATGCCACTATTTACTAATCTTTGTGTGATTTTCCAGATAGGCTATGCACATTTCCACCTATGTATGTAAATTCCTTTAAAGTTTTAGTTATTTTTAACTTAAAGGGATTTAAATCCTCAAGTGGCTTCTGCCTGGGTAATAGAACAAAACAAATCTGACTCCATATTAGATCTGTTCCTTTGACTTTAACCCTATGCTCTGTCTCCTAGGCTTCATCTTGCTTGTAAAACAATGTTGCCTAGAGCCTGAAATATATAGGAGAGCCTATTCTGAAGGCCCTGACCTTTAAGGATATTTAACACTTTTTCATTCATAAAAAGATAACAAATTGCAGAATAGAAAATAACGTTTATTTTGTTGGAGGTTTACAGGGATCTGACCCAGGCAGATAGCTGCAAGAACAAAGGATTCTAAAGATAAGGAATTCCTACACCAAGAAGATTGCAACAACCAAGCATGTAGGAAAGGAGCCTGAATTCTGACTTGGGGAGATGGTTTTCCAGGACATTAGTTTGCCATCTAGGTCTACAGAAACTTGCTATTCCATGCTCCAACACCTGGTCTCCCAACTTATTGGCCTGTCCTGCACTGAGGAGAATGAATTTGGATTTGGTAACACTCTTATCTACCTAGCAAGCTGGGCACTGGAACTGAGTGTTATGGAAACAACAGGCCAGCCAAGAAACAAGCACCACTCGGAGTGTTGGTGTACTCAGATTTATTATGCCGGCGGACTCAGACTGGTTTCTGCTCCGAAGTTATGAGCACCCCGAGACGTGCACATGAGGTTTTAAAGGGTTAATTACAAGTAAGGGGGTATTAGCCAATAAGGCTCAAACAACAAAAAGCAAGGAATCAGTACACTAGAGCTTATCTACTTGTAATAGTTCAGGTTACTGACAATTGTTGAGCTTGGATTTACGAGTTAGCTTGTAAGCCCAGTAAACTGACACTAAACCTCAGATTTATGAGTTAGCCCAGCAGAATTTAGATCAGTAAACCGACACTTATCACACTTAGATTTGTGACTTAGCTTGTTAGCCCAGCTTGGCTTTTCCTTCACATGAGGATAGCTCTCCCACACCCAGGGAACTACTGTGAGCCCTTGATGGTTCCACTAGGGTGGGGTGTGGTTTACCCAGGAGGGATGGGGACTATGCACCAACACTCAGGCAGTCTGCTCTGTCTGGGGCTCTGATCTTGTACCACCCCGCTCCCCGCCAGCCCAACACCTGGGACAGTGGAGCTAAGGCAGAGATCGTGCCTGCCTGTTTCCCAGCGTGTAAAAGGGGAATATGTACCCTTCCCAAGGTAGTTTTGAGCGACAACACCTGCGGGTGCTTGGTTCCCAGAGAAACAGAAAACCAAGCTCCGTGTGGGGCAATGGGTGTGATACCCCTAGGGGTTCTGCAGAAGCATCGGAAGGAGGGCTGGATCAGAGAGGTAAAACGTGAGCTGCGGGCCTTGAAGGGTTACAGAAGGGTACAGAGGCAGGACTGCCTCCTCCTTCGGGGTGCCCCCAGAGGTAAAGCTTTTTCTCTCCATCTCCGCTACTCCCCTCCCCTCTCCAGATCCCTCCCTTTTCTCTGCTCTTCCTGTCCATCTGTCTCCCTCCACTTTTCCCCTCCTCCCCTCCCCCTCCTCTCCTCCCCCTCCCATCTTCTCCCTCCCTCGCTGCCCCACCTTCCCTCACAGAACCCAGAGGATCGCTGGCCCTCCTGCGCATGGGCAGTCAGTGCCAGCTGGACCCCGAGTTGGAAGCTCCAGCTCCGAGCCAGGAATCGGCCCCAAAACCTTCTCAGCTCTGTCGCCCGGTAGGCCTTTGGCTCCTGCCCTGGGCCGGGGCCACCGGCTGTGGAAGTGCAACGTGGGGTTTCCCGGGAAATGGGTCAGGCGACTGCGAGAGGGCGGTCTGCGTGTCACAGCCCCCCAGGGCGCCAGTCAGCCTGTGTTCAGCTGAATTGCTCGGGCCAGACCCCTCTGCCTGCGCCACCTGCCCCGGGGCCCCGGGCAAACCTGTCCAGGGCCAGGTGTGCACCTGCCGCCTCTCACCCAGCCGGGCACCACTCAGTCCGCGGGTGGCGTCCCCTTCCCCTCTCCCGCCCGCGAGTCCTCTCCTCCCGGGCTTCCTCTCCTCGGCCGCCGGGCAGTCCCCACACCTGGGCGGGCTGTGTCCCGGGCGGGCGTGGTCTGCCGACCCGGATGGGGGCGGGCGGCTGGGGCTGGGGCTGGACTCCAAGCGGGGCTGCAGCCCGCGTCCCCAACCCCCCGCTTTCCCTGCCCCGCGACCCCGGGGCTGCCCTCCTCTCCCTTTCCCGCTCCCTCAGGACCAGCTCAGTGGCGTGGGCACTGCTCCCCCGGCTGAGAGCCCCCGGCTGTAACGCCCAGCTTCTCCTAGTGGAGTCGGGAAAAGGGATCCTCAGTGTTGAGCGAGCTTCTATCTCCTCCCTCAGTGTTTCTGCCGCAGGTAAGTATCTTGAACACTTTCAGGTGTTATGATGGCGGTGCTTGTTTATGTCACTTTTTTTATAGTGCGAGGGATTACAGTGTTGAAAGCAGGGCTTGGTTCAGTTAAAAATGTGCTGAAGCTATGAGGCTGTGACATCCTCCTTCCTTCCCTCTCCCAGGGTGAAACGTGTGACAGTCGATTTTAAAAAGATAGTTACCGTCCCTAACTAGAGCATCCCAGCTAGGGTATTTTAACAGGAACAGCACCACCAGGGGCGTTGGAGACCCAGGGATATTGCAGTCCTAAAGAGCTCCTGGCACAGTTTGGCTTGTTTTGGTTTTTTGTTTTTCTTAAATTGTAGGGCAGACTAGTAGTATAGAGGGAAAAATAATTGTCAAGAAATATTTTTTCATATAACAGCTTTATTGTGATATTTTTCACACACCATGAAGTCCATCCATTTATATGGTACAATTCAGCAGCTTTTAGCATATTCACAGTTGTGCAACAATTATTATTCCAGAACGTTTCATCACATCAGAAATACCAGAGGAAATGAGTGACCTATCCACCCCTCTCCAGTGGTGGTTCTAAAGAAGGTTCTTGGCTATTCCTGACCATAAAATAACTTGTTACATTCCATGAAAAATCTGGTAGGAATTCTAATCAGAATTGCAATGCATTTGTCTATCAAAACAGGAAGAATTAATGTTTATGGCATAAATTTCTTCTAAACATGAATATATCTGGAACCGTATCTTTCCATCTCTCCAGAGCCTGGCCCATGGGAAGCCCTCACTAATTTTTGGGCTTGTGAATGATGAGATTCTATACATCGTTAGTTGCTACTGTTGCCTTTCACAGGGGAGGAAAGTAACCTCAGTGAAGCCAAGTGACTCTCTGATGGTCAGAAAGAGTGACAGCCAGTGCTGGAGTGATCCAGTGGACTTGGTACTTGCAACCAGGATTCTCCAGCACCTACAGCTAAGGGGATTAGAGTATTCTTTTATTTTTTCTTAATGGCGTTGCTTTTATTTTTACTTATTTTTTAAAATTATTTTTTATAGAAGTGTAGTCAATTTACAATGATAGTTTCAGGTGTACAGCAGAAATTCAGTTATAAACATATGCATATGTATATACATAAGTTTTAGATTGTTTTTAGTACAAGTCATTACAAGAAATTGAATATAGTTCCCTGTGCTATATAGTAGGTCCTTGTCATTTATTTTATATTTATTAATGTGCATCTGTTAATCCCTCCTTTCCTGGCTGCTAACCACAGTTTGCTTTCTATGTCCATGAGTCCATTTCTAGCAGCACCGTTTTTCCTAGTAATATATGCTCTTTGGCTGCTTTCAGCTTCAGTAATTCCATCTTATCTGTGGGCACTTTTCTTCTGGTGGCCTTTATGTTGTTTGCACACATGGTAATAGAGATCTGTATTTGGGAGAACTCCAGGCCTAGTGTACTCCCTGGTACAGAGTGCCCACTGAGTTGATGCTTGAACTGGGAAAACAACATAGTAAATGTTGGAATTTCCACTATGGTTGAGACTTCCAGGTTTCTATAACCTGTTTAGCCCACCTTAATATTGGCTGCACCCATAATGGGTAATTTGGTGGAATTTCATGGTATGGTGGTGTAGAGACAGGGTCTTTTATGCTTCTTCTCTTTCCGTTTTCTAACACTCATTCTCCTGGGCCTCCCAGATCCTCCCCTAGAAGTTCCCAGGGCTGGCTTGGTGCTGCGCTGAGGCAATATTTATTAATGAGGACCTTTCCTCATCTCTTCTGACCCTCCGTTTCTTTCTCTGCACAATGAGGGCTTAGACTAGATAAGTGATTTTCAGTTTCTTTTAAAGCCATATTTCCTTTGAGAAACAGAAAATGCAAATCTCTCCTCCCATCCCAACCCTTTAGATTTTGATACGTCCTCCAAGGAGTGACATTGCTGTTTGTGGAAAATTGATGTGATTGTGATTCCAGGTGGCACAGAAAAGACTCTTCAGAGATTTATTGCAGGGAGAGGGCAGGAAAGCGGCAGTATGTCACACTTTCTAGTGTGAGCAGTGGAGCAGGGGCTTGGATTTAAATATGGTGTCTGTCGTGTCCTCTCTTTAATCTTGTACAATGTGATAAACTTCTCTACCTCAGTTTCTTGATGTGTCAAGTTGGGGTGATAATATTTTAGGGCTTTTGTGAAACATTATACACATAATCCATTTGTGTCTCAGTAGAACCAAGACCTGCTAGTGTTTCAGGAATTTGTTTAAAAAAAAAAATCTTGTCCATAGCACTCTGTCGGTGTGTATTTTGAATTTCCTGGAGGGTGAGGGTTGAGTCTAAAGTCCATCTAAAGTCCATCTGGGGCTTGAATCCAGACCCCGTGTATGATATACACATGCTCTAACACTGAGCTCTACCACCCGCCCCTTCATCTTTTTCTTTTTGCTTTAGCTGCCAAAAATCTTACAGCTGAATTTCTAATTGGCCTTTAACACTTACCCTGACTTCATGGCATCCATTTTTATGACTTTACCTCCCCCTGGTTTCATTTAATTATTGAATCTCCATATTCTTTTCACTCTCACTTTTGTCTTTTTGTTATGGTTGTTAAGCTGTGTTTAAAAAATTGTTTAAATTCTCTTTTAGCAGGAGGGTGAAAGTAAATATTTATGTAAATAAATATCACACTTAAATGCTTTTATACATTCTAAGCTGTTTAGTAGTTACTTAAAAACCGGACTGATATTAAAGTTATAACATTTTTACATTATTTTTTAATTTTTTCTAAAGGTATAACTGATTTACAATATGATATGTTTCAGGTGTACAATAGTTGCTCCATTTATAGTTATTGTAAATCATTGACTGTATTGCCTATGTTGTAAGATACATCCCTCTAGCGTGTTTACGTTACATGTAGCAGTTTGTATAAGAAAGTTGGGTAACACAGAGTCTGGGGCGTGGCTGTGTCTGACTCAGGTTCCAGGTCACCCTGCCTGTCAGAGCCAAGGCCCTCACTCCTGTCTACAGGGCAGCGAGTGGAGGCAGCTCTCATCAGCGCTGGTACCAACTTCTGAGTGGCAGTGACAGCAGTGACTGTCTGTGGACGTGCAAAGTGTTGTTCCAGGAGATTTACATGCATTTCTTCATTTATTATTTAAAGCCCTCCTGTGAGGAATCGTTTTATGTTTTTAATGAATAATACACTTTATTTTTAATTTGATAGACTTGAAACTTCCGGAAAATTTACAGGATTAGTACAATGAACACTTAGATACACTTCACCTAAAAGGGCAGTATTTGTCCTTTTGTGTCTGGCTTATTTCAGCATACTTTTTTAAGGTTCATCCATGTTGTAGCCTGAAACAGTAATTTATTCTTTTGGTTTAATAATATCTTTTTTCTTTTTTTTTTGTTTTTGGTCTATTTAAAAATAGTTTCATTGAAGTCTAGTCAGTTTATAATGTTGCATCAGTTTCTTGTTTACAGCACAACACTTCAGTTATATAGGAATATACATGTATTCATTTTCATATTCTTTTTCAACATAAGTTACTATAAGATATTAAACATATTTCCCTGTACTATACAGTATAAACTTGCTGTTTATTCTATACAAAATCAGTATCTGCAAACCTTGAACTCGCAATTTATCCCTTCCCACACCGTCTCCCCTCTGGTAATCATAGTTTGATTTCTATGTCTCTGTGTCTGTTTCTGCTCTGTAGATAAGTTTCTCTTTCTTTGTTTTTCTTTTTTTTTTTTAAGATTCCACATATGAGCGATCTCATATGGTATTTTTCTTTCTCTTTCTGGCTTACTTCTCTTAGAATGACATTCTCCAGATCCATTGATGTTACAGCAAATGGCATTATTTTATTATTTTTTATGCCTGAGTAATAGTCTATGGTATAAATATACTGCAACCTCTTTATCCAGTCATCTGTCAGTGGACATTTAGGTTGTTTCCATGTCTTGGCTATTGTAAATAGTGCTGCTGTGAACATTTGGGGGAAAGTGTCTTTTTGAATTAGGGTTACTTCTGGATATATGCCCAGGAGTGTGATTGCTGGGTCATAGGGGAAGTCAATTTTTTGTCTTTTGGTGAATCTCCATACTGTTTTCCACAATGGCTCCACCAAACTGCATTCCCACCACAGTGTAGGAGGGTTCCACTTTCTCCACAGCCTCTCCAGCATTTATTGTTTGTGAACTTCTGAATGATGGCTATTCTGACTGGTGTGAGGTGATACTTGATTGTAGTTTTGATTTGCATTTCTCTGATAATGATATTGAGCATTTTTTCATGTGCCTATTGGCCATTTGCATGTTTTCATTGGAGAAAAGTTTCTTTAGCACTTCTGCCCATTTTTGGATTGAATTGTTTATTTTTCTTTCTTATCAAGTGTAAAAGCTGTTTGTATATTCTGGGAATTAACCCCTTGACAGTCTCATTTATTGTAAATATTTTCTCCCATTCCATAGGTTGTCTTTTGGTTTTGCTTACTCTTTCCTTTGCTGTGCAAAAGCTTGTAAGTTTAATTAGACCCCACTTGTATATTTTTGCTTGTAATTCTATTGCTTGAGTAGACTGCTCTAGGAGAACATTGCTGAGATGCATGTCAGATGTTTTGCCTACGTTTTCTTCTAAGAGGTTTGTAGTGTCTTGTCTACATGTTTAAGTCTTTAAGCCATTTTGAATTTATTTTTGTGTGTGCTGTGAGGGAGTAGTCTAACTTCATTGATTTACATGCAGCTGTCCAGTTTTCCCTACACCATTTTCTGAAGAGGCTGTCTTTACTCCATTGTATGTTCTCACCTCCTTTGTCAAAGATTCAATTTCCAAAATTTTTTGGGACTATTCTTGATAATTTTTTTACCCATTCATTGATGGATGGATATTGTTTGTAACCTTTGGCTACTCTGAATGATACTGCCATGAATATTGATGTGCAAGCTTTTGTGAGAATATGTTTTCATTCTGTTGGCTGCACAGTTGGCCCGCCATAGCTGTAGTTTCCACTTCATGGATCCAGATGGCTGGTTGTAAAGGGACTCGAACATCCTTGGATTATGGAATCCAGGGTGGTGGGTTCCTGAAACCAATCCCCCGAGGATACTGAGGGATGACCCTATATGTAGGAGTAGAATTGCTGAGCCATATGATAACACTAAACTTTTGAGGAAACACCAGACTTTTCCAAAGAAGCTGCACCATTGCCCCTTTCCAATGGCTGCATATTGAGGGTTCCCTTTCCTCTGCCTCCTGACCGACATTTGTTATTGTCCGTGTTTTGATTATAACCATCCTAGCGGGTGTAAAATGAGATCTCATTTTGATTTTGATTTGACTAGTGATGCTGAGCATCTATTCATATGCTTATTGGCCATTTGTGTATCTATTTAATTCCTTGGTAAATTTAAAAATTGGGTCGATTTTCTTTGTATTGGTCAGTTGTAAGCATTCGTTTTATATCCTGGATACTAGTCTGTTATTAGATATATGCTTTGCAAATTTTTTCTACTATTCTGTAGATTGTCATTCCACTTTACTTTTTTTAAACATTAAGACAATTTCTTTATAGGGGAGGTAATTAGATTTATTCATTTATTTAATTTATTTATTTATTTTTTGCCAAGCATGCACTCTATCACTTGAGCTACCCACTTCCCCTTTCATTTCACTTTCTTGATGATGTCTTTTGTAACAAGTGGTTTTAATTTTGATGAAGTCCAGTTTATCTGGTTTTTTTTTTATCACTTCTGCTCTTGGTATTGTATCTAGGAAACCATAACCTATCCTAGGACCACAAAGATTTATACTATGTCTTCTTTTAGAAAGTTTATCGGTGTAGATTTTACGTTTCTGTCTGTGATCCATTTTCAATTAATTTTTATTTGTTATATACAATAGGGGGTTTCAGAATCTAAATTCATTCTTTTGCCTGCAGATACCCAGCTTTCCCTGCACCATTCATTGAATAGACTATTCTTTCAATGGAGTGTTGTTGGCACCCTTGTTGAAAACTGACTGTAAATGTAAGTTTCCCCCCTGGAATTTTTACTGTGTCTCATAGATTTATGTATCCAAACTTATGACAGTACCATAATGACTTCAGTACTATAGATTTGTAGTAAAATTTAAAGTGACTCCTCCCACTTTGCTCTGCTTCTTCAAGATTGCTTTGGCTGTCCTGGGCCCCTAGCACTTCCATATGAATTTTGGGATCAGTTTTTCAATTTTTGCAAAGAAGTCAGCTGGAATTTTGATAGCAATTCCACTGAATTTGTAGATCACTTTGGGGAGTCTTAACATTTTTAATAATATTGTCTACTATTCCATGAACATGGGATGTCTTCCATATATGTAGATCTTCTAAAATTTTTTCAGTGATACTTCAAATTGTTCAATGTACAAATCTTGTAAATTTTTGTTAAATGTATCTCCCATTTTATTTTTAATGCTGTTGTAAATGGGAAGGCTGAGCTTCTTAAGGGTGGGACTATATATCAATTTGTTTATTTCTAGGATTCCTACACATCAAATACACTAGGTTTATATTTGCTACATAAATCTATCCACAACTCTTCCCTCCCCTGTGTTATAAAAATCCAAGACCCAGGTTAAACTACCTCAACACCTATGTGGAAGTGAGAAATGAGACCCTTGGGTGGGGCTTTGTGCAGATGATACTGAGAACTTATTTAGGATGGCTTCATCTTAATTCCTTTAAACAATCCTTTCAGTGTATATAGTCAGATACATTAAGAACATGCCCTTTTGATGTACAGAGGAGCTAAGACTATCATTTTCAAATAATTTCTAGTGAGAATGTTGTACTTGAAACCTAATTTGTATCTATCTTTGAAGATTTATGTTTCAGGAGCTTTGACTAAAGAACACCTGTCTTTATTCAATAACGACAACTAAATGCTCAAACAACATGTAATAGTTTGAGCTGTAACTGGAGGCAGCACTTACCTCTCCCAATACACTTGTGCTGATCTGCTCAAAGGGGTTCGTCCAACTGTTTGTCAGTAGTCTGTTGGACAAAGCCATAAAACATTGATTTAAGGTTGCTGGAATGCAACATATTCTTATTAATACTAAGTAAGCCCATATTGAGTGCTTACTGTATGTTGGGAATTGTCCCTCAGTCTCACATGAAATTTATTTCTCTGAAAACCTTACATATTTCCTTGCTATTCCCACTTTACAGATAAGGAGACTGAGGATTAAGTCTTCTCTCTTTTTGGGGGAGCTCATTATCAATGACTGGAAGTTGTAAGGAAAAAGATATTGATTCATCCTGAGAAAACATTTTTCTGAGAGTCAGCATTGAAGAGGGTGACCACTGAAGAGGGTGATCATTGTTCGAGTGAGACGAGCCCCGTGTTGTACGGAGTCAGCATCCCAGTCCTGGACACGGTACTGTGCTGCGTGGTGGGTGAGGCAGCGTGGCCACGCAGGGAATGAGGATGCCGTGCCGTTGGGCTGTGCTCAGGCCTGGTGAGGCTTTCTCTGAAGAGCAGTGGACCGTCATTGACAGATTTTAAGTAGGGGAGTGGGGTGCTCTCGTAGATCACTTTTGTGTTTGTAGAATGCTTGCAAACATTCAGTAGGCTCGGCAGAAAGTGATGTGACGAATCAGAGTAGGGTGGCTGCAAGGTGTAGCAGTGTTCAATTTTCAAGTGGTTTTCAGTCCCATGTTTGTGGCTCAGTAGACGTGTCACTTTGGATGACGCACTCAAGGAAGTGAAACAATTTATCTAATCAATTGAAGCAGTGATGTACCCAATTCCCAGGACTGTTGTGGAGATCCAGTGAGATAACATTCGCACAGTGTGCAGCGTGGTCCCCAGCACAGAGTCAGTGCTGAGGGAGTGCCTGTGAGTACCTGGTAGGTCAGGTGTGGGTGGTGGGGCTCGGTGACTGAGGAAATCTGAGCCCTGAAGGAGGGGTCCAGTCACATCTGTGAGTGATGGGCCTGAGCTGGGAGGGGCAGAGAGACCTTCCCTCCCAAACAGGGGCCCTGGGCAGGACGGCTATGGGAGGAGCACCGTGAAGTCAGCTCTTTGCAGGTGGAGTTTGACTTGCCCTTGAGACATCTAAGTGCAGTGTCACAAGCTCACAGAGGAGGTCTGGGCCCGGGCAGTGCATTTTCCTATAATCTCAATCCCTGAGGACGTCGAGGTATTGATCACTGAACGTGAAGACATACTTTACAGGACAAGTGAATAGTAGTATCATCTCTGTCATCAAAGCTCACATCTCTTTATTCATCACCCACTTTGTTAATTGGATACTAACAGGGCGGTTCTTCACCGCCCTCCCCTGGGCTCAGGCTCCACAGCAAAGAGCTGGTGAGCCTCCCTCTTTTCCAGAAGAAGACACATTTAGCTGGTAGCCTTCTATACCTCGCCAGACTTAGAATTTTAATTTGTTGTTTTAATTCTATTATCTGTTGGTCATCTCCTGACAGGAGAGACGTTTAACTCATGGTCATGTTTCAATTAGCTGTTACTGAGAATTGCTGATCTGATCCATAGTGTATGTATTATATTAACTTTGTAGAGTACTTATCATTTTTCTTTCTTTGCCCTTAAATTTTGTTTGCCCCTTCAAGTTTCTATCCTATTTTGGGCCTTATTTTTTTTAATTAAAAAATGTGTGTTAGTAGTTAAGAAAACAAAAGCAAAGAAACAATGCACATGGTACCTAAATTTAGAAAATATCTATTGTGTTTTCTGTCTCAGCAATGGAGGGTTCTAGAAACTCGTGAAAACGTTCATTACACAAGTTCCTTAAAATGCTGATTAAGAAATAAATCCTTCCTTCCTCATCTTTCAAGCTGCACAGCTAATTTTCAAGAAAGTGAGGGGAAATCCTCAGAATCCAAGTCATACCAGAAAGCAGGGATTCTGGGAGATACGCGAGCCTTAGAAGCCCTGGGGTGCTGGTTGGCTCCTGAACTGAGTGTTAGTTGCCCTGGCAGGAGGGCGGGAGGTGAGCCCCAGGCCTCTCAAACTGGGAGTTGGATGGCTCATCCTATGTAAGGCCAAGCACATCCTGAGAATCCTGTTTAATAAAGGGTGAATTAGAAAGGAAGAAAAATATCATTCCTCAAGGCAAGAAATTAAGGAAAGTCAATTTTTGGGGAAGCAGGGAAAAATAACAAATCCAAAGTAAGGATTTAGTTTAAAGCTGTTCTGGCATGAGAGTGACCACAATATCCTGGCAGAAAATCACAGCTCCTCCCGTAATGAGAAGTTGTGTTTTGAATGAATCAGTGAACAGCCATTCCGAAAAAGGCCTCCTGAGTCTTCTGGATCATGATACTAGACCCAAACAGCTCTCTTCCAAGGTCTCATTTAAATAACCAGAAAGGTTTTAAAGGAAAGAATCCATAATCATAGTTCTATTTATTGACATTAGTATATTCTAGGATCAGAGGTGACTATGGAGTTGTCTCCTCTTTTATGGACCTTACTTTCTGTTTGACATAGTTGGGGAGCTGGGTGGAGGGAGGTTTTAGTCTGTTGCAATTAGCCAGGAAAGGAAATTAAGAAAGCAGTGAAGGGTGGGTGACATTTTTAGCTGAGGACAGTCCTGTTCAGTTGGCTTTTAATTGCAGGCTCGATGAGTTTCACTGGAGGGAATTGATCTTACAGAAGATGGACTTAACTCAGGCCTCTTCAGAATGGACAAATGAACCTGGAGAAAGACAGTCAAATCTGTGCAGACATTGAAGTCCACGTGAACGTGCTGTATCCCTGAGCCAAAGATTGGACAAGTAGGCAGCACTTCTTGAGGACAGAGGAGTGGTTTTTAAGGTTCTCCAAGAATGAATCCCAGGGAACCGGGATGGCCAGTTGTCAAACTGTGACTTTGCTCTTTGGACGGTGTGCCCACCAAAGGTATTTTCCGTTTATTAGTTTTCATTTCTCTTAAATACATCTCAGGTGATGAGGACGTGGGCACAAGCATTGGACGCCATGTAGAGTTGACTTTGGATACCTGCCTAGAAGTGCGGGCACAGCAGCGGCTGCGTCGTACATCTTGCCGCCAACCCCGTTACCCGGCTCCGTGATCACGGCAGGGTGGTTCCTTGATGACCTGTCCGTCTCCTTTGTGACATTGTAACCCACCAAAGACCGGAGTGTATTAGCTTGGCTTTGTTCTTTTCCATCCTTCTCTTTGAATGGACTGATAGTGGACCCAGTTATGTTAGCAGATGTTTTACAAGTAGGGCTCTCAGTACAAACCTTGTAATCCCCGCTGTGTGATCTAGAGAAGAAAGTTACATTCTTTCCAAATTGTTTTGATGCACTTATGTGGGAAAATGGTGTACGTTTGAATATGTATTTCCTCTCTGAATCATCATGGCTAGAGATGAATGTGGGCAGACATGGAATGTGTTTTCTGTATTTGAAATGTATGGTCCCCTAAATTCTCCCCAGCTTTTTAAAGTCATCACTGGAGTGCTACCTCCAGAGTGTCCCAAAGCATCCACCACTGCCTGTTCTTCAGACACTGTGAGTTTCCAAGTTGGAGAAGGCTGCTAGCTGGTGAGGCATTCTCTGGCACATCTCTGGCTGGCTGATGTGGGCTTAGCACCCAAGACTTGGCAGACAGTAACTAACCACGATCACTTCCATTTCTGGGACACTCATTAAGGATTTTAGATGTATGCTAGTGGCATACGTTATTTCAATTAGTTTTCCCAGCAATCATAATTAGATTTTTTCACCTGTATTAAAATGTAAACTGTCAAAGCGAGTGACGTGCAGACTTTGGACTGGAACACGGGTCTTTCTGGTCCCTGTCTCTGTTCCCTCCCCGGCCTATCCTTCCAGATGGCCAGGAGACTCTTCCTCAGTCTTGAGTTTCCTGCTGATATTACCACTCTCTTTGTTTCTAGGAGAGGAAAACAAGTCTAAACTTACTTTCCAGTTGGAAATGGAATGGAGAGTTAACTTTGGAAGCCGGGAGAGTCTGTCCTGTGATGAAGCGGTCTCCAAGCCACTTCCACTGGGATGTCACGTCACTGTCTGGGCCCCTTTCTCAGCCTGTGCACAGGTGACAGCACAGATGTGCCGAGCCGTCCTCCCGGACAGGGCAGTGGGTTGGAAATGAGTTTGGGGATTTGGTTTCATTTCATAGGTTTCTGAGGGCCTTGGCCTGGCACTTCGAGTGGGACCATTCCCTGTCCCACATACTCGTGCTCTGGGCCCGTGCAGACCTGATGTGGCCTCAGCCTGAGGCTCAGGGCCCATGGTGAAGTGGAGAATTTTAGTCCATGGTCTGTGGAGGCACTGACAATTCTGTGTCATGGGACATTGTCCAGGATGATAATAATTCCTCCCCGAGTTTCAGATTTCCTTGCCTGTGAGACGGGGTAGTAATAGTTTCTGAGATGATTGTAATGATTCAGTAAGGGGCGCAGCGTGTGCTGGCAGGTAGCTGGTGCTTAAGGAGCAGAAGTCGCAGTCACTCTGTCAGCCTCTCACTGTGTGCTCTGTGCTTTGAGAAGATGTGTTTTTGGTGAAAGTCCTGCCCAAATACTAGGGTCTAGATGAAACGTTGTTCCTTTACTTTTCCTTTCTTTTGCTCCTTCCTTTCTCTGCGTCTCATGTGTAGGGAGCAGATTCCTCTGTTTCAGGGAATACAGGCCTTTCTAGGAAAAGGACAGGATGAACGTGGAGAGGTGGGGCCGGAGGGGGTCTGGAGCATCTGCACAGCGCTGCTTCCCTGCATTTCTGCATCCGGTCCCATCAGTGCACGAAGTCAGCCTTCCTCTTCCTTCCTGTGTCATCAGGTCTCTGTTTTATGGGAAAACCTTTTTTACGTGTCTTTTTTCACTTACATGTTTCGTTCAGATGCTTGTTGCTTTTCTCCCTGTGCTTCAGCGTTCCTAGGAGAGAATTCAGCAGTGCAGCATCTTCTCCGAGCTCTATGAGTTGATTGGCTTCCACTGCAAGTCCATCTTCTTCAAGTGGGTGGCCCCCGTGCAGCGCATGGCGCCCGGCATCCCGGAGCCTGGCGGGAAGGCCTGCTACCGACTCCTTCTGCAGACGCTTCCTGGCTACAGTCTGTCACTGATTCTGCAGGACTTCAACAAAGGTTTTGGAACTAAAACATTGCTTCAGTCCGATTAACCATGCCTTGTTTGGGCCCTGCTCTCCTGTCTCATCAGGGTGAATTGTGATTCGTGTAGAGCAGGACACAGCAGACTTTTTTCTGTCAAGGGCTTGGGAGTCAATATTTCAGGATCTGCAAACCTCCTGATCTCTGGTGCAGCTGCTCAGCTCTGCTGTTCAGATGCCAGAGCAGCCAGACAGTCCACACACCCACAGAGCTTTATTCACAGCAGTGGCTGGGGCTGGATTGGGGGTATGAACTGCAGTTTGTCCCCACAGCCTCCTCACTATTGACGCCTGCACCAGAGCATGCATTTGCGACAATGGGTGAACCTACACTGACACGTCATCATCACCAAGTGCCCATACTTGACACTAGGATTTACACTTGGTGGTGTGCACTCTGTGGGTTTGGACAGATGTACAATGACACGTTTCTACCATCACAGCATCATACAGAGTAGTCTGTCTTAGTGACCCTAAAAATGCTCCGTGCTGCACCTCATTCATTACTCCTTCCCCTCTAGCCTCTGACAGTAACTGATCTTTTAGTCTCTGTGGTTTTGCCTTTCCCAGAACACCATACAGTTGGAATCAGACAGTTGCGGAACCTTCCCAGATTGGCTTCTTTCACTTAGTAATATGCATTTAAGGTTCCTCCATGTCTTTCCATGCCTTGATAACTCACTTCATTTTAACACCATAAATAGTCCATTTTCTGCCTGGACCACAGTTTATTTATCCATTCACCTACTGAAGAACAGCTTAGTTGTTCCTGAGTTCTGGTGATTATGAATAAAGCTGCTATTAACATCTGTATGCAGATTTGTGTGTGGACGTAATTTTCCATTTTGTTCAGTAAACACCAAGGAGAACAGTTGCCAGATCATATGGTAGGAGTACGTTTAGTTTTTAAAAAATTGCCAGACCGTCTTCCAAAGTATCTGGGCCATTTTTCATTCCCACAAGCAATGCAAGAGAATTCCTGACACTCCACATCCTCACCAGCATTTGGTGCTGTCAGTGTTCTGAGTTTTGGCAGTTATGACTGGTGTGCAGTGATATCTAGCTGTTTCAGTCTGCAGCCCCTTGATGACAGATGCTGTGGAGCATGTTTCCATAGATTTCTTTGGCATCTAGTTTCCATGTTGAGGTGTGTGTTGAGGCATTTTGCTCATTTTTTAAGCAGGTTATTCATTCTTCTTGTTGAGTTTAAAGAGATTTTGGTGTATTCTGGATATCAGCCCTTTATCAATGTGTCCCTGCCCTTCACCTGCAGCACCGGAGTTGTCCTTTGGGTCTCAGTGGAGTGTCAGCTCTTCAAAGAGGTTCCCTGTCTTCACTCACCTAAATACTGTCCTTGAATTTTTCACTTTCATTGACTCACTTTGTTCTTTTAAAATAGCATTTCCCATAATTTGTAAGTACATTAAAAAAAAAAAGGCAATGATTGAACACTGCCTCCCCCACCAGGCTGTGTGCCCTGTGAGAGCAGAGACCCTGTCCCCACTCACCATGTCCCATGACAGCACATGTCACATGTCCATGTAAATGTGTGTAACATGGGGCCAAACCTGATGAGCAGCTATGATGACATGTGTTGGCTACCATTCATTGAATAGAGTTTGTTTCTTGATCTTAATTTTAAATCACATGAATGAAACATGTTTCTTTTGAAAAATAAAACAACAAAGCACACCTCCATGTGATTGGTACTTTCTACTTAGCCTTCTGACCCAGGAGGGGACATTCACCATCATTTTGTGGAGGAGGTTGGGGAGGTAAAGTAGGAGAGTGAGATCAAATAAAGTAAAAATGATAACTATCAGCTGGCTTTATTTTCACTAAGACAAATGTTACTTTAAACCATATCTCAGCTGTTGTTCTGTTGTTTTAAACACTTCTCATAGAATTAAATGGAAGCCCACTAAACCCTGAAAGGGAAATTATGTGCTCAGGTCCTGAAAAGTGTTTATGTCTATTTCTTGAAATGCACATTTTCCCTGCTGGTTACAGAAAGTCATGGCGGGAACACAGCCGTGAGCTGTGTGTGTCTGCCGGCTTCACGGGCTGCTCACTGTCATTTTCATTTTCTTGTGTTGCAGTGTATGAAGGTTTTCCATCAGACTGTTTGCTCAGCCCCTTCCTGAATGAAGGATTGAATTTTCCACAGGAAATCTTATGGAAGAGAGTGACAAGGCACATGGGTTTCCCAAAAAGCAATATTTGTTGTAATAAACTCTCACATTGGTGAACTTTTTGAATACAAGCGAGTTGAAAATTTTATCACTAGGTCATATGCCACAAATCTGTCTTAAGAATAAAAAGATTCAGATTTTATAGAAGAAGCAGTTTGAATCAAGTATAAATTACAATTTGTACACTAGTTGGTGTTAGAAATTATACTCACTCTTACCATAATTGCCTGTGGTAGGAACTGGATCATTATTTATTTATTTAAAAAAAATCCTCAAGGTTCTACTTGCCCCATTCTTGATGCGGCAGTGCTGAGGTTAGTTAAGTTGGGACATTTAGAATTCTTGGCTAGGTTTTCAGGACATTGATTTCAGCCTCTTTATCTTTTTTAGAATCTCTTCTTTGTGTCGGTCTTTGGTCTTTTGACAATGTGGAAATACTGCACAGATCTGTCTTTCCCTTTTTTCCTGTCTTTATGGGAAAAGATTTCTGTAAGACACACTACTAGGACATTAAGGATTTTGTGTGGGGTAAGTTTGGTCGGCTCAAAGGATTTCAATTAATACGTATTAATACTTGCTATTCAGCTAATGATAAGAAAATTATAAAATAACTTAAGTATACATCAATAAATATAGTACAATAAGCCCATCACCCAGATTAAGGAATTCACAAACATTTCCATATTTCCTTTATTCAGACCTTTGTTCTTTTATTTGTCCTTTGTTGAAGTATTTGACAGCAAATTCAAGAAAACATGTCATTTTACCCTATGTACTCAAGTAGGCATGTCTGAAAAATGAGGGCCATTTCTTTTATCAGGTTTTTCCATTTGACTTATGTGCTCGTTAAGTACCAGCTGTATCAGGCATCTCACTAGGCATTAGGAATCCTTGGGGCAATGAGACAGTCCTGGCTCCCAAGGAAGTTAAGGGCTGATGGAAGAAACCAACACAGGAGCTTAGGTGCCTCACCTAAGGTCCCTGCGGGATGACACCAATTGGAAAAAATTTGTGCACAATACAGTGGGATTCACAGAAGGGACTGGTCAGACTAGTAGGGCAGGCCGTGAGAGAGGCGGTCAGCAGGGCTACAAGAGGAGGAATCATTTGATCAGAATCTGAAATCTTTTCTGCCAACCTTCCTACCAAGCCCCTCGGGCCCATCACACACAACCCTATGCTGTAACTGTTTTTGATTCCTGTTACTACGTCTCCTTCAGGAAGGATTTTAAGGTGGAAAATATTTAAAATCAGTAATTGTTGCCAGAAGGGACATAGAACAAAGAACATGGAAACAACACAAATGTCCATCAGCACATGACTGGATAAAGACAAGGTGATACATATCTACAATGGAATACTACTCAGCCATAACAGATGCAATTTGCAGCAACATGGATGGACCTGAAGACTGTCATTCTAAGTGAAGTGGGATGAAAATAGAAAGAAAAATGTCATATGACTTCATTTATGAGGAATCTAAAATTAATAGCAATAATAATAAGACCACAAATGAACTAATTGTTATTTTGATTTCTTGAATATGCTTAAGCACATATGACTGTCCTTTGTGATTTGATTACCATATTCTGTTTATTATTCTTTTGTAGTTGGCTTTATTCCTCTGGTAACTATGTAAGTTTAAAAATCTGAAACTCTAATCTGTTCTTAGAAACAATAATTAGTACATATATGTAACTAAAAAAATGCAGTATACTCTGTAAATGTATTTACATGCAATGTGTATGTGGAGTTGAACTGTAATAATTATACCTAATAATACTGAAAAAGAAAAAAAATAAAATAATATATAAAAAAAACTAATCACCCCTCTTTAAATATTAAAACATTCAGTTCTGAGATTCTGTGAAAGACAGCATGGAAGTAGGTTTTTAAGATTTTCTCCTTGCTCCTTGGTGAGCAGCCTGGGCTGCACAGCTTGGCCGCCACAGGCACCCAGGACTTGCCGGCTTGCTCCTCACTTGTTGGGAGGAAGATTAGCTGCTTCAGGAATATTTATGCTCTTAGAAGTTGCTGAAAACCCACAGAGCTTCTGTTTACATGGAGTGTATCTGTCAATATACCCCATTTTAGAAATTTGAACAGAAAATTTAAACCCAAGAACTGACAAGCACACGCTGCCCCAGCACGTGGTCAAAGCAGTGCTGCCACGGTGGCGTGTGTTGGTTCTAGAAAAAATGCACCATACACTCAAGAATGAGGGTGAACCCACAGATCTCATCTCAGCAATGCTATGAAGAGGTGGGATCCAAAGCCCCTAAAACAGTGCTGAAGTCCCCAGATGTCCCAGAACACACAGAGCCATGGGACCAAGAATCCAGTGTCTCATGGATCATCAGCCGTGGAGACCGCGTCCTGGGTCAGGAGAAGCAAAAGTAGGGATACCAGGCACACAGTCCTATTACAGCAAAGCTTTAAAGGTGTTGAATTGACTAAAAGAGTGGCAAAGATTTGCATTTAGAATACTACATTTCCTCTCCTGGAGACGTTAGAATGATAACACTGATTAACAGAGGATGATTGTAATGGATTAACTATGATACTGATGACATGAGCTGCTCACACTAACCCTGCACTCAATGTAGACTAAGCCTTTTATGCACACACTTCATTAGGTCTCCACATCCCTGCAAGGTGGCATTAAGCACTCATACAACCATGAAATCAGTGACTATAAAACAGTCACAAGGCTTTCTCTGCAGCATGAGGTAGCAAAACCAGCAAGGATTTTCAATGACAAAATCCAAAATCATATATATTTGGGAAAGAAAGCAAACAAAACACAGAAGGACAATAAAACAAAAGAGCAGATGGAATGGAAACTTTTATTGAAGAAAGCAATGATTGATTCAATTACAACAGGTAATGTCCCTGGTATAATTGAACCATCAATCCAAATTTTTGGAATAGTGAGTTGTGAAATTACTGTCTCAATTAATATTGGAATTCCTAGTTGGACCAATTTGATATACATCACTGGTGTGATGTTATCTATTTAGGTAAATAACAATATTCATATTTTTTAATATTGTTAACAGGAATCATAACACAGGACTCCAGATTTAGAGAATTCAAACAACTACTATCATACTCCATCCAGTAAGGACAAGTGTCCCTGCGTCACCAAAGCAATGAGAATTTGCACACAGAAAACACAGTTCTCCAGTTGTGACAAATACAAGACCGTGAACCATGAATTACGAGAAGAAGCAACTGTTTAAATGCCATGGGCAAAATTTTTTATCATCTTGAAAACATCACTGATGCACTAAGAAAAAAAATTGTTTTACTAGCAAATCTAACTGACACAGGGGATTTTCCAAGTGAGAAGGTAATTCCAAAAAGTGCAGTAAAATGAGTTAAGATGATCTGTGCAGTGAAGGAGCTGATATTAGACTGACAAGCATCACGATTTCCGGTTTTACACTTGCTCTCTTCTTGTCACCTCTGACACAAGAATGAATCATATGATTTTTTTCTTTAGGGAAAAAAAGATAAATAAAATCTAACTAGAAGATGTGGTATGGAAAGCAGTAATGAAGTTGTCTAACCTAATAATGCAGCCAGTGTAATGTAGCACTTATTCGGGCACTAGAATTTTTTAAATCATGAATTATTTTATATCCTATTTCTATCCTAAAGGAGGCACTTAAAGTTTTCTACTTTATTCAACATATCTTGTGGGGGTTGTGATATATACCGGTATGGCAGTTTTCAGAGATTCAAAATCACCTCTGTGGTTGTGGTCAGGAAAGGCAAGGCTCCCTCACTGCTGCGATGGAGAAGGAATCCCCGGAGTCAGCCTCCGGGCAGCTTCCGAAACGCATTTGCTTGCACTTAGCACAGGACACCATCAGCAAGTGTAAATCTGACAAGATTTCCCTGGGGACCTGGGAGGTGCGCTAACATTCTGAAGCCACTTGTTTCCCAGTTAGGTAAGGCTTGGAAAAACAGTTTATTAGAAGTGACTCCCTTTGTATGTGCCTTTTGTCCTGAGAGGTCACTAATTAGCATAAATATAAAATACCCCATAATATAAGAATTTAGGTACCCCATTTTTCAATCTACCTGTCTATTTGTTTATCATATTTATGCTTAGGTTACACTTTCCATGATGTTCAATTCTGGGCACCAAAAAAGAAAGGTTGCAAAATATTTCTTATAAAAAGCAGGAATGGGTCTAAGGTTTAAAAACCACTACTGCTAACAACAAAAGCCAGACAATATTTTTAACCTCAATTGCATCAGACCTTCCCGAATTCCTCCCTTAAGTTCACTGTTACAACAATAATGGAATCTCTGTCCTTCCAAGACTCGGGCCTGATCGCCACCCATCCAGATATCTTTCTGTGGGTCCCTACTTGTCCTCGAGGCCCCCAAACACAACTTACGGGTTGAAATTTCTTCAGTGTTCCTACTGTAGGGGAAACCTGGAAGTCTCAGGCACTGTCCAGGAGTCACACCTACCTGCAAAAATCAAAGTCATGTGACTGTAACGGGACAACCCAGGTTGTGTGGTAGGGCTGAAAGCTTACCAAAAACAGCTTTGGGGGCCTTACCTAAGCCCTCCAGCTCCTAACATGAAGAGGGACAGGGAGGCCAAATTAACCACGAGACTGTGTGGCTTAATTACCCCATGAATAAAGGATTTGTGCCAGTGCCACCTGTAGACAGGGAACCCCAGAACCCAGACTTGGAAGCACCCTGTCCCCTACCCTCTGAACAAATATTCTCTCAAGACACATAGTGGGAGATGGGAGCCCCGGTGAGCTCTGGAATAAGATGCGACCTGAAAGACTGCTGGTAACAAATGGTGTGCAGCTCAGGCAGCCCCCAGGACCACCAGCCATTCTGGTACCACTGATGCCCACACTTCCATCCACAACAGTTTCTTCAGGACACTTATGCACATATAAACATCACACAAAAATGATTGCTTAGACATATTTTAAGAGAAATATCATTATGAGAATGCCAAATTCATGACATGTCAGAGTCAAGACCCCAGAGTATTTACTGGATGAGATCTCACGTGTGCCCCGCAGTGAGCTTTAAACCCTTAGGACACAGTCATGGAACAGTAGGCATTTTCTTTCTTTCCTCCAAGTTGGCTTTACTGGAGAACTCCATAGACACAGGAAGACTCTGTTTCCCACCTCTACTACTTACACAAAGGGCTCATCATGTGGTGAGGGATCAGCGCTGGTGCGACCGGCTCCAATGTGAGCACTGCAGTGCCCAGCTCCTTGAGGAGCAGAGCTCCACCCACAGGAGCAGAGACCCCCCAGGAGCAGAGCGCCCCCCACGGGCACTGCAGTGCCTGCAAGAATCAGGAGTCTGATGAGTGAGCCAGGGGTGGGCAAGTCATGAAGCAAGCACCGCTCCCTCAAGCTCTGCAGGGGATCTCTGTGTCATCTTGAATAAATACAGTCAGCGTTAAAGATGTTTGACAAGAGGGTAAAAGGTAAGGCCTCCCCAAATCTCCTTGCATTCCTTTAGTTGGAGACCTGGTAGAACACATGGCGACAAGAGACTCTGGCTTTTCATGCCCACGTTGGCCTCAGGGCTACAGGGGAGGCCACGGTGCTGCCTCCGCCCCACCTCCTGCCTTCATCCTGCAGAACTCACAGGGGCCGCTGACTCGTTTCTCTGACTTTCTCTCCTTGGTTGTGCTGCTCTTCCAGCTTTTAAAAACTCACAAAATCCTTACCGGAAAATCTTTATCAATGAACCCAAGTCAAATGAAATCAACCAAAGAGGCACACTGCTTTCTTCATTACTTTATATTTTAGGATGAAATTCTTGAAAACGACACCCTGACCTGAAGGGGTAGATGGAGGAGAAAAGAAAACAAGACAAGCATTTTTGGGCCCATAAAAAATGAGAGGTAACCAGATGGTGTCTAGTCTTCATTGCACCTCTCTGCCTGCCCCAATTTCACATGCCCTTCCCAATTGAACTCATCAGAACTCGACTGAAGGAGACGGCTGTGCAAATTTATTGGAAACCAAATAAATCACTACGGAAACAGTCTCCCAAACCCAGCGAGAACACTGTAAGCTGACCAGTGCCAGGATCTGAATACGTGCAGATCCAAATTCCAATCCCCTCCCTGGTGGGTGTACTTACAGTGGGGGTGTCGCCGTGCAGTTTGTCTGCATCCAACATATAAAAATGAAAGGGACTCCAGTTTTCAACATCACAGTCCCTCTGAAACAACTGGTGGTCAATTAGCGTTTGTCGCCAGCAAAACTCGATTTTCTCCCCTGCACGTGGAGGTGAACACACAGAAGAGACTGATGATCCCCGCTGCGAGTGTAGCTAAGTGTGTCTAAGCAAGCTGGCTCCATCAGCATCCTGATGAGCAGGGGAGTGTGTGAGCCGCGGGGCTCTGCAGACTAATGGCCAGGCAAGGAGGGCACTTTCTTACATTGGGGAGAAAAAGGCTGAAGCAGCACTCGCTGGAAATAAATTCTAATTAAACCTTCAGGTGCTGTTCCTGCAGCAGAAGCCACGCCAATAGATGAGGCTCCCTCCGTGCTGTCCAGTCATGTGAACCAGGCTCATTAATATACCTGTGTGTTTGGTTTAGCAAGTGAAACATGTCTGTTTTCTGGAAATTACATGAGGGTGGAAAACCTTCCAAACATGTTCATTTATTTGCTGTGGACTTTGTTTAATCCTCTTAAGAGCATTTAGAATGACAAACTTCTTAAATTAGCATGTTTGCCCGAGAGACATTTCCAGGCACATGGGCCGAAACCTAGGACAACCCAGAAGCAAATTCAAAACCGTTCCAGCTGCACAGCACTGCAGAATGTGTCCAGTTTGAGAATCAAGGATTTTTTCTCCACACACTTTTCCTCCTCTGCCCAAATTAATCAGCCTCTGCTGCTCTTGTATAATGAGTATCGTATGACTCATCTTCTCTGCCTGTAAAATAGAAATGGGAAATACTTCTGCCCAATAAAATGACATAGAACTAACCCCCAAAATTATATATATTTAAAAAAAAAACAGGGCTTTACGCTGTCCAGGGATATGAATCATTTATTTAATATATCAATTGTTACTAGAATAATCTTTTCAAAATATAACCCCTCCTCAGAAAACTTCAACTACTATTCGATAAAAATATCACAGAAAATTTCTGAAAAGAATTTAAAGGAAAATCATTTTTAACTGAATCATATTCTAGGCACACTGAATAAATTCTGTTTAGAGAACTACTTGTTTTTAATAAATGACCTATAAAAATACACCCAGCATTAACCAGTAAATCTTCATTCCTTATTTTAAAATTCTTAAGGCATGCTATATTTCTTAAATCAAATGAGGAGATATTTGCAAGCCAATGGACAACGGAATTACCTAAGAAGACATTATAAAGCAGCAAGAGCAACTAGCACTTTGCCAAGCATTCTGCCTGAGAGTCACTCGTACCATCTTATTTTGACCTGACTGCTTAGAGGTGAGCTCCATCAGCCCATTTAACACATGGAGAAACTGAGGCTATGTGTGGTCATGTTTCCAGTACTTGGTGGAGCCAGGATCCAAACCCGGATCTTTGTCTATAGAGCCTGTGCCTTTACCAGATCACACTAAATTTCTCACTCTTCAAATGCACTCAGTCCCCGAGGTAACACACCTTCCTTGCATTTCTAGGAGTTTTAGGAATTACTGAATTACAAGGACTAATCAGACATTTGTGTGAGCTAATTTTTTGTTTTCTGATTTTCCTGAATCAGTTCAGGCTGAATTCATTCTACTTACGAGAAGTCCTGAGGCAGAGGAGAGAGGGGAATATAAGCCAGACATAAACAATTTCAAGAGATCCACTTCATCAAGGAAGCAAAGTATTAAGTAAACCATTCTGCAACATGCTTGTCAATAAACCTTGGTGTCTCTGTCTCAGCCTGAAGGAGGGTAAGCCCTCCAGCACATCTGCCTTCCAGCCACATACCCTGGATGATCTTGGTTCCCTCACCGGTGACACATGTGTTCTCCTGGGACTCTTTGTAGAGATTAAATGATAAAACTGTATGCAAAGGGGCTACTTCATTGCCAGACAGTAGGCACTAAACAAATAAAAAAATTATTTTGTCTCATGAAAATGGGAGGCAAGTCTCCCAATTAAACATTCCTGATAGAATCCCAACAAGCACTTTAATTTATCTACAAGAAATTGTAAAATAGCATTTCTTTTTTGAAGGCCGTATCCATTCTCCCTACTTTTTACCAATCCTGGTTGTTATCCTGAAAATCTATTCCCAGAACGTGGCATCCATCTCCCATATTTAAATCCTTTAAGTTTGAAATTATGATGAAGCTTGGGCACATAAAGATTCACACCATAATTCACAGAATAAACAAAGACCACAGGAACAGGGCCACCTCCAGACCCCATGTGCTCAGGACAGGCTCCAAACTTCACAAAATCAGAAGCATACTGTTTGAAGAGAAAGAAAATTGAATGTGATCAAGGAGGCTGACATAGAGCACTGGCCGGCTCACAAGGCGACCCCTTCGCCCCCTCGTCTGACCTAAGTCATCAAACACAGTTATCCGTTGATCTCTAACTAAAACTAGAACACGGGTAGGGTTGGAAAGTAACATTTTTTCCTACAATATATACATATTTTCAACTAAAAATTGGCACTTGTCATCTGCCTCTAATTTGGTTAAGTCATGAGCCACTGCAGCTGCTGACCTTCAAAACCCTCTGAAAGTAGTTAAGTGTGGAGATCAGGAATGGGGCGCTCTGTGCTCTGGGAAAATGGGCAGAAGAGTCTTCAGATAGTTAGACATTTTCAGGAAATTTTATGCGCCCAAATTCTTGCATCCCCTCCTATCTAGAAAAGCACTAATATCATTAACAGAGACACCTGCTTCTTGACTAGCAGCAGCCTCTGCCTAAACTTGTATTTGACCGCACGTCCCCCTTCACTGAAATCTTATATAATTCTGAGCTCCCCCTCCTCTTCAGAGCAGTTCCTCCGAGCTCTCTGAGATGCTGTCACCTGGGCTTTGGTCCTTATTTTGCCCCAGATAAACTTTAACCAACAAATCTCACTTTTTGTGGTTTATCGACAGTACCACAAAAATTAAGCTTACATGCTTGAACTCAGAGTAAACATTCAGTATCAAATATTTCTTGACTTAAATTCCTATTTAAATGTAAATAATTATTCCATTTCTTAAATATAACATCTTTAAATATAAATTAACAGATATTTGTGAATCTTTGAAAAATATAGTCTAGAAAAAAATTTTAGCAATTAAAAAAGCTATTGTGTGGAGCTTTAGAATTTCAAAAGTGGAAGAGAATAGTATTGTAACTCAAGTTCTTGTTTTAAATGCAGAGATCCTGAGGCCTCAAAAGACATATCAATTTGCCTGATTTTATACACTGTCCTTTAACAGAAAAACTTGAACTAAGTTCCTGGTCTTTGAGAAACCAAGACTTGCTCTGCTGGTGCAGGGCTGAACTTTATGAAAATGGGTGGTGAGAAAGAACCAGAATGCGGGGGCCTGGGAGAGGCAGCGGAGGAAAGGAGGGTCTCACCTGGTCATGGGTGAGAAATAGGCTCCCGCAGTGCTGGTGTGATGGGCATCCCTCAAGTGCCTGAAAACTACTATTTGGCACACCTGCCACCGAAACGCACACAAGCTGTTTAACTAGAAGGCTGACCAGGAGGCTTTCTCATTGACACAACAAGCTATTTTCAAGTTAACTCTACAACTACAGGAAGAGAAAGAATAGAAAGCAGTTATTAATTATTAAAAATTTACACCAAGAACCAAGGAAATTCCAGGAGAAATATAAAGACGTTGGACGTTTCATTATGCGAACTTACTGCCAATTCATTTGTCTTAAAAGCTGTGCTATAAAATATATTGTCCTTTGTTGTTCCAAATCACATTTGAAAGAAATAATGTTTCTTAAGGGTGTTTCTGGAAATTTCTTCTATTTCCTAACACCAAATCTCAGACCCTTAAAGAAATGGGGGGTTGGCATTTCGTCCACTGTTCTCTAGGCAATTTGTTTTTTCCTTCAAAGAACAAGGGGGGAATCACACAGAAAAGAATTTGAACATCAGGCTGCTTACATTTCCTCCGGGAGTCTTGGAAAATAAGGTGGAAATGAACAGTAGGACAGAAACATGGCGGGAGAGTCACTGGCTAGAAGGTGAGAACAAATGTGTTCTCCAACGTGCTCTGGTAGCCACTAGTTTAAATGAACCGAACAATTGTTCGAGCATACACGCACTTCTACGGGAAAATCTCAACCGTTACCAACCGATCAGTGCAGCCCGAAGCAATGGACGGACTGCGGAGGCCCCTGGCATCTCATCGTGGTGTCTTACACCATGTGCAGGATGAGCAGTGCCTCCCCGCCCCCTCCCTCCCCTCCCCTCGAGGGAGACGGCTGGTCCTGAGCTGAGCTTACCTCATAGCAAGCTGTCTCTCAGCCCTCTGTCTAAAGCAAGATAAAAGCAGGAAAGCTACCTGGGACTTTACAGAACCAACCCAAAAGGGAACTGAAGCACCTTTCTTCCCTCCTTTCTGCTGCCTGGAATGTGGGCCTGATTTTTGACCCTCAGTCAGACACTTTGGGCCATCAAGTTGACGGGCTGAAAATAAAAGGCATCTGGTTCTCTGACCCTGGGACCTTCATGCAAACCAGCCCTGTGGTACCGATTGCTTGACTTCTTTATGTAAGAGGGAAATACAAGTTTAGCATGTGTAAGCTACCGCTGTTATCTGGGGAAGTAGGTGTTGTACATTGCCACGGTAAGTCCTAATAATAAAGTTAAAGATTCACCAAAAACTATTTACCAAATAGTTAATAAATGATAAAGAGTTCCTGATTTTTGTTTTAATGCTATGAAATGTAAATCAAGTTTCAGCATATGCTAGTAAAACAAGACACTGTGGAGAAAAAGCAAAACAGAGATTATAGAACAGAGACACAAAGCCTCCTCTTCTCCAAGGCACAGGAGGACAGCCGTGACTCTACGTGCCAAGGTTGGAGTCTCATGGGCTCCCTGTTTTCCTTGCCTTGGGTTGTCTTTTCTTTCCAGCCTTGGGAAAAATGGATAAGGCTGCTGGTCAAATCATTTCAGGAGCAGCTTCCATCGTGTAGAACCCCTGTCTCTTCCTTTCCTCTGCCTCCTGGAATGTTCTGACACAATTAATCAGTCCAGCTTTCTAAATTGAGCAAATGGAGCTCAATCAATCTGCTTTTAGACAGAGTTAGGAAACAGACATTAAAAAGCATAACTAGGAAATCTTATCTTCCAGAGGTCATTGCACAGATGAAATAGGAGAATATCTGTGAATCACTCTGTAAACACTAAGTACAATACAAACAATATTACTACTGATTCTATGTCACATTCTTCAAAAAACGAAAACAGAATAGTTTTCTACCAGAAGGAGAAGGTGCTTTGCAATTTTCTGTCACTTTAATTCTTCAAAAGTTTCTATAAAATTGATGTCTTTAAAAAATCAATGCACATTAGGGACTAAATTTAATTCCTTCATCTTCCCCTGTTTAACAGATATCAAGAATGATACCATTTCTAGACATTTTATCTAGGAAAGCCTTTGGTATACATGAGGCACAGAGCATGACAAATTGTCACTATCACTCAGGATAGGAAACCCATGTTTGATACCCGAACTTGAAGACATGAAGAAGATGCCTGGCATGTCCCACTGACCTTTCAAGCTGTTATTTTTGAAACACTTGTTTCTTCTTGGTCCAGAACAGACCCGCATTTGTTGATGTGAGACTCTTTAAGTGAAAAGGTAAACCCATCATTACACTTTAGAGACTGAAACTTTACCCTCCTCATCCATGTGGACATAGCATCCTTACTGATTCCTAACAGGAAAAATGACCACCAATGACATCTCAGGATGCTCCAATGCAGAGGTTCTCTGCTGCAGTGAGGAGGAAAGAGCCGTGTGCTTCAAGATGTACTTACTGTCTGTAGCTCACTTGGCAAGACACGGCAACTTGTCTAAGCTAAAGCTTAAAAGTGGAAAATAGAGACAACATCCATGGCAAAGAGCATTCGGAGGCTAATTCCTGGGCCCCACTTCATCGCTTCTCAAGAGCCGTGGGCAATACCTTGAGAAAGGCAGCAATACATTACCCAACTCATCAAAAAGCTGTGCCTCCTACTAATTGACAGTAAAGCAAGTGTCATCTGGCTCAACAGATCTCCCTGTGTCTAACAGTGGTCGTCTACTTTTTCTTTATTTTCTCAGTTGGGGGACACTCCTTTTTTGAAAATCCTCCTCCCTGCAGTAGAAGTTCTTATTTTCCCAACCAGAATGCAGGCTTGAAGGGGGGCAACAGAGCTGAGAACACATAAATCAGTATTTATTCCTTGATATATTTTTTACACATGGACTTAAAATCATTGGGTCAGTTGGACATCAATATCATATCTAATTTACACTATTGTCAACTTTCATTTTACTACCAGCTCCTGAAACAGTCACGTGGTCACTAGGGTTTTTTTCCTTCCCTTGACCCATGGGTTCGATGATTTCTAACCAGACACAATAGCTTTTTGAAAAGAAGTCTGTTTCACCTTTTGCTTTTAAACTAAACTTGTGTGCTTGACCCTGATTTCATTCTAACATTCACAAAAATCTATCCAAGGACAACCACATTTAACATCATCTCTAGATGTCTTGAATACAATGGTGAGTGATTCTTCCAGATCATTAAACTATATATGCACATTATGCTGTGGTCCTCTTCAATTTGTGGTGTTTACAGTAATCGTTACCTCTTTGGATACTTTATTACACATTTAGCATTTCTTTATCCAATTCAGTTACATTAATATATAAGATTTCAAAAGATCTGCTTTCTCAAAATGATGATGTTTAACATCTATAGTCTATTTTAAATCAAGTAATTCAATAAGGTTGTCAAGGACAGCAGTGAAGGTTGTGTGTGGTGATTGCTGCTTCAGAGTCTCCGGTCCTGTCCCTTGATCTTACAGGTGTTTACGCATCCTTGTCAATGTCATCACATCAGTCTATTAGGAGCTGAAATTAAACTACCTGGATGCTAAATTTTTTTAAAAAACAATATACTCAATTTCCCCTTCTAATACTTTATTGTTTCTCATACTGAGGCTCACCAGTTTTCCTAATATATATATTTGGTGGGGAGGGGGGCACAGCCCTGAATGCCTGCAGACAGCACCAACTCTATAAGATTAACCAGAGGTGGCCGTGGATGTTCTGTGACTTCAGCCACTGAGCACGAGCACCTGCTGTCCTTCCAACTGTTCTGCCTCCATTATTGACAGCTCTGAAGGTCACTGCCTCTTGTAAAATTCTACAACATTACAGTTCATATATTTTTAAAAGTTATAAATTTGTGAAAGTCGTCTGCTGTTTGTGTAAAAAGAGGGGTACTTCCTTTTGCTCATTTCAGGCTAAACTAAGTCCAGAAGGACACACACACACACACACACACACAGAGACACACGCAGTTCTGAGTGCCCCCAAGGAAAAGTTTGAAAGGCTTCGGGACAGTGGTGGCGCTCAAACCTTTGGAATTTTGAGCTCTATGAAAGCATCACTTATTCAGAAATTAAGCATTATAATTCTAGACAAAGAGAATCAGAATCACCCACAAGATACTTACCAGAATTTTTTTAAAGAAAGTATCTTCCCTAAAATCCAATGATAATTCAAATATCCATGGAAAGAAAATAGATCAGTAATATCAAGCAATAATTTCTACACTATTGCTGATTAGACTTCAGCCCCAACCAAAGAACATAGAAATAAGATACCTGGAGATAAAGAGATGGAAATGAGGTATTAAAAAGCAAGAATATAAAAGAAGTAGCGGCCTTACGGAAACCTGCTCATTTTCTTTGAAATAATTTCTTGTTTACAGGAACTCACTCGTGAGGATCTGGAAATGCATCAAGAGGAAATCTAGCAGGGAAAAGAAGCAGAAGCGGAAGCAGGTCTCAGTTTTCTCCGAGGCTGATCCTAAATGAAAAAAACTTTCCTTGGCCTCCAGAATAGACAACCTGCATGGTTCCCTTAGCAGAAGAGTGAGGAGGAGAGAAAACCGAATGTGTTTGCAAATCATCCTTCACCAACCCTGTTGGAACACAGAATTTTGGTGTTAGGGGCACTGCCCGACCTATAAATATAAGAGAAGGAACAAGCTCTAATAAGGTTTTTGAGCGAAAAATGCTTTTAGCTTTAAACCTACTCTAGAAATCATGCTGAGAAATCATGGTAAGTGCTTGAGGTGTAGCCTTGCTGTTTACGTTACATAAAGGAATGCGTCCCCACATGTACCATTTTGGGAACGGAATATGTGTTGCAGCCTCCTTCACTTAGGTTTTTGGAAACCCAGAGTTTCTGGCCACGGGGAAATAGGCTAGTTACATATCAAAGGGGAGGCAAAAACTCCAGCGTGCTTTTCCATTGCAAACCGATTTTACTAGAGACCAGCTTTAAGAATCATGCTGAGAAAAGAGAGTGTTTCTACATGTCACTCTACCTTTTATGACGGATGTAAAAAAGCCTCTCCACATGATCACTTCTGACATCACAATCTGTGTGGAAGTTGTTGTAAAACTAGATTTTTGGGTACACAGAGCTTCTGTCTTAGAGCATCTACACTAATCATATATGTAAAGGGAGGCACAATCTCCAAAACGATTATCCATAGGAAACGGCTTTAACTTTGAAACCGGCATCAGGAAACATTCTGAGAAATCAGAGAATGTGTCTCTAGAAGTACCCTTGTATTTTATGCTGGATGACATAATGCCTCTACACATGCTAAATTTTTAGGTCTGTATGCGTATGGAAGCCGAGTTTCCACTGGCTTGTTGGGAAACCAGAGATTTTGGCCAGGGGAAACTAAACTGCTTTCATATATATGGGTATGTATTAGAACCAAATCGGTTTTCCAGTGCAAAAAACTATTCTTGGAAACCGGCTTTGAGAAACAAATAGAGAAAACAGAGTAAGGGTTTCTGTATGTCACTTAACTTAAATAATGGATGATAGAACGCCTCAGCACATGGTGAATTCCCACATCAGTAAGTGTGTTGGAGAAGTCCTTCACATAAATTCTTGTAAAACCAGAGTTACTGGTCTAGAGAAAATGCATTACTTACATATCACAGGGCAAGCACTACTGCAAAAGCATTTTAAAGAGCAAAAAAAATTTACATGAAAACCGACCGTTGAATTCCTACAGAGAAATCAGAGAAGGTGTTATTAAAATAAAATCTACCTATTAACTGGATAAAAGAACGTCCCACCACATGACGAAATACGAAAGTCTCTCCACATGCTCAGATCTGAGAGATAAGTGTGTGTGAAAGCCGTCCTTCACCTAGCTAGTTTGGAACACAAAGTATCTTTTCAGTTGCAAACTCCACTCCAATACATATCTAAGGGGAGTTACTAGCTCCAACTCGGTTTACCTTGAAAAATGCAGGAACTTCAAAAAGGCACAAGGAAACAGACTGAGAAACCAGAGTAAATGTTTCTACTGCAACGCGTTCCAATTGTGCTACATGAAGGAACGTCTCTCCTCAAGCTCTGTTCTGAGAGATAAATGTGTGTGAAATAATAATTCACCTAGCTTTTTTGGAACACAGAGTTTATTTTCAGTTTCAAAAACCACTCCATATACTTATATGGGGAGGTACTAGCTCCAAAACGATTTTAAAGTGAAAAATGCAGGAACTTCTAACCGGCACTAGGAAACAGACTGAGAATCCAGAGTAAAATTTTCCACTACAAACCTTTCCCTTTGTGCTAGATGAACGAAAGTCTCTCCACATGTTCAGATCTGAAAGATAAGTGTGTGTGAAAGCCGTCCTTCACATAGCTTGTTGGGAACACAAAGTTTCTTTTCAGTTGCAAACTCCACTCCATACATATATATGGGGAGGTACTAGCTCCAACTCGGTTTTACAGTGAAAACTGCAGGAACTTCAAAAAGGCACTATTAAACAGACTGAGAAACCAGAGTAATTATTTCTGAGGCAACCCGTTCCCATTGTGCTAGATGAACGAACGTATCTCCACATGCTAAGTTTTGAGACATAAGTGTGTGTGAAAGCTGTACATCACCTAGCTTGTTGCGAACACAAAGATTCTTTTAAGAGTCAAACTTCAATCCATTCAAATATATGGGGAAGTACTAGCTCCAAATCGATTTACAGTGAAAACTTAAGGAACTTCAAACCGGAAATAGGAAAAAGACTAAGAAACCAGAGTAATAGTTTCCCCTGCAACCCGTTCCCTTTTGCTAGATGAAAGAACGTCTCTCCACAGTCTCAGTTCTTAGAGATAAGTGTGTGTGAAAGCCGGCCTTACCCTAGCTTATAGGGAACAAAAATTTTCTTTTCATTTGCAAATTCCACTACATACATATATATGAGGAGGTACCAGCTCCAACTCGGTTTTACAGTGAAAACTGCAGGAAATTAAAAACGGCACTAGGAAACAGACTGAGAAACCAGAGTGAAAGTTTCTCCTGCAATGCGTTCCTTTTGTGCTAGATGAAAGGACGTCTCTCAACATGCTCAGTTCTGGGAGAATATTTGTGTAAAAGCCGCCCTCCACTATCTTGTTGATAACACAAAGATTCTTTTCATTTGCAAAATAAACTCCATATATATATGTGGAGAGGTACAAGATCCAACTCGGTTTTACTGTGAAAACTGAAGGATCTTCAAACCGGCACCAGGAAACAGACTGAGAAACCAGAGAAAATTTTCTCCTGCAACTGGCTTCCTTTGTGCTATATGAACGAACATCTCTCCACATGCTCAATTCTGAGAGATAAGTGTGTGTGAAAGCCGTCCTTCACCTAGCTTGTTGGGAACCCAAAGTTACTTGTCAGTTTCAAACAACACTCCATACATATAAATGGGGATGTAGTAGCTCCAACACAGTTTTACAGTGAAAACTGCTGGAAAATCATACCGGCACTAGGAAACAGTCTTAGTATCCAGAGTAAAAGTTTCTGTGGCAACCCATTCCCGTTGTGCTAGATGAACGAACGTCTCTCCACATGGTCATATCCCAGAAATCAGTGTGTGGAAGCCGAACTTCATCTAGGTTATTGGGAACACAAAGTTTCTTTTCAGTTGCAAACTCCACTCCAATACAAATCTATGGGGAGTTACTAGCTCCAAATCGGCTTTACAGTGAAAACTGCAGGAAATCCATACCGTCACTAGGAAACAGACTGAGAATCCAGAGTAAAGTTTCTCCTGCAACCCGTTCCATTTGTGCTAGATGAACGAACGTCTCTCCACATGCTCAGTTCTGAGAGAAAACAGTGTGTGAAAGCCGACCTTCACCTAGCTTTTTGGGAACAAAAAGTTACTTTTCAGTTGCAAACTCCACTCCATAAATATATATGGGTATGTACTTGTCCAAATAGATTTTACAGTGAAAACTGCAGGAACTTCAAACAGGCACTAGGAAACATACTGAGAAACCAGAGTAATATTTTCCCCTGCAAACATTTCCTTTTGTGCTAGATGAACGAAAGTCTCTCCGCATGCTCAGTTCTGAGAAATAAGTGTGTGTGAAAGCCGTCCTTCACATAGCTTGTTGGGAACACAAATTTTCTTTTCAGATGCAAAAACCACTCCATAAATATATATGGGGAAGTATTTGCTCAACTCGGTTTTACAGTGAAAACTGCAGGAACTTCAAACCGGCACTAGGAAACAGACTGAGAAACCGGAATAAATGTTTCCCCTGCAACACGTTCCCTTTGTGCTAGATGAAAGAACTTCTATCCACATGCTCATTTCTGAGAGATACTGTGTGTGAAAGCCGTACTTCACCTAGCTTGTTGAGAACAGAAAGTTCTTTCAGTTGCAATTTCCGCTCCATACATATAAATGGGGATGTACTAGCTCCAACTCTGTTTTAATTTGAAAAATGCAGGAACTTCAAACCGGCACTAGGAAACAGACTAAGAAACCAGCGTAAAAATTTCCCCTGCAAACCGTTCCCTTTGTGCTAGTTGAACGAAAGTCTCTCCACATGCTCAGATCTGAAAAAAACGTGTGTGTGAAAGACGTCCTTCACATACATTGTTGGGACACAAAGTTTCTTTTCAGTTGCAATCACCACTCCATAAATATATATGGGGAAATACTAGCTCCAAATCTGTTTTACAGTGAAAACTGCAGGAACTTCAAACCGGCACTAGGAAACAGAATGAGAAACCAGAATAAATGTTTCCACTGCAACACGTTACATTTTTGCTAGATGAACGAATGTCTCTCCACATGTTCAGATCTGAGTTATAACTGTGTCTGAAAGCCGTCCTTCACCTAGCTTCTTGGGAACACAAAGTTTCTTTTCAGTTGCAAACACCATTCCATAAATATATATGTGGAAGTACTATCTCAACTCGGTTTTACATTGAAAAGTGCAGGAAATTAAAAACGGCACTAGGAAACATACTGAGAAATCATAGTAAAATTTTTGCGGCAAACCGTTCCTTTTGTGCTAGATGAACGAACGTCTCTCCACATGCTAAGTTCTGAGAAATAAGTGTGTGTTAAAGCTGTCCTTCACCTAGCTTATTGCGAACAAAAAAATTCTTTTAAGGGTCAAACTCCAATCCATACAATTATATGGGGAAGTACTAGCTCCAAATCGATTTTACAGTGAAAATTTCAGGAACTTCAAACCGGCACTAGGAAACAGACTGAGAAACCAGAGTAATAGTTTCCCCTGCCAACCGTTCTCTTTAGCAAGATGAAAGAACGTCTCTCCACATACTCAGTTCTTAGAAATAAGTGTGTGTGAATGCCGGCCTTACCCTAGCTTATAGGGAACACAAAGTTTCTTTTCATTTGCAAACTCCACTCAATACATATATATGAGGAGGTACTAGCTCCAACTCGGTTTTACAGTGAAAACTGCAGGAAATTAAAAACGGCACTAGGAAACAGACTGAGAAACCATAGTGAAAGTTTCTCTTGCAATGCGTTCTTTTTGTGCTAGATGAAAGAACGTCTCTCCACATGCTCAGTTCTGGGAGAATATTGTGTGTAAAAGCCGCCCTACAACTATCTTGCTTGGAACACAAAGATTCTTTTCAGTTGCAAAATAAACTCCATAGATATATGTGGAGAGGTTCAAGATCCAACTCGGTTTTACTGTGAAAACTGCAGGATATTCAAACCGGCACCAGGAAACAGACTGAGAAACCGGAGAAAATTTTCTCCTGCAACCGGCTCCCTTTGTGCTATATGAACGAACGTCTCTCCACATGCTCATATCTGAGAGATAAGTGTGTGTGAAAGCCGTCCTTCACCTAGCTTGTTGGGAACACAAAGTTTCTTTTCAGTTGCAAAGTCCACTCCATACATATATATGTGGAGGTACTAGTTCCAACACTGTTTTACAGTGAAAACTGCAGGAAGTTCAAACCGGCACTAGTAAACAGACTGAGAAACAATCATAAAAATTTCCCCTGCAACCCGATCCCTTTGTGCTAGATGAAAGAAAGTCTCTCCACATGCTCAGATCTGAAAGATAAGTGTGTGTGAAAGGCGTCCTTCACATAGCTTGTTGGGAACACAAAGTTTCCTTTTAGTTGCAAAGTCCATTCCATACATATATATGTGGAGGTACTAGCTCCAACTCTGTTTTACAGTGAAAACTGCAGGAACTTCAAACCGGCACTAGGAAACAGACTGAGAAACCAGCGTAAAAATTTCCCCGGCAAAACGTTCCCTTTTTTCTAATGAACGAACGTCTCTCCACATGCTCATTTCTGAGAGATTATGTGTGTTAAAGCCGTACTTCACCTAGCTTGTTGGGAACACAAAGTTTCATTTCAGTTGCAAAAAACACTCCATAATTATACATGGGGAAGTACTAGCTCAAACTAGGTTTTACAGTGAAAACTGAAGGAACTTCAAACCGGCACTAGGAAACAGACTGAGAAAACAGAGTAATAGTTTACCATGCAACCAGTTCCCTTTTGCTAGATGAAAGAACTTCTCTCCACATACTCAGATCTTAGAGATAAGTGTGTGTGAATGCCGTTCTTACCCTAGCTTATAGGGAACACAAAGTGTTTTTTCAATTGCAAACTCCACTCCATACATATATATGAGGAGGTACTAGCTCCAATACGGTATTAGAGTGAAAACTGCAGGAAATTAAAAACGGCACTAGGAAACAGACTGAGAAACCAGAGTGAAAGTTTCTCCTGCAATGCGTTCATTTTGTGCTAGATGAAAGAATGTATCTCCACATGTTCAGTTCTGGGAGGATATTGTGTGTAAAAGCCGACCTACAACTATCTTGTTGGGAACACAAAGATTCTTATCAGTTTCAAAATAAACTCCATATATATATGTGGAGAGGTACAAGATCCAACTCGGTTTTACTGTGAAAACTGCAGGATCTTCAAACCGGCACCAAGAAACAGACTGATAAACCAGAGAAAATTTTCAGCTGCAACCGGCTCCCTTTGTGATATATGAACGAACGTCTCTATACATGCTCATTTCTGAGAGATAATTGTGTGTGAAAGCCGTCCTTCACCTAGCTTGTTGGGAACCCAAAGTTTCTTTTCACTTCCAAACATCACTCCATATATATATATGGGGAGGTAGTAGCTCCAACAAACTTTTTACAGTGAAAACAGCAGGAACATCAAAATGGCACTAGGAAACAGACTGAAAAACCAGCGTAAAAGTTTTACCTTCAACCCGTTGCCTTTGTGCTATATGAACGAAATTCTCTCCACATGCTCAGATCTGAAAGATAATTGTGTGTTAAAGCCGCCCTTCACATAGCTTGTTGGGAACCCAAAGTTTCTTTTCAGTTGCCAACTCCACTTTATAAATATATATATGGGATTGTAGAAGCTCCAACACAGATTTGCAGTGAAAACTGCAGGAACTTCATAACGGCACTAGGAAACAGACTGAGAATTCAGAGTAAAAATTTCTGCGGCAACCCGTTCCCTTTGTGCTAGATGAAGGAACGTCTCTCCACATGCTCATTTCTGAGAGATATTTGTGTGTGAAAGCAGTCCTTCACATAGCTTGTTGGGAACACAAAATTTATTTTCAGTTGCAAACTAAACTCAAATACAAATCTATGGGAGTTACTAGCTCCAACTCGGTTTTACACTGAAAAATGCAATAAATCCATACCGGCACTAGGAAACAGACTGATAATCCAGAGTAATAGTTTCTCCTAAAACCCGTTCCATTTGTGCTAGATGAACGAACGTCTCTCCACATGCTCAGTTCTGAGAGATAAGTGTGTGTGAAAGCCTAACTTCACCTAGCTTTTTGGGAAAACAAAGTTTCTTTTAAGTTGCAAACACCTATCCATAAATATATATGGGGAAGTACAAGCTCCAACACGATTTTACAGTGAAATCTGCAGGATCTTCAAACCGGAACTAGGAAACAGACTGAGAATACAGAGTTAAAGTTTATCCTGCAACCCGTTCTTTTGTGCTAGATGAACGAATGTCTCTTCACATGCTCAGTTCTGAGAGATAAGTGTGTGTGAAAGCCGTACTTCACCTAGCTTGTTGAGAACTGGAAGTTTCTTTTCAGTTGCCAACTCCACTCCATACATCTATATGGGGAGGTACTAGCTCCAACTCCATTTTATAGTGAAAAGTGCAGGAACTTCAAACCGGCACTAGGAAAAAGACTGAGAAACCAGAGTAAAATTTTCCAATGCAATCAGTTCCCTTTGTGCTAGATGAACGAATCTCTCTCCACATGCTCAGATCTGAGAGATAAGTGTGTGTCTAGCCGTCCTTCACATAGCTTGTTGGGAACACAAAGTTTCTTTTGAGTTGCAAACACCACTGCATAAATATATATGAGGAAGTAGTAGCTCCAACTCCGATTTACAGTGAAAACTGCAGGAACTTCAAAAAGGCACTAGGAAACAGACTGAAAACCCGGAATAAATGTTTCCCCTGCTACCCTTTCACTTTGTGCTAGATGAAAGAACATCTCTCCACATGCTCAGTTCTGAGAGATACGTGTGTGTGAAAGACTAACTTCACTTAGGTTTTTGGGAAAACAAAGTTTCTTTTAAGTTGCAAACACCTATCCATAAATATATATGGGGAAGTACAAGCTCTAACACGATTTTACAGTGAAATCTGCAGGATCTACAAACCGGCACTAGGAAACAGAATGAGAATCCAGAGTAAATGTTTCACCTTCAACCCGTACCCTTGTGCTAGATGAACGAACGTCTCTCCACATGCTCAGTTCTGAGAGATAAGTGTGTGTGAAAGCCGTCCTTCACCTAACTTGTTGGGAACAAAAAGTTTCTTTTCAGTTGCAAACTGCACTCCATACATATATATGGGGAGGTACTAGCTCCAACTGGGAATTTCAGTGAAAACTGCAGGAAATTCAAACTGGCACTAGGAAACAGACAGAGAAACCAGAGTAAAATTTTCACCTGCAACCCGTTCCCTTTGTGCTAGATGAACGAACGTCTCTCCACATGCTCAGTTCTGAGAGATAAGTGTTTGTGAAAGCCGTCCTTCACTTAGCTTGGTGGGAACACAAAGTTTCTTTTCAGTTGCAAACTCCACTCCTTACATAATTATGGGGAAGTACTGGCTCCAACACGGTTTTACAGTGAAATCTGCAGGAACTTCATACCGGCACTAGGAAACAGACTGAGAATCCAGAGTAAAGTTTCTCCTGCAACCCGTTCCCTGTGTGCTAGATGAACGAACGTCTCTCCACATGCTCAGTTCTGAGAGATAAGTGTGTGTGAATGCCGTCCTTCAACCAGCTTGTTGGGAACACAAAGTTTCTTTCAGTTGCATACTACACGCCATACATATATATGGGGAGGTACTAGCTCCAACTCGGTTTTACAGTGAAAACTGCAGGAACTTCAAACCGGCACTAGGAAACAGACAGAGAAACCACAGTAATAGTTTCTCCTGCAACCCGTTCCTATGTGCCTGATGAACGAACTTTTCTCCACATGCTCAGTCCTGAGAGATAAGTGTGTGTGAAAGCCGTCCTTCAACTAGCTTGTTGGGAACAAAATTTTTCTTTTCAGTTGCAAACTCCACTCCATATATATATATGGGGAGGTACTAGCTCCAACTCGGTTTTAGAGTGAAAACTGCAGGAACTTCAAACCGGCACTAGGAAACAGACTGAGAAACCAGAGTAAATATTTCTCCTGCAACCCGTTCCCTTTGTGCTAGATGAACGAACGTCTCTCCACATGCTCAGTTCTGAGAGATAATTGTGTGTGAAAGCCGTACTTCAACTAGCTTGTTGGGAGCCCAAAGATTTTTTTAACTTGCAAACTACACTCCATACATATATATGGGGAGGTACTATCTCCAACACGGTTTTACAGTGAAAACTGCAGGAACTTCAAACAGGCAATAAGAAACAGACTGAGAAACCAGAGTAATAGTTTTTCCTGCAACCCGTTCCCTTTGTGCTAGATGAACGAAAGTCTCTCCTCATGCTTAGTTCTGAGAGAAAAGTGTGTGTGAAAGCCGTCCTTCACATAGCTTGTTGGGAACACAAAGTTTCTTTTCAGTTGCAAACTCCACTCCATACATATATATGGGGTGGTACTAGCTCCAACACGGTTTTAAAGTGAAAAATGCAGGAACTTCCAAACGGCACTAGGAAACACACTGAGAAACCAGAGTAAAAGTTTCTCCTGCAACCCGTTCCCTTTGTGCTAGATGAACGAAAGTCTCTCCACATGCTCTGTTCTGACAAATAAGTGTGTGTGAAAGCCGTCCTTCACCTAGCTTGTTGGGAACACAAAGTTTCTTTTCAGTTGCAAACTCCACTCCATACATATATATGGGGTATTACTATCTCCAACTCGGTTTTACAGTGAAAACTGCAGGAACTTCAAACCGGCACTAGGAAACAGACTGAGAAACCAGAGTAGAAGATTCTCCTGCAACCCGTTCTCTTTGCGCTAGATGAACGAACGTCTCTCCACATGCTCAGTTCTGAGACATAAGTGTGTGTGAATGCCGTCCTTCACCTAGCTTGTTGGTAACACAAAGTTTCTTTTAAATTGCAAATTCCACTCCATACATATATATGGGGAGGTACTAGCTCCAACTCGGTTTTACAGTGCAAACTGCAGGAACTTCAAACCGCCACTAGGAAACAGACTGAGAAAGCAGAGTAAAAGTTTTTCCTGAAACCCGTTCCCTTTGTGCTAGATGAACGAACGTCTCTCCACATGCTCAGTTCTGAGAGATAAGTGTGTGTGAAAGCCGTCCTTCACCAAGCTTGTTGGGAACACAAAGTTTCTTTTCACTAGCAAACTCCGCTCCATACATATATATGGGTTGGTACTAGCTCCAAATCGATTTTACTGTGAAAACTGTAGGAACTTCTACCAGGCACTAGGAAACAGACTGAAAATACAGGGTAAAAGTTTCTCCTTCAAACCGTTCCCTTTGTGCTAGATGAACGAACGTCTCTCCACATGCTCATTTCTGAGAGATACATGTCTGTGAAAGCCGTCCTTTACCTAGCTTGTAGGGAACACATATTTCTTTTCAGTTGCAAACTCCACTCCATACATATATATGGGGAGTTACGAGCTCCAACTCGGTTTTACATTGAAAACTGCAGGAACTTCAAACCGGCACTAGGAAACAGACTGATAAACCAGAGTAAAATTTCTCCTGCCACCCGTTCCCTTTGTGCTAGATGAACGAACGTCCCTCCACATGCTCAGTTCTGAGAGATAAATGTGTGTGAAAGCCGTACTTCATGTAGCTTGTTGGGAACACAAAGTTTCTTTTCTGTTGCAAACTCCACTCCATACATATATATGGGGAGGTACTAGCTCCAACTCGGTTTTACAGTGAAAACTGCAGGAACTTCAAACCGGCAGTAGGAAACAGACTGAGAAACTAGAGTAAAATTTTTTCCTGCAACCCGTTTCCTTTGTGCTAGATGAAAGAACGTCTCTCCACATGCTCAGTTCTGAGAGATAAGTGTGTGTGAAAGCCGCCCTTCACCTAGCTTATTGGGAAGTCAAAGTTTCTTTTCACTTGCAAACTCCACTGCATACATATATATGGGTAGGTACTAGCTCCAACTCGGTTTTACCGTGAAAACTGCAGGAAATTCAAACCGGCACTAGGAAACAGACTGAGAAACTAGAGAAAAAGTTTCTCCTGCCAACTGTTCCCTTTGTGATAGATGAACGAAAGTCTCTCCACATGCTCAGTTCTGAGAGATAAGTGTGTGTGAAAGCCGTCCTTCACCTAGCTTGTTGGGAACACCAAGTATCTTTTCACTTGCAAACTCCACTCAATACATATATATGGGGAGGTACTAGCTCCAACTCTGTTTTACAGTGAAAACTGCAGGAACATCAACCCGGCACTAGGAAACAGACTGAGAAACCAGAGTAAATGTTTCTCCTGCAACAAGTTCCCTTTGTGCTAGATGAAAGAACGTCTCTCCACATGCTCAGATCTGAGATATATATGTGTGTTAAGCGGTCCTTTACCTAGCTTTTTGGGAACACATATTTCTTTTCAGTGGCAAACACCACTCCATACATATATATGGGGAGGTACTAGCTCCAACTTGGTTTTACAGTGAAAATTGCAGGAACTTCAAACCGGCTCTAGGAAAAAGACTGAGAAGCCAGAGTAAAAGTTTCCCTGCAACCCGTTCCCTTTGTGCTAGATGAACGAACGTCTCTCCCCATGCTCAATTCTGAGAGATAAGTGTGTGTGAAAGCCGTCCTTCACCTAGATTGTTGGGAACACAAAGTTTCTTTTCAGTTGCAAACTCCACTCCATAAATATATATGGGGAATTACTAGCTCCAACTCGGTTTTACAGTGAAAACTGCAGGAACTTCAAACCGGCACTAGGAAACAGACTGAGAAACCAGAGTAAAAGTTTTTCCTGCAACCCGTTCCCTTTGTGCTAGATGAACGAAATTCTCTCCACATGCTCAGTTCTGAGAGATAAGTGTGTGTGAAAGCCGTCCTTAACCTAGCTTTTTGGGAACACAAAGTTTATATTCAGATGCAAACTCCACTCCATAGATATATATGGGGAGGTATTAGCTCCAACTCGGTTTTACAGTGCAAACTGTAGGAACTTCAAACCAGCACTAGGAAACAGAATGAGAAAGCAGAGTAAAAGTTTTTCCGGCAACCCATTCACTTTGTGCTAGATGAACGAACGTCTCTCCCCATGCTCATTTCTGAGTGTTAATTGTGTGTGAAAGCCGTCCTTCACCTAGCTTGTTGGGAAAACAAAGTTTCTTTTCAGTTGAAAACTCCACTCCATACATATATATGGGGAGGTACTGGCTCCTAATCGGTTTTACAGTGAAAACTGCAGGAACTTCAAACAGGCACTAGGAAACAGACTGAGAAACCAGAGTAAAGTTTTTCCTCCAACCCGTTCCCTTTGTGCTAGAATAACGAACGTCTCTCCACATGCTCAGTTCTGAGAGATAAGTGTGTGTGAAAGCCGTCCTTCACTTAACTTGTTGGGAACACAAAGTTTCTTTTCAGTTGCAAACTCCACTCCTTACATAATTATGGGAAAGTACTGGCTCCAACACGGTTTTACAGTAAAAACTGCAGGAACTTCAAACCGGCACTAGGAAACAGACTGAGAATCCAGAGTAAAGATTCTCCTGCAAACCGTTCCCTGTGTGCTAGTTGAACGAACGTCTCTCCACATGCTCAATTCTGATAGATAAGTGTGTGTGAATGCCGTCCTTCAACCAGCTTGTTGGGAACACAAAGTTTCTTTCAGTTGCAAACTATACGCCATACATATATATGGGGAGGTACTAGCTCCAACTCGGTTTTACAGTGAAAACTGCAGGAACTTCAAACCGGCACTAGGAAACAGACAGAGAAACCACAGTAATAGTTTCTCCTGCAACCCTTTCCTTTGTGCTTGATGAACGAACGTCTCTCCACATGCTCAGTTCTGAGAGATAAGTGTGTGTGAAAGCCGTCCTTCAACTAGCTTGTTGGGAACAAAAAGTTTCTTTTCAGTTGCAAACTCCACTCCATACATATATATGGGGAGGTACTAGCTCCAACTCGGTTTTAGAGTGAAAACTGCAGGAACTTCAAACCGGCACTAGGAAACAGACTGAGAAACCAGAGTAAAAGTTTCTCCTGCAAATCGTTCACTTTGTGCTAGATGAACGAACGTCTCTCCACATGCTCAGTTCTGAGAAATAATTGTGTGTTAAAGCCGTACTTCAACTAGCTTGTTGGGAGCCCAAAGTTTCTTTTAACTTGCAAACTACACTCCATACATATATATGGGGAGGTACTATCTCCAACACGGTTTTACAGTGAAAACTGCAGGAACTTCAAACCGGCAATAGGAAACAGACTGAGAAACCAGTGTAAATGTTTCACTTGCACCCGTTCCCTTTGTGCTAGATGAACGAACGTCTCTCCACATGCTCAGTTCTGAGAGATATGTGTGTGTGAAAGCCGTCCTTCTCCTAGCTTGTTGGGAACACAAAGTTTCTTTTCAGTTGCAAACTCCACTCCATACATATATATGGGGAGGTACTAGCTCCAACTCGGTTTTACAGTGAAAACTGCAGGAATTTCAAACCGGCAGTAGGAAAATGACTGAGAACCCAGAGTAAAGTATTTCCTGCAACCCGTTCCCTTTGTGCTAGATGAACGAACGTCTCTCCACATGCTCAGTTCTGAGAGATAAGTGTGTGGAAACCGTCCTTAACCTAGCTTGTTGGGAACACAAAGTTTCTTTTCACTTGCAAACTCCAATCCATACATATATATGGTGAGGTACAAGCTCCAACTCGGTTTAACAGAGAAAACTGGAGGAAGTTCAAACCGGCATTAGGAAAAAGGCTGAGAAACCAGAGTAAATGTTTTTCCTGCAACCCGTTCCCTTTGTGCTAGATGAAAGAACGTCTCTCCACATGCTCAGTTCTGAGAGATAAGTGTGTGTGAAAGACTACCTTAACCAAGCTTGTTTAGAACACTAAGATTCTTTTCAGATGCAAACTCCACACCATACAAATATATGGGGAGGAACTAGATCCAACTCGCTTTTACAGTGAAAACTGCAGGAACTTCAAACCGGCACTAGGAAACAGACTGAGAATCCAGAGTAAAAGTTTCACCTGCAACCCGTTCCCTTTGTGCTAGATGAACGAACGTCTCTCCACATGCTCAGTTCTGAGAGATATGTGTGTGTGAAAGCCGTACTTACCCTAAATTGTTGGGAACTCAAAGTTTCTTTTCAGTTGCAAAATCCACTCCATACATTTATATGGGGAGGTACTAGCTCCAACTCGTTTTTACAGTGAAAACTGGAGGAACATCAAACCGGCACTAGGAAACAGACTGAGAAACCAGAGTAAAAGTTTCTCCTGCAACCCGTTCCCTTTGTGCTAGATGAACGAAATTCTCTCCACATGCTCAGCTCTGAGAGATAAGTGTGTGTGAAATCCGTACTTCACCTAGCTTGTTGGGAACACAAAGTTTCTTTTCAGTTGCAAAGTCCACTCCATACATATATATGGGGAGGTACGATCCAAAACTCGGTTTACAATGAAAACTGCAGGAAATTCAAACAGGCACTAGGAAACAGAGTGAGAATCCAGAGTAAAAGTTTCACCTGCAACCCGTTCCCTTTGTGCTAGATGAACGAACGACTCTCCACATGCTCAGTTCTGAGAGATAATTGTGTGTGAAAGCCGTCCTTCACCTAGCTTGTTGTGAACCCAAAGTATCTTTACAGTTGCAAACTCCACTCCATACATATACATGGGGAGGTACTAGCTCCAACTCTGTTAACAGTGAAAACTGCAGGAACTTCAAACCGGCACTAGGAAACAGACTGAGAAACCACAGTAAAAGTTTCCCCTGCAAACCGTTCCCTTTGTGATAGATGAACGAACTTCTCTCCACATGCTCAGTTCTGAGAGATAAGTGTGTGCGAAAGCCGTCCTTCACCTAGCTTGTTGGGAACACAAAGTTTGTTTTCAGTTGCAAACTCCACTCCATACATATATAAGGGGAGGTACTAGCTCCAACTCGGTTTTACAGTGAAAACTGCAGGAACTTCAAACCGGCACTAGGAAACAGACTGAGAAACCAGAGTAAAAGTTTCTCATGCCACCCGTTCCCTTTGTGCTAGATGAACGAACTTCTCTCCACATGCTCAATTCTGAGAGATAAGTGTGTGTGAAAGCCCTCCTTCACCTATCTTGTTGGGAACCCAAAGTTTCTTTTCACTTGCAAACTCTACTCTATACATATATATGGGGAGGTACTAGCTCCAACACGGTTTTACAGTGAAAACTGCAGGAACTTCATACCGGCAGTAGGAATCAGACTGAGAAACCAGAGTAATAATTTCCCCTGCAACCCATTCCTTTTGGGCTAGATGAACGAAAGTCTCACCAATGCTCAGTTCTGAGAGATAAGTGTGTGTGAAAGCGGTTCTTAAACTAACTTGTTGGGAACACAAAGATTCTTTTCAGTTGCAAACTCCACTCCATACATATATATGGTGAGGTACTAGCTCCAACTCGATTTTACAGTGAAAACTGCAGGAAAATCAAACTGGCACTAGAAAACAGACTGAGAACCCAGAGTAAAAGTTTCTCCTGCAACCCGTTCCCTTTGTGCTAGATGAACGAACGTCTCTCCACATGCTCAGATCTGAGAGATAATTGTGTGTGAAAGCCGTCCTTCACATACTTTGTTGGGAACACAAAGTTTCTTTTCAGTTGCAAACTCCACTCCATACATATATATGCGGAGGTACTAGCTCCAACTCGGTTTTACATTGAAAACTGCAGGAACTTCAAACCGGCACTAGGAAACAGACTGAGAAACCAAAGTAAAAGTTTCTCCTGCAAACCGTTCCCTTTGTGCTAGATGAACGAACGTCTCTCCACATGCTCAGTTCTGAGAGATATGTGTGTGTGAAAGCCGTACTTACCCTAAATTGTTGGGAACTCAAAGTTTCTTTTCAGTTGCAAAATCCACTCCATACATTTATATGGGGAGGTACTAGCTCCAACTCGTTTTTACAGTGAAAACTGGAGGAACATCAAACCGGCACTAGGAAACAGACTGAGAAACCAGAGTAAAAGTTTCTCCTGCAACCCGTTCCCTTTGTGCTAGATGAACGAAATTCTCTCCACATGCTCAGCTCTGAGAGATAAGTGTGTGTGAAATCCGTACTTCACCTAGCTTGTTGGGAACACAAAGTTTCTTTTCAGTTGCAAAGTCCACTCCATACATATATATGGGGAGGTACGATCCAAAACTCGGTTTACAATGAAAACTGCAGGAAATTCAAACAGGCACTAGGAAACAGAGTGAGAATCCAGAGTAAAAGTTTCACCTGCAACCCGTTCCCTTTGTGCTAGATGAACGAACGACTCTCCACATGCTCAGTTCTGAGAGATAATTGTGTGTGGAAGCCGTCCTTCACCTAGCTTGTTGTGAACCCAAAGTATCTTTACAGTTGCAAACTCCACTCCATACATATACATGGGGAGGTACTAGCTCCAACTCTGTTAACAGTGAAAACTGCAGGAACTTCAAACCGGCACTAGGAAACAGACTGAGAAACCACAGTAAAAGTTTCCCCTGCAAACCGTTCCCTTTGTGATAGATGAACGAACTTCTCTCCACATGCTCAGTTCTGAGAGATAAGTGTGTGCGAAAGCCGTCCTTCACCTAGCTTGTTGGGAACACAAAGTTTGTTTTCAGTTGCAAACTCCACTCCATACATATATAAGGGGAGGTACTAGCTCCAACTCGGTTTTACAGTGAAAACTGCAGGAACTTCAAACCGGCACTAGGAAACAGACTGAGAAACCAGAGTAAAAGTTTCTCATGCCACCCGTTCCCTTTGTGCTAGATGAACGAACTTCTCTCCACATGCTCAATTCTGAGAGATAAGTGTGTGTGAAAGCCCTCCTTCACCTATCTTGTTGGGAACCCAAAGTTTCTTTTCACTTGCAAACTCTACTCTATACATATATATGGGGAGGTACTAGCTCCAACACGGTTTTACAGTGAAAACTGCAGGAACTTCATACCGGCAGTAGGAATCAGACTGAGAAACCAGAGTAATAATTTCCCCTGCAACCCATTCCTTTTGGGCTAGATGAACGAAAGTCTCACCAATGCTCAGTTCTGAGAGATAAGTGTGTGTGAAAGCGGTTCTTAAACTAACTTGTTGGGAACACAAAGATTCTTTTCAGTTGCAAACTCCACTCCATACATATATATGGTGAGGTACTAGCTCCAACTCGATTTTACAGTGAAAACTGCAGGAAAATCAAACTGGCACTAGAAAACAGACTGAGAACCCAGAGTAAAAGTTTCTCCTGCAACCCGTTCCCTTTGTGCTAGATGAACGAACGTCTCTCCACATGCTCAGATCTGAGAGATAATTGTGTGTGAAAGCCGTCCTTCACATACTTTGTTGGGAACACAAAGTTTCTTTTCAGTTGCAAACTCCACTCCATACATATATATGGGGAGGTAATAGCTCCAACTCTGTTTTAGAGCTAAAACTGCAGGAACTTCAAACCGGCACTAGGAAACATACTGAGAAACCAGAGAAAAATTTCTCCTGCAACCCGTTCCCTTTGTGCTAGATGAACGAACGTCTCTCCACATGCTCAGTTCTGAGATATTTGTGTGTGTGAAAGCAGTCCTTCACCTAGCTTGTTAGGAACACAAAGTTTCTTTTCAGTTGCAAACACCACTCCATACATATATATGGGGAGTTACTAGATCCAAATCGTTTTTACAGTGAAAACTGCAGGAACTTCAAACCGGCACTAGGAAACAGACTGAGAAACCAGAGTAAAAGTTTCCCTGCAAACCTTTCCCTTTGTGCTAGATGAACGAACGTCTCTCCACATGCTCAGTTCTGAGAGATAATTGTGTATGAAAGCCGTCCTTCACCTAGCTTGTTGGGACCCCAAAGTTTCTTTTCACTTGCAAAATCCACTCCATACATATATATGGGGATGTACTAGCTTCAACACGGTTTTACAGTGAAAACTGCAGGAACTTCATACCGGCAGTAGGAAACACACTGAGAAACCAGAGTAAAAGTTTCTCCTGCAAACCTTTCCCTTTGTGCTAGATGAACGATAGTCTCTCCACATGCTCAATTCTGAGAGATAAGTGTGTGTGAATGCCGTTCTTCACATAATTTGTTGGGAACACAAAGTTTCTTTTCAGTTGCAAAATCCACTCCATACTTATATAAGGGGAGGTACTAGCTCCAACTCGGTTTTACAGTGAAAACTGCAGGAACTTCAAACTGACAATAGGAAACAGACTTAGAAACCAGAGTAAAACTTTCTCCTGCAACCCGTTCCCTTTTTGCTAGATGAACGAACGTCTCTCCACATGCTCAGTTCTGAGAGATATGTGTGTGTGAAAGCCGTCCTTCACCTAGCTTGTTGGGAACACAAAGTTTCTTTTCAGTTGCAAACTCCACTCCATACTTATATAAGTTGAGGTACTAGCTCCAACTCGGTTTTACAGTGAAAACTGCAGGAACTTCAAACTGACAATAGGAAACTGACTTAGAAACCAGAGTAAAAGTTTCTCCTGTAACCCGTTCCTTTGTGCAAGATGAACGAACGTGTCTCCAAATGCTCAGTTCTGAGAGATGTGTGTGTGTGAAATCCGTACTTCAACTAGCTTGTTGGGAACCCAAAGTTTCTTTTCAGTTGCAAAATCCACTCCATACGTATATATGGGGAGGTACGATCCAAAACTCGGTTTACAATGAAAACTGCAGGAACTTCAAACAGGCACTAGGAAACAGAGTGAGAATCTAGAGTAAAAGTTTCACCTGCAACCCGTTCCCTTTGTGCTAGATGAACGAACGTCTCTCCACATGCTCAGTTCTGAGAGATAATTGTGTGTGAAAGCCGTCCTTCACATAGCTTGTTGGGAACCCAAAGTATCTTTACAGTTGCAAATTCCAATCCATACATATATATGGGGAGGTACTAGATCCAACACGGTTTTACAGTGAAAACAGCAGGAACTTCAAACCGGCACTAGGAAACAGACTGAGAAACCAGAGTAAAAGTTTCTCCTGCAATCCTTTCCCTTTGTGCTAGATGAACGAACGTCTCTCCACATGCTCAGTTCTGAGAGATAAGTGTGTATGAAAGCCGTCCTTCACCTAGCTTGTTGGGAACACAAAGTTTCTTTTCACTTGCAAAATCCACTCCATACACATATATGGGGAGGTACTAGCTTCAACACGGTTTTACAGTGAAAACTGCAGGAACTTCATACCGGCAGTAGGAAACACACTGAGATACCAGAGTAAAAGTTTCTCCTGCAAACCTTTCCCTTTGTGCTAGATGAACGATCGACTCTCCACATGCTCAATTCTGAGAGATAAGTGTGTGTGAATGCCGTACTTCACATAATTTGTTGGGAACACAAAGTTTCTTTTCAGTTGCAAACTCCACTCCATACATATATATGGGGAGGTACTAGCTCCAAATCGGTTTTACAGTGAAAACTGCAGGAAATTCAAACTGGCACTAGGAAACAGACTGAGAAACCAGAGTAAAAGTTTCACCTGCACCCGTTCCCTTTGTGCTAGATGAACGAACGTCTCTCCACATGCTCAGTTCTGAGAGATATGTGTGTGTGAAAGCCGTCCTTCACCTAGCTTGTTGGGAACACAAAGTTTCTTTTCAGTTGCAAACTCCACTCCATACTTATATAAGTTGAGGTACTAGCTCCAACTCGGTTTTACAGTGAAAACTGCAGGAACTTCAAACTGACAATAGGAAACAGACTTAGAAACCAGAGTAAAAGTTTCTCCTGTAACCCGTTCCTTTGTGCAAGATGAACGAACGTGTCTCCAAATGCTCAGTTCTGAGAGATGTGTGTGTGTGAAATCCGTACTTCAACTAGCTTGTTGGGAACCCAAAGTTTCTTTTCAGTTGCAAAATCCACTCCATACATATATATGGGGAGGTACAATCCAAAACTCGGTTTACAATGAAAACTGCAGGAACTTCAAACAGGCACTAGGAAACAGAGTGAGAATCCAGAGTAAAAGTTTCACCTGCAACCCGTTCCCTTTGTGCTAGATGAACGAACGTCTCTCCACATGCTCAGTTCTGAGAGATAATTGTGTGTGAAAGCCGTCCTTCACCTAGCTTGTTGGGAACCCAAAGTATCTTTACAGTTGCAAACTCCAATCCATACATATATATGGGGAGGTACTAGATCCAACACGGTTTTACAGTGAAAACTGCAGGAACTTCAAACCGGCACTAGGAAACAGACTGAGAAACCAGAGTAAAAGTTTCTCCTGCATACCTTTTCCTTTGTGCTAGATGAACGAACGTCTCTCCACATGCTCAGTTCTGAGAGATAAGTGTGTATGAAAGCCGTCCTTCACCTAGCTTGTTGGGACCTCAAAGTTTCTTTTCACTTGCAAACTCCACTCCATACATATATATGGGTAGGTACTAGCTTCAACACGGTTTTACAGTGAAAACTGCAGGAACTTCATACCGGCAGTAGGAAACAGACTGAGATACCAGAGTAAAATTTCTCCTGCAAACCGTTCCCTTTGTGCTAGATGAACGATCGTCTCTCCACATGCTCAGTTCTGAGACATAAGTGTGTGTGAATGCCGTTCTTCACATAATTTGTTGGGAACACAAAGTTTCTTTTCAGTTGCAAACTCCACTCCATACATATATATGGGGAGGTAATAGCTCCAACACTGTTTTAGAGTTAAAACTGAAGGAACTTCAAACCGGCACTAGGAAACAGACTGAGAAACCAGAGCAAAAATTTCTCCTGCAACCCGTTCCCTTTGTGCTAGATGAACGAACGTCTCTCCACATGATCAGTTCTGAGAGATAAGTGTGTGTGAAAGCCGTCCTTCACCTAGCTTGTTGGGACCCCAAAGTTTCTTTTCACTTGCAAACTCCACTCCATACATATATATGGGGAGGTACTAGCTCCAAATCGGTTTTACAGTGAAAACTGCAGGAAATTCAAACTGGCACTAGGAAACAGACTGAGAAACCAGAGTAAAAGTTTCACCTGCACCCGTTCCCTTTGTGCTAGATGAACGAACTTCTCTCCACATGCTCAGTTCTGAGAGATATGTGTGTGTGAAAGCCGTCCTTCACCTAGCTTGTTGGGAACACAAAGTTTCTTTTCAGTTGCAAACTCCATTCCATACATATATATGGGGAGGTACTAGCTCCAACTCGGTTTTACAGTGAAAACTGCAGGAACTTCAAACTGACAATAGGAAACAGACTTAGAAACCAGAGTAAAAGTTTCTCCTGTAACCCGTTCCTTTGTGCAAGATGAACGAACGTCTCTCCAAATGCTCAGTTCTGAGAGATGTGTGTGTGTGAAATCCGTACTTCAACTAGCTTGTTGGGAACCCAAAGTTTCTTTTCAGTTGCAAAATCCACTCCATACATATATATGGGGAGGTACGATCCAAAACTCGGTTTACATTGAAAACTGCAGGAACTTCAAACAGGCACTAGGAAACAGAGTGAGAATCCAGAGTAAAAGTTTCACCTGCAACCCGTTCCCTTTGTGCTAGATGAAAGAACGTCTCTCCACATGCTCAGTTCTGAGAGATAATTGTGTGTGAAAGCCGTCCTTCACCTAGCTTGTTGGGAACCCAAAGTATCTTTACAGTTGCAAACTCCAATCCATACATATATATGGGGAGGTACTAGATCCAACACGGTTTTACAGTGAAAACAGCAGGAACTTCAAACCGGCACTAGGAAACAGACTAAGAAACCAGAGTAAAAGTTTCTCCTGCATACCTTTTCCTTTGTGCTAGATGAACGAACGTCTCTCCACATGCTCAGTTCTGAGAGATAATTGTGTATGAAAGCCGTCCTTCACCTAGCTTGTTGGGACCTCAAAGTTTCTTTTCACTTGCAAACTCCACTCCATACATATATATGGGGAGGTACTAGCTTCAACACGGTTTTACAGTGAAAACTGCAGGAACTTCATACCGGCAGTAGGAAACAGACTGAGATACCAGAGTAAAAGTTTCTACTGCAAACCGTTCCCTTTGTGCTAGATGAACGATCGTCTCTCCACATGCTCAGTTCTGAGACATAAGTGTGTGTGAATGCCGTTCTTCACATAATTTGTTTGGAACACAAAGTTTCTTTTCAGTTGCAAACTCCACTCCATACATATATATGGGGAGGTAATAGCTCCAACACTGTTTTAGAGTTAAAACTGCAGGAACTTCAAACCGGCACTAGGAAACAGACTGAGAAACCAGAGCAAAAATTTCTCCTGCAACACGTTCCCTTTGTGCTAGATGAACGAACGTCTCTCCACATGATCAGTTCTGAGGGATAAGTGTGTGTGAAAGCCGTCCTTCACCTAGCTTGTTGGGACCCCAAAGTTTCTTTTCACTTGCAAACTCCACTCCATACATATATATGTGGAGGTACAAGCTCCAACTCGGTTTTACAGTGAAAACTGCAGGAAATTCAAACTGGCACTAGGAAACAGACTGAGAAACCAGAGTAAAACTTTCTCCTGCAACCCATTCCCTTTGTGCTAGATGAACGAACGTCTCTCCACATGCTCAGTTCTGAGATATTTGTGTGTGTGAAAGCAGTCCTTCACCTAGCTTGTTAGGAACACAAAGTTTCTTTTCAGTTGCAAACCCCACTCCATACATATATATGGGGAGTTACTAGATCCAAATCGTTTTTACAGTGAAAACTGCAGGAACTTCAAACCGGCACTAGGAAACAGACTGAGAAACCAGAGTAAAAGTTTCTCCTGCAAACCTTTCCCTTTGTGCTAGATGAACGAACGTCTCTCCACATGCTCAGTTCTGAGAGATAAGTGTGTATGAAAGCCGTCATTCACCTAGCTTGTTGGGACCCCAAAGTTTCTTTTCACTTGCAAAATCCACTCCATACATATATATGGGGATGTACTAGCTTCAAAACGGTTTTACAGTGAAAACTGCAGGAACTTCATACCGGCAGTAGGAAACACACTGAGAAACCAGAGTAAAAGTTTCTCCTGCAAACCTTTCCCTTTGTGCTAGATGAACGATCGTCTCTCCACATGCTCAATTCTGAGAGATAAGTGTGTGTGAATGCCGTTCTTCACATAATTTGTTGGGAACACAAAGTTTCTTTTCAGTTGCAAACTCCACTCCATACATATATATGGGGAGGTACTAGCTCCAAATCGGTTTTACAGTGAAAACTGCAGGAAATTCAAACTGGCACTAGGAAACAGACTGAGAAACAAGAGTAAAAGTTTCACCTGCACCCGTTCCCTTTGTGCTAGATGAACGAACGTCTCTCCACATGCTCAGTTCTGAGAGATATGTGTGTGTGAAAGCCGTCCTTCACCTAGCTTGTTGGGAACACAAAGTTTCTTTTCAGTTGCAAACACCACTCCATACTTATATAAGGGGAGGTACTAGCTCCAACTCGGTTTTACAGTGAAAACTGCAGGAACTTCAAACTGACAATAGGAAACAGACTTAGAAACCAGAGTAAAAGTGTTTCCTGCAACCCGTTCCCTTGGTGCTAGATGAACGAACGTCTCTCCAAATGCTCAGTTCTGAGAGATGTGTGTGTGTGAAATCCGTACTTCAACTAGCTTGTTGGGAACCCAAAGTTTCTTTTCAGTTGCAAAATCCACTCCATACATATATATGGGGAGGTACGATCCAAAACTCGGTTTACAATGAAAACTGCAGGAACTTCAAACAGGCACTAGGAAACAGAGTGAGAATCCAGAGTAAAAGTTTCACCTGCAACCCGTTCCCTTTGTGCTAGATGAAAGAACGTCTCTCCACATGCTCAGTTCTGAGAGATAATTGTGTGTGAAAGCCGTCCTTCACCTAGCTTGTTGGGAACCCAAAGTATCTTTACAGTTGCAAACTCCAATCCATACATATATATGGGGAGGTACTAGATCCAACACGGTTTTACAGTGAAAACAGCAGGAACTTCAAACAGGCACTAGGAAACAGACTGAGAAACCAGAGTAAAAGTTTCTCCTGCATACCTTTTCCTTTGTGCTAGATGAACGAACGTCTCTCCACATGCTCAGTTCTGAGAGATAAGTGTGTATGAAAGCCGCCTTCACCTAGCTTGTTGGGACCTCAAAGTTTCTTTTCACTTGCAAACTCCACTCCATACATATATATGGATAGGTACTAGCTTCAACACGGTTTTACAGTGAAAACTGCAGGAACTTCATACCGGCAGTAGGAAACAGACTGAGATACCAGAGTAAAAGTTTCTCCTGCAAACCGTTCCCTTTTTGCTAGATGAACGATCGTCTCTCCACATGCTCAGTTCTGAGAGATAAGTGTGTGTGAATGCCGTTCTTCACATAATTTGTTGGGAACACAAAGTTTCTTTTCAGTTGCAAACTCCACTCCATACATATATATGGGGAGGTACTAGCTCCAAATCGGTTTTACAGTGAAAACTGCAGGAAATTAAAACTGGCACTAGGAAACAGACTGAGAAACCATAGTAAAAGTTTCACCTGCACCCGTTCCCTTTGTGCTAGATGAACGAACGTCTCTCCACATGCTCAGTTCTGAGAGATATGAGTGTGTGAAAGCCGTACTTCACCTAGCTTGTTGGGAACTCAAAGTTTCTTTTCAGTTGCAAACTCCACTCCATACATATATATGGGGAGGTACTAGCTCCAACTCGGTTTTACAGTGAAAACTGCAGGAACTTCAAACTGACAATAGGAAACAGACTTAGAAATCAGAGTAAAAGTTTCTCCTGTAACCCGTTCCTTTGTGCAAGATGAACGAACGTCTCTCCAAATGCTCAGTTCTGAGAGATGTGTGTGTGTGAAAGCCGTACTTCAACTAGCTTGTTGGGAACACAAAGTTTTATTTCAGTTGCAAAATCCACTCCATACATATATATGGGGAGGTACGATCCAAAACTCGGTTTACAATGAAAACTGCAGGAACTTCAAACAGGCACTAGGAAACAGAGTGAGAATCCAGAGTAAAAGTTTCACCTGCAACCCGTTCCCTTTGTGCTAGATGAACGAAAGTCTCTCCACATGCTCAGTTCTGAGAGATAATTGTGTGTGAAAGCCGTCCTTCACCTAGCTTGTTGGGAACCCAAACTATCTTTAAAGTGGCAAACTCCAATCCATACATATATATTGGGAGGTACTAGATCCAACACGGTTTTACATTGAAAACTGCAGGAACTTCATACCGGCAGTAGGAAACAGACTGAAAAACCAGAGTAAAAGTTTCTCCTGCAACCCGTTCCAATTGTGCTAGATGAACGAACGTCTCTCCACATGCTCAGTTCTGAGAGATAAGTGTGTGTGAAAGCCGTTCTTCACCTAACTTGTTGGGAACACAAAGTTTCTTTTCAGTTGAAAACTTCAATCCATACATATATATGGGGAGGTACTAGCTCCAACTCGGTTTTACACTGAAAACTGCAGGAATTTCAACCCAGAACTAGGAAACTGACTGAGAAAACAGAGTAAAAGTTTTTCCTGCAACCCGTTCCCTTTGTGCTAGATGAACGAAAGTCTCTCCACATGCTCAGTTCTGAGAGATAAGTGTGTGTGAAAGCCGTCCTTAACCTAGCTTGTTGGGAACACAAAGTTTATTTTCAGATGCAAAATCCTCTCCATAGATATATATGCGGAGGTACTAGCTCCAACTCGGTTTTACAGTGCAAACTGCAGGATCTTCAAACCGGCACTAGGAAACAGACTGAGAAACCAGAGTAAAAGTTTCTCCTGCAAACTTTTCCCTTTGTGCTAGATGAACGAACGTCTCTCCACATGCTCAGTTCTGAGAGATAAGTGTGTATGAAAGCCGTCCTTCACCTAGCTTGTTGGGACCCCAAAGTTACTTTTCACTTGCAAACTCCACTCCATACATATATATGGGGAGGTACTAGCTCCAACTCGGTTTTACAGTGAAAACTGGGGGAACATCAAACCGGAACTAGGAAACAGACTGAGAAACCACAGTAAAAGTTTCACCTGCACCCGTTCCATTTGTGCTAGATGAACGAACGTCTCTCCACATGCTCAGTTCTGAGAGATATGTGTGTGTGAAAGCCGTCCTTCACCTAGCTTGTTGGGAACACAAAGTTTCTTTTCAGTTGCAAACACCACTCCATACATATATATGGGGCGGTACTAGCTCCAACTCGGTTTTACAGTGAAAACTGCAGGAACTTCAAACCGGCAGTAGGAAAAAGACTGAGAACCCAGAGTAAAGTATTTCCTGCAACCCGTTCCCTTTGTGCTAGATGAACGAACGTCTCTCCACATGCTCAGTTCTGAGAGATAAGTGTGTGGAAACCGTCCTTAACCTAGCTTGTTGGGAACACAAAGTTTCTTTTCACTTGCAAACTCCAATCCATACATATATATGGTGAGGTACAAGCTCCAACTCGGTTTTACAGTGAAAACTGCAGGAATTTCAACCCGGAACTAGGAAACTGACTGAGAAAACAGAGTAAAATTTTTTCCGGCAACCCGTTCCATTTGTGCTAGATGAACGATCGTCTCTCCACATGCTCAGTTCTGAGAGATATGTGTGTGTGAAAGCCGTCCTTCACCTAGCTTGTTGGGAACACAAAGTTTCTTTTCAGTTGCAAACTCCACTCCATACATATATATATGGGGAGGTACTAGCTCCAACTCGGTTTTACAGTGAAAACTGCAGGAACTTCAAACCGGCATTAGGAAAAAGACAGAGAAACCAGAGTAAAGTATTTCCGGCAACCCGTTCCCTTTGTGCTAGAAGAACGAACGTCTCTCCACATGCTCAGTTCTGAGAGATAAGTGTGTGGGAAACCGTCCTTAACCTAGCTTGTCGGGAACACAATGTTTCTTTTCACTTGCAAACTCCAATCCATACATATATATGGTGAGGTACAAGCTGCAACTCGGTTTTACAGTGAAAACTGGAGGAACATCAAACCGGCACTAGGAAACAGAATGAGAAACCAGAGTAAAAGTTTCTCCTGCAACCCGTTCCCTTTGTGCTAGATGAACGAACTTCTCTCCACATGCTCAGCTCTGAGAGATAAGTGTGTGTGAAATCCGTACTTCACCTAGCTTGTTGGGAACACAATGTTTCTTTTCAGTTGCAAAATCCACTCCATACATATATATGGGGAGGGACGATCCAAAACTCGGTTTACAATGAAAACTGCAGGAAATTCAAACAGGCACTAGGAAACTGAGTGAGAATCCAGAGTAAAAGTTTCACCTGCAACCCGTTCCCTTTGTGCTAGATGAACGAACGTCTCTCCACATGCTCAGTTCTGAGAGATATGTGTGTTTGAAAGCCGTCCTTCACCTAGCTTGTTGGGAACACAAAGTTTCTTTTCAGATGCAAACTCCACTCCATACATATATATGGGGAGGTACTAGCTCCAACTCGGTTTTACAGTGAAAACTGCAGGAAGTTCAAACGGGCAGTAGGAAAAAGGCTGAGAAACCAGAGTAAATGTTTTTCCTGCAACCCGTTCCCTTTGTGCTAGATGAACGAATGTCTCTCCACATGCTCAGTTCTGAGGGATAAGTGTGTGTGAAAGACTTCCTTAAACTAGCTTGTTGAGAACACTAAGATTCTTTTCAGATGCAAACTCCACACCATACAAATATATGGGGAGGAACTAGATCCAACTCGCTTTTACAGTGAAAACTGCAGGAACTTCAAACCGGCACTAGGAAACAGACTGAGAATCCAGAGTAAAAGTTTCACCTGCAACCCGTTCCCTTTGTGCTAGATGAACGAACGTCTCTCCACATGCTCAGTTCTGAGAGATATGTGTGTGTGAAAGCCGTTCTTACCCTAACTTGTTGGGAACTCAAAGTTTCTTTTCAGTTGCAAAATCCACTCCATACATATATATGGGGAGGTACTAGCTCCAACTCGGTTTTACAGTGAAAACTGGAGGAACATCAAACCGGCACTAGGAAACAGACTGAGAAACCAGAGTAAAAGTTTCTCCTGCAACCCGTTCCCTTTGTGCTAGATGAACGAACTTCTCTCCACATGCTCAGCTCTGAGAGATAAGTGTGTGTGAAATCCGTACTTCACCTAGCTTGTTGGGAACACAAAGTTTCTTTTCAGTTGCAAAATCCACTCCATACATATATATGGGGAGGTACGATCCAAAACTCGGTTTACAATGAAAACTGCAGGAAATTCAAACAGGCACTAGGAAACAGAGTGAGAATCCAGAGTAAAAGTTTCACCTGCAACCCGTTCCCTTTGTGCTAGATGAACGAACGTCTCTCCACATGCTCAGTTCTGAGAGATAATTGTGTGTGAAAGCCGTCCTTCACCTAGCTTGTTGTGAACCCAAAGTATCTTTACAGTTGCAAACTCCACTCCATACATATATATGGGGAGGTACTAGCTCCAACTCGGTTAACAGTGAAAACTGCAGGAACTTCAAACCGGCACTAGGAAACAGACTGAGAAACCAGAGTAAAAGTTTCTCCTGCAAACCGTTCCCTTTGTGATAGATGAACGAACTTCTCTCCACATGCTCTGTTCTGAGAGATAAGTGTGTGCGAAAGCCGTCCTTCACCTAGCTTGTTGGGAACACAAAGTTTCTTTTCAGTTGCAAACTCCACTCCATACATATATATGGGGAGGTACTAGCTCCAACTCGGTTTTACAGTGAAAACTGCAGGAACTTCAAACCGGCACTAGGAAACAGACTGAGAAACCAGAGTAAAAGTTTCGCATGCCACCCATTCCCTTTGTGCTAGATGAACGAACTTCTCTCCACATGCTCAATTCTGAGAGATAAGTGTGTGTGAAAGCCGTCCTTCACCTAGCTTGTTGGGAACCCAAAGATTCTTATCACTTGCAAACTCTACTCCATACATATATATGGGGAGGTACTAGCTCCAACACGGTTTTACAGTGAAAACTGCAGGAACTTCATACCGGCAGTAGGAATCAGACTGAGAAACCAGAGTAATAATTTCCCCTGCAACGCATTCCTTTTGGGCTAGATGAACGAAAGTCTCACCAATGCTCAGGTCTGAGAGATAATTGTGTGTGAATGCCGTTCTTCACATAATTTGTTGGGAACACAAAGTTTCTTTTCAGTTGCCAACTCCACTCCATACATATATATGGGGAGGTACTAGCTCCAAATCGGTTTTACAGTGAAAACTGCAGGAAATTCAAACTGGCACTAGGAAACAGACTGAGAAACCAGAGTAAAAGTTTCACCTGCACCCGTTCCCTTTGTGCTAGATGAACGAACGTCTCTCCACATGCTCAGTTCTGAGAGATATGTGTGTATGAAAGCCGTCCTTCACCTAGCTTGTTGGGAACACAAAGTTTCTTTTCAGTTGCAAACTCCACTCCATACATATATATTAGGGGAGGTACTAGCTCCAACTCGGTTTTACAGTGAAAACTGCAGGAACTTCAAACTGACAATAGGAAACAGACTTAGAAATCAGAGTAAAAGTTTCTCCTGTAACCCGTTCCTTTGTGCAAGATGAACGAACGTCTCTCCAAATGCTCAGTTCTGAGAGATGTGTGTGTGTGAAAGCCGTACTTCAACTAGCTTGTTGGGAACACAAAGTTTATTTTCAGATGCAAAATCCTCTCCATAGATATATATGCGGAGGTACTAGCTCCAACTATGTTTTACAGTGCAAACTGCAGGATCTTCAAACCGGAACTAGGAAACAGACTGAGAAACCAGAGTAAAAGTTTCTCCTGCAAACTTTTCCCTTTGTGCTAGATGAACGAACGTCTCTCCACATGCTCAGTTCTGAGAGATAAGTGTGTATGAAAGCCGTACTTCACCTAGCTTGTTGGGACCCCAAAGTTTCTTTTCACTTGCAAACTCCACTCCATACATATATATGGGGAGGTACTAGATTCAACACGGTTTTACAGTGAAAACTGCAGGAACTTCATACCGGCAGTAGGAAACAGACTGAGAATCCAGAGTAAAAGTTTCTCCTGCAAACCGTTCCCTTTGTGCTAGATGAACGATCGTCTCTCCACATGCTCAGTTCTGAGAGATAAGTGTGTGTGAATGCCGTTCTTCACATAATTTGTTGGGAACACAAAGTTTCTTTTCAGTTGCAAACTCCACTCCATACTTATATATGGGGAGGTACTAGCTCCAAATCCGTTTTACAGTGAAATCTGCAGGAAATTAAAACTGGCACTAGGAAACAGACTGAGAAATCAGAGTAAAAGTTTCACCTGCACCCGTTCCCTTTGTGCTAGATGAACGAAAGTCTCTCCACATGCTCAGTTCTGAGAGATATGTGTGTGTGAAAGCCGTCCTTCACCTAGCTTGTTGGGAACACAAAGTTTCTTTTCAGTTGCAAACTCCACTCCATACATATATATGGGGAGGTACTAGCTCCAACTCGGTTTTACAGTGAAAACTGCAGGAACTTCAAACCGGCAGTAGGAAAAAGACTGAGAAACCAGAGTAAAGTATTTCCTGCAACCCGTTCCCTTTGTGCTAGATGAACGAACGTCTCTCCACATGCTCAGTTCTGAGAGATAAGTGTGTGGAAACCGTCCTTAACCTAGCTTGTTGGGAACACAAAGTTTCTTTTCACTTGCAAACTCCAATCCATACATATATATGGTGAGGTACAAGCTCCAACTCGGTTTTACAGTGAAAACTGCAGGAAGTTCAAACCGGCAGTAGGAAAAAGGCTGAGAAACCAGAGAAAATGTTTTTCCTGCAACCCGTTCCCTTTGTGCTAGATGAACGAACGTCTCTCCACATGCTCAGTTCTGAGAGATAAGTGTCTGTGAAAGCCTTCCTTCACCTAGCTTGTTGGGAACACTAAGATTCTTTTCAGTTGCAAACTCCACACCATACAAATATATGGGGAGGAACTAGATACAACTCTCTTTTACAGTGAAAACTGCAGAACTTCAAACCGGCACTAGGAAACAGACTGAGAATCCAGAGTAAAAGTTTCACCTGCATCCCGTTCCATTTGTGCTAGATGAACGAACGTCTCTCCACATGCTCAGTTCTGTGAGATATGTGTGTGTGAGAGCCGTTCTTACCCTAACTTGTTGGGAAATCAAAGTTTCTTTTCAGTTGGAAAATCCACTCCATACATATATATGGGGAGGTACGATCCAAAACTCGGTTTACATTGAAAACTGCAGGAACTTCAAACAGTCACTAGTAAACAGAGTGAGAATCCAGAGTAAAAGTTTCACCTGCAACCCGTTCCCTTTGTGCTAGATGAAAGAACGTCTCTCCACATGCTCAGTTCTGAGAGATAATTGTGTGTGAAAGCCGTCCTTCACCTAGCTTGTTGTGAACCCAAAGTATCTTTACAGATGCAAACTCCAATCCATACATATATATGGGGAGGTACTAGATCTAACACGGTTTTACAGTGAAAACTGCAGGAACTTCATACCGGCAGTAGGAAACAGACTGAGAAACCAGAGTAAAAGTTTCTCCTGCAACCCGTTCCCATTGTGCTAGTTGAACGAACGTCTCTCCACATGCTCAGTTCTGAGAGATAAGTGTGTGTGAAAGCCGTCCTTCACCCAACTTGTTGGGAACACAAAGGTTCTTTTCAGTTCAAAACTCCAATCCATACATATATATGGGGAGGTACTAGCTCCAACTCGGTTTTACACTGAAAACTGCAGGAATTTCAACCCGGAACTAGGAAACTGACTGAGAAAACAGAGTAAAAGTTTTTCCTGCAACCCGTTCCCTTTGTGCTAGATGAACGAACGTCTATCCACATGCTCAGTTCTGACATATAATTGTGTGTGAAAGCTGTAATTCGCCTAGCTTTTTGGGACCCCAAAGTTTCTTTTTAGATGCAAACTCCACTCCATACATATATATGGGGAGGTACTAGCTCCAACTCGATTTTACAGTGAAAATTGCAGGAACTTAAAACCGGCAGTAGGAAACAGACTGAGAATCCAGAGTAAAAGTATTTCCTGCAACCCGTTCCCATTATGCTAGATGAAGGATCGTCTCTCCACATGCTCAGTTCTGAGAGATAAGTGTGTGTGAAAGCAGTCCTTAACCTAGCTTGGGAACACAAAGTATTTTTTCAGATGCAAAATCCTCTCCATAGATATATATGCGGAGGTACTAGCTCCAACTCGGTTTTACAGTGCAAATTGCAGGAACTTCAAACCGGCACTAGAAAACAGACTGAGAAACCAGAGTAAAAGTTTCTCCTGCAACCCGTTCCCTTTGTGCTAGATGAACGAACTTCTCTCCACATGCTCATCTCTGAGAGATAAGTGTGTGTGAAAGCCGTACTTCACCTAGCTTGTTGGGAACACAAAGTTTCTTTTCAGTTGCAAAATCCACTCCATACATATATATGGGGAGGTACGATCCAAAACTCGGTTTACAATGAAAACTGCAGGAACTTCAAACAGGCACTAGGAAACAGAGTGAGAATCCAGAGTAAAAGTTTCACCTGCAACCCTTTCCCATTGTGCTAGATGAAAGAACGTCTCTCCACATGCTCAGTTCTGAGAGATAAATGTGTGTGAAAGCCGTCCTTCATCTAGGTTGTTGTGAACCCAAAGTATCTTTACAGTTGCAAACTCCAATCCATACATATATATGGGGAGGTACTAGATCCAACACGGTTTTACAGTGAAAACTGCAGGAACTTCATACCGGCAGTAGGAAACAGACTGAGAAACCAGAGTAAAAGTTTCTCCTGCAACCCGTTCCCATTGTGCTAGATGAACGAACGTCTCTCCACATGCTCAGTTCTGACAGATAAGTGTGTGTGAAAGCCGTCCTTCACCTAACTTGTTGGGAACACAAAGGTTCTTTTCAGTTGAAAACTCCAATCCATACATATATATGGGGAGGTACTAGCTCCAACTCGGTTTTACACTGAAAACTGCAGGAATTTCAACCCGGAACTAGGAAACTGACTGAGAAAACAGAGTAAAAGTTTTTCCTGCAACCCGTTCCTTTGTGCTAGATGAACGAACGTCTCTCCACATGCTCAGTTCTGACAGATAATTGTGTGTGAAAGCTGTAATTCACCTAGCTTTTTGGGACCCCAAAGTTTCTTTTTAGATGCAAACTCCACTCCATACATATATATGAGGAGGTACTAGCTCCAACTCGATTTTACAGTGAAAATTGCAGGAACTTGAAACCGGCAGTAGGAAACAGACAGAGAATCCAGAGTAAAAGTATTTCCTGCAACCCGTTCCCTTTATGCTAGATGAACGATCGTCTCTGCACATGCTCAGTTCTGAGAGATAAGTGTGTGTGAAAGCAGTCCTTAACCTAGCTTGGGAACACAAAGTTTTTTTTCAGATGCAAAATCCTCTCCATAGATATATATGCGGAGGTACTAGCTCCAACTCGGTTTTACAGTGCAAATTGCAGGAACTTCAAACCGGCACTAGGAAACAGACTGAGAAACCAGAGTAAAATTTTCACCTGCACCCGTTCCTTTTGTGCTAGATGAACGAACTTCTCTCCACATGCTCAGTTCTGAGAGATATGTGTGTGTGAAAGCCGTCCTTCACCTAGCTTGTTGGGAACACAAAGTTTCTTTTCAGTTGCAAACTCCACTCCTTACATATATATGGGAGGTACTAGTTCCAACTCTGTTTTACAGTGAAAACTGCAGGAACTTCAAACCGGCACTAGGAAAGAGACTGAGATTCCGGAGTAAAAGTTTCTCCTGCAACCCGTTCCCTTTGTGCTAGATGAACGAACGTCTCTCCACATGCTCAGTTCTGAGAGATATGTGTGTGTGAAAGCCGTTCTTACCCTAAATTGTTGGGAAATCAAAGTTTCTTTTCAGTTGCAAAATCCACTCCATACATATATATGGGGATGTACTAGCTCCAACTCGGTTTTACAGTGAAAACTGCAGGAACTTCAAACCGGCACTAGGAAACAGACTGAGAATCCAGAGTAAAAGTTTCTCCTGCAACCCGTTCCCTTTGTGCTAGATGAACGAACGTCTCTCCACATGCTCAGTTCTGAGAGATAAGTGTGTGTGAAAGCCGTCCTTCACCTGGCTTTTTGGGACCCCAAATTTTCTTTTCACTTGCAAACTCCCCTCCATACATTTATATGGGGAGGTACTAGCTCCAGCAGTATTTTACAGTGAAAAATGCAGGAACTTCATACCGGCAATAGGAAACAGACTGAAAAAACAGAGTAAAAGTTTTTCCTGCAAACAGTTCCATGTGTGCTAGATGAACGAACTTCTCTCCACATTCTCAGTTCTGAGAGATAAGTGTGTGTGAAAGCCGCCCTTCACTTAGCTTGTTGGGAACCCAAAGTTTCTTTTCACTTGCAAATTTCACTCCATACATATATATGGGGAGGTACTAGCTCCAACTCGGTTTTACAGTGAAAACTGCAGGAAATTCAAACCGGCAGTAGGAAACAGACTGAGAAACCGGAATAAAAGTATTTCCGGCCACCCTTTCCCTTTGTGCTAGATGAACGAACGACTCTCCACATGCTCAGTTCTGAGAGATTAGTGTGTGTGAAACCGTCCTTAACGTAGCTTGTTGGGAACACAAAGTTTCTTTTCAGATGCAAGCTCCACTCCATACATATATATGGGGAGGTACAAGCTCCAACTCGATTTTACAGTGAAAACTGCAGAAATTCATACTGGCACTAGAAAACAGACTGAGAAACCAGAGTAAAAATTTTTCCTGCAACCCGTTCCCTGTGTGCTAGATGAACAAACGTCTCTCCACATGCTCAGTTCTGAGAGAAATGTGTGTGTGAAAGCCGTCCTTCACCTAGCTTGTTGGGACTCCAAAGATTCTTTTCACTTGCAAACACCACTCCATAAATATATATGGGGAAGTACTAGGTCCAACACTGTTTTACAATGAAAACTGCAGGAATTTCATATCGGCAGTAGAAAACAGACTGAGAAACCAGAGTAATAGTTTCTACTGCAACCCATTCTCTTTGTGCTAGATGAACGAACGTCTCTCCACATGCTCAGTTCTGAGAGATAAGTGTGTGTGAAAGCCGTTGTTCACCTAACTTGTTGGGAACACAAAGATTCTTTTCAGTTGCAAACTCCACTCCATACATATATATGGGGAGGTACTAGCTCCAACTCGATTTTACAGTGAAAACTGCAGGAAATTCAAACTGACACTAGAAAACAGACTGAGAAACCAGAGTAATAGTTTCTACTGCAACCCTTTCCCTTTGTGCTAGATGAACGAACTTCTCTCCACATGCTCAGTTCTCAGAGATAAGTGTGTGTGAAAGCCGTTGTTCACCTAACTTGTTGGGAACACAAAGATTCTTTTCAGTTGCAAACTCCACTCCTTACATATATATGGGGAGGTACTAGCTCCAACTCGATTTTACAGTGAAAACTGCAGGAAATTCAAATTGACACTAGAAAACAGACTGAGAAACCAGAGTAAAAGTTTCTCCTGCATCCCGTTCCCTTTGTGCAAGATGAACGAACGTCTCTCCACATGCTCAGTTCTGAGAGATATGTGTGTGTGAAAGCCGTCCTTCACCTAGCTTGTTGGGAACACAAAGTTTCTATTCAGTTGCAAAATCCACTTCATACACATATATGGGGAGGTTCTAGCTCCAACTTGGTTTTAGAGTGAAAATTGCAGGAACTTCAAACCGGCACTAGGAAACAGAATGAGAATCCAGAGTAAAGTTTCTCCTGCAAACCGTTCCTTTGGGCTTGATGAACGAACGTCTCTCCACATGCTCAGGTTTGAGAGTTAAGTGTGTGTGAAAGCCGTCCTTCACCTAGCTTTTTGGGAACCCAAAGGTTCTTTTCACTTGCAAATTCCACTCCATATATATATATGGGAAGGTACTAGCTCCAACACTGTTTTACAGTGAAAACTGCAGGAACTTCATACCGGAAATAGGAAAAACACTGAGAAACCAGAGTAAAAGTTTCTCCTGCAACCAATTCCCTCTGTGCTAGATGAACGAACTTCCCTACACATGCTCAGTTCTGAGAGATAAGTGTGTGTGAAAGCCGTCCTTCACCTAGCTTGATGGGAACACAAAGTTTCTTTTCAGTTGCAAACTCCACTCCATACATATATATGGGGAGGTACTAGCTCCAACTAGGTTTTACAGTGATAACTGCAGGAACTTCAAACCGGCACTAGGAAACAGACTGAGAAACCAGAGAAATAGTTTCTCCTGCAAACCGTTCCCTTTGTGCTAGATGAACGAAGGTCTCTCCACATGCTCACTTCTGACAGATAAGTGTGTGTGAAATCCGTCCTTCACCTAGCTTGTTGGGAACACAAAGTTTCTTTTCAGCTGCAAACTCCACTCCATACATATACATGGGGAGGTACTATTTCCAACTCTGTTTTACAATGAAAACTGCTGGAACTTCAAACCGGCACTAGGGAACAGTCTGAGAAACCAGAGTAAAAGTTTCTCCTGCAACCCGTTCCCTTTGTGCTAGATGAACGAACGTCTCTCCACATGCTCAGTTCTGAGAGATAAGTTTGTGTGAAACCGTCCTTAACCTAGCTTGTTGGGAACACAAAGTTTCTTTTCAGTTGCAAACTCCACTTCATACATATATATGGGGAGATACTAGCTCCAACTTGGTTTTAGAGTGAAAACTGCAGGAACTTCAAACCGGCACTAGGAATCAGACGGAGAATACAGAGTAAAAGTTTCTCCTGTAACCCGTTCCCTGTGTGCTAGATGAACGAACGTCTCTCCACATGCACAGTTCAGAGAGATAAGTGTGCGTGAAAGCCGTCCTTCACCTAGCTTGATGGGAACACAAAGTTTCTTTTCAGTTGCAAACTCCACTCCATACATATATATGGGGAGGTACTAGTTCCAACTCGGATTTACAGTGATAAATGCAGGAACTTCAAACTGGCACTAGGAAACAGACTGAGAAACCAGAGTAATAGTTTCTCCTGCAAACCGTTCCATTTGTGCTAGATGAACGAATGTCTCTCCACATGCTCAGTTCTGAGAGATAAGTGTGTGTGAAACCGTCCTTTACCTAGCTTGTTGGTAACACAAAGATTCTTTTCAGATGCAAACCCCACTCCATACATATATATGGGGAGGTACTAGCTCCAACTCGGTTTTACAGTGAAAACTGCAGGAACTTCAAACCGGCAATAGGAAACAGACTGAGAATCCAGAGTAATTGATTCTACTGCAACCCTTTCCCTTTGTGCTAGATGAACGAACTTCTCTCCACATGCTAAGTTCTGAGAGATAAGTATGTGTGAAATAAGTCCTTCACCTAGCTTGTTGGGAACACAAAGTTACTTTTCACTTGCAAACTCTACTCCATACATATATATTGGGTGGTACTAGCTCCAACAAGGTTTTACAGTGAAAAATGCAGGAACTTCATACAGGCAGTAGGAAACAGACTGAGAAACCAGAGTAATAATTTCTCCTGCAAACCGTTCCCTTTGTCCTAGATGAACGAACGTCTCTCCACATGCTCAGATCTGAGAGATAAGTGAGTTAGAATGCCTTTCTTCACATAATTTGTTGGGAACACAAAGTTTCTTTTCAGTTGCAAACTCCACTCCATACATATATATGGGGAGGTACTAGCTTCAAATCTGTTTTACAGTGAAAACTGCAGGATATTCAAATTGGCACTAGGAAACAGACTGAAAAAACAGAGTAAAAGTATTTCCTGCAACCCGTTCCCTTTGTGCTAGATGAACGAACGTCTCTCCACATGCTCAGTTCTGAGAGATAAGTGTGTGTGAAAGCCGTCCTTCTCCTAGCATGTTGGGAACCCATAGATCCTTTTCAGTTGCAAACTCCACTCCATACATATATGTGGGGATTTACTAGCTCCAACACAGTTTTACAGTGAAAACTGCAGGAACTTCATAAGGGCAGTATCTAACAGACTGAGAAACCATAGTAAAATATTCTCCTGCATCCCGTTCCCATTGTGCTAGATGAACGAACGTCTCTCCACATGCTCAGTTCTGAGAGATAAGTGTGTGTGAAAGCCATCCTTCACCTAACTTGTTGGGAACACAAAGTTTCTTTTCAGTTGAAAACTCCAATCCATACATATATATGGGGAGGTACTAGCTCAAACTCGGTTTTACTGTGAAAACAGCATGAACTTCAACCCGGCACTAGGAAACAGACTGAGAAACCAGAGTAAAAGTTTCTCCTGCAAACCATTCCCATTGTGCTAGATGAACGAACGTCTCTCCACATGCTCAGTTCTGAGAGATAAGTGTGTGTGAAAGCCGTCCTTCACCCAGCTTGTTGGGAACCAAAAGGTTCTTTTCACTTGCAAACTCCACTCCATACATATATATGGGGAGGTACTAGCTCCAAAAACATTTTACAGTGAAAACTGCAGGAACTTCATACCGGCAGTAGGAAACAGACTGAGATACCAGAGTAAAAGTGTCTCCTGCAAACCGTTCCATTTGTGCTAGATGAACGAACGTCTCTTCACATGCTCAGTTCTGAGAGATAAGTGTGTGTGAATGCCGTTCTTCATATAATTTGTTTGGAACACAAAGTTTCTTTTCAGTTGCAAACTCCAATCCATACATATATATGGGGAGGTACTAACTCCAAATCGGTTTTACAGTGATAACTGCAGGAAATTCAAATTGGCACTAGGAAACAGACTGAGAAACCAGAGTAAAAGTTTCTCCTGCACCCATTCCCTTTGTGCTAGATGAACGAACGTCTCTCCACATGGACAGTTCTGAGAGATATATGTGTGTGAATGCTGTATTTAACCTAGCTTGTTGGGAACACAAAGTTTCTTTTCAGTTGCAAACTACAATCCATACATATATATGGGGAGGTACTAGTTCCAAATCGGTTTTACAGTGAAAACTGCAGGAACTTCAAACCGGCACTAGGAAACAGACTGAGAAACCAGAGTATATGTTTCTCCTGCAACCCGTTCGTTTGTGCTAGATGAACGAACTTCTCTCCACATGCTCAGTTCTGAGAGATAAGTGTGTGTGAAACCGTCCTTCACCTAGCTTGTTGGGAACACAAAGATTCTTTTCAGTTGCAAAATCCACTCCATACATATATATGGGGAGGTACTAGCTCCAACTCTGTTTTACAGTGAAAACTTCAGGAACTTCAACCCGGCAATAGGAAACAGACTGAGAATCCAGAGTAAAGTTTTTCCTACAAACCGTTCCCTTTGTGCTAGATGAACGAACGTCTCTCCACATGCTCAGTTCTGAGAGATAAGTGTGTGTGAAAGCCGTCCTTCAACTAGCTGGTTGGGAACCCAAAGTTTCTTTTCAGTTGCAAACTCCACACCATACTTATATATGGGGAGTTAATAGCTCCAACACAGTTTTACAGTGAAAACTGCAGGAACTTCATACCGGCAGTAGGAAACAGACTGAGAAACCAGAGTAAAAGTTTCTCCTGCATCCCGTTCCCATTGTGCTAGATGAACGAACGTCTCTCCACATGCTCAGTTCTGAGAGATAATTGTGTGTGAAAGCCATTCTTCACCTAACTTGTTGGGAACACAAAGTTTCTTTTCAGTTGAAAACTCCAATCCATACATATTTATGGGGAGGTACTAGCTCCAACTCGGTTTTACTGTGAAAACAGCAGGAATTTCAACCCGGCACTAGGAATCAGACTGAGAAACCAGAGAAAAGTTTCTCCTGCAACCCGTTCCCTTTGTGCTAGATGAACGAACGTCTCTCCACATGCTCAGTTCTGAGAGAAAATTGTGTGTGAAACCGTCCTTAAACTAGCTTGTTGGGAACCCTAAATTTCTTTTCAGTTGCAAACTCCACTCCATACATATATATGAGGAGGTACTAGCTCCAACTCGGTTTTACAGTGAAAACAGCAGGAACTTCAACCCGGCACTAGGAATCAGAATGAGAAACCAGAGTAAAAGTTTCTCCTGCAACCCGTTCCCTTTGTGCTAGATGAACGAACGTCTCTCCACATGCACAGTTCTGAGAGATATATGTGTGTGAATGCTGTCCTTCACCTAGCTTGTTGGGAACACAAAGTTTCTTTTCAGTTGCAAACTACAATCGATACATATATATGGGGAGGTACTAGTTCCAACTCGGTTATACAGTGAAAACTGCAGGAACTTCAAACCGGCACTAGGAAACAGACTGAGAAACCAGAGTAAAAGATTCTCCTGCAACCCGTTCCTTTGTGCTAGATGAACGAACGTCTCTCCACATGCTCAGTTCTGAGAGATAAGTGTGTGTGAAACCGTCCTTCACCTAGCTTGTTGGGAACACAAAGATTCTTTTCAGTTGCAAAATCCACTCCATACATATATATGGGTTGGTACTAGCTCCAACTAGGTTTTACAGTGAAAACTGCAGGAACTTCAACCCGGCAATAGGAAACAGACTGAGAATCCAGAGTAAAGTTTTTCCTACAACCCGTTCCCTTTGTGCTAGATGAACGAACGTCTCTCCACATGCTCAGTTCTGAGAGATAAGTGTGTGTGAAAGCCGTCCTTCACCTAGCTGGTTTGGAACCCAAAGTTTCTTTTCAGTTGCAAACTCCACACCATAATTATATATGGGGAGTTACAAGCTAAAACACAGTTTTACAGTGAAAACTGCAGGAACATCATACCGGCAGTAGGAAACAGACTGAGAAACCAGAGTAAAAGTTTCTCCTGCATCCCGTTCCCATTGTGCTAGATGAACGAACGTCTCTCCACATGCTCAGTTCTGAGAGATAAGTGTGTGTGAAAGCCATTCTTCACCTAACTTGTTGGGAACACATAGTTTCTTTTCAGTTGAAAACTCCAATCCATACATATATATGGGGAGGTACTAGCTCCAACTCGGTTTTACTGTGAAAACAGCAGGAATTTCAACCCGGCACTAGGAATCAGACTGAGAAACCAGAGTAAAAGTTTCTCCTGCAACGCGTTCCCTTTGTGCTAGATGAACGAACGTCTCTCCACATGCTCAGTTCTGAGAGATAAGTGTGTGTGAAAGCCATTCTTCACCTAGCTTGTTGGGAACCCAAAATTTCTTTTCAGATGTAAACTCCACTCCATACTTATATATGAGGAGGTACAAGCTCCAACTCGGTTTTACAGTGAAAACAGCAGGAACTTCAACCCGGCACTAGGAATCAGACTGAGAAACCAGAATAAAAGTTTCTCCTGCAACCCGTTCCCTTTGTGTTAGATGAACGAACGTCTCTCCACATGCTCAGTTCTGAGAGATAAGTGTGTGTGAAAGCAGTCCTTCACCTAGCTTGTTGGGAACACAAAGTTTCTTTTCAGTTGCAAACTCCACTCCATACATATATATGGGGTGGTACTAGCTCCAACAATGTTTTACAGTGAAAAATGCAGGAACTTCATACCGGCAGTAGGAAACAGACTGAGAAACCAGAGTAATAATTTCTCCTGCAATCCGTTCCCTTTGTGCTAGATGAACGAACGTCTCTCCACATGCTCAGTTCTGAGAGATAAGTGTGTGTGAATGCCTTTCTTCACATAATTTGTTGGGAACACAAAGTTTCTTTTCAGTTGCAAACTCCACTCCATACATATATATGGGGAGGTACTAGCTTCAATTCTTTCTTACAGTGAAAACTGCAGGAAATTCAAATTGGCACTAGGAAACAGACTGAAAAACCAGAGTAAAAGTATTTCCTGCAACCCGTTCCCTTTGTGCTAGATGAACGAACGTCTCTCCACATGCTCAGTTCTGAGAGATAATTGTGTGTGAAACCGTCCTTAACCTAGATTGTTGGGAACCCAAAATTTCTTTTCAGATGCAAACTCCACTCCATACATATATATGAGGAGGTACTAGCTCCAACTCGGTTTTACAGTGAAAAATGCAGGAACTTCATAACAGCAGTAGGAAACAGACTGAGAAACCAGAGTAAAAGTTTCACCTGCATCCCGTTAACATTGTGCTAGATGAACGAACGTCTCTCCACATGCTCAGTTCTGAGAGATAAGTGTGTATGAAAGCCATTCTTCACCTAACTTGTTGGGAACACAAAGATTCTTTTCAGTTGAAAACTCCAATCCATACATATATATGGGGAGGTACTAACTCCAACTCTTTTTTACAGTGAAAACTGCAGGAACTTCATACCGGCAGTAGGAAACAGACTGAGATACCAGAGTAAAAGTGTCTCCTGCAAACCGTTCCATTTGTGCTAGATGAACGAACGTCTCTTCACATGCTCAGTTCTGAGAGATAAGTGTGTGTGAATGCCGTTCTTCACATAATTTGTTTGGAACACAAAGTTTCTTTTCAGTTGCAAACTCCAATCCATACATATATATGGGGAGGTACTAACTCCAAATCGGTTTTACAGTGATAACTGCAGGAAATTCAAATTGGCACTAGGAAACAGACTGAGAAACCAGAGTAAAAGTTTCACCTGCACCCATTCCCTTTGTGCTAGATGAACGAACGTCTCTCCACATGGACAGTTCTGAGAGATATATGTGTGTGAATGCTGTATTTAACCTAGCTTGTTGGGAACACAAAGTTTCTTTTCAGTTGCAAACTACAATCCATACATATATATGGGGAGGTACTAGTTCCAAATCGGTTTTACAGTGAAAACTGCAGGAACTTCAAACCGGCACTAGGAAACAGACTGAGAAACCAGAGTATATGTTTCTCCTGCAACCCGTTCGTTTGTGCTAGATGAACGAACGTCTCTCCACATGCTCAGTTCTGAGAGATAAGTGTGTGTGAAACCGTCCTTCACCTAGCTTATTGCGAACACAAAGATTCTTTTCAGTTGCAAAATCCACTCCATACATATATATGGGGAGGTACTAGCTCCAACTCGGTTTTACAGTGAAAACTGCAGGAACTTCAACCCGGCAATAGGAAACAGACTGAGAATCCAGAGTAAAGTTTTTCCTACAAACCGTTCCCTTTGTGCTAGATGAACGAACGTCTCTCCACATGCTCAGTTCTGAGAGATAAGTGTGTGTGAAAGCCGTCCTTCAACTAGCTGGTTGGGAACCCAAAGTTTCTTTTCAGTTGCAAACTCCACACCATACTTATATATGGGGAGTTAAAAGCTCCAACACAGTTTTACAGTGAAAACTGCAGGAACTTCATACCGGCAGTAGGAAACAGACTGAGAAACCAGAGTAAAAGTTTCTCCTGCATCCCGTTCCCATTGTGCTAGATGAACGAACGTCTCTCCACATGCTCAGTTCTGAGAGATAATTGTGTGTGAAAGCCATTCTTCACCTAACTTGTTGGGAACACAAAGTTTCTTTTCAGTTGAAAACTCCAATCCATACATATATATGGGGAGGTACTAGCTCCAACTCGGTTTTACTGTGAAAACAGCAGGAATTTCAACCCGGCACTAGGAATCAGACTGAGAAACCAGAGAAAAGTTTCTCCTGCAACCCGTTCCCTTTGTGCTAGATGAACGAACGTCTCTCCACATGCTCAGTTCTGAGAGAAAATTGTGTGTGAAACCGTCCTTAAACTAGCTTGTTGGGAACCCTAAATTTCTTTTCAGTTGCAAACTCCACTCCATACATATATATGAGGAGGTACTAGCTCCAACTCGGTTTTACAGTGAAAACAGCAGGAACTTCAACCCGGCACTAGGAATCAGAATGAGAAACCAGAGTAAAAGTTTCTCCTGCAACCCGTTCCATTTGTGCTAGATGAACGAACGTCTCTCCACATGCACAGTTCTGAGAGATATATGTGTGTGAATGCTGTCCTTCACCTAGCTTGTTGGGAACACAAAGTTTCTTTTCACTTGCAAACTACAATCGATACATATATATGGGGAGGTACTAGTTCCAACTCGGTTATACAGTGAAAACTGCAGGAACTTCAAACCGGCACTAGGAAACAGACTGAGAAATCAGAGTAAAAGATTCTCCTGCAACCCGTTCCTTTGTGCTAGATGAACGAACGTCTCTCCACATGCTCAGTTCTGAGAGATAAGTGTGTGTGAAACCGTCCTTCACCTAGCTTGTTGGGAACACAAAGATTCTTTTCAGTTGCAAAATCCACTCCATACATATATATGGGTTGGTACTAGCTCCAACTAGGTTTTACAGTGAAAACTGCAGGAACTTCAACCCGGCAATAGGAAACAGACTGAGAATCCAGAGTAAAGTTTTTCCTACAACCCGTTCCCTTTGTGCTAGATGAACGAACGTCTCTCCACATGCTCAGTTCTGAGAGATAAGTGTGTGTGAAAGCCGTCCTTCACCTAGCTGGTTTGGAACCCAAAGTTTCTTTTCAGTTGCAAACTCCACACCATAATTATATATGGGGAGTTACAAGCTAAAACACAGTTTTACAGTGAAAACTGCAGGAACATCATACCGGCAGTAGGAAACAGACTGAGAAACCAGAGTAAAAGTTTCTCCTGCATCCCGTTCCCATTGTGCTAGATGAACGAACGTCTCTCCACATGCTCAGTTCTGAGAGATAAGTGTGTGTGAAAGCCTTTCTTCACCTAACTTGTTGGGAACACAAAGTTTCTTTTCAGTTGAAAACTCCAATCCATACATATATATGGGGAGGTACTAGCTCCAACTCGGTTTTACTGTGAAAACAGCAGGAATTTCAACCCGGCACTAGGAATCAGACTGAGAAACCAGAGTAAAAGTTTCTCCTGCAACGCGTTCCCTTTGTGCTAGATGAACGAACGTCTCTCCACATGCTCAGTTCTGAGAGATAAGTGTGTGTGAATGCCTTTTTTCACATAATTTGTTGGGAACACAAAGTTTCTTTTCAGTTGCAAACTCCACTCCATACATATATATGGGGAGGTACTAGCTTCAATTCTTTCTTACAGTGAAAACTGCAGGAAATTCAAATTGGCACTAGGAAACAGACTGAAAAACCAGAGTAAAAGTATTTCCTGCAACCCGTTCCCTTTGTGCTAGATGAACGAACGTCTCTCCACATGCTCAGTTCTGAGAGATAATTGTGTGTGAAACCGTCCTTAACCTAGATTGTTGGGAACCCAAAATTTCTTTTCAGATGCAAACTCCACTCCATACATATATATGAGGAGGTACTAGCTCCAACTCGGTTTTACAGTGAAAAATGCAGGAACTTCATAACAGCAGTAGGAAACAGACTGAGAAACCAGAGTAAAAGTTTCACCTGCATCCCGTTAACATTGTGCTAGATGAACGAACGTCTCTCCACATGCTCAGTTCTGAGAGATAAGTGTGTATGAAAGCCATTCTTCACCTAACTTGTTGGGAACACAAAGATTCTTTTCAGTTGAAAACTCCAATCCATTCATATATATGGGGAGGTACTAGCTCCAACTCGGTTTTACTGTGAAAACAGCAGGAATTTCAACCCGGCACTAGGAATCAGACTGAGAAACCAGAGTAAAAGTTTCTCCTGCAACCCGTTCCCTTTGTGCTAGATGAACGAACGTCTCTACACATGCTCAGTTCTGAGAGATAAGTGTGTGTGAAAGCCATTCTTCACCTAGCTTGTTGGGAACCCAAAATTTCTTTTCAGATGCAAACTCCACTCCATACTTATATATGAGGAGGTACTAGCTCCAACTCGGTTTTACAGTGAAAACAGCAGGAACTTCAACCCGGCACTAGGAATCAGACTGAGAAAACAGAGTAATAGTTTCTCCTGCAACCCGTTCCCTTTGTGTTAGATGAACGAACGTCTGTCCACATGCTCAGTTCTGAGAGATAAGTGTGTGTGAAAGCAGTCCTTCACCTAGCTTGTTGGGAACACAAAGTTTCTTTTCAGTTGAAAACTCCACTCCATACATATATATGGGGTGGTACTAGCTCCAACAATGTTTACAGTGAAAAATGCAGGAACTTCATACAGGCAGTAGGAAACAGACTGAGAAACCAGAGTAATAATTTTTCCTGCAAACCGTTCCCTTTGTGCTAGATGAACGAACGTCTCTCCACATGCTCAGTTCTGAAAGATAAGTGTGTGTGAATGCCTTTCTTCACATAATTTGTTGGGAACACAAAGTTTCTTTTCAGTTGCAAACTCCACTCCATACATATATATGGGGAGATACTAGCTTCAAATCTTTTTTACAGTGAAAACTGCAGGAAATTCAAATTGGCACTAGGAAACAGACTGAAAAACCAGAGTAAATGTATTTCCTGCAACCCGTTCCCTTTGTGCTAGATGAACGAACGTCTCTCCACATGCTCAGTTCTGAGAGATAATTGTGTGTGAAACCGTCCTTAACCTAGCTTGTTGGGAACCCAAAATTTCTTTTCAGATGCAAACTCCACTCCATACATATATATGAGGAGGTACTAGCTCCAACTCGGTTTTACAGTGAAAAATGCAGGAACTTCAAACCGGCACTAAGAAACAGAGTGAGAATCCAGAGTAAAAGTTTTTCCTGCATCCCGTTCCATTTGTGCTAGATGAACGAACGTCTCTCCACATCCTCAGTTCTGAGTGATTAGTGTGTGTGAAAGCCGTCCTTCACCTAGCTTGTTGGGAACCCAAAGTTTCTTTTCAGTTGTAAATTTCACTCCATACATATATATGGGGAGTTACTAGCTCCAACACAGTTTTACAGTGAAAACTGCAGGAACTTCATACCAGCAGTAGGAAACAGACTGAGAAACCAGAGTAAAAGTTTCACCTGCATCCCGTTAACATTGTGCTAAATGAACGAACGTCTCTCCACATGCTCAGTTCTGAGAGATAAGTGTGTATGAAAGCCATTCTTCACCTAATTGTTGGGAACACAAAGTTTCTTTTCAGTTGAAAACTCCAATCCATTCATATATATGGGGAGGTACTAGCTCCAACTCGGTTTTACTGTGAAAACAGCAGGAATTTCAACCCGGCACTAGGAATCAGACTGAGAAACCAGAGTAAAAGTTTCTCCTGCAACCCGTTCCATTTGTGCTAGATGAACGAACGTCTCTCCACATGCTCAGTTCTGAGAGATAATTGTGTGTGAAAGCAGTCCTTCACCTATCTTGTTGGGAACACAAAGTTTCTTTTCACTTTCAAACTCCACTCCATTCATATATATGGAGTGGTTCTAGCTCCAACTCGGTTTTACAGTGAAAACTGCAGGAAGTTCAAACCGGCACTAGGAAACAGACTGAGAATCCAGAGTAAAAGTTTCACCTGCAACCAGTTCCGTTTGTGCTAGATGAACGAACGTCTCTCCACACGCTCAGTTCTGAGAGGTAAGTGTGTGTGAAAGCCGTCCTTCACCTAGCATGTTGGGAACCCATAGATCCTTTTCAGTTGCAAACTCCACTCCATACATATATGTGGGGAATTACTAGCTCCAACACAGTTTTACAGTGAAAACTGCAGGAACTTCATAAGGGCAGTAGCTAACAGACTGAGAAACCAGTGTAAAAGTTTCTCCTGCATCCCGTTCCCATTGTGCTAGATGAACGAACGTCTCTCCACATGCTCAGTTCTGAGAGATAAGTGTGTGTGAAAGCCATTCTTCACCTAACTTGTTGGGAACACAAAGTTTCTTTTCAGTTGAAAACTCCAATCCATACATATATATGGGGAGATACTAGCTCCAACTCAGTTTAACTGTGAAAACAGCAGGAACTTCAACCCGGCACTAGGAAACAGACTGAGAAACCAGAGTAAAAGTTTCTCCTGCAACCCGTTCCCTTTGTGCTAGATGAACGAACGTCTCTCCACATGCTCAGTTCTGACAGATAAGTGTGTGTGAAAGCCGTCCTTTACCTAGCTTGTTGTGAACACAAAATTTCTTTTCAGATGCAAACTCCACTCCATACATATATATGGGGAGGTACTAGCTCCAAATCGGTTTTACAGTGCAAACTGCAGGAACTTCAACCCGGCACTAGGAAACAGACTGAGAAACCAGAATAAAAGTTTCTCCTGCAAACCGTTCCCATTGTGCTAGATGAACGAACGTCTCTCCACATGCTCAGTTCTGAGAGATAAGTGTGTGTGAATGCCGTTCTTCACATAATTTGTTTGGAACACAAAGTTTCTTTTCAGTTGCAAACTCCACTCCATACATATATATGGGGAGGTACTAGCTCCAAATCGGTTTTACAGTGATAACTGCAGGAAATTCAAATTGGCACTATTAAACAGACTGAGAAACCAGAGTAAAAGTTTCACCTGCACCCGTTCCATTTGTGCTAGATGAATGAACGTCTCTCCACATGCACAGTTCTGAGAGATATATGTGTGTGTATACTGTCCTTCAACTAGCTTGTTGGGAACACAAAGTTTCTTTTCAGTTGCAAACTACAATCCATACATATATATGGGGAGGTACTAGTTCCAACTCGGTTTTACAGTGAAAACTGCAGGAACTTCAAACCGGCACTAGGAAACAGACTGAGAAACCAGAGTAAATGTTTCTCCTGCAACCCGTTCCTTTGTGCTAGATGAACGGACGTCTCTCCACATGCTCAGTTCTGAGAGATAAGTGTGTGTGAAAGCCGTCTTTCACCTAGCTGGTTGGGAACCCAAAGTTTCTTTTCAGTTGCAAACTCCACACCATATATATATATGGGGAGTTACTAGCTCCAACACAGTTTTACAGTGAAAACTGCAGGAACTTCATACCGGCAGTAGGAAACAGACTGAGAAACCAGAGTAAAAGTTTCTCCTGCATCCCGTTCCCATTGTGCTAGATGAACGAACGTCTCTCCACATGCTCAGTTCTGAGAGATAAGTGTGTGTGAAAGCCATTCTTCACCTAATTTGTTGGGAACACAAAGTTTCTTTTCAGTTGAAAACTCCAATCCATACATATATATGGGGAGGTACTAGCTCCAACTCGGTTTTACTGTGAAAGCAGCAGGAACTTCAACCCGGCACTAGGAATCAGACTGAGAAACCAGAGTAAAAGTTTCTCCTGCAACCCGTTCCCTTTGTGCTAGATGAACGAACGTCTCTCCACATGCTCAGTTCTGAGTGATAAGTGTGTGTGAAAGCAGTCCTTCACCTAGCTTGTTGGGAACACAAAGTTTCTTTTCAGTTGAAAACTCCACTCCATACATATATATGGGGTGGTATTAGCTCCAACAAGGTTTTACAGTGAAAAATGCAGGAACTTCATACCGGCAGTAGGAAACAGACTGAGAAACCAGAGTAATAATTTCTCCTGCAAACCGTTCCCTTTGTGCTATATGAACGAACGTCTCTCCACATGCTCATTTCTGAGAGATAATTGTGTGTGAATGTCTTTCTTCACATAATTTGTTGGGAACACAAAGTTTCTTTTCAGTTGCAAACTCCACTCCATACATATATATGGGGAGGTACTAGCTTCAAATCTCTTTTACCGTGAAAACTGTAGGAAATTCAAATTGGCACTAGGAAACAGACTGAAAAACCAGAGTAAAAGTATTTCCTGCAACCCGTTCCCTTTGTGCAAGATGAACGAACGTCTCTCCACATGCTCAGTTCTGAGAGATAATTGTGTGTGAAACCGTCCTTAACCTAGCTTGTTGGGAACCCAAAATTTCTTTTCAGATGCAAACTCCACTCCATACATATATAAGAGGAGGTACTAGCTCCAACTCGGTTTTACAGTGAAAAGTGCAGGAACTTCAAACCGGTACTAAGAAACAGAGTGAGAATCCAGAGTAAAAGTTTTTCCTGCATCCCGTTCCATTTGTGCTAGATGAACGAACGTCTCTCCACATCCTCAGTTCTGAGAGATTAGTGTGTGTGAAAGCCGTCCTTCACCTAGCTTGTTGGGAACACAAAGTTTCTTTTCACTTGCAAACTCCACTCCATTCATATATATGGAGAGGTTCTAGCTCCAACTCGGTTTTACAGTGAAAACTGCAGGAAGTTCAAACCGGCACTAGGAAACAGACTGAGAATCCAGAGTAAAAGTTTCACCTGCAACCAGTTCCGTTTGTGCTAGATGAATGAACGTCTCTCCACATGCTCAGTTCTGAGAGTTAAGTGTGTGTGAAAGCCGTAATTCACCTAGCTTGTTGGGAACCCTAAGTTTCTTTTCACTTGCAAACTCCACTCCATACATATATATGGGGAGGTACTAGCTCCAACACGGTTTTACAGTGAAAACTGCAGGAACTTCATACCGGCAGTAGGAAACAGACTGAGAAACCAGAGTAAAAGTTTCTCCTGCAAACAGTTCCCTTTGTGCTAGATGAACGAACGTCTCTCCACATGCTCAGTTCTGAGAGATAAGTGTGAGTGAAAGCCGTCTTTCACCTATCTTGTTGGGAACCCAAAGTTTCTTTTCAGTTGCAAACCCCACTCCATAAATATATAAGGGGAGGTACTAGCTCCAACACGCTTTTACAGTGAAAACTGCAGGAACTTCATAACGGCAGTAGGAAACAGTCTGAGAAACCAGAGTAAAAGAATCTCCTGCAACCCGTTCCCATTGTGCTAGATGAACGAACGTCTCACCACATGCTCCGTTCTGAGAGATATGTGTGTGTGAAAGCCTTTGTTCAACTAACTTGTTGGGAACACAAAGTTTCTTTTCAGTTGAAAACTCCAATCCATACATTTATATGGGGAGGTACTAGCTCCAACACGGTTTTACTGTGAAAACTGCTGGAACTTCAACCCGGCACTAGGAAACAGACTGATAAACCAGAGTAAATGTTTCTCCTGCAACCCGTTCCCTTTGTGCTAGATGAACGAAAGTCTCTCCACATGCTCATTTCTGACAGATAAGTGTATGTGAAAGCCGTCCTTTACCTAGATTGTTGGGAAAACAAAGTTTCTTTTCAGATGCAAACTCCACTCCATACATATACATGGGGAGGTACTAGCTCCAACTCGGTTTTACAGTGAAAACTGCAGGAACTTCATACTGGCAGTAGGAAACAGACTGAGACACCAGAGTAAAAGTTTCTCCTGCAAACAGTTCCCTTTGTGCTAGATGAACGAACGTCTCTCCACATGCTCAGTTCTGAGAGTTAAGTGTGTGTGAATGCCGTTCTTCACATAATTTGTTGGGAACACAAAGTTTCTTTGCAGTTGAAAACTCCAATCCATACATATATATGGGGAGGTACTAGCTCCAACTCGGTTTTACAGTGAATACTGAAGAAACTTCAAACCGGCAATAGGAAACAGACTGAGAATCCACAGTAAAAGTTTCTCCTGCAACCCATTCCCTTTGTGCTAGATGAATGAACGTCTCTCCACATGCTCAGTTCTGAGAGATAAGTGTGTGTGAAACCGTCCTTAACCTAGCTTGTTGGGAACAAAACGTTTCTTTTCAGATGCAAACTCCAATCCATACATATATATGGGTAGGTACTAACTCCAACTCAGTTTTACAGTGAAAACTGCAGGAAGTTCAAACCGGCAGTAGGAAAAAGACTGAGATACCAGAGTAAATGTTTTTCCTGCAACCCGTTCCCTTTGCGTTAGATGAACGAACGTCTCTCCACATGCTCAGTTCTGAGAGATACGTGTGTGTGAAAGCCGTCTTTAAACTAGCTTGTTGGGAACACAAAGATTCTTTTCAGATACAAACTCCACTCCATACATATATATGGGGCGGAACTAGCCCCAACTCGCTTTTACAGTGAAAACTGCAGGAACTTCAAACCGGCACTTGGAAACAGACTGAGAATCCAGAGTAAAAGTTTCTCCTGTAACCCGTTCCCATTGTGCTAGATGAACGAACGTCTCTCCACATGCTCAGTTCAGAGAGATAAGTGTGTGTGAAACCGTTCTTAATCTAGCTTGTTGGGAACACAACGTTTCTTTTCAGATGCAAACTCCACTCCATACATATATATGGGGAGGTACTAGCTCCAACTCGGTTTTACAGTGAAAACTGCAGGAACTTAAAACCGGCAATAGGAAACAGACTGAGAATCCAGAGTTAAATTTTCTCCTGCAACCCGTTATCTTTTTGCTAGATGAACGAACGTCTCTCCACATGCTCATTTCTGAGAGATAAGTGTGTGTGAAACCGTCCTTAACCTAGCTTGTTGGGAACACAAAGTTTCTTTTCAGATGCAATCTCCACTCCATACATATATATGGGGAGGTACTAGCTCCAACTCGGTTTTACAGTGAAAACTGCAGGAACTTCAATCCGGCAATAGGAAACAGACTGAGAATCCATAGTAAAATTTTCTCCTGCATCCCGTTCCATTTGTGCTAGATGAACGAACGTCTCTCCACATGCTCAGTTCTGAGAGATAAGTGTATGTGAAAGCAGTCCTTAACCTAGCTTGTTGGGAACACAAAGTTTCTTTTCACTTGCAAACTCCAATCCATATATATATATGGGTTGGTACTAGCTCCAACTCGGTTTTACAGTGAAAACTGCTGGAAGTTCAAACTGGCAGTAGGAAAAAGACTGAGATACCAGAGTAAATGTTTTTCCTGCAACCCGTTCCCTTTGTGCTAGATGAACGAACGTCTCTCCACATGCTCAGTTCTGAGAGATAAGTGTGTGTGAAAGCCGTCCTTAACATAGCTTGTTTTGAACACAAAGATTCTTTTCAGATACAAACTCCACTCCATACATATATATGGGGAGGAACTAGCCCCAACTCGCTTTTACAGTGAAAACTGCAGGAACTTCAAACCGGCACTAGGAAACAGACTGAGAATCCAGAGTAATAGTTTCACCTGCAACCCGTTCCCTTTGTGCTAGATGAACGAACATCTCTCCACATGCTCAGTTCTGAGAGATAAGTGTGTGTGAAAGCCGTCCTTCACCTAGCTTGTTGGGAACACAAAGTTTCTTTTCAGGTGCAAACTCCACTCCATACATATATATGGGGAGGTACTAGCTCCAACTCGGTTTTACAGTGAATATTGCAGGAACTTCAAACCGGCACTAGGAAACAGACTGAGATACCAGAGTAAAAGTTTCTCCTGCAACAGGTTCATTTTGTTCTAGGTGAACGAATTTCTCTCCACATGCTCAGTTCTGAGAGATAAGTGTGTGTGACACCTTCCTTAACCTAGCTTGTTGGGAACAAAAAGTTTCTTTTCACTTGCAAACTCCAATCCATACATATATATGGGGAGGTACAAGCTCCAAATCTGTTTTACAGTGAAAACTGCAGGAAGTTCAAACCGGCAGTAGGAAAAAGTCTGAGCAACCAGAGTAATTGTTTTTCCTGCAACCCGTTTCCTTTGAGCTAGATGAACGAAAGTCTCTCCACATGCTCAGTTCTGAGAGATAAGTGTATGTGAAATCCTACATTACCCTAGCTTGTTGGGAACACTAAGATTATTTTCAGATGCAAACTCCACTCCATACATATATATGGGGAGGAACTAGACCCAACTCGCTTTTACAGTGAAAACTGCAGGAACTTCAAACCGGCACTAGGAAATAGACTGAGAATCCAGAGTAAAAATTTAACCTGCAACCCGTTCCCTTTGTTGTAGATGAACGAACGTCTCTCCACATGCTCAGTTCTCAGAGATACGTGTGTGTGAAACCGTTCTTACCATAACTTGTTGGGAACACAATGTTTCTTTTCAGTTGCAAAATCCACTCCATACATATATATGGGGAGGTACTAGCTCCAAATCGTTTTTACAGTGAAAACTGCAGGAACTTCAAAACGACACTAAGAAACAGACTGAGAAACCAGAGTAAAAGTTTCTTATGCAACCCGTTCCATTTTTGCTAGATAAACGAAAGTCTCTCCACATGCTCAGTTCTGAGAGATAAGTGTGTGTGAAAGCCGTCCTTCACATAGCTTGTTGGGAACACAAAGATTCTTTTCAGTTGCAAACCCCACTACATACGTATATATGGGGAGGTACTAGTTCCAACTCTGTTTTACAATGAAAACTGCAGGAACTTCATACCGGCACTAGGAAACAGACTGAGAATCCAGAGTAATAGTTTCTCCTTCAAACCGTTCCCTTTGTGCTAGATGAACGAACGTCTCTCCACATGCTCAGTTCTGAGAAATAAGTGTGTGTGAAACCGTCCTTCACCTAGCTTGTTGGGAACACAAAGTTTCTTTTCACTTGCAAACTCCAATCCATACATATAGATGGGGAGGTACTAGCTCCAACTCGATTTTACAGTGAAAACTGCAGGAAGTTCAAACCGGCAGTAGGAAAAAGACTGAGAATCCAGAGTAAATATTTTCCCTGCAACCCGTTCCCTTTGTGCTAGATGAACGAAAGTCTCTCCACATGCTCAGTTCTGAGAGATAAGTGTGTGTGAAATTCGTCCTTAAACTAGCTTGTTGGGAACACAAAGATTCTTTTCAGATGCAAACTCCACTCCATACATATATATGGGGAGGAACAAGACCCAACTCGCTTTTACAGTGAAAACTGCAGGAACTTCAAATCGGCACTAGGAAACAGACTGAGAAACCAGAGAAAAAGTTTCTCCTGAAACCCGTTCCATTTGTGCTAGATGAACGAACGTCTCTCCACATGCTCAGTTCTGAGAGATATGTGTGTGTGAAAGCCGTCCTTCACCTAGCTTGTTGGGAACACAAAGTTTCTTTTCATTTGGAACTCCACTCCATACATATATATGGGGAGGTACTAGCTCCAAAACTGTTTTACAGTGAAAACTGCAGGAACTTCATACCGGCAGTAGGAAACAGACTGAGAAACCAGAGTAATAGATTCTCTTGCAACCCATTCCTTTTGGGCTAGATGAACGAACGTTTCACCACATGCTCAGTTCTGAGAGATATTTGTGTGTGAAAGCCGTCCTTCAAATAACTTGTTGGGAACACAAAGATTCTTTTCAGTTGCAAACTCCACTCCATACATATATATGGGGAGGTACTAGCTCCAACTCCATGTTACAGTGAAAACTGCAGGAAATTCAACCTGGCACTAGAAAACAGACTAAGAAACCAGAGTAAAAGTTTCCCCTGCAACCCGTTCCTTTATTGCTAGATGAACGAACGTCTCTCCACATGCTCAGTTCTGAGATATAATTGTGTGTGAAAGCCGTCTTTCAACTACCTTGTTGGGAACACAAAGTTTCTTTTCAGTTGCAACTCCACTCCATACATATATATGGGGAGGTAATAACTCCAACTCGGTTTTAGAGTGAAAACTGCAGGAACTTAAAACTAGCACTAGAAAACAGACTGAGAAACCAGAGTAAAATTTCTCCTGCAACCCGTTCCCTTTGTGCTAGATGAACGAACGTCTCTCCACATGCTCAGTTCTGAGAGATAAGTGTGTGTGAAAGCCGTTGTTCACCTAACTTGTTGGGACACCAAAGTTTCTTTTCACTTGCAAATTCCACTCCATACATATATATGGGTAGGTACAATCTCCAACACGATTTTACAGTGAAAACTGCAGGAAATTCAAACCGGCAATAGGAAACAGACTGAGAAACCAGAGTAATAGTTTCGACTGCAACCCGTTCCCTTTGTGCTAGATGAACGAACGTCTCTCCACATGCTCAGTTCTGAGAGATAAGTGTGTGTGAAAGCCGTTGTTCACCTAACTTGTTGGTAACACAAAGATTCTTTTAATTTGCATACTCCATTCCATACATATATATAGGGAGGTAGTAGCTCCAACTCGATTTTACAGTGAAAACTGCAGGAAATTCAAACTGGCACTAGAAAACAGACTGAGAAACCAGAGTAAAAGTTTCTCCTGGAACCCGTTCCCTTTGTGCAAGATTAACGATCGTCTCTCCATATGCTCAGTTCTGAGAAATAAGTGTGTGTGAAAGCCGTCCTTCACCTATTTTGTTGGGAACACAAAGTTTCTTTTCAATTGCAAACTCCACTCCATACATATATATGGGGAGGTACAAGCTCCAACATGGTTTCACAGTGAAAACTGCAGGAAATTCAAACCGGCAATAGGAAACAGACTGAGAAACCAGAGTAAATTTTTTCCTGCAACCCGTTCCCTGTGTGCTAGATGAACGAACGTCTCTCCACATGCTCATTTCTGAGAGATAAGTGTGTGTGAAAGCCGTTCTTCACCTAGCTTGTTGGGAACCCAAAGTTTCTTTTCACTTGCAAACTCCAATCCATATATATATATGGGTTGGTACTAGCTCCAACTCGGTTTTACAGTGAAAACTGCTGGAAGTTCAAACTGGCAGTAGGAAAAAGACTGAGATACCAGAGTAAATGTTTTTCCTGCAACCCGTTCCCTTTGTGCTAGATGAACGAACGTCTCTCCACATGCTCAGTTCTGAGAGATAAGTGTGTGTGAAAGCCGTCCTTCAACTAACTTGTTGGGAACACAAAGATTCTTTTCAGTTGCAAACTCCACTCCATACATATATATGGGGAGGTACTAGCTCCAACTCCATGTTACAGTGAAAACTGCAGGAAATTCAAACTGGCACTAGAAAACAGACTAAGAAACCAGAGTAAAAGTTTCCCCTGCAACCCGTTCCTTTATTGCTAGATGAACGAACGTCTCTCCACATGCTCAGTTCTGAGATATAATTGTGTGTGAAAGCCGTCTTTCAACTACCTTGTTGGGAACACAAAGTTTCTTTTCAGTTGCAACTCCAATCCATACATATATATGGGGAGGTAATAACTCCAACTCGGTTTTAGAGTGAAAACTGCAGGAACTTAAATCCAGCACTAGAAAACAGACTGAGAAACCAGAGTAAAATTTCTCCTGCAACCCGTTCCCTTTGTGCTAGATGAACGAACGTCTCTCCACATGCTCAGTTCTGAGAGATAAGTGTGTTTGAAAGCCGTTGTTCACCTAACTTGTTGGGACACCAAAGTTTCTTTTCACTTGCAAATTCCACTCCATACATATATATGGGTAGGTACAATCTCCAACACGGTTTTACAGTGAAAACTCCAGGAAATTCAAACCGGCAATAGGAAACAGACTGAGAAACCAGAGTAAAAGTTTTTCCTGCAACCCGTTCCCTGTGTGCTAGATGAACGAACGTCTCTCCACATGCTCAGTACTGAGAGATAAGTCTGTGTGAAAGCCGTCCTTCACCTAGCTTGTTGGGAACACAAAGTTTCTTTTCACTAGCAAACTCCAATCCATAAATATATATGGGGAGGTACTAGGTCCAACACGGTTTTACAATGAAAACTGCAGGAAATTCATACCGGCAGTAGGAAACAGACTGAGAAACCAGAGTAATAGTTTCGACTGCAAACCGTTCCCTTTGTGCTACATGAACGAACGTCTCTCCACATGCTCAGTTCTGAGAGATAAGTGTGTGTGAAAGCCGTTGTACACCTAACTTGTTGGTAACACAAAGATTCTTTTAATTTGCATACTCCACTCCATAAATATATATAGGGAGGTAGTAGCTCCAACTCGATTTTACAGTGAAAACTGCAGGAAATTCAAACTGGCACTAGAAAACAGACTGAGAAACCAGAGTAAAAGTTTCTCCTGGAACCCGTTCCCTTTGTGCAAGATTAACGATCGTCTCTCCACATGCTCAGTTCTGAGAAATAAGTGTGTGTGAAAGCCGTCCTTCACCTATCTTGTTGGGAACACAAAGTTTCTTTTCACTTGCAAACTCCACTCCATACATATATATGGGGAGGTACAAGCTCCAACATGGTTTTACAGTGAAAACTGCAGGAAATTCAAACCGGCAATAGGAAACAGACTGAGAAACCAGAGTAAATTTTTTCCTGCAACCCGTTCCCTGTGTGCTAGATGAACGAACGTCTCTCCACATGCTCATTTCTGAGAGATAAGTGTGTGTGAAAGCCGTTCTTCACCTAGCTTGTTGGGAACCCAAAGTTTCTTTTCACTTGCAAACTCCACTCCATAAATATATATGGGGTGGTTCTAGGTCCAACACGGTTTTACAATGAATACTGCAGGAAATTCATACCGGCATTAGGAAACAGAGTGAAAAAACAGAGTAAAAGTTTTTCCTGCAAACCGTTCCCTGTGTGCTAGATGAACGAACGTCTCTCTACATGCTCAGTTCTGAGAGATAAGTGTGTGTGAAAGCCATCCTTCACCTAGCTTGTATGGAACACAAAGTTTCTTTTCAGTTGGCAACACCACTCCATACATATATATGGGGAGGTAATGGCTCCAACTCTGTTTTAGAGTGAAAACTGCAGGAAATTCAAACCGGCACTAGGAAACAGACTGAGAAACCAGAGTAAAATTTCTCTTGCAACCCGTTCCCTTTGTGCTAGATGAACGAACGTCTCTCCACATGCTCAGTTCTGAGAGATAAGTGTGTGTGAAAGCCATCCTTCACCTAGCTTGTTGGGACCCCAAAGTTTCTTTTCACTTGCTAACTCCACTTCATACGTATATATGGGGAGGTACAAGCTCCAACACGGTTTTACAGTGAAAACTGCAGGAAATTCAAACTGGCAATAGGAAACAATTTGAGAAACCAGAGTAAAAGTTTTCCCTGCAACCCGTTCCCTGTGTGCTAGTTGAACGAACGTCTCTCCACATGATCAGTTCTGAGAGATAAGTGTGTGTGAAAGCCGTTGTTCACCTAAATTGTTGGGAACACAAAGATTCTTTTCAGTTGCAAACTCCAATCCATACATATATATGGGGAGGTACAAGCTCCAAATCGATTTTACAGTGAAAACTGCAGGAAATTCTAACTGGCACCAGAAAACTGACTGAGAAACCAGAGTAAAAGTTTCTCCTGCAACCCGTTCCCTTTGTGCAAGATGAACGAACGTCTCTCCACATGCTCAGTTCTGAGAGATAAGTGTGTGTGAAAGCCGTACTTCACCTAGCTTGTTGGGAACACAAAGATTCTTTTCACTTGTAAACTCCATTCCATAAATATATATGGGGTGGTACTAGGTCCAACACGGTTTTACAATGAATACTGCAGGAAATTCATACCGGCATTAGGAAACAGATTGAAAAAACAGAGTAAAAGTTTTTCCTGCAAAACTTTCCCTGTGTGCTAGATGAACGAAAGTCTCTCCACATGCTCAGTTCTGAGAGATAAGTGTGTGTTAAAGCCATCCTTCACCTAGCTTGTAGGGAACACAAAGTTTCTTTTCAGTTGCCAACACCACTCCATACATATATATGGGGAGGTAATGGCTCCAACTCGGTTTTAGAGTGAAAACTGCAGGAAATTCAAACCGGCACTAGGAAACAGACAGAGAAACCAGAGTAAAAGTTTCTCTTGCAACCCGTTCCCTTTGTGCTAGATGAACGAACGTCTCTCCACATGCTCAGTTCTGAGAGATAAGTGTGTGTGAAAGCCATTCCTCACCTAGCTTGTTGGGAACCCAAAGTTTCTTTTCACTTGCAAACTCCACTTCATACGTATATATGGGGAGGTACAAGCTCCAACACGATTTTAAAGTGAAAACTGCAGGAAATTCAAACCGGCAATAGGAAACAATTAGAGAAACCAGAGTAAAATTTTTCCTGCAACCCGTTCCCTGTGTGCTAGATGAACGAACGTCTCTCCACATGCTCAGTTCTGAGAGATAAGTGTGTGTGAAAGCCGTTCTTCACCTATCTTGTTGGGAACCCAAAGTTTCTTTTCACTTGCAAACTCCACTCCATAAGTATATATGGGGTGGTACTAGGTCCAACACGGTTTTACAATGAATACTGCAGGAAATTCATACCAGCAGTAGGAAACAGACTGAGAAACCAGAGTAATAGTTTCTACTGCAACCCGTTCCATTTGTGCTAGATGAACGAAAGTCTCTCCACATGCTCAGTTCTGAGAGATAAGTGTGTGTGAAAGCCATTGTTCACCTAACTTGTTGGGAACACAAAGATTCTTTTCATTTGCAAACTACAATCCATACATATATATGGGGAGGTACAAGCTCCAACTCGATCTTACAGTGAAAACTGCAGGAAATTCTAACTGGCACCAGAAAACAGACTGAGAAACCAGAGTAAAATTTTCTCCTGCAACCCGTTCCCTTTGTGCAAGATGAACGAACGTCTCTCCACATGCTCAGTTCTGAGAGATAAGTGTGTGTTAAAGCCGTACTTCACCTAGCTTGTTGGGAACACAAAGTTTCTTTTCATTTGCAAACTCCACTTCATACATATATATGGGGAGGTACTAGCTCCAACTTGGTTTTAGAGTGAAAACTGTAGGAACTTCAAACCGGCACTAGGAAACAGACTGAGAATACAGAGTAAAAGTTTCTCCTGCAACCTGTTCCCTTTGTGCAAGATGAACGAACGTCTCTCAACATGCTCAGTTCTGAGAGATAATTGAGTGTGAAAGCCGTCCTTCACCTAGCTTGTTGGTAACACAAAGTTTCTTTACATTTGCAAACTCCACTTCATACATATATATGGGGAGTTACTAGTTCCAAATTGGTTTTAGAGTGAAAACTGCAGGAACTTCAAACCGGCACTAGGAAACAGATTGAGAATCCAGAGTAAAAGTTTCTCCTGCAACCGGTTCCTTTTGTGCTAGATGAACGAACGTCTCTCCACATGCTCAGTTCTGAGAGATAAGTGTGTGTGAAAGCCGTCCTTCACCTAGCTTGTTGAGACCCCAAAGTTCTTTTCACTTGCAAACTCCACTCCATACATATATATGGGGAGGTACTAGCTCCAACACGATTTTACAGTGAAAACTGCAGGAAATTCATACCAGCAATAGGAAACAGACTGAGAAACCAGAGTAAAAGTTTTTCCTGCTAACCGTTCCCTGTGTGCTAGATGAACGAACGTCTCTCCACATGCTCAGTTCTGAGAGATAAGTGTGTGTGAAAGCCGTCCTTCACCTAGCTTTTTTGTAACACAAAGTTTCTATTCAGTTGCAAACTCCACTCCATACATATATATGGGGAGGTACTAGCTCCAACTCGGTTTTACAGTGATAACTGCAGGAACTTCAAACCGGCACTAGGAAACAGACTGAGAAACCAGAGTAAAAGTTTCTCATGCAATCCGTTCCCTTTGTGCTAGATGAACGAACGTCTCTCCACATGCTCAGTTCTGAGAGATAAGTGTGTGTGAAAGCTGTCCTTCACCTAGATTGTTGGGAACACAAAGTTTCTTTTCAGTTGCAAACTCCACCCCATATATGTATATGGTTAGGTACTAGCTCCATATCGGATTTACAGTGAAAACTGCAGGAACTTAAAACCGGCACTAGGAAACACACTGAGAAACCAGAGTAAAAGTTTCCCCTGCAACCTGTTCCCGCTGTGCTAGATGAACGAACTTCTCTCCACATGATCAGTTCTGAGAGATAATTGTGTGTGAAAGCCGTTCTTCACCTAACTTGTTGGGAACACAAAGATTCTTTTCAGTTCCAAACTCCACTGCATAAATATATATGGGGAGTTACTAGCTCCATCTCGCTTTTAGAGTGAAAACTGCAGGAACATCATACCGGAACTAGGAAACAGACTGAGGACCTGAGTAAAAGTTTCTCATGCAACCTGTTCCATTTTTGCTAGATGAACGAACGTCTCTCCACATGCTCATTTCTGAGAGATAAGTGTGTGTGAAAGCCATCCTTCACCTAGCTTGTATGGAACACAAAGTTTCTTTTCAGTTGGCAACACCACTCCATACATATATATGGGGAGGTAATGGCTCCAACTCTGTTTTAGAGTGAAAACTGCAGGAAATTCAAACCGGCACTAGGAAACAGACTGAGAAACCAGAGTAAAATTTCTCTTGCAACCCGTTCCCTTTGTGCTAGATGAACGAACGTCTCTCCACATGCTCAGTTCTGAGAGATAAGTGTGTGTGAAAGCCATCCTTCACCTAGCTTGTTGGGACCCCAAAGTTTCTTTTCACTTGCTAACTCCACTTCATACGTATATATGGGGAGGTACAAGCTCCAACACGGTTTTACAGTGAAAACTGCAGGAAATTCAAACTGGCAATAGGAAACAATTTGAGAAACCAGAGTAAAAGTTTTCCCTGCAACCCGTTCCCTGTGTGCTAGTTGAACGAACGTCTCTCCACATGATCAGTTCTGAGAGATAAGTGTGTGTGAAAGCCGTTGTTCACCTAAATTGTTGGGAACACAAAGATTCTTTTCAGTTGCAAACTCCAATCCATACATATATATGGGGAGGTACAAGCTCCAAATCGATTTTACAGTGAAAACTGCAGGAAATTCTAACTGGCACCAGAAAACTGACTGAGAAACCAGAGTAAAAGTTTCTCCTGCAACCCGTTCCCTTTGTGCAAGATGAACGAACGTCTCTCCACATGCTCAGTTCTGAGAGATAAGTGTGTGTGAAAGCCGTACTTCACCTAGCTTGTTGGGAACACAAAGATTCTTTTCACTTGTAAACTCCATTCCATAAATATATATGGGGTGGTACTAGGTCCAACACGGTTTTACAATGAATACTGCAGGAAATTCATACCGGCATTAGGAAACAGATTGAAAAAACAGAGTAAAAGTTTTTCCTGCAAAACTTTCCCTGTGTGCTAGATGAACGAAAGTCTCTCCACATGCTCAGTTCTGAGAGATAAGTGTGTGTTAAAGCCATCCTTCACCTAGCTTGTAGGGAACACAAAGTTTCTTTTCAGTTGCCAACACCACTCCATACATATATATGGGGAGGTAATGGCTCCAACTCGGTTTTAGAGTGAAAACTGCAGGAAATTCAAACCGGCACTAGGAAACAGACAGAGAAACCAGAGTAAAAGTTTCTCTTGCAACCCGTTCCCTTTGTGCTAGATGAACGAACGTCTCTCCACATGCTCAGTTCTGAGAGATAAGTGTGTGTGAAAGCCATCCCTCACCAAGCTTGTTGGGACCCCAAAGTTTCTTTTCACTTGCAAACTCCACTTCATACGTATATATGGGGAGGTACAAGCTCCAACACGATTTTAAAGTGAAAACTGCAGGAAATTCAAACCGGCAATAGGAAACAATTTGAGAAACCAGAGTAAAATTTTTCCTGCAACCCGTTCCCTGTGTGCTAGATGAACGAACGTATCTCCACATGCTCAGTTCTGAGAGATAAGTGTGTGTGAAAGCCGTTCTTCACCTAACTTGTTGGGAACACAAAGATTCTTTTCAGTTCCAAACTCCACTGCATAAATATATATGGGGAGTTACTAGCTCCATCTCGCTTTTAGAATGAAAACTGCAGGAACATCATACCGGAACTAGGAAACAGACTGAGGACCAGAGTAAAAGTTTCTCATGCAACCCGTTCCATTTTTGCTAGATGAACGAACGTCTCTCCACATGCTCATTTCTGAGAGATAAGTGTGTGTGAAAGCCGTCCTTCACCCAGCTTGTTGGGACCCCAAAGATTCTTTTCACTTGCAAACTCCAATCCATACATATATATGGGGAGGTACTAGATCCAACACGGTTTTACAGGGAAAACTGCAGGAACTACATACCGGCAATAGGAAACAGACTGAGAAACCAGAGTAAATTTTCTCCTGCAAACCGTTCCATTTTTGCTAGATGAACGAACGTCTTTCCACATGCTCAGTTCTGATAGATAAGTGTGTGTGAAAGCAGTCCTTCACCTAGCTTGTTGGGACCCCAAAGTTTCTTTTCACTTGCAAATTCCACTCCATACTTATATATGGGGAGTTACTAGCTCCAACACGGTTTTACAGTGAAAACTGCAGGAAGTTCATACCGGCAATAGGAAACAGACTGAGAAACCAGAGTAAAAGTTTCTCCTGCAAACCGTTCCCTGTGTGCTAGATGAACGAACGTCTCTCCACATGCTCAGATCTGAGAGATATGTGTGTGTGAAAGCCGTTCTTCACCTAGCTTGTTGGGAACACAAAGTTTCTTTTCAGTTGCAAACTCCACTCCATACATATATATGGGGAGGTACAAGCTCCAACTCGGTTTTACAGTGATTAATGCAGGAACTTCAAACCGGCACTAGGAAAAAGACTGAGAATCCAGAGTAAAAGTTCCTACTGCAACCCGTTCCCATTGTGCTAGGTGAACGAAAGTCTCTCCACATGCTCAGTTCTGAGAGATAAGTGTGTGTGAAAGCCGTCCTTCACCTAGATTCCTGGGAACACAAAGTTTCTTTTCAGTTGCAAACTCAACCCCATATATGTATATGGGGATGAACTAGCTCCATATCGGATTTACAGTGAAAACAGCAGGAAATTAATACCAGCACTAGGAAACACACTGGGAAACCAGAGTAAAAGTTTCCCCTGCAACCCGTTCCCGCCGTGCTAGATGAACGAAAGTCTCTCCACATGATCAGTTCTGAGATATAAATGTGTGTGAAAGCCATCCATCACCTATCTTGTTGGGAACACAAAGTTTCTTTTCAGTTGCAAACCCAACTTCATACATATATACTGGGAGGTACTAGCTCCAACTCGGATTTACAGTGAAAACTGCAGGAATTTCAAACCAGCACTAGGAAACAGCCTGAGATACCAGAGTAAAAGTTTCTCCTGCAGCCCGTTCCCTTAGTGCTAGATGAACGAACGTCTCTCCACATGCTCAGTTCTGAGAGATAAGTGCGTGTGAAAGCCGTCCTTCACCTAGCTTGTTGGGAACACAAAGTTTCTTTTCACTTGCAAATTCCACTATATACTTATATATGGGGAGTTACTAGCTCCAACACGGTTTTACAGTGAAAACTGCAGGAAGTTCATACCGGCAATAGGAAACAGACTGAGAAACCAGAGTAAAAGTTTCTCCTGCAAACCGTTCCCTGTGTGCTAGATGAACGAACGTCTCTCCACATGCTCAGATCTGAGAGATATGTGTGTGTGAAAGCCGTTCTTCACCTAGCTTGTTGGGAACACAAAGTTTCTTTTCAGTTGCAAACTCCACTCCATACATATATATGGGGAGGTACAAGCTCCAAATCGGTTTTACAGTGATTAATGCAGGAACTTCAAACCGGCACTAGGAAAAAGACTGAGAATACAGAGTAAAAGTTCCTACTGCAACCCTTTCCCATTGTGCTAGGTGAACGAAAGTCTCTCCACATGCTCAGTTCTGAGAGATAAGTGTGTGTGAAAGCCGTCCTTCACCTAGATTGCTGGGAACACAAAGTTTCTTTTCAGTTGCAAACTCAAACCCATATATGTATATGGGGATGAACTAGCTCCATATCGGATTTACAGTGAAAACAGCAGGAAATTAATACCAGCACTAGGAAACACACTGAGAAACCAGAGTAAAACTTTCCCCTGCAACCCGTTCCCGCCGTGCTAGATGAACGAAAGTCTCTCCACATGATCAGTTCTGAGATATAAATGTGTGTGAAAGCCATCCATCACCTATCTTGTTGGGAACACAAAGTTTCTTTTCAGTTGCAAACCCAACTTCATACATATATACTGGGAGGTACTAGCTCCAACTCGGTTTTACAGTGAAAACTGCAGGAATTTCAAACCAGCACTAGGAAACAGCCTGAGATACCAGAGTAAAAGTTTCTCCTGCAGCCCGTTCCCTTAGTGCTAGATGAACGAACGTCTCTCCACATGCTCAGTTCTGAGAGATAAGTGCGTGTGAAAGCCGTCCTTCACCTAGCTTGTTGGGAACACAAAGTTTATTTCAGTTGCAAACTCCACTCCATACATATATATGGGGTGGTATTAGCTCCAACTCTTTTTTACAGTGAAAACTGCAGGAACTTCAAACCGGCACTAGGAAACAGACTGAGAACCCAGAGTAAAAGTTTCCCTGCAACCCGTTCCCTTTGTGCTAGATAAACGAACGTCACTCCACATGCACAGTTCTGAGAGATAAGTGTGTGTGAAAGCCGTACTTCAACTAGCTTGTTTGGAACCCAAAGTTTCTTTTCACTTGCAAACTCCACTCCATAAATATATATGGGTAGCTACTAGCTCCAACTCGGTTTTACAGTGAAATCTGCAGGAACTTCAAAGCGGCACTAGGAAACAGACTGAGAAACCAGAGTAAAAGTTTCTCCTGCAAATCGTTCCCTTTGTGATAGATGAACGAACGTCTCTCCACATGCTCAGTTCTGAGAGATAAGTGTGTGTGAAAGCCATCCTTCATCTTGTTTGTTGGAAACCAAAGTTTCTTTTCACTTTCAAACTCCATTCCATACATATATATGAGGAGGTACAAGCTCCAACTCGGTTTTACAGTGAAAAATGCAGGAAATTCAACGCGGCACTAGGAAACAGACTGAGAATCCAGAGTAAAAGTTTCTCGTGTAACCCGTTCCCTTTGTGCTAGATGAACGAAAGTCTCTCCACATGCTCAGTTCTGAGAGACAAGTGTGTATGTAAGCCGTCCTTCACCTAGCTTGTTGGGAACACAAAGTTTCTTTTCAGTTGCAAACTCCACTCCATACATATATATGGGGAGGAACTAGCTCCAACTCGGTTTTATAGTGAAAACTGCAGGAACTTCAAACCGGCACTAGGAAACAGACTGAGAAACCAGGGTAAAAGTTTCTAATGCAACCCGTTCCCTTTGTGCTAGATGAACGAACGTCTCTCCACATGTTCAGTTCTGAGAGATAAGTGTGTGTGAAAGCCGTCCTTCACCTAGCTTGTTGGGAACACCAAGTTTCTTTTCACTTGCTAACTCCACTCCATACATATATATGGGTAGGTACTAGCTCCAACTCGGTTTTACCGTGAAAACTGCAGGAACTTCAAACTGACACTAGGAAACAGACTGAGAAACTAGAGTAAAAGTTTCTCCTGCAAACTGTTCCCTTTGTGCTAGATGAACGAACGTCTCTCCACATGCTCAGTTCTGAGAGATAAGTGTGTGTGAAAGCCGTCCTTCACCTTGCTTGTTGGGAACACAAATTTTCTTTTCACTTGCAAACTCCACTCCATACATATATATGGGTAGGTAATAGAACCAACTCGGCTTTACAGTAGAAAACTGCAGGAACTTCAACCCGGCAATAGGAAACAGACTGAGAGACGAGAGTAAAAGTTTCTCCTGCAACCCGTTCACTTTGTGCTAGATGAATGAAAGTCTCTCCACATGCTCAGTTCTGAGAGTTAAGTGTGTGTGAAAGCCGTCCTTCACCTAGCTTGTTGTTACTCCAAAGTTTCTTTTCACTTGCAAACTCCACTCCATACATATATATGGGGAGGTACTATGTCCAACTCGGTTTTACAGAGAAAACTGCAGGAACTTCATAAAAGCAGTAGGAAACAGACTGAGAACCAGAGTAAAAGTTTCTCCTGCAACCCGTTCCATTTGTGCTAGATGAACGAACGTCTCTCCACATGCTCAGTTCTGAGATGTAAGTGTGTTTGAAGCCGTCCTTCAACTATATTGTTGGGAACACAAAGTTTCTTTTCAGATGCAAACTTCACTCCATAAATACATATGGGGAGGTACTAGCTCCAACACGGTTTTACAGTGAAAACTGCAGGAACTTCAAACCGGCACTAGGAAACAGACTGAGAATCCAGAGTAAAATTTTCTCCTGCAACCCGTTCCCTTTGTGCTAGATGAATGAACTTCTCTCCACATGCTCAGTTCTGAGAGATAAGTGTGTGTGAAAGCCGTCCTTCACCTAGCTTGTTGGGAACACAAAGTTTCTTTTCACTTGCAAACTCCACTCCATACATATATATGGGGAGGTATTAGCTCCAAAACGTTTTTACAGTGAAAACTGCAGGAACATCTACCCGGCACTAGGAAACAGACTGAGTATCCAGGGTAAAAGTTTCTCCTGCATCCCGTTCCCATTGTGCTAGATGAAAGAACGCCTCTCCACATGCTCAGTTCTGAGAGATAAGTGTCTGTGAAAGCCGTACTTTACCTATCTTGTAGGGAACACAAATTTCTTTTCAGTAGCAAACTCTACTCCATACATATATATGGGGAGGTACGAGCTCCAACTCGGATTTACTTTGAAAACTGCAGAAAATTCAAACCGGCACTAGGAAACAGACTGAGAAACCAGAGAAAAAGTTTCACCTGCAACCCGTTCCCTTTGTTCTAGATGAATGAACTTCTCTCCACATGCTCAGTTCTGAGAGATAAGTGTGTGTGAAAGCCGTCCTTCACATAGCTTGTTGGGAACACAAAGTTTATTTTCACTTGCAAATTCCACTGTATACTTATATAAGGGTAGGTATTAGCTCCAAATCTGTTTTACCGTGAAAACTGCAGGAACTTCAAACTGGCACTAGGAAACAAACTGAGAAAGTAGAGAAATGTTTCTCCTTCAAACAGTTCCTTTTGTGCTAGATGAACGAACGTCTCTCCACATGCTCAGTTCTGAGAGATAAGTGTCAGTGAAAGCCGTCCTTCACCCAGCTTGTTGGGACCCCAAAGATTCTTTTCACTTGCAAACTCCAATCCATACATATATATGGGGATTTACTAGCTCCAACACAGTTTTACAGTGAAAACTGCAGGAAGTTCATACCGGGAATAGGAAACAGACTGAGAAACCAGAGTAAAAGTTTCTCCTGCAAACCGTTCCCTGTGTGCTAGATGAACGAACGTCTCTCCACATGCTCAGATCTGAGAGATATGTGTGTGTGAAAGCCGTTCTTCACCTAGCTTGTTGGGAACACAAAGTTTCTTTTCAGTTGCAAACTCCACTCCATACATATATATGGGGAGGTACAAGCTCCAACTCGGTTTTACAGTGATTAATGCAGGAACTTCAAACCGTCACTAGGAAAAAGACTGAGAATCCAGAGTAAAAGTTCCTACTGCAACCCGTTCCCATTGTGCTAGGTGAACGAAAGTCTCTCCACATGCTCAGTTCTGAGAGATAAGTGTTTGTGAAAGCCGTCCTTCACCTAGATTGCTGGGAACACAAAGATTCTTTTCAGTTGCAAACTCAACCCCTTATATGTATATGGGGATGAACTAGCTCCATATCGGATTTACAGTGAAAACAGCAGGAAATTAATACCGGCACTAGGAAACACACTGAGAAACCAGAGTAAAAGTTTCCCCTGCAACCCGTTCCCGCCGTGCTAGATGAACGAACGTCTCTCCACGTGATCAGTTCTGAGATATAAGTGTGTGTGAAAGCCATCCATCACCTAGCTTGTTGGGAACACAAAGTTTCTTTTCAGTTGCAAACCCAACTTCATACATATATACTGGGAGGTACTAGCTCCAACTCGGTTTTACAGTGAAAACTGCAGGAATTTCAAACCAGCACTAGGAAACAGCCTGAGATACCAGAGTAAAAGTTTCTCCTGCAGCCCGTTCCCTTAGTGCTAGATGAACGAACGTCTCTCCACATGCTCAGTTCTGAGAGATAAGTGCGTGTGAAAGCCGTCCTTCACCTAGCTTGTTGGGAACACAAAGTTTATTTCAGTTGCAAACTCCACTCCATATATATATATGGGGTGGTATTAGCTCCAACTCTTTTTTACAGTGAAAACTGCAGGAACTTCAAACCGGCACTAGGAAACAGACTGTGAACCCAGAGTAAAAGTTTCTCCTGCAACCCGTTCCCTTTGTGCTAGATAAACGAACGTCACTCCACATGCTCAGTTCTGAGAGATAAGTGTGTGTGAAAGCCGTACTTCAACTAGCTTGTTTGGAACCCAAAGTTTCTTTTCACTTGCAAACTCCACTCCATACATATATATGGGTAGCTACTAGCTCCAACTCCTTTTTACAGTGAAATCTGCAGGAACTTCAAAGCGGCACTAGTAAACAGACTGAGAAACCAGAGTAAAAGTTTCTCCTGCAACTCGTTCCCTTTGTGCTAGATGAACGAACGTCTCTCCACATGCTCAGTTCTGAGAGATAAGTGTGTGTGAAAGCCATCCTTCATCTTGTTTGTTGGAAACCAAAGTTTCTTTTCACTTTCAAACTCCATTCCATACATATATATGAGGAGGTACAAGCTCCAACTCGGTTTTACAGTGAAAAATGCAGGAACTTCAACGCGGCACTAGGAAACAGACTGAGAATCCAGAGTAAAAGTTTCTCGTGTAACCCGTTCCCTTTGTGCTAGATGAACGAAAGTCTCTCCACATGCTCAGTTCTGAGAGACAAATGTGTATGTAAGCCGTCCTTCACCTAGCTTGTTGGGAACACAAAGTTTCTTTTCAGTTGCAAACTCCACTCCATACATATATATGGGGAGGAACTAGCTCCAACTCGGTTTTATAGTGAAAACTGCAGGAACTTCAAACCGGCACTAGGAAACAGACTGAGAAACCAGGGTAAAAGTTTGTAATGCAACCCGTTCCCTTTGTGCTAGATGAACGAACGTCTCTCCACATGCTCAGTTCTGAGAGATAAGTGTGTGTGAAAGCCGTCCTTCACCTAGCTTGTTGGGAACACCAAGTTTCTTTTCACTTGCTAACTCCACTCCATACATATATATGGGAAGGTACAAGCTCCAACACGGTTTTACAGTGAAAACTGCAGGAAATTCAAACTGGCAATAGGAAACAGACTGAGAAACCAGAGTAAAATTTTTTCCTGCAACCCGTTCCCTGTGTGCTAGATGAACGAACTTCTCTCCACATGCTCAGTTCTGAGAGATAAGTGTGTGTGAAAGCCGTCCTTCACCTATCTTGTTGTTACTCCAAAGTTTCTTTTCACTTGCAAACTCCAATCCATACATATATATGGGGAGGTACTATGTCCAACACGGTTTTACAGTGAAAACTGCAGGAACTTCATAACAGCAGTAGGAAACAAACTGAGAAACCAGAGTAATAGATTCTCCTGCAACCCGTTCCCTTTTTGCTAGATGAACGAACGTCTACCCACATACTCAGTTCTGAGAGATAATTGTGTGTGAAAGCCGTTGTTCACCTAACTTGATGGGAACACAAAGATTCTTTTCAGTTGCAAACTCCACTTCATACATATATATGGGGAGGTACTAGCTCCAACTTGGTTTTAGAGTGAAAACTGCAGGAACTTCAAACCGGCACTAGGAAACAGACTGAGAATCCAGAGTAAAAGTTTCTCCTGAAAACCGTTCCCCTTGTGCTATATGAACGAACGTCTCTCCCCATGCTCAGTTCTGAGAGATAATTGTGTGTGAAAGCCGTTCTTCACCTAGCTTGTTGGGAACACAAAGTTTCTTTTCAGTTGCAAACTCCACTCCATACATATATAATGGGAGGTACTAGCTCCAACTTGGTTTTACAGTGAAAACTGCAGGAACTTCAAACCGGCACTAGGAAACAGACTGAGAATCCAGAGTAAAAGTTTCTCCTGAAACCCGTTCCCCTTGTGCTATATAAACGAACGTCTCTCCACATGCTCATTTCTGAGAGATAAGTGTGTGTGAAATCCGTCCTTCACCTAGCTTGTTGGGAACACACATTTCTTTTCAGTTGCAAACTCCACACCATACATATATATGGGGAGGTACAAGCTGCAACACGGTTTTACAGTGAAAACTGCAGGAAATTCAAACCGGCAATAGGAAACAGACTGAGAAACCAGAGTAAAATTTTTTTCTGCAACCCGTTCCCTGTGTGCTAGATGAACGAACGTCTCTCCACATGCTCAGTTCTGTGAGATAAGTGTGTGTGAAAGCCGTCCTTCACCTAGCTTGTTGTTATTCCAAAGTTTCTTTTCACTTGCAAACTCCACTCCATACATATATATGGGGAGGTACTATGTCCAACACGGTTTTACAGAGAAAACTGCAGGAACTTCATAATAGCAGTAGGAAACAGACTGAGAAACCAGAGTAAAAGTTTCTCCTGCAACCCGTTCCATTTGTGCTAGATGAACGAACGTCTCTCCACATGCTCAGTTCTGAGATGTAAGTGTGTTTGAAGCCGTCCTTCAACTATCTTGTTGGGAACACAAAGTTTCTTTTCAGATGCAAACTTCACTCCATAAATACATATGGGGAGGTACTAGCTCCTACACGGTTTTACAGTGAAAACTGCAGGAACTTCAAACCGGCACTAGGAAACAGACTGAGAATCCAGAGTAAAATTTTCTCCTGCAACCCGTTCCCTTTGTGCTAGATGAATGAACTTCTCTCCACATGCTCAGTTCTGAGAGATAAGTGTGTGTGAAAGCCGTCCTTCACCTATCTTGTTGGGAACACAAAGTTTCTTTTCACTTGCAAACTCCACTCCATACATATATATGGGGAGGTATTAGCTCCAAAACGTTTTTACAGTGAAAACTGCAGGAACATCTACCCGGCACTAGGAAACAGACTGAGTATCCAGGGTAAAAGTTTCTCCTGCATCCCGTTCCCATTGTGCTAGATGAACGAACGCCTCTCCACATGCTCAGTTCTGAGAGATAAGTGTCTGTGAAAGCCGTACTTTACCTATCTTCTAGGGAACACAAATTTCTTTTCAGTAGCAAACTCTACTCCATACATATATATGGGGAGGTACGAGCTCCAACTCGGATTTACTTTGAAAACTGCAGGAAATTCAAACCGGCACTAGGAAACAGACTGAGAAACCAGAGAAAAAGTTTCACCTGCAACCCGTTCCCTTTGTTCTAGATGAAAGAACGTCTCTCCACATGCTCAGTTCTGAGAGATAATTGTGTGTGAAAGCCGTCCTTCACCTAGCTTGTTGGGAACACAAAGTTTCTTTTCACTTGCAAATTCCACTGTATACTTATATAAGGGTAGGTATTAGCTCCAAATCTGTTTTACCGTGAAAACTGCAGGAACTTCAAACTGGCACTAGGAAACAAACTGAGAAACTAGAGAAATGTTTCTCCTTCAAACAGTTCCTTTTGTGCTAGATGAACGAACGTCTCTCCACATGCTCAGTTCTGAGAGATAAGTGTCTGTGAAAGCCGTCCTTCACCTAGCTTGTTGGGAACACAAAGTTTCTTTTCACTTGCAAACTCCACTCCATACATATATATGGGGAGGTACTAGCTCCAACTCGGTTTTACAGTGAAAAATGCAGGAACTTCCACCCGGTACTAGGAAACAGACTGAGAAACCAGTGTAAAAGATTTATTGCAACCCGATCCCTTTGTGCTAGATGAACGAATGTCTCTCCACATGCTAAGTTCTGAGAGATAAGTGTGTGTGAAAGCCGACCTTTACCTAGCTTGTTGGGAACACATATTTCTTTTCAGTTGCAAATTCCACTCCATACATATATATGGGGAGGTACTAGCTCCAACTCGGTTTTACAGTGAAAACTGCAGGAACTTCCAACCGGCACTAGGAAACAGACTGAGATACCAGAGTAAAATTTTTTCCTGCAACCCTTTCCCTTTGTGCTAGATGAACGAACGTCTCTCCACAAGCTCAGTTCTGAGAGATAAGTGTGTGTGAAAGCCGTCCTTCAACTAGCATATTGGGAACCCAAAGATTCTTTTCACTTGCCAATTCCACTCCATACATATATATGGGGAGGTACAAGCTCCAACTCGGTTTTACAGTGAAATCTGCAGGAATTTCAAACCGGCACTAGGAAACAGACTGAGAATCCAGGGTAAAATTTCATCTGCAATCCATTCCCTTTGTGCTAGATGAAAGAACGTCTCTCCACATGCTAAGTTCTGAGAGATAAGTGTGTGTGAAAGCCGTCCTTTACTTAGCTTGTTGGGAACACATATTTCTTTTCAGTTGCAAATTCCACTCCATACATATATATGGGGAGGTACTAGCTCCAACTCGGTTTTACAGTGAAAACTGCAGGAACTTCAAACTGGCACTAGGAAACAGACTGAGAAACTAGAGAAAATGTTTCTCCTTCAAACACTTCCCTTTGTGCTAGATGAACGAACGTCTCTCCACATGCTCAGTTCTGAGAGATAAGTGTGTGTGAAAGCCATCCCTCACATAGCTTGTTAGGACCCCAAAGTTTCTTTTCACTTGCAAACTCCACTTCAAACGTATATATGGGGAGGTACAAGCTCCAACACGGTTTTACAGTGAAAACTGCAGGAAATTCAAACCGGCAATAGGAAACAATTTGAGAAACCAGAGTAAAAGTTTTTTCTGCAACCCGTTCCCTGTGTGCTAGATGAACGAACGTCTCTCCACATGCTCAGTTCTGAGAGATAAGTGTGTGTGAAAGCCGTTCTTCACCTAGCTTGTTGGGAACCCAAAGTTTCTTTTCACTTGCAAACTCCACTCCATAAGTATATATGGGGTGGTACTAGGTCCAACACGGTTTTACAATGAATACTGCAGGAAATTCATACCGGCAGTAGGAAACAGACTGAGAAACCAGAGTAATAGTTTCTACTGCAACCCGTTCCATTTGTGCTAGATGAACGAAAGTCTCTCCACATGCTCAGTTCTGAGAGATAAGTGTGTGTGAAAGCCGTTGTTCACCTAACTTGTTGGGAACACAAAGATTCTTTTCAGTTGCAAACTCCAATCCATACATATATATGGGGAGGTACAAGCTCCAACTCGATATTACAGTGAAAACTGCAGGAAATTCTATCTGGCACCAGAAAACAGACTGAGAAACCAGAGTAAAAGTTTCTCCTGCAACCCGTTCCCTTTGTGCAAGATGAACGAACGTCTCTCCACATGCTCAGTTCTGAGAGATAAGTGTGTGTTAAAGCCGTACTTCACCTAGCTTGTTGGGAACACAAAGTTTCTTTTCATTTGCAAACTCCACTTCATACATATATAAGGGGAGGTACTAGCTCCAACTTGGTTTTAGAGTGAAAACTGTAGGAAATTCAAACCGGCACTAGGAAACAGACTGAGAATACAGAGTAAAAGTTTCTCCTGCAACCTGTTCCCTTTGTGCAAGATGAACGAACGTCTCTCAACATGCTCAGTTCTGAGAGATAATTGTGTGTGAAAGCCGTCCTTCACCTAGCTTGTTGAGACCCCAAAGTTTCTTTTCACTTGCAAACTCCACTCCATACATATATATGGGGAGGTACTATGTCCAACACGGTTTTACAGAGAAAACTGCAGGAACTTCATAAAAGCAGTAGGAAACAGACTGAGAAACCAGAGTAAAAGTTTCTCCTGCAACCAGTTCCATTTGTGCTAGATGAACGAACGTCTCTCCACATGCTCAGTTCTGAGATGTAAGTGTGTTTGAAGCCGTCCTTCAACTATCTTGTTGGGAACACAAAGTTTCTTTTCACTTGCAAACTCCACTCCATACATATATATGGGGAGGTATTAGCTCCAAAACGTTTTTACAGTGAAAACTGCAGGAACATCTACCCGGCACTAGGAAACAGACTGAGTATCCAGGGTAAAAGTTTCTCCTGCATCCCGTTCCCATTGTGCTAGATGAACGAACGCCTCTCCACATGCTCAGTTCTGAGAGATAAGTGTCTGTGAAAGCCGTACTTTACCTATCTTCTAGGGAACACAAATTTCTTTTCAGTAGCAAACTCTACTCCATACATATATATGGGGAGGTACGAGCTCCAACTCGGATTTACTTTGAAAACTGCACGAAATTCAAACCGGCACTAGGAAACAGACTGAGAAACCAGAGAAAAAGTTTCACCTGCAACCCGTTCCCTTTGTTCTAGATGAAAGAACGTCTCTCCACATGCTCAGTTCTGAGAGATAATTTTGTGTGAAAGCCGTCCTTCACCTAGCTTGTTGGGAACACAAAGTTTCTTTTCACTTGCAAATTCCACTGTATACTTATATAAGGGTAGGTATTAGCTCCAAATCTGTTTTACCGTGAAAACTGCAGGAACTTCAAACTGGCACTAGGAAACAAACTGAGAAACTAGAGAAATGTTTCTCCTTCAAACAGTTCCTTTTGTGCTAGATGAACGAACGTCTCTCCACATGCTCAGTTCTGAGAGATAAGTGTCTGTGAAAGCCGTCCTTCACCTAGCTTGTTGGGAACACAAAGTTTCTTTTCACTTGCAAACTCCACTCCATACATATATATGGGGAGGTACTAGCTCCAACTCGGTTTTACAGTGAAAAATGCAGGAACTTCCACCCGGTACTAGGAAACAGACTGAGAAACCAGTGTAAAAGATTCTATTGCAACCCGATCCCTTTGTGCTAGATGAACGAATGTCTCTCCACATGCTAAGTTCTGAGAGTTAAGTGTGTGTGAAAGCCGACCTTTACCTAGCTTGTTGGGAACACATATTTCTTTTCAGTTGCAAATTCCACTCCATACATATATATGGGGAGGTACTAGCTCCAACTCGGTTTTACAGTGAAAACTGCAGGAAATTCCAACCGGCACTAGGAAACAGACTGAGATACCAGAGTAAAATTTTTTCCTGCAACCCTTTCCCTTTGTGCTAGATGAACGAACGTCTCTCCACAAGCTCAGTTCTGAGAGATAAGTGTGTGTGAAAGCCGTCCTTCAACTAGCATATTGGGAACCCAAAGATTCTTTTCACTTGCCAATTCCACTCCATACATATATATGGGGAGGTACAAGCTCCAACTCGGTTTTACAGTGAAATCTGCAGGAATTTCAAACCGGCACTAGGAAACAGACTGAGAATCCAGGGTAAAATTTCATCTGCAATCCATTCCCTTTGTGCTAGATGAAAGAACGTCTCTCCACATGCTAAGTTCTGAGAGATAAGTGTGTGTGAAAGCCGTCCTTTACTTAGCTTGTTGGGAACACATATTTCTTTTCAGTTGCAAATTCCACTCCATACATATATATGGGGAGGTACTAGCTCCAACTCGGTTTTACAGTGAAAACTGCAGGAACTTCAAACTGGCACTAGGAAACAGACTGAGAAACTAGAGAAAATGTTTCTCCTTCAAACACTTCCCTTTGTGCTAGATGAACGAACGTCTCTCCACATGCTCAGTTCTGAGAGATAAGTGTGTGTGAAAGCCACCCCTCACATAGCTTGTTAGGACCCCAAATTTTCTTTTCACTTGCAAACTCCACTTCAAACGTATATATGGGGAGGTACAAGCTCCAACACGGTTTTACAGTGAAAACTGCAGGAAATTCAAACCGGCAATAGGAAACAATTTGAAAAACCAGAGTAAAAGTTTTTTCTGCAACCCGTTCCCTGTGTGCTAGATGAACGAACGTCTCTCCACATGCTCAGTTCTGAGAGATAAGTGTGTGTGAAAGCCGTTCTTCACCTAGCTTGTTGGGAACCCAAAGTTTCTTTTCACTTGCAAACTCCACTCCATAAGTATATATGGGGTGGTACTAGGTCCAACACGGTTTTACAATGAATACTGCAGGAAATTCATACCGGCAGTAGGAAACAGACTGAGAAACCAGAGTAATAGTTTCTACTGCAACCCGTTCCATTTGTGCTAGATGAACGAAAGTCTCTCCACATGCTCAGTTCTGAGAGATAAGTGTGTGTGAAAGCCGTTGTTCACCTAACTTGTTGGGAACACAAAGATTCTTTTCAGTTGCAAACTCCAATCCATACATATATATGGGGAGGTACAAGCTCCAACTCGATATTACAGTGAAAACTGCAGGAAATTCTAACTGGCACCAGAAAACAGACTGAGAAACCAGAGTAAAAGTTTCTCCTGCAACCCGTTCCCTTTGTGCAAGATGAACGAACGTCTCTCCACATGCTCAGTTCTGAGAGATAAGTGTGTGTTAAAGCCGTACTTCACCTAGCTTGTTGGGAACACAAAGTTTCTTTTCATTTGCAAACTCCACTTCATACATATATAAGGGGAGGTACTAGCTCCAACTTGGTTTTAGAGTGAAAACTGTAGGAAATTCAAACCGGCACTAGGAAACAGACTGAGAATACAGAGTAAAAGTTTCTCCTGCAACCTGTTCCCTTTGTGCAAGATGAACGAACGTCTCTCCACATGCTCAGTTCTGAGAGATAATTGTGTGTGAAAGCCGTCCTTCACCTAGCTTGTTGAGACCCCAAAGTTTCTTTTCACTTGCAAACTCCACTCAATACATATATATGGGGAGGTACTATGTCCAACACGGTTTTACAGAGAAAAGTGCAGGAACTTCATAAAAGCAGTAGGAAACAGACTGAGAAACCAGAGTAAAAGTTTCTCCTGCAACCAGTTCCATTTGTGCTAGATGAACGAACGTCTCTCCACATGCTCAGTTCTGAGATGTAAGTGTGTTTGAAGCCGTCCTTCAACTATCTTGTTGGGAACACAAAGTTTCTTTTCACTTGCAAACTCCACTCCATACATATATATGGGGAGGTATTAGCTCCAAAACGTTTTTACAGTGAAAACTGCAGGAACATCTACCCGGCACTAGGAAACAGACTGAGTATCCAGGGTAAAAGTTTCTCCTGCATCCCGTTCCCATTGTGCTAGATGAACGAACGCCTCTCCACATGCTCAGTTCTGAGAGATAAGTGTCTGTGAAAGCCGTACTTTACCTATCTTCTAGGGAACACAAATTTCTTTTCAGTAGCAAACTCTACTCCATACATATATATGGGGAGGTACGAGCTCCAACTCGGATTTACTTTGAAAACTGCAGGAAATTCAAACCGGCACTAGGAAACAGACTGAGAAACCAGAGAAAAAGTTTCACCTGCAACCCGTTCCCTTTGTGCTAGATGAAAGAACGTCTCTCCACATGCTCAGTTCTGAGAGATAATTGTGTGTGAAAGCCGTCCTTCACCTAGCTTGTTGGGAACACAAAGTTTCTTTTCACTTGCAAATTCCACTGTATACTTATATAAGGGTAGGTATTAGCTCCAAATCTGTTTTACCGTGAAAACTGCAGGAACTTCAAACTGGCACTAGGAAACAAACTGAGAAACTAGAGAAATGTTTCTCCTTCAAACAGTTCCTTTTGTGCTAGATGAACGAACGTCTCTCCACATGCTCAGTTCTGAGAGATAAGTGTCTGTGAAAGCCGTCCTTCACCTAGCTTGTTGGGAACACAAAGTTTCTTTTCACTTGCAAACTTCACTCCATACATATATATGGGGAGGTACTAGCTCCAACTCGGTTTTACAGTGAAAAATGCAGGAACTTCCACCCGGTACTAGGAAACAGACTGAGAAACCAGTGTAAAAGATTCTATTGCAACCCGATCCCTTTGTGCTAGATGAACGAATGTCTCTCCACATGCTAAGTTCTGAGAGATAAGTGTGTGTGAAAGCCGACCTTTACCTAGCTTGTTGGGAACACATATTTCTTTTCAGTTGCAAATTCCACTCCATACATATATATGGGGAGGTACTAGCTCCAACTCGGTTTTACAGTGAAAACTGCAGGAACTTCCAACCGGCACTAGGAAACAGACTGAGATACCAGAGTAAAATTTTTTCCTGCAACCCTTTCCCTTTGTGCTAGATGAACGAACGTCTCTCCACAAGCTCAGTTCTGAGAGATAAGTGTGTGTGAAAGCCGTCCTTCAACTAGCATATTGGGAACCCAAAGATTCTTTTCACTTGCCAATTCCACTCCATACATATATATGGGGAGGTACAAGCTCCAACTCGGTTTTACAGTGAAATCTGCAGGAATTTCAAACCGGCACTAGGAAACAGACTGAGAATCCAGGGTAAAATTTCATCTGCAATCCATTCCCTTTGTGCTAGATGAAAGAACGTCTCTCCACATGCTAAGTTCTGAGAGATAAGTGTGTGTGAAAGCCGTCCTTTACTTAGCTTGTTGGGAACACATATTTCTTTTCAGTTGCAAATTCCACTCCATACATATATATGGGGAGGTACTAGCTCCAACTCGGTTTTACAGTGAAAACTGCAGGAACTTCAAACTGGCACTAGGAAACAGACTGAGAAACTAGAGAAAATGTTTCTCCTTCAAACACTTCCCTTTGTGCTAGATGAACGAACGTCTCTCCACATGCTCAGTTCTGAGAGATAAGTGTGTGTGAAAGCCATCCCTCACATAGCTTGTTAGGACCCCAAAGTTTCTTTTCACTTGCAAACTCCACTTCAAACGTATATATGGGGAGGTACAAGCTCCAACACGGTTTTACAGTGAAAACTGCAGGAAATTCAAACCGGCAATAGGAAACAATTTGAGAAACCAGAGTAAAAGTTTTTTCTGCAACCCGTTCCCTGTGTGCTAGATGAACGAACGTCTCTCCACATGCTCAGTTCTGAGAGATAAGTGTGTGTGAAAGCCGTTCTTCACCTAGCTTGTTGGGAACCCAAAGTTTCTTTTCACTTGCAAACTCCACTCCATAAGTATATATGGGGTGGTACTAGGTCCAACACGGTTTTACAATGAATACTGCAGGAAATTCATACCGGCAGTAGGAAACAGACTGAGAAACCAGAGTAATAGTTTCTACTGCAACCCGTTCCATTTGTGCTAGATGAACGAAAGTCTCTCCACATGCTCAGTTCTGAGAGATAAGTGTGTGTGAAAGCCGTTGTTCACCTAACTTGTTGGGAACACAAAGATTCTTTTCAGTTGCAAACCCCAATCCATACATATATATGGGGAGGTACAAGCTCCAACTCGATATTACAGTGAAAACTGCAAGAAATTCTATCTGGCACCAGAAAACAGACTGAGAAACCAGAGTAAAAGTTTCTCCTGCAACCCGTTCCCTTTGTGCAAGATGAACGAACGTCTCTCCACATGCTCAGTTCTGAGAGATAAGTGTGTGTTAAAGCCGTACTTCACCTAGCTTGTTGGGAACACAAAGTTTCTTTTCATTTGCAAACTCCACTTCATACATATATAAGGGGAGGTACTAGCTCCAACTTGGTTTTAGAGTGAAAACTGTAGGAACTTCAAACCGGCACTAGGAAACAGACTGAGAATACAGAGTAAAAGTTTCTCCTGCAACCTGTTCCCTTTGTGCAAGATGAACGAACGTCTCTCCACATGCTCAGTTCTGAGAGATAATTGTGTGTGAAAGCCGTCCTTCACCTAGCTTGTTGAGACCCCAAAGTTTCTTTTCACTTGCAAACTCCACTCCATACATATATATGGGGAGGTACTATGTCCAACACGGTTTTACAGAGAAAACTGCAGGAACTTCATAAAAGCAGTAGGAAACAGACTGAGAAACCAGAGTAAAAGTTTCTCCTGCAACCAGTTCCATTTGTGCTAGATGAACGAACGTCTCTCCACATGCTCAGTTCTGAGATGTAAGTGTGTTTGAAGCCGTCCTTCAACTATCTTGTTGGGAACACAAAGTTTCTTTTCACTTGCAAACTCCACTCCATACATATATATGGGGAGGTATTAGCTCCAAAACTTTTTTACAGTGAAAACTGCAGGAACATCTACCCGGCACTAGGAAACAGACTGAGTATCCAGGGTAAAAGTTTCTCCTGCATCCCGTTCCCTTTGTGCTAGATGAACGAACGCCTCTCCACATGCTCAGTTCTGAGAGATAAGTGTCTGTGAAAGCCGTACTTTACCTATCTTGTAGGGAACACAAATTTCTTTTCAGTAGCAAACTCTACTCCATACATATATATTGGGAGGTACGAGCTCCAACTCGGATTTACTTTGAAAACTGCAGGAAATTCAAACCGGCACTAGGAAACAGACTGAGAAACCAGAGAAAAAGTTTCACCTGCAACCCGTTCCCTTTGTTCTAGATGAAAGAACGTCTCTCCACATGCTCAGTTCTGAGAGATAATTGTGTGTGAAAGCCGTCCTTCACCTAGCTTGTTGGGAACACAAAGTTTCTTTTCAGTTGCAAACTCCACTCCATACATATATATGGGGAGGTACTAGCTCCAACTCGGTTTTACAGTGAAAACTGCAGGAACTTCAAACCGGCAATAGGAAACAGACTGAGAAACCAGAGTAAAAGTTTATCCTGCAACCCGTTCCTTTTGTGCTAGATGAACGAAAGTCTCTCCACATGCTCAGTTCTGAGAGATAAGTGTGTGTGGAAGCCGCCCTTCACTTAGCTTGTGGGGAACCCAAAGTTTTTTTCACTTGCAAATTCCACTGTATACTTATATAAGGGTAGGTATTAGCTCCAAATCTGTTTTACCGTGAAAACTGCAGGAACTTCAAACTGGCACTAGGAAACAAACTGAGAAACTAGAGAAATGTTTCTCCTTCAAACAGTTCCTTTTGTGCTAGATGAACGAACGTCTCTCCACATGCTCAGTTCTGAGAGATAAGTTTCTGTGAAAGCCGTACTTCACCTAGCTTGTTGGGAACACAAAGTTTCTTTTCACTTGCAAACTCCACTCCATACATATATATGGGGAGGTACTAGCTCCAACTCGATTTTACAGTGAAAAATGCAGGAACTTCCACCCGGTACTAGGAAACAGACTTAGAAACCAGAGTAAAAGATTATATTGCAAACCGATCCCTTTGTGCTAGATGAACGAATGTCTCTCCACATGCTAAGTTCTGAGAGATAAGTGTGTGTGAAAGCCGACCTTTACCTAGCTTGTTGGGAACACATATTTCTTTTCAGTTGCAAATTCCACTCCATACATATATATGGGGAGGTACTAGCTCCAACTCGGTTTTACAGTGAAAACTGCAGGAACTTCCAACCGGCACTAGGAAACAGACTGAGATACCAGAGTAAAATTTTTTCCTGCAACCCTTTCCCTTTGTGCTAGATGAACGAAGGTCTCTCCACATGCTCAGTTCTGAGAGATAAGTGTGTGTGAAAGCCGTCCTTCAACTAGCATGTTGGGAACCCAAAGATTCTTTTCACTTGCCAATTCCACTCCATACATATATATGGGGAGGTACAAGCTCCAACTCGGTTTTACAGTGAAATCTGCAGGAATTTCAAACCGGCACTAGGAAACAGACTGAGAATCCAGGGTAAAATTTCATCTGCAACCCATTCACTTTGTGCTAGATGAAAGAACGTCTCTCCACATGCTAAGTTCTGAGAGATAAGTGTGTGTGAAAGCCGTCCTTTACTTAGCTTGTTGGGAACACATATTTCTTTTCAGTTGCAAATTCCACTCCATACATATATATGGGGAGGTACTAGCTCCAACTCGGTTTTACAGTGAAAACTGCAGGAACTTCAAACTGGCACTAGGAAACAGACTGAGAAACTAGAGAAAATGTTTCTCCTTCAAACATTCCCTTTGTGCTAGATGAACGAACGTCTCTCCACATGCTCAGTTCTGAGAGATAAGTGTCTGTGAAAGCCGTCCTTCACCTAGCTTGTTGGGAACACAAAGATTCTTTTCACTTGCAAATTCCACTCCATACATATATATGGGGAGGTACTAGCTCCAAATCGGTTTTACAGTGAAAACTGCAGGAACTTCCACCCGGTACTAGGAAACAGACTGAGAAGCCAGAGTAAAAGATTCTATTGCAACACGATCCCTTTGTGCTAGATGAACGAACGTCTCTACACATGCTCATTTCTGAGAGATAAGTGAGTGTGAAAGCCGTCCTTAACCTAGCTTGTTGGGAACACATTTCTTTTCAGTTGCAAATTCCACTCCATACATATATATGGGGAGGTACTAGCTCCAACTCGGTTTTACAGTGAAAACTGCAGGAACTCCAAACCGGCAGTAGGAAACAGACTGAGAAACCAGAGTTAAAGTTTTTCCTGCAACCCGTTCCCTTTGTGCGAGATGAACGAAAGTCTCTCCACATGCTCAGTTCTGAGAGATAAGTGTGTGTGGAAGCCGTCCTTCACCTAGCTTGTTGGGAACACAAAGTTACTTTTCAGTAGCCAACTCCAATCCATACATATATATGGGGAGGTACTAGCTCCAACTATGTTTTACAGTGAAAACTGCAGGAACTTCTAACCGGCAGTAGGAAACAGACTGAGAAACCAGAGTAATAGTTTTTCCTGCAACCCGTTCCCTTTGTGCTAGATGAACGAAAGTCTCTCCACATGCTCACTTCTGAGAGATAAGTGTGTGTGAAAGCCGTCCTTAAACTAGCTTGTTGGGATCACAAAGATTATTTTCAGATGCAAACCCCATTCCATAGATATATATGGGGTGGTACTAGCTCCAACACGATTTTACAGTGAAAACTGCAGGAACTTCAAACCAGCACTAGGAAACAGACTTAGAATCCAGAGTAAAAGTTTCTCCTGCCAACCCTTCCATTTGTGCTAGATGAACGAAAGTCTCACCACATGCTCAGTTCAGAGAGATAAGTGTGTGTGAAAGCAGTACTTCACCTAGCTTGTTGGGAACACAAAGTTTCTTTTAAGTTGCAAACTCCACTCCATACATATATATGGGGATGTACTAGCTCCAACTCGGTTTTACATTGCAAACTGCAGGAACATCAAACCGGCACTAGGAAACAGACTGAGAAACAAGAGTAAAAGTTTTTCTTGCAAACCGTTCCCTTTGTGCTAGATGAACGAACGTCTCTCCACATGCTCAGATCTGAGAGATAAGTGTGTGTGAAAGCCGTCCTTCACCTATCTTGTTGAGAACTCAAAGTTTCTTTTCAGATGCAAACTCCACTCCAAAAATATATATGGGGAGGTAAAAATTCCAACTCGGTTTACAGTGAAAACAGCAGGAACTTCAAACCGGCACTAGGAAACAGACTGTGAATCCAGAGTAAAACTTTCTCCTGCAAACCGTTCCCTTTGTGCTAGATGAATGAACGTCTCTCCACATGCTCAGTTCTGAGAGATAAGTGTGTGTGAAAGCCGTCCTTCACCTTGCTTGTTGGGAACACAAAGTTTCTTTTCACTTGCAAACTCCACTCCATACATATATATGGGGAGATACTAGCACCAACTCGGTTTTACAGTGAAAACTGCAGGAACTTCAAACTGGTACTAGGAAACAGACTGAGAATCCAGGGTAAAATTTTCTCCTGCAACCCATTCCCTTTGTGCTAGATGAAAGAACGTCTCTCCACATGCTCAGTTCTGAGAGATAACTGTGTGTGAAATCCGTCCTTCACCTAGCTTGTTGGGAACACAATGTTTCTCTTCACTTGCAAACTCCACTCCATACATATATATGGGGAGGTACTAGCTCCAAATCTGTTTTACAGTGAAAACTGCAGGAACTTCAAACCGGCAGTAGGAAACAGACTGAGAAACCAGAGTAAAAGTTTCTCCTGCAACCCGTTCCCATTGTGCCAAATGAACGAACGTATCTCCACATGCTCAGTTCTGAGATATAAGTGTGTGTGAAAGCCGTCCTTCACCTATCTTGTTGGGAATACATAGTTTCTTTTCAGATGCAAACTCCACTCCATAAATATATGTGGGGATGTACTAGCTCCAACTCGGTTTTACAGTGAAAACTGCAGGAACTTCAAACCGGCAGTAGGAAACAGACTGAGAAACCAGAGTAAAAGTTTTTCCTGCAACCCGTTCCTTTTGTGCTAGATGAACGAAAGTCTCTCCACATGCTCAGTTCTGAGAGATAAGTGTGTGTGGAAGCCGCCCTTCACTTAGCTTGTGTGGAACCCAAAGTTTTTTTCACTTGCAAATTCCACTGTATACTTATATAAGGGTAGGTATTAGCTCCAAATCTGTTTTACCGTGAAAACTGCAGGAACTTCAAACTGGCACTAGGAAACAAACTGAGAAACTAGAGAAATGTTTCTCCTTCAAACAGTTCCTTTTGTGCTAGATGAACGAACGTCTCTCCACATGCTCAGTTCTGAGAGATAAGTTTCTGTGAAAGCCGTCCTTCACCTAGCTTGTTGGGAACACAAAGTTTCTTTTCACTTGCAAACTCCACTCCATACATATATATGGGGAGGTACTAGCTCCAACTCGGTTTTACAGTGAAAAATGCAGGAACTTCCACCCGGTACTAGGAAACAGACTTAGAAACCAGAGTAAAAGATTCTATTGCAAACCGATCCCTTTGTGCTAGATGAACGAATGTCTCTCCACATGCTAAGTTCTGAGAGATAAGTGTGTGTGAAAGCCGACCTTTACCTAGCTTGTTGGGAACACATATTTCTTTTCAGTTGCAAATTCCACTCCATACATATATATGGGGAGGTACTAGCTCCAACTCGGTTTTACAGTGAAAACTGCAGGAACTTCCAACCGGCACTAGGAAACAGACTGAGATACCAGAGTAAAATTTTTTCCTGCAACCCTTTCCCTTTGTGCTAGATGAACGAACGTCTCTCCACATGCTCAGTTCTGAGATGTAAGTGTGTTTGAAGCCGTCCTTCAACTATCTTGTTGGGAACACAAAGTTTCTTTTCACTTGCAAACTCCACTCCATACATATATATGGGGAGGTATTAGCTCCAAAACTTTTTTACAGTGAAAACTGCAGGAACATCTACCCGGCACTAGGAAACAGACTGAGTATCCAGGGTAAAAGTTTCTCCTGCATCCCGTTCCCTTTGTGCTAGATGAACGAACGCCTCTCCACATGCTCAGTTCTGAGAGATAAGTGTCTGTGAAAGCCGTACTTTACCTATCTTGTAGGGAACACAAATTTCTTTTCAGTAGCAAACTCTACTCCATACATATATATTGGGAGGTACGAGCTCCAACTCGGATTTACTTTGAAAACTGCAGGAAATTCAAACCGGCACTAGGAAACAGACTGAGAAACCAGAGAAAAAGTTTCACCTGCAACCCGTTCCCTTTGTTCTAGATGAAAGAACGTCTCTCCACATGCTCAGTTCTGAGAGATAATTGTGTGTGAAAGCCGTCCTTCACCTAGCTTGTTGGGAACACAAAGTTTCTTTTCAGTTGCAAACTCCACTCCATACATATATATGGGGAGGTACTAGCTCCAACTCGGTTTTACAGTGAAAACTGCAGGAACTTCAAACCGGCAATAGGAAACAGACTGAGAAACCAGAGTAAAAGTTTATCCTGCAACCCGTTCCTTTTGTGCTAGATGAACGAAAGTCTCTCCACATGCTCAGTTCTGAGAGATAAGTGTGTGTGGAAGCCGCCCTTCACTTAGCTTGTGGGGAACCCAAAGTTTTTTTCACTTGCAAATTCCACTGTATACTTATATAAGGGTAGGTATTAGCTCCAAATCTGTTTTACCGTGAAAACTGCAGGAACTTCAAACTGGCACTAGGAAACAAACTGAGAAACTAGAGAAATGTTTCTCCTTCAAACAGTTCCTTTTGTGCTAGATGAACGAACGTCTCTCCACATGCTCAGTTCTGAGAGATAAGTTTCTGTGAAAGCCGTACTTCACCTAGCTTGTTGGGAACACAAAGTTTCTTTTCACTTGCAAACTCCACTCCATACATATATATGGGGAGGTACTAGCTCCAACTCGATTTTACAGTGAAAAATGCAGGAACTTCCACCCGGTACTAGGAAACAGACTTAGAAACCAGAGTAAAAGATTATATTGCAAACCGATCCCTTTGTGCTAGATGAACGAATGTCTCTCCACATGCTAAGTTCTGAGAGATAAGTGTGTGTGAAAGCCGACCTTTACCTAGCTTGTTGGGAACACATATTTCTTTTCAGTTGCAAATTCCACTCCATACATATATATGGGGAGGTACTAGCTCCAACTCGGTTTTACAGTGAAAACTGCAGGAACTTCCAACCGGCACTAGGAAACAGACTGAGATACCAGAGTAAAATTTTTTCCTGCAACCCTTTCCCTTTGTGCTAGATGAACGAAGGTCTCTCCACATGCTCAGTTCTGAGAGATAAGTGTGTGTGAAAGCCGTCCTTCAACTAGCATGTTGGGAACCCAAAGATTCTTTTCACTTGCCAATTCCACTCCATACATATATATGGGGAGGTACAAGCTCCAACTCGGTTTTACAGTGAAATCTGCAGGAATTTCAAACCGGCACTAGGAAACAGACTGAGAATCCAGGGTAAAATTTCATCTGCAACCCATTCACTTTGTGCTAGATGAAAGAACGTCTCTCCACATGCTAAGTTCTGAGAGATAAGTGTGTGTGAAAGCCGTCCTTTACTTAGCTTGTTGGGAACACATATTTCTTTTCAGTTGCAAATTCCACTCCATACATATATATGGGGAGGTACTAGCTCCAACTCGGTTTTACAGTGAAAACTGCAGGAACTTCAAACTGGCACTAGGAAACAGACTGAGAAACTAGAGAAAATGTTTCTCCTTCAAACATTCCCTTTGTGCTAGATGAACGAACGTCTCTCCACATGCTCAGTTCTGAGAGATAAGTGTCTGTGAAAGCCGTCCTTCACCTAGCTTGTTGGGAACACAAAGATTCTTTTCACTTGCAAATTCCACTCCATACATATATATGGGGAGGTACTAGCTCCAAATCGGTTTTACAGTGAAAACTGCAGGAACTTCCACCCGGTACTAGGAAACAGACTGAGAAGCCAGAGTAAAAGATTCTATTGCAACACGATCCCTTTGTGCTAGATGAACGAACGTCTCTACACATGCTCATTTCTGAGAGATAAGTGAGTGTGAAAGCCGTCCTTAACCTAGCTTGTTGGGAACACATTTCTTTTCAGTTGCAAATTCCACTCCATACATATATATGGGGAGGTACTAGCTCCAACTCGGTTTTACAGTGAAAACTGCAGGAACTCCAAACCGGCAGTAGGAAACAGACTGAGAAACCAGAGTTAAAGTTTTTCCTGCAACCCGTTCCCTTTGTGCGAGATGAACGAAAGTCTCTCCACATGCTCAGTTCTGAGAGATAAGTGTGTGTGGAAGCCGTCCTTCACCTAGCTTGTTGGGAACACAAAGTTACTTTTCAGTAGCCAACTCCAATCCATACATATATATGGGGAGGTACTAGCTCCAACTATGTTTTACAGTGAAAACTGCAGGAACTTCTAACCGGCAGTAGGAAACAGACTGAGAAACCAGAGTAATAGTTTTTCCTGCAACCCGTTCCCTTTGTGCTAGATGAACGAAAGTCTCTCCACATGCTCACTTCTGAGAGATAAGTGTGTGTGAAAGCCGTCCTTAAACTAGCTTGTTGGGATCACAAAGATTATTTTCAGATGCAAACCCCATTCCATAGATATATATGGGGTGGTACTAGCTCCAACACGATTTTACAGTGAAAACTGCAGGAACTTCAAACCAGCACTAGGAAACAGACTTAGAATCCAGAGTAAAAGTTTCTCCTGCCAACCCTTCCATTTGTGCTAGATGAACGAAAGTCTCACCACATGCTCAGTTCAGAGAGATAAGTGTGTGTGAAAGCAGTACTTCACCTAGCTTGTTGGGAACACAAAGTTTCTTTTAAGTTGCAAACTCCACTCCATACATATATATGGGGATGTACTAGCTCCAACTCGGTTTTACATTGCAAACTGCAGGAACATCAAACCGGCACTAGGAAACAGACTGAGAAACAAGAGTAAAAGTTTTTCTTGCAAACCGTTCCCTTTGTGCTAGATGAACGAACGTCTCTCCACATGCTCAGATCTGAGAGATAAGTGTGTGTGAAAGCCGTCCTTCACCTATCTTGTTGAGAACTCAAAGTTTCTTTTCAGATGCAAACTCCACTCCAAAAATATATATGGGGAGGTAAAAATTCCAACTCGGTTTACAGTGAAAACAGCAGGAACTTCAAACCGGCACTAGGAAACAGACTGTGAATCCAGAGTAAAACTTTCTCCTGCAAACCGTTCCCTTTGTGCTAGATGAATGAACGTCTCTCCACATGCTCAGTTCTGAGAGATAAGTGTGTGTGAAAGCCGTCCTTCACCTTGCTTGTTGGGAACACAAAGTTTCTTTTCACTTGCAAACTCCACTCCATACATATATATGGGGAGATACTAGCACCAACTCGGTTTTACAGTGAAAACTGCAGGAACTTCAAACTGGTACTAGGAAACAGACTGAGAATCCAGGGTAAAATTTTCTCCTGCAACCCATTCCCTTTGTGCTAGATGAAAGAACGTCTCTCCACATGCTCAGTTCTGAGAGATAACTGTGTGTGAAATCCGTCCTTCACCTAGCTTGTTGGGAACACAATGTTTCTCTTCACTTGCAAACTCCACTCCATACATATATATGGGGAGGTACTAGCTCCAAATCTGTTTTACAGTGAAAACTGCAGGAACTTCAAACCGGCAGTAGGAAACAGACTGAGAAACCAGAGTAAAAGTTTCTCCTGCAACCCGTTCCCATTGTGCCAAATGAACGAACGTATCTCCACATGCTCAGTTCTGAGATATAAGTGTGTGTGAAAGCCGTCCTTCACCTATCTTGTTGGGAATACATAGTTTCTTTTCAGATGCAAACTCCACTCCATAAATATATGTGGGGATGTACTAGCTCCAACTCGGTTTTACAGTGAAAACTGCAGGAACTTCAAACCGGCAGTAGGAAACAGACTGAGAAACCAGAGTAAAAGTTTTTCCTGCAACCCGTTCCTTTTGTGCTAGATGAACGAAAGTCTCTCCACATGCTCAGTTCTGAGAGATAAGTGTGTGTGGAAGCCGCCCTTCACTTAGCTTGTGTGGAACCCAAAGTTTTTTTCACTTGCAAATTCCACTGTATACTTATATAAGGGTAGGTATTAGCTCCAAATCTGTTTTACCGTGAAAACTGCAGGAACTTCAAACTGGCACTAGGAAACAAACTGAGAAACTAGAGAAATGTTTCTCCTTCAAACAGTTCCTTTTGTGCTAGATGAACGAACGTCTCTCCACATGCTCAGTTCTGAGAGATAAGTTTCTGTGAAAGCCGTCCTTCACCTAGCTTGTTGGGAACACAAAGTTTCTTTTCACTTGCAAACTCCACTCCATACATATATATGGGGAGGTACTAGCTCCAACTCGGTTTTACAGTGAAAAATGCAGGAACTTCCACCCGGTACTAGGAAACAGACTTAGAAACCAGAGTAAAAGATTCTATTGCAAACCGATCCCTTTGTGCTAGATGAACGAATGTCTCTCCACATGCTAAGTTCTGAGAGATAAGTGTGTGTGAAAGCCGACCTTTACCTAGCTTGTTGGGAACACATATTTCTTTTCAGTTGCAAATTCCACTCCATACATATATATGGGGAGGTACTAGCTCCAACTCGGTTTTACAGTGAAAACTGCAGGAACTTCCAACCGGCACTAGGAAACAGACTGAGATACCAGAGTAAAATTTTTTCCTGCAACCCTTTCCCTTTGTGCTAGATGAACGAACGTCTCTCCACATGCTCAGTTCTGAGAGATAAGTGTGTGTGAAAGCCGTCCTTCAACTAGCATGTTGGGAACCCAAAGATTCTTTTCACTTGCCAATTCCACTCCATACATATATATGGGGAGGTACAAGCTCCAACTCGGTTTTACAGTGAAATCTGCAGGAATTTCAAACCGGCACTAGGAAACAGACTGAGAATCCAGGGTAAAATTTCATCTGCAAGCCATTCACTTTGTGCTAGATGAAAGAACGTCTCTCCACATGCTAAGTTCTGAGAGATAAGTGTGTGTGAAAGCCGTCCTTTACTTAGCTTGTTGGGAACACATATTTCTTTTCAGTTGCAAATTCCACTCCATACATATATATGGGGAGGTACTAGCTCCAACTCGGTTTTACAGTGAAAACTGCAGGAACTTCAAACTGGCACTAGGAAACAGACTGAGAAACTAGAGAAAATGTTTCTCCTTCAAACACTTCCCTTTGTGCTAGATGAACGAACGTCTCTCCACATGCTCAGTTCTGAGAGATAAGTGTCTGTGAAAGCCGTACTTCACCTAGCTTGTTGGGAACACAAAGTTTCTTTTCACTTGCAAACTCCACTCCATACATATATATGGGGAGGTACTAGCTCCAACTCGGTTTTACATTGCAAACTGCAGGAACATCAAACCGGCACTAGGAAACAGACTGAGAAACAAGAGTAAAAGTTTTTCTTGCAAACCGTTCCCTTTGTGCTAGATGAACGAACGTCTCTCCACATGCTCAGATCTGAGAGATAAGTGTGTGTGAAAGCCGTCCTTCACCTATCTTGTTGAGAACTCAAAGTTTCTTTTCAGATGCAAACTCCACTCCAAAAATATATATGGGGAGGTAAAAATTCCAACTCGGTTTACAGTGAAAACAGCAGGAACTTCAAACCGGCACTAGGAAACAGACTGTGAATCCAGAGTAAAACTTTCTCCTTCAAACCGTTCCCTTTGTGCTAGATGAATGAACGTCTCTCCACATGCTCAGTTCTGAGAGATAAGTGTGTGTGAAAGTCGTCCTTCACCTAGCTTGTTGGGAACACAATGTTTCTCTTCACTTGCAAATTCCACTCCATATATATATATGGGGAGGTACTAGCTCCAAATCTGTTTTACAGTGAAAACTGCAGGAACTTCAAACCGGCAGTAGGAAACAGACTGAGAAACCAGAGTAAAAGTTTCTCCTGCAACCCGTTCCCATTGTGCCAAATGAACGAACGTATCTCCACATGCTCAGTTCTGAGATATAAGTGTGTGTGAAAGCCGTCCTTCACGTATCTTGTTGGGAATACATAGTTTCTTTTCAGATGCAAACTCCACTCCATAAATATATGTGGGGATGTACTAGCTCCAACTCGGTTTTACAGTGAAAACTGCAGGAACTTCAAACCGGCAGTAGGAAAAAGACTGAGAAACCAGAGTAAAAGTTTTTCCTGCAACCCGTTCCTTTTGTGCTAGATGAACGAAAGTCTCTCCACATGCTCAGTTCTGAGAGATAAGTGTGTGTGGAAGCCGCCCTTCACTTAGCTTGTGTGGAACCCAAAGTTTTTTTCACTTGCAAATTCCACTGTATACTTATATAAGGGTAGGTATTAGCTCCAAATCTGTTTTACCGTGAAAACTGCAGGAACTTCAAACTGGCACTAGGAAACAAACTGAGAAACTAGAGAAATGTTTCTCCTTCAAACAGTTCCTTTTGTGGTAGATGAACGAACGTCTCTCCACATGCTCAGTTCTGAGAGATAAGTTTCTGTGAAAGCCGTCCTTCACCTAGCTTGTTGGGAACACAAAGTTTCTTTTCACTTGCAAACTCCACTCCATACATATATATGGGGAGGTACTAGCTCCAACTCGGTTTTACAGTGAAAAATGCAGGAACTTCCACCCGGTACTAGGAAACAGACTTAGAAACCAGAGTAAAAGATTCTATTGCAAACCGATCCCTTTGTGCTAGATGAACGAATGTCTCTCCACATGCTAAGTTCTGAGAGATAAGTGTGTGTGAAAGCCGACCTTTACCTAGCTTGTTGGGAACACATATTTCTTTTCAGTTGCAAATTCCACTCCATACATATATATGGGGAGGTACTAGCTCCAACTCGGTTTTACAGTGAAAACTGCAGGAACTTCCAACCGGCACTAGGAAACAGACTGAGATACCAGAGTAAAATTTTTTCCTGCAACCCTTTCCCTTTGTGCTAGATGAACGAACGTCTCTCCACATGCTCAGTTCTGAGAGATAAGTGTGTGTGAAAGCCGTCCTTCAACTAGCATGTTGGGAACCCAAAGATTCTTTTCACTTGCCAATTCCACTCCATACATATATATGGGGAGGTACAAGCTCCAACTCGGTTTTACAGTGAAATCTGCAGGAATTTCAAACCGGCACTAGGAAACAGACTGAGAATCCAGGGTAAAATTTCATCTGCAAGCCATTCACTTTGTGCTAGATGAAAGAACGTCTCTCCACATGCTAAGTTCTGAGAGATAAGTGTGTGTGAAAGCCGTCCTTTACTTAGCTTGTTGGGAACACATATTTCTTTTCAGTTGCAAATTCCACTCCATACATATATATGGGGAGGTACTAGCTCCAACTCGGTTTTACAGTGAAAACTGCAGGAACTTCAAACTGGCACTAGGAAACAGACTGAGAAACTAGAGAAAATGTTTCTCCTTCAAACACTTCCCTTTGTGCTAGATGAACGAACGTCTCTCCACATGCTCAGTTCTGAGAGATAAGTGTCTGTGAAAGCCGTCCTTCACCTAGCTTGTTGGGAACACAAAGTTTCTTTTCACTTGCAAACTCCACTCCATACATATATATGGGGAGGTACTAGCTCCAAATCGGTTTTACAGTGAAAACTGCAGGAACTTCCACCCGGTACTAGGAAACAGACTGAGAAGCCAGAGTAAAAGATTCTATTGCAACCCGATCCCTTTGTGCTAGATGAACGAACGTCTCTACACATGCTCATTTCTGAGAGATAAGTGAGTGTGAAAGCCGTCCTTAACCTAGCTTGTTGGGAACACATATTTCTTTTCAGTTGCAAATTCCACTCCATACATATATATGGGGAGGTACTAGCTCCAACTCGGTTTTACAGTGAAAACTGCAGGAACTCCAAACCGGCAGTAGGAAACAGACTGAGAAACCAGTGTTAAAGTTTTTCCTGCAACCCGTTCCCTTTGTGCGAGATGAACGAACGTCTCTCCACATGCTCAGTTCTGAGAGATAAGTGTGTGTGAAAGCCGTCCTTCACCTAGCTTGTTGGGAACACAAAGTTACTTTTCAGTAGCCAACTCCAATCCGTACATATATATGGGGAGGTACTAGCTCCAACTATGTTTTACAGTGAAAACTGCAGGAACTTCTAACCGGCAGTAGGAAACAGACTGAGAAACCAGAGTAATAGTTTTTCCTGCAACCCGTTCCCTTTGTGCTAGATGAACGAAAGTCTCTCCACATGCTCACTTCTGAGAGATAAGTGTGTGTGAAAGCCGTCCTTAAACTAGCTTGTTTGGATCACAAAGATTATTTTCAGATGCAAACCCCATTCCATAGATATATATGGGGTGGTACTAGCTCCAACTCGATTTTACAGTGAAAACTGCAGGAACTTCAAACCAGCACTAGGAAACAGACTTAGAATCCAGAGTAAAAGTTTCTCCTGCCAACCCTTCCATTTGTGCTAGATGAACGAAAGTCTCTCCACATGCTCAGTTCAGAGAGATAAGTGTGTGTGAAAGCAGTACTTCACCTAGCTTGTTGGGAACACAAAGTTTCTTTTAAGTTGCAAACTCCACTCCATACATATATATGGGGATGTACTAGCTCCAACTCGGTTTTACATTGCAAACTGCAGGAACATCAAACCGGCACTAGGAAACAGACTGAGAAACAAGAGTAAAAGTTTTTCTTGCAAACCGTTCCCTTTGTGCTAGATGAACGAACGTCTCTCCACATGCTCAGATCTGAGAGATAAGTGTGTGTGAAAGCCGTCCTTCACCTATCTTGTTGAGAACTCAAAGTTTCTTTTCAGATGCAAACTCCACTCCAAAAATATATATGGGGAGGTAAAAATTCCAACTCGGTTTACAGTGAAAACAGCAGGAACTTCAAACCGGCACTAGGAAACAGACTGTGAATCCAGAGTAAAACTTTCTCCTGCAAACCGTTCCCTTTGTGCTAGATGAATGAACGTCTCTCCACATGCTCAGTTCTGAGAGATAAGTGTGTGTGAAAGCCGTCCTTCACCTTGCTTGTTGGGAACACAAAGTTTCTTTTCACTTGCAAACTCCACTCCATACATATATATGGGGAAATACTAGCACCAACTCGGTTTTACAGTGAAAACTGCAGGAACTTCAAACTGGTACTAGGAAACACACTGAGAATCCAGGGTAAAATTTTCTCCTGCAACCCATTCCCTTTGTGCTAGATGAAAGAACGTCTCTCCACATGCTCAGTTCTGAGAGATAACTGTGTGTGAAATCCGTCCTTCACCTAGCTTGTTGGGAACACAATGTTTCTCTTCACTTGCAAATTCCACTCCATATATATATATGGGGAGGTACTAGCTCCAAATCTGTTTTACAGTGAAAACTGCAGGAACTTCAAACCGGCAGTAGGAAACAGACTGAGAAACCAGAGTAAAAGTTTCTCCTGCAACCCGTTCCCATTGTGCCAAATGAACGAACGTATCACCACATGCTCAGTTCTGAGATATAAGTGTGTGTGAAAGCCGTCCTTCACCTATCTTGTTGGGAATACATAGTTTCTTTTCAGATGCAAACTCCACTCCATAAATATAAGTGGGGATGTACTAGCTCCAACTCGGTTTTACAGTGAAAACTGCAGGAACTTCAAACCGGCAGTAGGAAACAGACTGAGAAACCAGAGTAAAAGTTTTTCCTGCAACCCGTTCCTTTTGTGCTAGATGAACGAAAGTCTCTCCACATGCTCAGTTCTGAGAGATAAGTGTGTGTGGAAGCCGCCCTTCACTTAGCTTGTGTGGAACCCAAAGTTTTTTTCACTTGCAAATTCCACTGTATACTTATATAAGGGTAGGTATTAGCTCCAAATCTGTTTTACCGTGAAAACTGCAGGAACTTCAAACTGGCACTAGGAAACAAACTGAGAAACTAGAGAAATGTTTCTCCTTCAAACAGTTCCTTTTGTGCTAGATGAACGAACGTCTCTCCACATGCTCAGTTCTGAGAGATAAGTTTCTGTGAAAGCCGTCCTTCACCTAGCTTGTTGGGAACACAAAGTTTCTTTTCACTTGCAAACTCCACTCCATACATATATATGGGGAGGTACTAGCTCCAACTCGGTTTTACAGTGAAAATGCAGGAACTTCCACCCGGTACTAGGAAACAGACTTAGAAACCAGAGTAAAAGATTCTATTGCAAACCGATCCCTTTGTGCTAGATGAACGAATGTCTCTCCACATGCTAAGTTCTGAGAGATAAGTGTGTGTGAAAGCCGACCTTTACCTAGCTTGTTGGGAACACATATTTCTTTTCAGTTGCAAATTCCACTCCATACATATATATGGGGAGGTACTAGCTCCAACTCGGTTTTACAGTGAAAACTGCAGGAACTTCCAACCGGCACTAGGAAACAGACTGAGATACCAGAGTAAAATTTTTTCCTGCAACCCTTTCCCTTTGTGCTAGATGAACGAACGTCTCTCCACATGCTCAGTTCTGAGAGATAAGTGTGTGTGAAAGCCGTCCTTCAACTAGCATGTTGGGAACCCAAAGATTCTTTTCACTTGCCAATTCCACTCCATACATATATATGGGGAGGTACAAGCTCCAACTCGGTTTTACAGTGAAATCTGCAGGAATTTCAAACCGGCACTAGGAAACAGACTGAGAATCCAGGGTATAATTTCATCTGCAAGCCATTCACTTTGTGCTAGATGAAAGAACGTCTCTCCACATGCTAAGTTCTGAGAGATAAATGTGTGTGAAAGCCGTCCTTTACTTAGCTTGTTGGGAACACATATTTCTTTTCAGTTGCAAATTCCACTCCATACATATATATGGGGAGGTACTAGCTCCAACTCGGTTTTACAGTGAAAACTGCAGGAACTTCAAACTGGCACTAGGAAACAGACTGAGAAACTAGAGAAAATGTTTCTCCTTCAAACACTTCCCTTTGTGCTAGATGAACGAACGTCTCTCCACATGCTCAGTTCTGAGAGATAAGTGTCTGTGAAAGCCGTCCTTCACCTAGCTTGTTGGGAACACATAGTTTCTTTTCACTTGCAAACTCCACTCCATACATATATATGGGGAGGTACTAGCTCCAAATCGGTTTTACAGTGAAAACTGCAGGAACTTCCACCCGGTACTAGGAAACAGACTGAGAAGCCAGAGTAAAAGATTCTATTGCAACCCGATCCCTTTGTGCTAGATGAACGAACGTCTCTACACATGCTCATTTCTGAGAGATAAGTGAGTGTGAAAGCCGTCCTTAACCTAGCTTGTTGGGAACACATATTTCTTTTCAGTTGCAAATTCCACTCCATACATATATATGGGGAGGTACTAGCTCCAACTCGGTTTTACAGTGAAAACTGCAGGAACTCCAAACCGGCAGTAGGAAACAGACTGAGAAACCAGTGTTAAAGTTTTTCCTGCAACCCGTTCCCTTTGTGCGAGATGAACGAACGTCTCTCCACATGCTCAGTTCTGAGAGATAAGTGTGTGTGAAAGCCGTCCTTCACCTAGCTTGTTGGGAACACAAAGTTACTTTTCAGTAGCCAACTCCAATCCATACATATATATGGGGAGGTACTAGCTCCAACTATGTTTTACAGTGAAAACTGCAGGAACTTCTAACCGGCAGTAGGAAACAGACTGAGAAACCAGAGTAATAGTTTTTCCTGCAACCCGTTCCCTTTGTGCTAGATGAACGAAAGTCTCTCCACATGCTCACTTCTGAGAGATAAGTGTGTGTGAAAGCCGTCCTTAAACTAGCTTGTTGGGATCACAAAGATTATTTTCAGATGCAAACCCCATTCCATAGATATATATGGGGTGGTACTAGCTCCAACTCGATTTTACAGTGAAAACTGCAGGAACTTCAAACCAGCACTAGGAAACAGACTTAGAATCCAGAGTAAAAGTTTCTCCTGCCAACTCTTCCATTTGTGCTAGATGAACGAAAGTCTCTCCACATGCTCAGTTCAGAGAGATAAGTGTGTGTGAAAGCAGTACTTCACCTAGCTTGTTGGGAACACAAAGTTTCTTTTAAGTTGCAAACTCCACTCCATACATATATATGGGGATGTACTAGCTCCAACTCGGTTTTACATTGCAAACTGCAGGAACATCAAACCGGCACTAGGAAACAGACTGAGAAACAAGAGTAAAAGTTTTTCTTGCAAACCGTTCCCTTTGTGCTAGATGAACGAACGTCTCTCCACATGCTCAGATCTGAGAGATAAGTGTGTGTGAAAGCCGTCCTTCACCTATCTTGTTGAGAACTCAAAGTTTCTTTTCAGATGCAAACTCCACTCCAAAAATATATATGGGGAGGTAAAAATTCCAACTCGGTTTACAGTGAAAACAGCAGGAACTTCAAACCGGCACTAGGAAACAGACTGTGAATCCAGAGTAAAACTTTCTCCTGCAAACCGTTCCCTTTGTGCTAGATGAATGAACGTCTCTCCACATGCTCAGTTCTGAGAGATAAGTGTGTGTGAAAGCCGTCCTTCACCTTGCTTGTTGGGAACACAAAGTTTCTTTTCAATTGCAAACTCCACTCCATACATATATATGGGGAGATACTAGCACCAACTCGGTTTTACAGTGAAAACTGCAGGAACTTCAAACTGGCACTAGGAAACAGACTGAGAATCCACGGTAAAATTTTCTCCTGCAACCCATTCCCTTTGTGCTAGATGAAAGAACGTCTCTCCACATGCTCAGTTCTGAGAGATAACTGTGTGTGAAATCCGTCCTTCACCTAGCTTGTTGGGAACACAATGTTTCTCTTCACTTGCAAATTCCACTCCATATATATATATGGGGAGGTACTAGCTCCAAATCTGTTTTACAGTGAAAACTGCAGGAACTTCAAACCGGCAGTAGGAAACAGACTGAGAAACCAGAGTAAAAGTTTCTCCTGCAACCCGTTCCCTTTGTGCCAAATGAACGAACGTATCTCCACATGCTCAGTTCTGAGATATAAGTGTGTGTGAAAGCCGTCCTTCACCTATCTTGTTGGGAATACATAGTTTCTTTTCAGATGCAAACTCCACTCCATAAATATATGTGGGGATGTACTAGCTCCAACTCGGTTTTACAGTGAAAACTGCAGGAACTTAAAACCGGCACTAGGAAACAGACTGAAAACAAGAGTATAAGTTTCTCCTGCAAACCGTTCACTTTGTGCTAGATGAACGAAAGTCTCTCCACATGCTCAGTTCTGAGAGATAAGTGTGTGTGAAAGCAGTACTTCACCTAGCTTGTTGGGAACACAAAGTTTCTTTTCACTTGCAAACTCCTCTCAATACATATATATGGGTAGGTAATAGCTCCAACACGGTTTTACAGTGAAAATTGCAGGAAATTCAAACCGGCACTAGGAAACACACTGAGAATCCATAGTAAAACTTTCTCCTGCAACCCGTTTCCTTTGTGCTACATGAATGAACTTCTCTCCACATGCTCAGTTCTGAGAGATAAGTATGTGTGAAAGCCGTCCTTCACCTAGCTTGTTGAGAACACAAAGTTTATTTTCAGATGCAAACTCTTCTCCATAGATATATATTGGGAGGTACTAGCTCCAACACGGTTTTACAGTGAAAACTGCAGGAACTTCAAAACGGCACTAGGAAACAGACTGAGAATATAGAGTAAAGATTCTCCTGCAACCCGTTCCATTTGTGCTAGATGAACGAACGTCTCTCCACATGCTCAGTTCTGAGAGATAAGTGTGTGTGAAAGCCGTCCTTCACCTTGCTTGTTGGGAACACAAAGTTTCTTTTCACTTGCAAACTCCACTCCATACATATATATGGGGAGGTACAAGCACCAACTCGGTTTTACACTGAAAACTGCAGGAACTTCAAACCGGCACTAGGAAACTTACTGAGAATCCAGGGTAAAATTTTCTCCTGCAACACATTCCCTTTGTGCTAGATGAAAGAACGTCTCTCCACATGCTCAGTTCTGAGAGATAAGTGTGAGTGAAATCCGTCCTTCACCTAGCTTGTTGGGAACACAAAGTTTCTTTTCAGTTGCAAACTCCACTGCATACATATATATGGGGAGGTTCTAGCTCCAAATCGGTTTTACAGGGAAAACTGCAGGAACTTCAAAACGGCAGTAGGAAACAGACTGAGAAATCAGAGTAAAAGATTCTCCTGCAACCCGTTCCCTTTGTGCTAGATGAACGAATTCTCTCCACATGCTCATTTCTGAGAGATAAGTGTGTGTGAAAGCCGTCCTTCACCTAGCTTGTTGGGAACACAATGTTTCTTTTCACTTGCAAATTCCACTCCATACATATATATGGGGAGGTACTAGCTCCAACTCTGTTTTACAGTGAAAATTGCAGGAACATCAAATTGCATTAGGAAACAGACTGAGAAAAAAGAGTAAAAGTTTTCCCTTCAACCCGTTCCCTTTGTGCTAGATGAACGAACGTCTCTCCACATGCTCAGTTCTGAGAGATAAGTGTGTGTGGAAGCCGCCATTCACCTTGCTTTTTGGGAACCCAAAGATTCTTTTCACTTGCAAATTCCACTGCATAATTTCATATGGTTATGTACTAGCTCCAACTCGGTTTTACAGTGAAAATTGCAGGAAATTCAAACCGGCAGTAGGAAACAGACTGAGAAACCAGAGTTAAAGTTTTTCCTGCAACCCGTTCCCTTTGTGCTAGATGAACGAACGTCTCTCCACATGCTCAGTTCTGAGAGATAAGTGTGTGTGAAAGCCGCCCTTCACCTAGCTTGTTGGGAACACAAAGTTACTTTTCAGTAGCCAACTCCAATCCATAAATATATATGGGGAGGTACTAGCTCCAACTATGTTTTACAGTGAAAACTGCAGGAACTTCTAACCGGCAGTAGGAAACAGACTGAGAAACCAGAGTAAATGTTCTTCCTGCAACCCGTTCCCTTTGTGCTAGATGAACGAAAGTCTCTCCACATGCTCACTTCTGAGAGATAAGTGTGTGTGAAAGCCGTCCTTAAACTAGCTTGTTGGGATCACAAATTTTATTTTCAGATGCAAACCCCATTCCATAGATATATATGGGGTGGTACTAGCTCCAACTCGATTTTACAGTGAAAACTGCAGGATCTTCAAACCAGCACTAGGAAACAGACTTAGAATCCAGAGTAAAAGTTTCTCCTGCCAACGCTTCCATTTGTGCTAGATGAACGAAAGTCTCTCCACATGCTCAGTTCGGAGAGATAAGTGTGTGTGAAAGCAGTCCTTCACCTAGCTTGTTGGGAACACAAAGTTTCTTTTAAGTTGCAAACTCCACTCCATACATATATATGGGGATGTACTAGCTCCAACTCGGTTTTACATTGCAAACTGCAGGAACATCAAACCGGCACTAGGAAACAGACTGAGAAACAAGAGTAAAAGTTTTTCCTGCAAACCGTTCCCTTTGTGCTAGATGAACGAACGTCTCTCCACATGCTCAGTTCTGAGAGATAATTGTGTGTGAAAGCCGTCCTTCACCTATCTTGTTGAGAACTCAAAGTTTCTTTTCAGATTCAAACTCCACTCCAAAAATATATATGGGGAGGTAAAAAGTCCAACTCGGTTTACAGTGAAAACTGCAGGAACTTCAAACCGGCACTAGGAAACAGACTGTGAATCCAGAGTAAAACTTTCTCCTGCAAACCGTTCCCTTTGTGCTAGATGAATGAACGTCTCTCCACATGCTCAGTTCTGAGAGATAAGTGTGTGTGAAAGCCGTCCTTCACCTTGCTTGTTGGGAACACAAAGTTTCTTTTCACTTGCAAACTCCACTCCATACATATATATGGGGAGATACTAGCACCAACTCGGTTTTACAGTGAAAACTGCAGGAACTTCAAACTGGCACTAGGAAACAGACTGAGAACCCAGGGTAAAATTTTCTCCTGCAACCCATTCCCTTTGTGCTAGATGAAAGAACGTCTCTCCACATGCTCAGTTCTGAGAGATAACTGTGTGTGAAATCCGTCCTTCACCTAGCTTGTTGGGAACACAATGTTTCTCTTCACTTACAAATTCCACTCCATATATATATATGGGGAGGTACTAGCTCCAACTCTGTTTTACAGTGAAATCTGCAGGAACTTCAAACCGGCAGTAGGAAACAGACTGAGAAACCAGAGTAAAAATTTCTCCTGCAACCCGTTCCTTTGTGCCAAATGAACGAACGTATCTCCACACGCTCAGTTCTGAGATATAAGTGTGTGTGAAAGCCGTCCTTCACCTATCTTGTTGGGAATACATAGTTTCTTTTCAGATGCAAACTCCACTCCATAAATATATGTGGGGATGTACTAGCTCCAACTCGGTTTTACAGTGAAAACTGCAGGAACTTAAAACAGGCACTAGGAAACAGACTGAAAAACAAGAGTATAAGTTTCTCTTGCAAACCGTTCCCTTTGTGCTAGATGAACGAACGTCTCTCCACATGCTAAGTTCTGAGAGATAAGTGTGTGTGAAAGCAGGCCTTCACCTAGCTTGTTGGGAACACAAAGTTTATTTTCAGATGCAAACTCTTCTCCATATATATATATGGGGAGGTACTAGCTCCAACACGGTTTTACAGTGAAAACTGCAGGAACTTAAAAACGGCACTAGGAAACAGACTGAGAATATAGAGTAAAGATTCTCCTGCAACCCGTTCCATTTGTGCTAGATGAACGAACGTCTCTCCACATGCTCAGTTCTGAGAGATAAGTGTGTGTGAAAGCCGTCCTTCAACTTGCTTGTTGGGAACACAAAGTTTCTTTTCACTTGCAAACTCCACTCCATACATATATATGGGGAGGTACAAGCACCAACTCGGTTTTACACTGAAAACTGCAGGAACTTCAAACAGGCACTAGGAAACTGACTGAGAATCCAGGGTAAAATTTTCTCCTGCAACCCATTCCCTTTGTGCTAGATGAAAGAACGACTCTCCACATGCTCATTTCTGAGAGATAAGTGTGTGTGAAAGATGTCCTTCACCTAGATTGTTGGGAACACAATGTTTCTTTTCAGTTGCAATTTCCACTCCATACATATATATGGGGAGGTACTAGCTCCAACTCTGTTTTACAGTGAAAATTGCAGGAACTTCAAACCGGCAGTAGGAAACAGACTGAGAAAAAAGAGTAAAAGTTTTCCCTGCAACCCGTTCCCTTTGTGCTAGATGAACGAACGTCTCTCCACATGCTCAGTTCTGAGAGATAAGTGTGTGTGAAAGCCGTCCTTCACCTAGCTTGTTGGGAACATAAATTTACTTTTCAGTAGCCAACTCCAATCCATACATATATATGGGGAGGTACTAGCTCCAACTCTGTTTTACAGTGAAAACTGCAGGAACTTCTAACCGGCAGTAGGAAACAGACTGAGAATCCAGAGTAAAAGTTATTCCTGCAACCCGTTCACTTTGTGCTAGATGAACGAATGTCTCTCCACATGCTCAGTTCTGTGAGATAAGTGTGTGTGAAAGCCGTCCTTCATCTAGCTTCTTGGGAACACAAAGTTTCTTTTCAGTTGCAAACTCCACTCCATACATATATATGGGGATGTACTAGCTCCAACTCGGTTTTACATTGCAAACTGCAGGAACATCAAACCGGCACTAGGAAACAGACTGAGAAACCAGAGTAAAAGTTTCTCCTGCAAACCATTCATTTTGTGCTAGATGAACGAACGTCTCTCCACATGCTAAGTTCTGAGAGATAAGTGTGTGTGAAAGCAGGCCTTCACCTAGCTTGTTGGGAACCCAAAGTTTCTTTTCACTTGCAAACTCCTCTCCATACATATATATGGGTAGGTAATAGCTCCAACACGGTTTTACAGTGAAAACTGCAGGAAATTCAAACCGGCACTAGGAAACACACTGAGAATCCATAGTAAAACTTTCTCCTGCAACCCGTTTCCTTTGTGCTACATGAATGAACTTCTCTTCACATGCTCAGTTCTGAGAGATAAGTATGTGTGAAAGCCGCCCTTCACCTAGCTTGTTGGGAACACAAAGTTTATTTTCAGATGCAAACTCTTCTCCATAGAAATATATGGGGAGGTACTAGCTCCAACACGGTTTTACAGTGAAAACTGCAGGAACTTAAAAACGGCACTAGGAAACAGACTGAGAATATAGAGTAAAGATTCTCCTGCAACCCGTTCCATTTGTGCTAGATGAACGAACGTCTCTCCACATGCTCAGTTCTGAGAGATAAGTGTGTGTGAAAGCCGTCCTTCACCTTGCTTGTTGGGAACACAAAGTTTCTTTTCATTGCAAACTCCACTCCATACATATATATGGGGAGGTACAAGCACCAACTCGGTTTTACACTGAAAACTGCAGGAACTTCAAATCGGCACTAGGAAACTGACTGAGAATCCAGGGAAAAATTTTCTCCTGCAACCCATTCCCTTTGTGCTAGATGAAAGAACGTCTCTCCACATGCTCATTTCTGAGAGATAAGTGTGTGTGAAAGCCGTCCTTCACCTAGCTTGTTGGGAACACAATGTTTCTTTTCACTTGCAATTTCCACTGCATACATATATATGGGGAGGTACTAGCTCCAACTCTGTTTTACAGTGAAAATTGCAGGAACTTCAAAACGGCAGTAGGAAACAGACTGAGAAAAAAGAGTAAAAGTTTTCCCTGCAACCCGTTCCCTTTGTGCTAGATGAACGAAAGTCTCTCCACATGCTCAGTTCTGAGAGATAAGTGTGTGTGGAAGCCGCCATTCACCTTGCTTTTTGGGAACCCAAAGATTCTTTTCACTTGCAAACTCCACTGCATAATTTCATATGGTTGGGTACTAGCTCCAACTCGGTTTTACAGTGAAAACTGCAGGAACTTCTAACCGGCAGTAGGAAACAGACTGAGAAACCAGAGTAAAAGTTTTTCCTGCAACCCGTTCCCTTTGTGCTAGATGAACGAAAGTCTCTCCACATGCTCACTTCTGAGAGATAAGTGTGTGTGAAAGCCGTCCTTAAACTAGCTTGTTGGGATCACAAAGTTTATTTTCAGATGCAAACCCCATTCCATAGATATATATGGGGTGGTACTAGCTCCAAATCGATTTTACAGTGAAAACTGCAGGAACTTCAAACCAGCACTAGAAAACAGACTTAGAATCAAGAGTAAAAGTTTCTCCTGCAAACCCTTCCATTTGTGCTAGATGAACGAAAGTCTCTCCACATGCTCAGTTCTGAGAGATAAGTGTGTGTGAAAGCAGTCCTTCACCTAGCTTGTTGGGAACACAAAGTTTCTTTTCAGTTGCAAACTTCACTCCATACATATATATGGGGATGTACTAGCTCCAACTCGGTTTTACATTGCAAACTGCAGGAACATCAAACCGGCACTAGGAAACAGACTGAGAAACCAGAGTAAAAGTTTCTCCTGCAAACCGTTCCCTTTGTGCTAGATGAACGAACGACTCTCCACATGCTCAGTTCTGAGAGATAAGTGTGAGTGAAATCCGTACTTCAACAAGCTTGTTGGGAACACAAAGTTTCTTTTCAGCTGCAAACTCCACTGCATACATATATATGGGGAGGTTCTAGCTCCAAATCGGTTTTACAGTGAAAACTGCAGGAACTTCAAAACGGCAGTAGGAAACAGACTGAGAAATCAGAGTAAAAGATTCCCCTGCAACCCGTTCCCTTTGTTCTAGATGAACGACGTCTCTCCACATGCTCAGTTCTGAGAGATAAGTGTGTGTGGAAGCCGCCATTCACCTTGCTTTTTGGGAACCCAAAGATTCTTTACACTTGCAAACTCCACTGCATAATTTCATATGGTTAGGTACTAGCTCCAACTCGGTTTTACAGTGAAAACTGCAGGAAATTCAAACCGGCAGTAGGAAACAGACTGAGAAACCAGAGTAAAAGTTTTTCCTGCAACCCGTTCCCTTTGTGCTAGATGAACGAACGTCTCTCCACATGCTCAGTTCTGAGAGATAAGTGTGTGTGAAAGCCGTCCTTCACCTAGCTTGTTGGGAACACAAAGTTACTTTTCAGTAGCCAACTCCAATCCATACATATATATGGGGAGGTACTAGCTCCAACTCTGTTTTACAGTGAAAACTGCAGGAACATCTAACCGGCAGTAGGAAACAGACTGAGAAACCAGAGTAAATGTTTTTCCTGCAACCCGTTCCCTTTGTGATAGATGAACGAAAGTCTCTCCACATGCTCACTTCTGAGAGATAAGTGTGTGTGAAAGCCGTCCTTAAACTAGCTTGTTGGGATCACAAAGTTTATTTTCAGATGCAAACCCCATTCCATAGATATATATGGGGTGGTACTAGCTCCAACTCGATTTTACATTGAAAACTGCAGGAACTACAAACCGGCACTAGGAAACAGACTTAGAATCCAGAGTAAAAGTTTCTCCTGCAAACCCTTCCCTTTGTGCTAGATGAACGAAAGTCTCTCCACATGCTCAGTTCTGAGAGATAAGTGTGTGTGAAAGCAGTCCTTCACCTAGCTTGTTGGGAACACAAAGTTTCTTTTCACTTGCAAACTCCACTCTATACTTATATATGGGGATGTACTACCTCCAAATCGGTTTTACAGTGCAAACTCCAGGAACATCACACCGGCACTAGGAAACTGACTGAGAAACCAGAGTAAAAGTTTCTCCTGCAAAGCGTTCCATTTGTGCTAGATGAACGAAAGTCTCTCCACATGCTCAGTTCTGAGAGATAAGTGGGTGTGAAAGCCGTCCTTCACCTTGCTTGTTGGGAACACAAAGTTTCTTTTCAATTGCAAACTCCACTCCATACATATATATGGGGAGGTACAAGCACCAACTCGGTTTTACACTGAAAACTGCAGGAACTTCAAACCGGCACTAGGAAACTGACTGAGAATCCAGGGTAAAATTTTCTCCTGCAACCCATTCCCTTTGTGCTAGATGAAAGAACGTCTCTCCACATGCTCAGTTCTGAGAGATATGTGTGAGTGAATTCCGTCCTTCACCTAGCTTGTTGGGAACACAAAGTTTCTTTTCAGTTGCAAACTCCACTGCATACATATATATGGGGAGGTTCTAGCTCCAAATCGGTTTTACAGTGAAAACTGCAGGAACTTCAAAACGGCAGTAGGAAACAGACTGAGAAATCAGAGTAAAAGATTCTCCTGCAACCCGTTCCCTTTGTTCTAGATGAACGACGTCTCTCCACATGCTCATTTCTGAGAGATAAGTGTGTGTGAAAGCCGTCCTTCACCTAGCTTGTTGGGAACACAAAGTTACTTTTCAGTAGCCAACTCCAATCCATACATATATATGGGGAGGTAGTAGCTCCAACTCTGTTTTACAGTGAAAACTGCAGGAACTTCTAACCGGCAGTAGGAAACAGACTGAGAAACCAGAGTAAAAGTTTTTCCTGCAACACGTTCCCTTTGTGATAGATGAACGAAAGTCTCTCCACATGCTCACTTCTGAGAGATAAGTGTGTGTGAAAGCCGTCCTTAAACTAGCATGTTGGGATCACAAAGTTTATTTTCAGATGCAAACCCCATTCCATAGATATATATGGGGTGGTACTAGCTCCAACTCGATTTTACAGTGAAAACTGCAGGAACTTCAAACCGGCACTAGGAAACAGACTTAGAATCCAGAGTAAAGTTTCTCATGCAAACCCTTCCCTTTGTGCTAGATGAACGAAAGTCTCTCCACATGCTCAGTTCTGAGAGATAAGTGTGTGTGAAAGCAGTCCTTCACCTAGCTTGTTGGGAACACAAAGTTTCTTTTCAGTTGCAAACTCCACTCTATGCAAATATATGGGGATGTACTACCTCCAAATCGGTTTTACAGTGCAAACTCCAGGAACATCAAACCGGCACTAGGGAACAGACTGAGAAACCAGAGTAAAAGTTTCTCCTGCAAACCGTTCCCTTTGTGCTAGATGAACGAACGTCTCTCCACATGCTCAGTTCTGAGAGATAAGTGTGTGTGAAAGCCGTCCTTCACCTAGCTTGTTGGGAACCCAAAGATTCTTTTCACTTGCAAACTCCACCCCATACATATATATGGCTAGGTAATAGCTCCAACTCTGTTTTACAGTGAAAACTGCAGGAAATTCATACCGGCAGTAAGAAACAGACTGAGAAACCAGAGTAAAAGTTTCTCGTGCAAACTGTTCCCTTTGTGCTAGATGAACGAACGTCTCTCCACATGCTCAGTTCTGAGAGATAAGTGTCTGTGAATGCCGTCCTTCACCTAGCTTGTTGGGAACACAAAGTTTCTTTTGCATTGCAAACTCCACTACATACATATATATGGGGAAGTTCTAGCTCCATCTCGGTTTTACAGTGAAAAATGCAGGAACTTCAACCCGGTACTAGGAAACAGACTGAGAAACCAGAGTAAAAGTTTCTACTGCAACCCGTTCCCTTTGTGCTAGTTGAACGAACGTCTCTACACATGCTAACTTCTGAGGGAAAATTGTGTGTGAAAGCCGTCCTTTACCTAGCTTGTTGGGAACACATATTTCTTTTCAGTTGCAATATCCACTCCATACATGTATATGGGGAGGTACTAGCTCCAACTCGGTTTTACAGTGAAAACTGCAGGAACTTCAAACCGGCACTAGGAAACAGACTGAGAATCCAGAGTAAAAGTTTCTCATGCAAACCGTTCCTTTGTGCTAGATGAACGAACGTCTCTCCACATGCTCTGTTCTGAGAGATAATTGTGTGTGAAAGCCGTTCTTAACCTAGCTTGTTGGGATCACAAACTTTCTTTTTAGGAGCAAACTCCACTCCATACATATATATGGGGAGGTACTAGCTCCAACTCGATTTTACAGTGAAAACTGCAGGAACTCCAAACCGGCAGTAGGAAACAGACTGAGATACCAGAGTAAAAGTTTTTCCTGCAACCCGTTTCCTTTGTGCTAGATGAACGAATGTCTCTCCACATGCTCATTTCTGAGAGATAAGTGTGTGTGAAAGCCGTCCTTAAACTATCTTGTTGGGAACACAAAGTTTCTTTTCAAATGCAAACTCCACTCCATACATATATATGGGGAGGTACTAGCTCAAACTCAGTTTTACAGTGATAAATGCAGGAACTTCAAACCGGCACTAGGAATCAGACTGAGAAACCAGAGTAAAAGTTTCCCTGCAACACGTTCCCTTTGTGCTAGATGAACGAAAGTCTCTCAACATGCTAAGTTCTGAGAGATAAGTGTGTGTGAAAGCCGTCCTTCACCTAGCTTGTTGAGAACACAAATTTTCTTTTCTGATGCAAACTCCACTCCATACATATATATGGGGAGGTACTAGCTCCAACTCGGTTTTACTGTGAAAACTGCAGGAACTTCAAACCGGCAGTATGAAACAGACTGAGAAACCAGAGTAAAGATTTTTCCTGCAACTCGTTCTTTGGGTTAAATTAACGAAAGTCTCTCCACATGCTCACTTCTGAGAGATATGTTTGTGTGAAAGCCGTCCTTAAACTAGCTTGTTGGGATCACAAAGTTTATTTTCAGATGCAAACTCCATTCCATATATATATATGGGTAGGTACTAGCTCCAACTCGGTTTTACAGTGAAAACTGCAGGAACTTCAAACCGGCACTAGGAAACAGACTGAGAAGCCAGAGTAAAAGTTTCTCATGCAAACCGCTCCCTTTGTGCTAGATGAACGAACGTCTCTCCACATGCTCAGTTCTGAGAGATATGTGTGTGTGAAAGCCGTCCTTCATTTAGCTTGTTGGGTACACAAAGTTTCTTTTCAGTAGCAAACTCCACTCCATACATATATATGGGGAGGTACTAGCCCCAACTCGGTTTTACAGTGAAAACTGCAGGAACTTCAAACCGGCATTAGGAAACAGACTGACAATCCAGAGTAAAAGTTTCTCCTGCAAACCGTTCACTTTGTGCTAGATGAACGAAAGTCTCTCCACATGCTCAGTTCTGAGAGTTAAGTGTGTGTTAAAGCCGTCCTTCAAATAGCTTGTTGGGAACACAAAGTTTATTTTCATATGCAATCTCCACTCCATAGATATATATGGGGAGGTACTAGCTCCAACTCGTTTTACAGTGAAAACTGCAGGAACTTCAAACAGGCACTAGGAAACAGACTGAGAATCAAGAGTAAAATTTCTCCTGCAAAGCATTCCCTTTGTGCTAGATGAACGAACGTCTCTCCACATGCTCAGTTCTGAGAGATAAGTGTGTGTGAAAGCAGTCCTTCACCTAGCTTGTTGGGAATACAAAGTTTCTTTTCACTTGCAAACTCCACTCCATACATATATATGGGGATGTACTAGCTCCAACTCGGTTTTACAGTGCAATCTGCAGGAACATCAAACCGTCACTAGGAAACAGACTGAGAAACCAGAGTAAACGTTTCTCCTGCAAACCGTTCCCTTTGTGCTGGATGAACGATCGTCTCTCCACATGCTCAGTTCTGAGAGATAAGTGAGTGTGAAAGCCGTTCTTCAACTAATTTGTTGGGAACACAAAGTTTCTTTTCAGTTGAATACTCCACTCCATACATATATATGGGGATGTACTAGCTCCAACTCGGTTTTACAGTGAAAACTGCAGGAAATTCAAACCGGCACTAGGAAACACACTGAGAATCTAGAGTAAAACTTTCCTTGCAACCCGTTTCCTTTGTGCTAGATGAACGAACGTCTCTCCACATGCTCAGTTCTGAGAGATAAGTGTGTGTGAAGCCGTCCTTCACCTAGCTTGTAGGGAACACAAAGTTTCTTTTAATTTGCAAACTCCACTCCATACATATATATGGGGAGGTACTAGCTCCAACTCGGTTTTACAGAGAAAACTGCAGGAAATTCAAACCGGCAGTAGGAAACAGACTGAGAAACCAGAGTAAAAGTTTTTCCTGCAACCCGTTCCCTTTGTGCTAAATGAATGAAATTCTCTCCACATGCTCAGTTCTGAGAGATAGTTGTGTGTGAAAGCCGTCCTTAACCTAGCTTGTTGGGAACACAAAGTTTATTTTCATATGCAATCTCCACTCCATAGATATATATGGGGAGGTACTAGCTCCAACTCGTTTTACAGTGACAACTGCAGGAACTTCAAACCGGCACTAGGAAACAGACTGAGAATCAAGAGTAAAATTTCTCCTGCAAAGCATTCCCTTTGTGCTAGATGAACGAACGTCTCTCCACATGCTCAGTTCTGAGAGATAAGTGTGTGTGAAAGCAGTCCTTCACCTAGATTTTTGGGAACACAAAGTTTCTTTTCAGTTGCAAACTCCACTCCATACCTATATATGGGGATGTACTAGCTCCAACTCGGTTTTACAGTGCAATCTGCAGGAACATCAAACCGTCACTAGGAAACAGACTGAGAAACCAGAGTAAAAGTTTCTCCTGCAAAATGTTCCCTTTGTGCTAGATGAACGAACGTCTCTCCACATGCTCAGTTCTGAGAGATAAGTGTGTTTGAAAGCCGTCCTTCACCTAGCTTGTTGGGAACCCAAAGTTTCTTTTCACTTGCAAACTCCACTCCATACATATGTATGGGGAGGTACTAGCTCCAACACGGTTTTACAGTGAAAACTGCAGGAACTTCAAACCGGCAAGAGGAAACAGACTGAGAATCAAGAGTAAAAGTTTCTCCTTCAAACCGTTCCCTTTGTGCTAGATGAACGAACGTCTCTCCACATGCTCAGTTCTGAGAGATAAGTGTGTGTGAAAGAAGCCCTTCACCTAGCTTGTTGGGAACACAAAGTTTCTTTTCATTTGCAAACTCCATTCCATACATATATATGGGGAGGTACGAGTTCCAACACGGATTTACAGTGAAACTGCAGGAACTACATTCCGGCAGTAGGAAACAGACTGAGAAACCAGAGTAAAAGTTCCTACTGCATCCCGTTTCCTTTGTGGTAGATGAACGAACGTCTCTCCACATGCTCAGTTCTGAGAGATAAGTGAGTGTGAAAGCCATTCTTCACATAATTTGTTGGGAACCCAAAGTTACTTTTCACTTGCAAACCCCACTGCACACTTATATATGGGTAGGTACTAGCCCCAAATCTGTTTTACCGTGAAAACTGCAGGAACTTCAAACCGGCACTAGGAAACAAACTGAGAAACTAGAGTAAAAGTTTCCCCTGGAAACTGTTCCCTTTGTGCTAGATGAACGAACGTCTCTCCACATGCTCAGTTCTGAGAGATAAGTGTCTGTGAAAGCCGTCCTTCACCTAGCTTGTTGGGAACACAAAGTTTCTTTCGCCTTGTAAACTCCACTCCATACATATATATGCGGATGTACTAGCTCCAACTCGGTTTTACAGTGAAAACTGCAAGAACTTCAACCCGGTACTAGGAAACAGACTGAGAAACCAGAGGAAAATATTCTCCTGCAACCCGTTCCCTTTGTGCTAGATGAACGAACGTCTCTCCACATGCTAAGTTCTGAGAGATAAGTGTGTGTGAAAGCGGTCCTTTAACAAGCTTGTTGGGAACACATATTTCTTTTCAGTCGCAAACTCCTCTCCATACATATATATGGGGAGGTACTAGCCCCAACTCAGTTTTACAGTGAAAACTGAAGGAACTTCAAACCGGCACTAGGAAACAGACTGACAATCCAGAGTAAAAGTTTCTCCTGCAAACCGTTCACTTTGTGCTAGATGAACGAAAGTCTCTCCACATGCTCAGTTCTGAGAGTTAAGTGTGTGTGAAAGCCGTCCTTCACCTAGCTTGTTGGGAACACAAAGTTTATTTTCATATGCAATCTCCACTCCATAGATATATATGGGGAGGTACTAGCTCCAACTCGTTTTACAGTGAAAACTGCAGGAACTTCAAACCGGCACTAGGAAACAGACTGAGAATCCAGAGCAAAAATTTCTCCTGCAACCCGTTCCCTTTGTGCTAGATGAACGAACGTCTCTCCACATGATCAGTTCTGAGAGATAAGTGTGTGTGAAAGCCGTCCTTCACCTAGCTTGTTGGGACCCCAAAGTTTCTTTTCACTTGCAAACTCCACTCCATACATATATATGTGGAGGTACAAGCTCCAACTCGGTTTTACAGTGAAAACTGCAGGAAATTCAAACTGGCACTAGGAAACAGACTGAGAAACCAGAGTAAAACTTTCTCCTGCAACCCATTCCCTTTGTGCTAGATGAACGAACGTCTCTCCACATGCTCAGTTCTGAGATATTTGTGTGTGTGAAAGCAGTCCTTCACCTAGCTTGTTAGGAACACAAAGTTTCTTTTCAGTTGCAAACCCCACTCCATACATATATATGGGAGTTACTAGATCCAAATCGTTTTTACAGTGAAAACTGCAGGAACTTCAAACCGGCACTAGGAAACAGACTGAGAAACCAGCGTAAAAGTTTCTCCTGCAAACCTTTCCCTTTGTGCTAGATGAACGAACGTCTCTCCACATGCTCAGTTCTGAGAGATAAGTGTGTATGAAAGCCGTCCTTCACCTAGCTTGTTGGGACCCCAAAGTTTCTTTTCACTTGCAAAATCCACTCCATACATATATATGGGGATGTACTAGCTTCAACACGGTTTTACAGTGAAAACTGCAGGAACTTCATACCGGCAGTAGGAAACACACTGAGAAACCAGAGTAAAAGTTTCTCCTGCAAACCTTTCCCTTTGTGCTAGATGAACGATCGTCTCTCCACATGCTCAATTCTGAGAGATAAGTGTGTGTGAATGCCGTTCTTCACATAATTTGTTGGGAACACAAAGTTTCTTTTCAGTTGCAAACTCCACTCCATACATATATATGGGGAGGTAATAGCTCCAAATCGGTTTTACAGTGAAAACTGCAGGAAATTCAAACTGGCACTAGGAAACAGACTGAGAAACCATAGTAAAAGTTTCACCTGCACCCGTTCCCTTTGTGCTAGATGAACGAACGTCTCTCCACATGCTCAGTTCTGAGAGATATGAGTGTGTGAAAGCCGTACTTCACCTAGCTTGTTGGGAACACAAAGTTTCTTTTCAGTTGCAAACTCCACTCCATACATATATATGGGGAGGTACTAGCTCCAACTCGGTTTTACAGTGAAAACTGCAGGAACTTCAAACTGACAATAGGAAACAGACTTAGAAATCAGAGTAAAAGTTTCTCCTGTAACCCGTTCCTTTGTGCAAGATGAACGAACGTCTCTCCAAATGCTCAGTTCTGAGAGATGTGTGTGTGTGAAAGCCGTACTTCAACTAGCTTGTTGGGAACACAAAGTTTTATTTCAGTTGCAAAATCCACTCCATACATATATATGGGGAGGTACGATCCAAAACTTGGTTTACAATGAAAACTGCAGGAACTTCAAACAGGCACTAGGAAACAGAGTGAGAATCCAGAGTAAAAGTTTCACCTGCAACCCGTTCCCTTTGTGCTAGATGAACGAACGTCTCTCCACATGCTCAGTTCTGAGAGATAATTGTGTGTGAAAGCCGTCCTTCACCTAGCTTGTTGGGAACCCAAACTATCTTTAAAGTGGCAAACTCCAATCCATACATATATATTGGGAGGTACTAGATCCAACACGGTTTTACATTGAAAACTGCAGGAACTTCATACCGGCAGTAGGAAACAGACTGAAAAACCAGAGTAAAAGTTTCTCCTGCAACCCGTTCCAATTGTGCTAGATGAACGAACGTCTCTCCACATGCTCAGTTCTGAGAGATAAGTGTGTGTGAAAGCCGTTCTTCACCTAACTTGTTGGGAACACAAAGTTTCTTTTCAGTTGAAAACTTCAATCCATACATATATATGGGGAGGTACTAGCTCCAACTCGGTTTTACACTGAAAACTGCAGGAATTTCAACCCAGAACTAGGAAACTGACTGAGAAAACAGAGTAAAAGTTTTTCCTGCAACCCGTTCCCTTTGTGCTAGATGAACGAAAGTCTCTCCACATGCTCAGTTCTGAGAGATAAGTGTGTGTGAAAGCCGTCCTTAACCTAGCTTGTTGGGAACACAAAGTTTATTTTCAGATGCAAAATCCTCTCCATAGATATATATGCAGAGGTACTAGCTCCAACTCGGTTTTACAGTGCAAACTGCAGGATCTTCAAACCGACACTAGGAAACAGACTGAGAAACCAGAGTAAAAGTTTCTCCTGCAAACTTTTCCCTTTGTGCTAGATGAACGAACGTCTCTCCACATGCTCAGTTCTGAGAGATAAGTGTGTATGAAAGCCGTCCTTCACCTAGCTTGTTGGGAACCCAAAGTTTCTTTTCACTTGCAAACTCCACTCCATACATATATATGGGGAGGTACTAGCTCCAACTCGGTTTTACAGTGAAAACTGGAGGAACATCAAACCGGAACTAGGAAACAGACTGAGAAACCAGAGTAAAAGTTTCACCTGCACCCGTTCCCTTTGTGCTAGATGAACGAACGTCTCTCCACATGCTCAGTTCTGAGAGATATGTGTGTGTGAAAGCCGTCCTTCCCCTAGCTTGTTGGGAACACAAAGTTTCTTTTCAGTTGCAAACTCCACTCCATACATATATATGGGGAGGTACTAGCTCCAACTCGGTTTTACAGTGAAAACTGCAGGAACTTCAAACCGGCAGTAGGAAAAAGACTGAGAACCCAGAGTAAAGTATTTCCTGCAACCCGTTCCCTTTGTGCTAGATGAACGAACGTCTCTCCACATGCTCAGTTCTGAGAGATAAGTGTGTGGAAACCGTCCTTAACCTAGCTTGTTGGGAACACAAAGTTTCTTTTCACTTGCAAACTCCAATCCATACATATATATGGTGAGGTACAAGCTCCAACTCGGTTTTACAGTGAAAACTGCAGGAATTTCAACCCGGAACTAGGAAACTGACTGAGAAAACAGAGTAAAAGTTTTTCCGGCAACCCGTTCCCTTTGTGCTAGATGAACGATCGTCTCTCCACATGCTCAGTTCTGAGAGATATGTGTGTGTGAAAGCCGTCCTTCACCTAGCTTGTTGGGAACACAAAGTTTCTTTTCAGTTGCAAACTCCACTCCATACATATATATATGGGGAGGTACTAGCTCCAAATCGGTTTTACAGTGAAAACTGCAGGAACTTCAAACCGGCATTAGGAAAAAGACAGAGAAACCAGAGTAAAGTATTTCCGGCAACCCGTTCCCTTTGTGCTAGATGAACGAACGTCTCTCCACATGCTCAGTTCTGAGAGATAAGTGTGTGGGAAACCGTCCTTAACCTAGCTTGTCGGGAACACAATGTTTCTTTTCACTTGTAAACTCCAATCCATACATATATATGGTGAGGTACAAGCTCCAACACGGTTTTACAGTGAAAACTGGAGGAACATCAAACCGGCACTAGGAAACAGACTGAGAAACCAGAGTAAAAGTTTCTCCTGCAACCCGTTCCCTTTGTGCTAGATGAACGAACTTCTCTCCACATGCTCAGCTCTGAGAGATAAGTGTGTGTGAAATCCGTACTTCACCTAGCTTGTTGGGAACACAATGTTTCTTTTCAGTTGCAAAATCCACTCCATACATATATATGGGGAGGTACGATCCAAAACTCGGTTTACAATGAAAACTGCAGGAAATTCAAACAGGCACTAGGAAACAGAGTGAGAATCCAGAGTAAAAGTTTCACCTGCAACCCGTTCCCTTGGTGCTAGATGAACGAACGTCTCTCCACATGCTCAGTTCTGAGAGATATGTGTGTGTGAAAGCCGTTCTTCACCTAGCTTGTTGGGAACACAAAGTTTCTTTTCAGATGCAAACTCCACTCCATACATATATATGGGGAGGTACTAGCTCCAACTCGGTTTTACAGTGAAAACTGCAGGAACTTCAAAGAGGCAGTAGGAAAAAGACTGAGAACCCCGAGTAAAGTATTTCCTGCAACCCGTTCCCTTTGTGCTAGATGAACGAATGTCTCTCCACATGCTCAGATCTGAGAGATAAGTGTGTGGAAACCGTCCTTAACCTAGCTTGTTGGGAACACAAAGTTTCTTTTCACTTGCAAACTCCAATCCATACATATATATGGTGAGGTACAAGCTCCAACTCGGTTTTACAGTGAAAACTGCAGGAATTTAAACCCGGATCTAGGAAACTGACTGAGAAAACAGAGTAAAAGTTTTTCCGGCAACCCGTTCCCTTTTTGCTAGATGAACGATCGTCTCTCCACATGCTCAGTTCTGAGAGATAAGTGTGTGTGAATGCCGTTCTTCACATAATTTGTTGGGAACACAAAGTTTCTTTTCAGTTGCAAACTCCACTCCATACATATATATGGGGAGGAACTAGCTCCAAATCGGTTTTACAGTGAAAACTGCAGGAAATTCAAACTGGCACTAGGAAACAGACTGAGAAACCAGAGTAATGTTTCACTTGCACCCGTTCCCTATGTGCTAGATGAACGAATGTCTCTCCACATGCTCAGTTCTGAGAGATATGTGTGTGTGAAAGCCGTTCTTCACCTAGCTTGTTGGGACCCCAAAGTTTCTTTTCACTTGCAAACTCCACTCCATACATATATATGTGGAGGTACAAGCTCCAACTCGGTTTTACAGTGAAAACTGCAGGAAATTCAAACTGGCACTAGGAAACAGACTGAGAAACCAGAGTAAAACTTTCTCCTGCAACCCATTCCCTTTGTGCTAGATGAACGAACGTCTCTCCACATGCTCAGTTCTGAGATATTTGTGTGTGTGAAAGCAGTCCTTCACCTAGCTTGTTAGGAACACAAAGTTTCTTTTCAGTTGCAAACCCCACTCCATACATATATATGGGAGTTACTAGATCCAAATCGTTTTTACAGTGAAAACTGCAGGAACTTCAAACCGGCACTAGGAAACAGACTGAGAAACCAGAGTAAAAGTTTCTCCTGCAAACCTTTCCCTTTGTGCTAGATGAACGAACGTCTCTCCACATGCTCAGTTCTGAGAGATAAGTGTGTATGAAAGCCGTCCTTCACCTAGCTTGTTGGGACCCCAAAGTTTCTTTTCACTTGCAAAATCCACTCCATACATATATATGGGGATGTACTAGCTTCAACACGGTTTTACAGTGAAAACTGCAGGAACTTCATACCGGCAGTAGGAAACACACTGAGAAACCAGAGTAAAAGTTTCTCCTGCAAACCTTTCCCTTTGTGCTAGATGAACGATCGTCTCTCCACATGCTCAATTCTGAGAGATAAGTGTGTGTGAATGCCGTTCTTCACATAATTTGTTGGGAACACAAAGTTTCTTTTCAGTTGCAAACTCCACTCCATACATATATATGGGGAAGTAATAGCTCCAAATCGGTTTTACAGTGAAAACTGCACGAAATTAAAACTGGCACTAGGAAACAGACTGAGAAACCATAGTAAAAGTTTCACCTGCACCCGTTCCCTTTGTGCTAGATGAACGAACGTCTCTCCACATGCTCAGTTCTGAGAGATATGAGTGTGTGAAAGCCGTACTTCACCTAGCTTGTTGGGAACACAAAGTTTCTTTTCAGTTGCAAACTCCACTCCATACATATATATGGGGAGGTACTAGCTCCAACTCGGTTTTACAGTGAAAACTGCAGGAACTTCAAACTGACAATAGGAAACAGACTTAGAAATCAGAGTAAAAGTTTCTCCTGTAACCCGTTCCTTTGTGCAAGATGAACGAACGTCTCTCCAAATGCTCAGTTCTGAGAGATGTGTGTGTGTGAAAGCCGTACTTCAACTAGCTTGTTGGGAACACAAAGTTTTATTTCAGTTGCAAAATCCACTCCATACATATATATGGGGAGGTACGATCCAAAACTTGGTTTACAATGAAAACTGCAGGAACTTCAAACAGGCACTAGGAAACAGAGTGAGAATCCAGAGTAAAAGTTTCACCTGCAACCCGTTCCCTTTGTGCTAGATGAACGAACGTCTCTCCACATGCTCAGTTCTGAGAGATAATTGTGTGTGAAAGCCGTCCTTCACCTAGCTTGTTGGGAACCCAAACTATCTTTAAAGTGGCAAACTCCAATCCATACATATATATTGGGAGGTACTAGATCCAACACGGTTTTACATTGAAAACTGCAGGAACTTCATACCGGCAGTAGGAAACAGACTGAAAAACCAGAGTAAAAGTTTCTCCTGCAACCCGTTCCAATTGTGCTAGATGAACGAACGTCTCTCCACATGCTCAGTTCTGAGAGATAAGTGTGTGTGAAAGCCGTTCTTCACCTAACTTGTTGGGAACACAAAGTTTCTTTTCAGTTGAAAACTTCAATCCATACATATATATGGGGAGGTACTAGCTCCAACTCGGTTTTACACTGAAAACTGCAGGAATTTCAACCCAGAACTAGGAAACTGACTGAGAAAACAGAGTAAAAGTTTTTCCTGCAACCCGTTCCCTTTGTGCTAGATGAACGAAAGTCTCTCCACATGCTCAGTTCTGAGAGATAAGTGTGTGTGAAAGCCGTCCTTAACCTAGCTTGTTGGGAACACAAAGTTTATTTTCAGATGCAAAATCCTCTCCATAGATATATATGCAGAGGTACTAGCTCCAACTCGGTTTTACAGTGCAAACTGCAGGATCTTCAAACCGACACTAGGAAACAGACTGAGAAACCAGAGTAAAAGTTTCTCCTGCAAACTTTTCCCTTTGTGCTAGATGAACGAACGTCTCTCCACATGCTCAGTTCTGAGAGATAAGTGTGTATGAAAGCCGTCCTTCACCTAGCTTGTTGGGAACCCAAAGTTTCTTTTCACTTGCAAACTCCACTCCATACATATATATGGGGAGGTACTAGCTCCAACTCGGTTTTACAGTGAAAACTGGAGGAACATCAAACCGGAACTAGGAAACAGACTGAGAAACCAGAGTAAAAGTTTCACCTGCACCCGTTCCCTTTGTGCTAGATGAACGAACGTCTCTCCACATGCTCAGTTCTGAGAGATATGTGTGTGTGAAAGCCGTCCTTCCCCTAGCTTGTTGGGAACACAAAGTTTCTTTTCAGTTGCAAACTCCACTCCATACATATATATGGGGAGGTACTAGCTCCAACTCGGTTTTACAGTGAAAACTGCAGGAACTTCAAACCGGCAGTAGGAAAAAGACTGAGAACCCAGAGTAAAGTATTTCCTGCAACCCGTTCCCTTTGTGCTAGATGAACGAACGTCTCTCCACATGCTCAGTTCTGAGAGATAAGTGTGTGGAAACCGTCCTTAACCTAGCTTGTTGGGAACACAAAGTTTCTTTTCACTTGCAAACTCCAATCCATACATATATATGGTGAGGTACAAGCTCCAACTCGGTTTTACAGTGAAAACTGCAGGAATTTCAACCCGGAACTAGGAAACTGACTGAGAAAACAGAGTAAAAGTTTTTCCGGCAACCCGTTCCCTTTGTGCTAGATGAACGATCGTCTCTCCACATGCTCAGTTCTGAGAGATATGTGTGTGTGAAAGCCGTCCTTCACCTAGCTTGTTGGGAACACAAAGTTTCTTTTCAGTTGCAAACTCCACTCCATACATATATATATGGGGAGGTACTAGCTCCAAATCGGTTTTACAGTGAAAACTGCAGGAACTTCAAACCGGCATTAGGAAAAAGACAGAGAAACCAGAGTAAAGTATTTCCGGCAACCCGTTCCCTTTGTGCTAGATGAACGAACGTCTCTCCACATGCTCAGTTCTGAGAGATAAGTGTGTGGGAAACCGTCCTTAACCTAGCTTGTCGGGAACACAATGTTTCTTTTCACTTGTAAACTCCAATCCATACATATATATGGTGAGGTACAAGCTCCAACACGGTTTTACAGTGAAAACTGGAGGAACATCAAACCGGCACTAGGAAACAGACTGAGAAACCAGAGTAAAAGTTTCTCCTGCAACCCGTTCCCTTTGTGCTAGATGAACGAACTTCTCTCCACATGCTCAGCTCTGAGAGATAAGTGTGTGTGAAATCCGTACTTCACCTAGCTTGTTGGGAACACAATGTTTCTTTTCAGTTGCAAAATCCACTCCATACATATATATGGGGAGGTACGATCCAAAACTCGGTTTACAATGAAAACTGCAGGAAATTCAAACAGGCACTAGGAAACAGAGTGAGAATCCAGAGTAAAAGTTTCACCTGGAACCCGTTCCCTTGGTGCTAGATGAACGAACGTCTCTCCACATGCTCAGTTCTGAGAGATATGTGTGTGTGAAAGCCGTTCTTCACCTAGCTTGTTGGGAACACAAAGTTTCTTTTCAGATGCAAACTCCACTCCATACATATATATGGGGAGGTACTAGCTCCAACTCGGTTTTACAGTGAAAACTGCAGGAACTTCAAACAGGCAGTAGGAAAAAGACTGAGAACCCCGAGTAAAGTATTTCCTGCAACCCGTTCCCTTTGTGCTAGATGAACGAATGTCTCTCCACATGCTCAGATCTGAGAGATAAGTGTGTGGAAACCGTCCTTAACCTAGCTTGTTGGGAACACAAAGTTTCTTTTCACTTGCAAACTCCAATCCATACATATATATGGTGAGGTACAAGCTCCAACTCGGTTTTACAGTGAAAACTGCAGGAATTTAAACCCGGATCTAGGAAACTGACTGAGAAAACAGAGTAAAAGTTTTTCCGGCAACCCGTTCCCTTTTTGCTAGATGAACGATCGTCTCTCCACATGCTCAGTTCTGAGAGATAAGTGTGTGTGAATGCCGTTCTTCACATAATTTGTTGGGAACACAAAGTTTCTTTTCAGTTGCAAACTCCACTCCATACATATATATGGGGAGGAACTAGCTCCAAATCGGTTTTACAGTGAAAACTGCAGGAAATTCAAACTGGCACTAGGAAACAGACTGAGAAACCAGAGTAATGTTTCACTTGCACCCGTTCCCTTTGTGCTAGATGAACGAATGTCTCTCCACATGCTCAGTTCTGAGAGATATGTGTGTGTGAAAGCCGTTCTTCACCTAGCTTGTTGGGACCCCAAAGTTTCTTTTCACTTGCAAACTCCACTCCATACATATATATGTGGAGGTACAAGCTCCAACTCGGTTTTACAGTGAAAACTGCAGGAAATTCAAACTGGCACTAGGAAACAGACTGAGAAACCAGAGTAAAACTTTCTCCTGCAACCCATTCCCTTTGTGCTAGATGAACGAACGTCTCTCCACATGCTCAGTTCTGAGATATTTGTGTGTGTGAAAGCAGTCCTTCACCTAGCTTGTTAGGAACACAAAGTTTCTTTTCAGTTGCAAACCCCACTCCATACATATATATGGGAGTTACTAGATCCAAATCGTTTTTACAGTGAAAACTGCAGGAACTTCAAACCGGCACTAGGAAACAGACTGAGAAACCAGAGTAAAAGTTTCTCCTGCAAACCTTTCCCTTTGTGCTAGATGAACGAACGTCTCTCCACATGCTCAGTTCTGAGAGATAAGTGTGTATGAAAGCCGTCCTTCACGTAGCTTGTTGGGACCCCAAAGTTTCTTTTCACTTGCAAAATCCACTCCATACATATATATGGGGATGTACTAGCTTCAACACGGTTTTACAGTGAAAACTGCAGGAACTTCATACCGGCAGTAGGAAACACACTGAGAAACCAGAGTAAAAGTTTCTCCTGCAAACCTTTCCCTTTGTGCTAGATGAACGATCGTCTCTCCACATGCTCAATTCTGAGAGATAAGTGTGTGTGAATGCCGTTCTTCACATAATTTGTTGGGAACACAAAGTTTCTTTTCAGTTGCAAACTCCACTCCATACATATATATGGGGAGGTAATAGCTCCAAATCGGTTTTACAGTGAAAACTGCACGAAATTAAAACTGGCACTAGGAAACAGACTGAGAAACCATAGTAAAAGTTTCACCTGCACCCGTTCCCTTTGTGCTAGATGAACGAACGTCTCTCCACATGCTCAGTTCTGAGAGATATGAGTGTGTGAAAGCCGTACTTCACCTAGCTTGTTGGGAACACAAAGTTTCTTTTCAGTTGCAAACTCCACTCCATACATATATATGGGGAGGTACTAGCTCCAACTCGGTTTTACAGTGAAAACTGCAGGAACTTCAAACTGACAATAGGAAACAGACTTAGAAATCAGAGTAAAAGTTTCTCCTGTAACCCGTTCCTTTGTGCAAGATGAACGAACGTCTCTCCAAATGCTCAGTTCTGAGAGATGTGTGTGTGTGAAAGCCGTACTTCAACTAGCTTGTTGGGAACACAAAGTTTTATTTCAGTTGCAAAATCCACTCCATACATATATATGGGGAGGTACGATCCAAAACTTGGTTTACAATGAAAACTGCAGGAACTTCAAACAGGCACTAGGAAACAGAGTGAGAATCCAGAGTAAAAGTTTCACCTGCAACCCGTTCCCTTTGTGCTAGATGAACGAACGTCTCTCCACATGCTCAGTTCTGAGAGATAATTGTGTGTGAAAGCCGTCCTTCACCTAGCTTGTTGGGAACCCAAACTATCTTTAAAGTGGCAAACTCCAATCCATACATATATATTGGGAGGTACTAGATCCAACACGGTTTTACATTGAAAACTGCAGGAACTTCATACCGGCAGTAGGAAACAGACTGAAAAACCAGAGTAAAAGTTTCTCCTGCAACCCGTTCCAATTGTGCTAGATGAACGAACGTCTCTCCACATGCTCAGTTCTGAGAGATAAGTGTGTGTGAAAGCCGTTCTTCACCTAACTTGTTGGGAACACAAAGTTTCTTTTCAGTTGAAAACTTCAATCCATACATATATATGGGGAGGTACTAGCTCCAACTCGGTTTTACACTGAAAACTGCAGGAATTTCAACCCAGAACTAGGAAACTGACTGAGAAAACAGAGTAAAAGTTTTTCCTGCTACCCGTTCCCTTTGTGCTAGATGAACGAAAGTCTCTCCACATGCTCAGTTCTGAGAGATAAGTGTCTGTGAAAGCCGTCCTTAACCTAGCTTGTTGGGAACACAAAGTTTATTTTCAGATGCAAAATCCTCTCCATAGATATATATGCAGAGGTACTAGCTCCAACTCGGTTTTACAGTGCAAACTGCAGGATCTTCAAACCGACACTAGGAAACAGACTGAGAAACCAGAGTAAAAGTTTCTCCTGCAAACTTTTCCCTTTGTGCTAGATGAACGAACGTCTCTCCACATGCTCAGTTCTGAGAGATAAGTGTGTATGAAAGCCGTCCTTCACCTAGCTTGTTGGGAACCCAAAGTTTCTTTTCACTTGCAAACTCCACTCCATACATATATATGGGGAGGTACTAGCTCCAACTCGGTTTTACAGTGAAAACTGGAGGAACATCAAACCGGAACTAGGAAACAGACTGAGAAACCAGAGTAAAAGTTTCACCTGCACCCGTTCCCTTTGTGCTAGATGAACGAACGTCTCTCCACATGCTCAGTTCTGAGAGATATGTGTGTGTGAAAGCCGTCCTTCCCCTAGCTTGTTGGGAACACAAAGTTTCTTTTCAGTTGCAAACTCCACTCCATACATATATATGGGGAGGTACTAGCTCCAACTCGGTTTTACAGTGAAAACTGCAGGAACTTCAAACCGGCAGTAGGAAAAAGACTGAGAACCCAGAGTAAAGTATTTCCTGCAACCCGTTCCCTTTGTGCTAGATGAACGAACGTCTCTCCACATGCTCAGTTCTGAGAGATAAGTGTGTGGAAACCGTCCTTAACCTAGCTTGTTGGGAACACAAAGTTTCTTTTCACTTGCAAACTCCAATCCATACATATATATGGTGAGGTACAAGCTCCAACTCGGTTTTACAGTGAAAACTGCAGGAATTTCAACCCGGAACTAGGAAACTGACTGAGAAAACAGAGTAAAAGTTTTTCCGGCAACCCGTTCCCTTTGTGCTAGATGAACGATCGTCTCTCCACATGCTCAGTTCTGAGAGATATGTGTGTGTGAAAGCCGTCCTTCACCTAGCTTGTTGGGAACACAAAGTTTCTTTTCAGTTGCAAACTCCACTCCATACATATATATATGGGGAGGTACTAGCTCCAAATCGGTTTTACAGTGAAAACTGCAGGAACTTCAAACCGGCATTAGGAAAAAGACAGAGAAACCAGAGTAAAGTATTTCCGGCAACCCGTTCCCTTTGTGCTAGATGAACGAACGTCTCTCCACATGCTCAGTTCTGAGAGATAAGTGTGTGGGAAACCGTCCTTAACCTAGCTTGTCGGGAACACAATGTTTCTTTTCACTTGTAAACTCCAATCCATACATATATATGGTGAGGTACAAGCTCCAACACGGTTTTACAGTGAAAACTGGAGGAACATCAAACCGGCACTAGGAAACAGACTGAGAAACCAGAGTAAAAGTTTCTCCTGCAACCCGTTCCCTTTGTGCTAGATGAACGAACTTCTCTCCACATGCTCAGCTCTGAGAGATAAGTGTGTGTGAAATCCGTACTTCACCTAGCTTGTTGGGAACACAATGTTTCTTTTCAGTTGCAAAATCCACTCCATACATATATATGGGGAGGTACGATCCAAAACTCGGTTTACAATGAAAACTGCAGGAAATTCAAACAGGCACTAGGAAACAGAGTGAGAATCCAGAGTAAAAGTTTCACCTGCAACCCGTTCCCTTGGTGCTAGATGAACGAACGTCTCTCCACATGCTCAGTTCTGAGAGATATGTGTGTGTGAAAGCCGTTCTTCACCTAGCTTGTTGGGAACACAAAGTTTCTTTTCAGATGCAAACTCCACTCCATACATATATATGGGGAGGTACTAGCTCCAACTCGGTTTTACAGTGAAAACTGCAGGAACTTCAAACAGGCAGTAGGAAAAAGACTGAGAACCCCGAGTAAAGTATTTCCTGCAACCCGTTCCCTTTGTGCTAGATGAACGAATGTCTCTCCACATGCTCAGATCTGAGAGATAAGTGTGTGGAAACCGTCCTTAACCTAGCTTGTTGGGAACACAAAGTTTCTTTTCACTTGCAAACTCCAATCCATAAATATATATGGTGAGGTACAAGCTCCAACTCGGTTTTACAGTGAAAACTGCAGGAATTTAAACCCGGATCTAGGAAACTGACTGAGAAAACAGAGTAAAAGTTTTTCCGGCAACCCGTTCCCTTTTTGCTAGATGAACGATCGTCTCTCCACATGCTCAGTTCTGAGAGATAAGTGTGTGTGAATGCCGTTCTTCACATAATTTGTTGGGAACACAAAGTTTCTTTTCAGTTGCAAACTCCACTCCATACATATATATGGGGAGGAACTAGCTCCAAATCGGTTTTACAGTGAAAACTGCAGGAAATTCAAACTGGCACTAGGAAACAGACTGAGAAACCAGAGTAATGTTTCACTTGCACCCGTTCCCTTTGTGCTAGATGAACGAATGTCTCTCCACATGCTCAGTTCTGAGAGATATGTGTGTGTGAAAGCCGTTCTTCACCTAACTTGTTGGGAACACAAAGTTTCTTTTCAGTTGAAAACTTCAATCCATACATATATATGGGGAGGTACTAGCTCCAACTCGGTTTTACACTGAAAACTGCAGGAATTTCAACCCAGAACTAGGAAACTGACTGAGAAAACAGAGTAAAAGTTTTTCCTGCAACCCGTTCCCTTTGTGCTAGATGAACGAAAGTCTCTCCACATGCTCAGTTCTGAGAGATAAGTGTGTGTGAAAGCCGTTCTTCACCTAACTTGTTGGGAACACAAAGTTTCTTTTCAGTTGAAAACTTCAATCCATACATATATATGGGGAGGTACTAGCTCCAACTCGGTTTTACACTGAAAACTGCAGGAATTTCAACCCAGAACTAGGAAACTGACTGAGAAAACAGAGTAAAAGTTTTTCCTGCAACCCGTTCCCTTTGTGCTAGATGAACGAAAGTCTCTCCACATGCTCAGTTCTGAGATATAAGTGTGTGTGAAAGCCGTACTTAACCTAGCTTGTTGGGAACACAAAGTTTATTTTCAGATGCAAAATCCTCTCCATAGATATATATGCGGAGGTACTAGCTCCAACTCGGTTTTACAGTGCAAACTGCAGGATCTTCAAACCGGCACTAGGAAACAGACTGAGAAACCAGAGTAAAAGTTTCTCCTGCAAACTTTTCCCTTTGTGCTAGATGAACGAACGTCTCTCCACATGCTCAGTTCTGAGAGATAAGTGTGTATGAAAGCCGTCCTTCACCTAGCTTGTTGGGAACGCAAAGTTTCTTTTCACTAGCAAACTCCACTCCATACATATATATGGGGAGGTACTAGCTCCAACTCGGTTTTACAGTGAAAACTGGAGGAACATCAAACCGGAACTAGGAAACAGACTGAGAAACCAGAGTAAAATTTCACCTGCACCCGTTCCCTTTGTGCTAGATGAACGAACGTCTCTCCACATGCTCAGTTCTGAGAGATATGTGTGTGTGAATGCCGTCCTTCACCTAGCTTGTTGGGAACACAAAGTTTCTTTTCAGTTGCAAACTCCATTCCATACATATATATGGGGAGGTACTAGCTCCAACTCGGTTTTACAGTGAAAACTGCAGGAACTTCAAACCGGCAGTAGGAAAAAGACTGAGAACCCAGAGTAAAGTATTTCCTGCAACCCGTTCCCTTTGTGCTAGATGAACGAACGTCTCTCCACATGCTCAGTTCTGAGAGATAAGTGTGTGGAAACCGTCCTTAACCTAGCTTGTTGGGAACACAAAGTTTCTTTTCACTTGCAAACTCCAATCCATACATATATATGGTGAGGTACAAGCTCCAACTCGGTTTTACAGTGAAAACTGCAGGAATTTCAACCCGGAACTAGGAAACTGACTGAGAAAACAGAGTAAAAGTTTTTCCGGCAACCCGTTCCCTTTGTGCTAGATGAACGATCGTCTCTCCACATACTCAGTTCTGAGAGATATGTGTGTGTGAAAGCCGTCCTTCACCTAGCTTGTTGGGAACACAAAGTTTCTTTTCAGTTGCAAACTCCACTCCATACATATATATATGGGGAGGTACTAGCTCCAACTCGGTTTTACAGTGAAAACTGCAGGAACTTCAAACCGGCATTAGGAAAAAGACAGAGAAACCAGAGTAAAGTATTTCCGGCAACCCGTTCCCTTTGTGCTAGATGAACGAACGTCTCTCCACATGCTCAGTTCTGAGAGATAAGTGTGTGGGAAACAGTCCTTAACCTAGCTTGTCGGGAACACAATGTTTCTTTTCACTTGCAAACTCCAATCCATACATATATATGGTGAGGTACAAGCTCCAACTCGGTTTTACAGTGAAAACTGGAGGAACATCAAACCGGCACTAGGAAACAGACTGAGAAACCAGAGTAAAAGTTTCTCCTGCAACCCGTTCCCTTTGTGCTAGATGAACGAACTTCTCTCCACATGCTCAGCTCTGAGAGATAAGTGTGTGTGAAATCCGTACTTCACCTAGCTTGTTGGGAACACAATGTTTCTTTTCAGTTGCAAAATCCACTCCATACATATATATGGGGAGGTACGATCCAAAACTCGGTTTACAATGAAAACTGCAGGAAATTCAAACAGGCACTAGGAAACAGAGTGAGAATCCAGAGTAAAAGTTTCACCTGCAACCCGTTCCCTTTGTGCTAGATGAACGAACGTCTCTCCACATGCTCAGTTCTAAGAGATATGTGTGTGTGAAAGCCGTCCTTCACCTAGCTTGTTGGGAACACAAAGTTTCTTTTCAGATGCAAACTCCACTCCATACATATATATGGGGAGGTACTAGCTCCAACTCGGTTTTACAGTGAAAACTGCAGGAACTTCAAACAGGCAGTAGGAAAAAGACTGAGAACCCCGAGTAAAGTATTTCCTGCAACCCGTTCCCTTTGTGCTAGATGAACGAATGTCTCTCCACATGCTCAGATCTGAGAGATAAGTGTGTGGAAACCGTCCTTAACCTAGCTTGTTGGGAACACAAAGTTTCTTTTCACTTGCAAAATCCAATCCATACATATATATGGTGAGGTACAAGCTCCAACTCGGTTTTACAGTGAAAACTGCAGGAATTTAAACCCGGATCTAGGAAACTGACTGAGAAAACAGAGTAAAAGTTTTTCCGGCAACCCGTTCCCTTTTTGCTAGATGAACGATCGTCTCTCCACATGCTCAGTTCTGAGAGATAAGTGTGTGTGAATGCCGTTCTTCACATAATTTGTTTTGAACACAAAGTTTCTTTTCAGTTGCAAACTCCACTCCATACATATATATGGGGAGGTACTAGCTCCAAATCGGTTTTACAGTGAAAACTGCAGGAAATTCAAACTGGCACTAGGAAACAGACTGAGAAACCAGAGTAATGTTTCACTTGCATCCGTTCCCTTTGTGCTAGATGAACGAATGTCTCTCCACATGCTCAGTTCTGAGAGATATGTGTGTTTGATAGCCGTCCTTCACCTAGCTTGTTGGGAACACAAAGTTTCTTTTCAGTTGCAAACTCCACTCCATACATATATATATGGGGAGGTACTAGCTCCAACTCGGTTTTAAGTGAAAACTGCAGGAACTTCAAACCGGCAGTAGGAAAAAGACAGAGAAACCAGAGTAAAGTATTTCCTGCAACCCGTTCCTTTGTGCTAGATAAACGAACGTCTCTCCACATGCTCAGTTCTGAGAGATAAGTTTGTGGGAAACAGTCCTTAACTTAGCTTGTTGGGAACACAAAGTTTCTTTTCACTTGCAAACTCCAATCCATACATATATATGGTGAGGTACAAGCTCCAACTCGGTTTAACAGTGAAAACTGCAGGAAGTTCAAACGGGCAGTAGGAAAAAGGCTGAGAAACCAGAGTAAATGTTTTTCCTGCAACCCGTTCCCTTTGTGCTAGATGAACGAACGTCTCTCCACATGCTCAGTTCTGAGAGATAAGTGTGTGTGAAAGACTTCCTTAACCTAGCTTGTTGAGAACACTAAGATTCTTTTCAGATGCAAACTCCACACCATACATATATATGGGGAGGAACTAGATCCAACTCGCTTTTACAGTGAAAACTGCAGGAACTTCAAACCGGCACTAGGAAACAGACTGAGAATCCAGAGTAAAAGTTTCACCTGCAACCCGTTCCCTATGTGCTAGATGAACGAACGTCTCTCCACATGCTCAGTTCTGAGAGATATGTGTGTGTGAAAGCCGTTCTTACCCTAACTTGTTGGGAACTCAAAGTTTCTTTTCAGTTGCATAATCCACTCCATACATATATATGGGGAGGTACGATCCAAAACTCGGTTTACAATGAAAACTGCAGGAAATTCAAACAGGCACTAGGAAACAGAGTGAGAATCCAGAGTAAAAGTTTCACCTGCAACCCGTTCCCTTTGTGCTAGATGAACGAACGTCTCTCCACATGCTCAGTTCTAAGAGATATGTGTGTGTGAAAGCCGTCCTTCACCTAGCTTGTTGGGAACACAAAGTTTCTTTTCAGATGCAAACTCCACTCCATACATATATATGGGGAGGTACTAGCTCCAACTCGGTTTTACAGTGAAAACTGCAGGAACTTCAAACAGGCAGTAGGAAAAAGACTGAGAACCCCGAGTAAAGTATTTCCTGCAACCCGTTCCCTTTGTGCTAGATGAACGAATGTCTCTCCACATGCTCAGATCTGAGAGATAAGTGTGTGGAAACCGTCCTTAACCTAGCTTGTTGGGAACACAAAGTTTCTTTTCACTTGCAAAATCCAATCCATACATATATATGGTGAGGTACAAGCTCCAACTCGGTTTTACAGTGAAAACTGCAGGAATTTAAACCCGGATCTAGGAAACTGACTGAGAAAACAGAGTAAAAGTTTTTCCGGCAACCCGTTCCCTTTTTGCTAGATGAACGATCGTCTCTCCACATGCTCAGTTCTGAGAGATAAGTGTGTGTGAATGCCGTTCTTCACATAATTTGTTTTGAACACAAAGTTTCTTTTCAGTTGCAAACTCCACTCCATACATATATATGGGGAGGTACTAGCTCCAAATCGGTTTTACAGTGAAAACTGCAGGAAATTCAAACTGGCACTAGGAAACAGACTGAGAAACCAGAGTAATGTTTCACTTGCATCCGTTCCCTTTGTGCTAGATGAACGAATGTCTCTCCACATGCTCAGTTCTGAGAGATATGTGTGTTTGATAGCCGTCCTTCACCTAGCTTGTTGGGAACACAAAGTTTCTTTTCAGTTGCAAACTCCACTCCATACATATATATATGGGGAGGTACTAGCTCCAACTCGGTTTTAAGTGAAAACTGCAGGAACTTCAAACCGGCAGTAGGAAAAAGACAGAGAAACCAGAGTAAAGTATTTCCTGCAACCCGTTCCTTTGTGCTAGATAAACGAACGTCTCTCCACATGCTCAGTTCTGAGAGATAAGTTTGTGGGAAACAGTCCTTAACTTAGCTTGTTGGGAACACAAAGTTTCTTTTCACTTGCAAACTCCAATCCATACATATATATGGTGAGGTACAAGCTCCAACTCGGTTTAACAGTGAAAACTGCAGGAAGTTCAAACGGGCAGTAGGAAAAAGGCTGAGAAACCAGAGTAAATGTTTTTCCTGCAACCCGTTCCCTTTGTGCTAGATGAACGAACGTCTCTCCACATGCTCAGTTCTGAGAGATAAGTGTGTGTGAAAGACTTCCTTAACCTAGCTTGTTGAGAACACTAAGATTCTTTTCAGATGCAAACTCCACACCATACATATATATGGGGAGGAACTAGATCCAACTCGCTTTTACAGTGAAAACTGCAGGAACTTCAAACCGGCACTAGGAAACAGACTGAGAATCCAGAGTAAAAGTTTCACCTGCAACCCGTTCCCTATGTGCTAGATGAACGAACGTCTCTCCACATGCTCAGTTCTGAGAGATATGTGTGTGTGAAAGCCGTTCTTACCCTAACTTGTTGGGAACTCAAAGTTTCTTTTCAGTTGCATAATCCACTCCATACATATATATGGGGAGGTAATAGCTCCAACTCGGTTTTACAGTGAAAACTGGAGGAACATCAAACCGGCACTAGGAAACAGACTGAGAAACCAGAGTAAAAGTTTCTCCTGCAACCCGTTCCCTTTGTGCTAGATGAACGAACTTCTCTCCACATGCTCAGCTCTGAGAGATAAGTGTGTGTGAAATCCGAACTTCACCTAGCTTGTTGGGAACACAAAGTTTCTTTTCAGTTGCAGAATCAACTCCATACATATATATGGGGAGGTACGATCCAAAACTCGGTTTACAATGAAAACTGCAGGAAATTCAAACAGGCACTAGGAAACAGAGTGAGAATCCAGAGTAAAAGTTTCACCTGCAACCCGTTCCCTTTGTGCTAGATGAACGAACGTCTCTCCACATGCTCAGTTCTGAGAGATAATTGTGTGCGAAAGCCGTCCTTCACCTAGCTTGTTGGGAACACAAAGTTTCTTTTCAGTTGCAAATTCCACTCCATACATATATATGGGGAGGTTCTAGCTCCAACTCGGTTTTACAGTGAAAACTGCAGGAACTTCAAACCGGCACTAGGAAACAGTCTGAGAAACCAGAGTAAAAGTTTCTCATGCCACCCGTTCCCTTTTTGCTAGATGAACGAACTTCTCTCCACATGCTCAATTCTGAGAGATAAGTGTGTGTGAAAGCCGTCCTTCACCTAGCTTGTTGGGAAACCAAAGATTCTTATCACTTGCAAACTTTACTCCATACATATATATGGGGAGGTACTAGCTCCAACACGGTTTTACAGTGAAAACTGCAGGAACTTCATACCGGCAGTAGGAATCAGACTGAGAAACCAGAGTAATAATTTCCCCTGCAACCCATTCCTTTTGGGCTAGATGAACGAAAGTCTCACCAATGCTCAGTTCTGAGAGATAAGTGTGTGTGAAAGCGGTTCTTCAACTAACTTGTTTGGAACACAAAGATTCTTTTCAGTTGCAAACTCCACTCCATACATATATATGGTGAGGTACTAGCTCCAACACGATTTTACAGTGAAAACTGCAGGAAATTCAAACTGGCACTAGAAAACAGACTGAGAACCCAGAGTAAAAGTTTCTCCTGCAACCCATTCCCTTTGAGCTAGATGAACGAAAGTCTCTCCACATGCTCAGATCTGAGAGATAATTGTGTGTGAAAGCCGTCCTTCACATACCTTGTTGGGAACACAAAGTTTCTTTTCAGTTGCAAACTCCACTCCATACATATATATGGGGAGGTAATAGCTCCAACTCTGTTTTAGAGTGAAAACTGCAGGAACTTCAAACCGGCACTAGGAAACAGACTGAGAAACCAGAGCAAAAATTTCTCCTGCAACCCGTTCCCTTTGTGCTAGATGAACGAACGTCTCTCCACATGATCAGTTCTGAGAGATAAGTGTGTGTGAAAGCCGTCCTTCACCTAGCTTGTTGGGACCCCAAAGTTTCTTTTCACTTGCAAACTCCACTCCATACATATATATGTGGAGGTACAAGCTCTAACTCTGTTTTACAGTGAAAACTGTAGGAAATTCAAACTGGCACTAGGAAACAGACTGAGAAACCAGAGTAAATCTTTCTCCTGCAACCCGTTCCCTTTGTGCTAGATGAACGAACGTCTCTCCACATGCTCAGTTCTGAGATATTTGTGTGTGTGAAAGCAGTCCTTCACCTAGCTTGTTAGGAACACAAAGTTTCTTTTCAGTTGCAAACTCCACTCCATACATATATATGGGGAGTTACTAGATCCAAATCTGTTTTACAGTGAAAACTGCAGGAACTTCAAACCGGCACTAGGAAACAGACTGAGAAACCAGAGTAAAAGTTTCTCCTGCAAACCTTTCCCTTTGTGCTAGATGAACGAACGTCTCTCCACATGCTCAGTTCTGAGAGATAAGTGTGTATGAAAGCCGTCCTTCACCTAGCTTGTTGGGACCCCAAAGTTTCTTTTCACTTGCAAAATCCACTCCATACATATATATGGGGATATACTAGCTTCAACACGGTTTTACAGTGAAAACTGCAGGAACTTCATACCGGCAGTAGGAAACACACTGAGAAACCAGAGTAAAAGTTTCTCCTGCAAACCTTTCCCTTTGTGCTAGATGAATGATCGTCTCTCCACATGCTCAATTCTGAGAGATAAGTGTGTGTGAATGCAGTTCTTCACATAATTTGTTGGGAACACAAAGTTTCTTTTCAGTTGCAAACTCCACTCCATACATATATATGGGGAGGTACTAGCTCCAAATCGGTTTTACAGTGAAAACTGCAGGAAATTCAAACTGGCACTAGGAAACAGACTGAGAAACCAGAGTAAAAGTTTCACCTGCATCCGTTCCCATTGTGCTAGATGAACGAACGTCTCTCCACATGCTCAGTTCTGAGAGATATGTGTGTGTGAAAGCCGTCCTTCACTTAGCTTGTTGGGAACACAAAGTTTCCTTTCAGTTGCAAACTCCACTCCATACATATATAAGGGGAGGTACTAGCTCCAACTCGGTTTTACAGTGAAAACTGCAGGAACTTCAAACTGACAATAGGAAACAGACTTAGAAACCAGAGTAAAATTTTCTCCTGTAACCCGTTACTTTGGGCAAGATGAAAGAACGTCTCTCCAAATGCTCAGTTCTGAGAGATGTGTGTGTTTGAAAGCCGTACTTCAACTAGCTTGTTGGGAACACAAAGTTTCTTTCAGTTGCAAAATCCAATCCATACATATATATGGGGAGGTACGATCCAAAACTCGGTTTACAATGAAAACTGCAGGAACTTCAAACCGGCACTAGGAAACAGACTGAGAAACCAGAGTAAAAGTTTCTCCTGCAAACCTTTCCCTTTGTGCTAGATGAACGAACGTCTCTCCACATGCTCTGTTCTGAGAGATAAGTGTGTATGAAAGCCGTCCTTCACCTAGCTTGTTTGGAACCCAAAGTTTCTTTTCACTTGCAAACTCCACTCCATACATATATATGGGGAGGTACTAGCTTCAACACGGTTTTACAGTGAAAACTGCAGGAACTTCATACCGGCAGTAGGAAATAGACTGAGATACCAGAGTAAAAGTTTCTCTTGCAAACCGTTCCCTTTGTGCTAGATGAACGACCGTCTCTCCACATGCTCAGTTCTGAGAAATAAGTGTGTGTGAATGCCGTTCTTCACATAATTTGTTGGGAACACAAAGTTTCTTTTCAGTTGCCAACTCCACTCCATACATATATATGGGGAGGTACTAGATCCAAATCGGTTTTACAGTGAAAACTGCAGGAAATTCAAACTGGCACTAGGAAACAGACTGAGAAACCAGAGTAAATGTTTCACCTGCACCCGTTCCCTTTGTGCTAGATGAACGAACGTCTCTCCACATGCTCAGTTCTGAGAGATATGTGTGTATGAAAGCCGTCCTTCACCTAGCTTGTTGGGAACACAAAGTTTCTTTTCAGTTGCAAACTCCACTCCATACATATATATGGGGAGGTACTAGCTCCAACTCGGTTTTACAGTGACAACTGCAGGAACTTCAAACTGACAATAGGAAACAGACTTAGAAATCAGAGTAAAAGTTTCTCCTGTAACCCGTTCCTTTGTGCAAGATGAACGAACGTCTCTCCAAATGCTCAGTTCTGAGAGATGTGTGTGTGTGAAAGCCGTACTTCAACTAGCTTGTTGGGAACAGAAAGTTTTATTTCAGTTGCAAAATCCACTCCATACATATATATGGGGAGGTACGATCCAAAACTCGGTTTACAATGAAAACTGCAGGAACTTCAAACAGGCACTAGGAAACAGAGTGAGAATCCAGAGTAAAAGTTTCACCTGCAATCCGTTCCCTTTGTGCTAGATGAACGAACGTCTATCCACATGCTCAGTTCTGAGAGATAATTGTGTGTGAAAGCCGTCCTTCACCTAGCTTGTTGGGAACCCAAAGTATCTTTACAGTTGCAAAATCCAATCCATACATATATATTGGGAGGTACTAGATCCAACACTGTTTCACAGTGAAAACTGCAGGAACTTCATACCGGCAGTAGGAAACAGACTGAGAAACCAAACCAGAGTAAAAGTTTCTCCTGCAACCCGTTCCCATTGTGCTAGATGAACGAACGTCTCTCCACATGCTCAGTTCTGAGAGATAAGTGTGTGTGAAAGCCGTTCTTCACCTAACTTGTTGGGAACACAAAGTTTCTTTTCAGTTGAAAACTCCAATCCATACATATATATGGGGAGGTACTAGCACCAACTCGGTTTTACACTGAAAACTGCAGGAATTTCAACCCGGAACTAGGAAACTGACTGAGAAAACAGAGTAAAAGTTTTTCCTGCAACCCGTTCCCTTTGTGCTAGATGAACGAACGTCTCTCCACATGCTCAGTTCTGAGAGATAAGTGTGTGTGAAAGCCGTCCTTAACCTAGCTTGTTGGGAACACCAAGTTTATTTTCAGATGCAAAATCCTCTCCATAGATATATATGCGGAGGTACTAGCTCCAACTAGGTTTTACAGTGCAAACTGCAGGATCTTCAAACCGGCACTAGGAAACAGACTGAGAAACCAGAGTAAAAGTTTCTCCTGCAAACTTTTCCCTTTGTGCTAGATGAACGAACGTCTCTCCACATGCTCAGTTCTGAGAGATAAGTGTGTATGAAAGCCGTACTTCACCTAGCTTGTTGGGACCCCAAAGTTTCTTTTCACTTGCAAACTCTACTCCATACATATATATGGGGAGGTACTAGCTTCAACACGGTTTTACAGTGAAAACTGCAGGAACTTCATACCGGCAGTAGGAAACAGACTGAGAATCCAGAGTAAAAGTTTCTCCTGCAAACCGTTCCCTTTGTGCTAGATGAACGATCGTCTCTCCACATGCTCAGTTCTGAGAGATAAGTGTGTGTGAATGCCGTTCTTCACATAATTTGTTGGGAACACAAAGTTTCTTTTCAGTTGCAAACTCCACTCCATACTTATATATGGGGAGGTACTTGCTCCAACTCGGTTTTACAGTGAAAACTGCAGGAACTTCAAACCGGCAGTAGGAAAAAGACTGAGAAACCAGAGTAAAGTATTTCCTGCAACCCGTTCCCTTTGTGCTAGATGAACGAACGTCTCTCCACATGCTCAGTTCTGAGAGATAAGTGTGTGGAAACCGTCCTTAACCTAGCTTGTTGGGAACACAAAGTTTCTTTTCACTTGCAAACTCCAATCCATACATATATATGGTGAGGTACAAGCTCCAACTCGGTTTTACAGTGAAAACTGCAGGAAGTTCAAACCGGCAGTAGGAAAAAGGCTGAGAAACCAGAGAAAATGTTTTTCCTGCAACCCGTTCCCTTTGTGCTAGATGAACGAACGTCTCTCCACATGCTCAGTTCTGAGAGATAATTGTCTGTGAAAGCCTTCCTTCACCTAGCTTGTTGGGAACACTAAGATTCTTTTCAGATGCAAACTCCACACCATACAAATATATGGGGAGGAACTAGATACAACTCTCTTTTACAGTGAAAACTGCAGAACTTCAAACCGGCACTAGGAAACAGACTGAGAATCCAGAGTAAAAGTTTCACCTGCATCCCGTTCCATTTGTGCTAGATGAACGAACGTCTCTCCACATGCTCAGTTCTGTGAGATATGTGTGTGTGAGAGCCGTTCTTACCATAACTTGTTGGGAACTCAAAGTTTCTTTTCAGTTGCAAAATCCACTCCATACATATATATGGGGAGGTACTAGCTCCAACTCGGTTTTACAGTGAAAACTGGAGGAACTTCAAACCGGCACTAGGAAACAGACTGAGAAACCAGAGTAAATGTTTCTCCTGCAACCCGTTCCCTTTGTGCTAGATGAACGAACTTCTCTCCACATGCTCATCTCTGAGAGATAAGTGTGTGTCAAAGCCGTACTTCACCTAGCTTGTTGGGAACACAAAGTTTCTTTTCAGTTGCAAAATCCACTCCATACATATATATGGGGAGGTACGATCCAAAACTCGGTTTACATTGAAAACTGCAGGAACTTCAAACAGGCACTAGTAAACAGAGTGAGAATCCAGAGTAAAAGTTTCACCTGCAACCCGTTCCCTTTTTGCTAGATGAAAGAACGTCTCTCCACATGCTCAGTTCTGAGAGATAATTGTGTGTGAAAGCCGTCCTTCACCTAGCTTGTTGTGAACCCAAAGTATCTTTACAGTTGCAAACTCCAATCCATACATATATATGGGGATGTACTAGATCTAACACGGTTTTACAGTGAAAACTGCAGGAACTTCAAACCGGCACTAGGAAAAAGACTGAGAATCCAGAGTAAAAGTTTCTCCTGCAACACGTTCCCTTTGTGCTAGATGAACGAACGTCTCTCCACATGCTCAGTTCTGAGAGATATGTGTGTGTGAAAGCCGTCCTTCACCTAGCTTGTTGGGAACACAAAGTTTCTTTTCAGTTGCAAACTCCACTCCATACATATATATGGGGAGGTACTAGCTCCAACTCGATTTTACAGTGAAAACTGCAGGAAATTCAAACTGGCACTAGAAAACAGACTGAGAAACCAGAGTAAAATTTTTCCTGCAACCCGTTCCCTGTGTGCTAAATGAACGAACGTCTCTCCACATGCTCAGTTCTGAGAGATAAGTGTGTGTGAAAGCCGTCCTTCACCTAGCTTTTTGGGACCCCAAATTTTCTTTTCACTTGCAAACTCCCCTCCATACATTTATATGGGGAGGTACTAGCTCCAGCAGGATTTTACAGTGAAAAATGCAGGAACTTCATACCGGCAATAGGAAACAGACTGAAAAAACAGAGTAAAAGTTTTTCCTGCAATCAGTTCCATGTGTGCTAGATGAACGAACTTCTCTCCACATTCTCAGTTCTGAGAGATAAGTGTGTGTTAAAGCCGCCCTTCACTTAGCTTGTTGGGAACCCAAAGTTTCTTTTCACTTGCAAATTTCACTCCATACATATATATGGGGAGGTACTAGCTCCAACTCGGTTTTACAGTGAAAACTGCAGGAAATTCAAACCGGCAGTAGGAAACAGACTGAGATACCGGAGTAAAAGTATTTCCGGCCACCCTTTCCCTTTGTGCTAAATGAACGAACGACTCTACACATGCTCAGTTCTGAGAGATTAGTGTGTGTGAAACCGTCCTTAACGTAGCTTGTTGGGAACACAAAGTTTCTTTTCAGATGCAAGCTCCACTCCATACATATATATGGGGAGGTACTAGCTCCAACTCGATTTTACAGTGAAAACTGCAGAAATTCATACTGGCACTAGAAAACAGACTGAGAAACCAGAGTAAAAGTTTTTCCTGCAACCCGTTCCCTGTGTGCTAGATGAACAAACGTCTCTCCACATGCTCAGTTCTGAGAGAAATGTGTGTGTGAAAGCCGTCCTTCACCTAGCTTGTTGGGACTCCAAAGATTCTTTTCACTTGCAAACACCACTCCATAAATATATATGGGGAAGTACTAGGTCCAACACTGTTTTACAATGAAAACTGCAGGAATTTCATATAGGCAGTAGAAAACAGACTGAGAAACCAGAGTAATAGTTTCTACTGCAACCCATTCTCTTTGTGCTAGATGAACGAACGTCTCTCCACATGCTCAGTTCTGAGAGATAAGTGTGTGTGAAAGCCGTTGTTCACCTAACTTGTTGGGAACACAAAGATTCTTTTCAGTTGCAAACTCCACTCCATACATATATATGGGGAGGTACTAGCTCCAACACGATTTTACAGTGAAAACTGCAGGAAATTCAAACTGACACTAGAAAACAGACTGAGAAACCAGAGTAATAGTTTCTACTGCAACTCTTTCCCTTTGTGCTAGATGAACGAACTTCTCTCCACATGCTCAGTTCTCAGAGATAAGTGTGTGTGAAAGCCGTTGTTCACCTATCTTGTTGGGAACACAAAGATTCTTTTCAGTTGCAAACTCCACTCCTTACATATATATGGGGAGGTACTAGCTCCAACTCGATTTTACAGTGAAAACTGCAGGAAATTCAAATTGACACTAGAAAACAGAATGAGAATCCAGAGTAAAGTTTCTCCTGCAAACCGTTCCTTTGGGCTTGATGAACGAACGTCTCTCCACATGCTCAGTTCTGACACATAAGTGTGTGTGAAAGCCGTCCTTCACCTAGCTTTTTGGGAACCCAAATGTTCTTTTCACTTGCAAATTCCACTCCATTTATATATATGGGAAGGTACTAGCTCCAACACTGTTTTACAGTGAAAACTGCAGGAACTTCATACCGGAAATAGGAAAAACACTGAGAAACCAGAGTAAAGTTTCTCCTGCAACCAATTCCCTCTGTGCTAGATGAACGAACTTCCCTACACATGCTCAGTTCTGAGAGATAAGTGTGTGTGAAAGCCGTCCTTCACCTAGCTTGATGGGAACACAAAGTTTCTTTTCAGTTGCCAACTCCACTCCATACATATATATGGGGAGGTACTAGCTCCAACTAGGTTTTACAGTGATAACTGCAGGAACTTCAAACCGGCACTAGGAAACAGACTGAGAAACCAGAGAAATAGTTTCTCCTGCAAACCGTTCCCTTTGTGCTAGATGAACGAAGGTCTCTCCACATGCTCAGTTCTGACAGATAAGTGTGTGTGAAATCCGTCCTTCACCTAGCTTGTTGGGAACACAAAGTTTCTTTTCAGTTGCAAACTCCACTCCATACATATACATGGGGAGGTACTATTTCCAACTCTGTTTTACAATGAAAACTGCAGGAACTTCAAACCGGCACTAGGGAACAGACTGAGAAACCAGAGTAAAAGTTCTCCTGCAACCCGTTCCCTTTGTGCTGGATGAACGAACGTCTCTCCACATGCTCAGTTCTGAGAGATAAGTGTGTGTGAAACCGTCCTTCACCTAGCTTGTTGAGAACACAAAATTTCTTTTCATTTGCAAACTCCACTCCATACATATATATGGGGAAGTACTAGCTCCAACTCGGTTTTACAGTGAAAAATGCAGGAAATTCAAATTGGCACTAGGAAACAGACTGAAAAAACAGAGTAAAAGTATTTCCTGCAACCCGTTCCCTTTGTGCTAGATGAACGAACGTCTCTCCACATGCTCAGTTCTGAGAGATAAGTGTGTGTGAAAGCCGTCCTTCACCTAGCATGTTGGGAACCCATAGATCCTTTTCAGTGGCAAACTCCACTCCATACATATATGTGGGGATTTACTAGCTCCAACACAGTTTTACAGTGAAAACTGCAGGAACTTCATAAGGGCAGTATCTAACAGACTGAGAAACCATAGTAGAAGATTCTCCTGCATCCCGTTCCCATTGTGCTAGATGAACGAACGTCTCTCCACATGCTCAGTTCTGAGAGATAAGTGTGTGTGAAAGCCATTCTTCACCTAAATTGTTGGGAACACAAAGTTTCTTTTCAGTTGAAAACTCCAATCCATACATATATATGGGGAGGTACTAGCTCAAACTCGGTTTTACTGTGAAAACAGCATGAACTTCAACTCGGCACTAGGAAACAGACTGAGAAACCAGAGTAAAAGTTTCTCCTGCAACCCGTTCCCTTTGTGCTAAATGAACGAACGTCTCTCCACATGCTCAGTTCTGACAGATAAGTGTGTGTGAAAGCCGTCCTTTACCTAGCTTGTTGGGAACACAAAATTTCTTTTCAGATGCAAACTCCACTCCATACATATATATGGGGAGGTACTAGCCCCAAATCGGTTTTACAGTGCAAACTGCAGGAACTTCAACCCGGCACTAGGAAACAGACTGAGAAACCAGAGTAAAAGTTTCTCCTGCAAACCGTTCCCATTGTGCTAGATGAACGAACGTCTCTCCACATGCTCAGTTCTGAGAGATAAGTGTGTGTGAAAGCCGTCCTTCACCTAGCTTGTTGGGAACCAAAAGTTTCTTTTCACTTGCAAACTCCACTCCATACATATATATGGGGAGGTACTAGCTCCAAAAACATTTTACAGTGAAAACTGCAGGAACTTCATACCGGCAGTAGGAAACAGACTGAGATACCAGAGTAAAAGTGTCTCCTGCAAACCGTTCCATTTGTGCTAGATGAACGAACGTCTCTTCACATGCTCAGTTCTGAGAGATAAGTGTGTGTGAATGCCGTTCTTCACATAATTTGTTTGGAACACAAAGTTTCTTTTCAGTTGCAAACTCCACTCCATACATATATATGGGGAGGTACTAACTCCAAATCGGTTTTACAGTGATAACTGCAGGAAATTCAAATTGGCACTAGGAAACAGACTGAGAAACCAGAGTAAAAGTTTCACCTGCACCCATTCCCTTTGTGCTAGATGAACGAACGTCTCTCCACATGGACAGTTCTGAGAGATATATGTGTGTGAATGCTGTATTTAACCTAGCTTGTTGGGAACACAAAGTTTCTTTTCAGTTGCAAACTACAATCCATACATATATATGGGGAGGTACTAGTTCCAAATCGGTTTTACAGTGAAAACTGCAGGAACTTCAAACCGGCACTAGGAAACAGACTGAGAAACCAGAGTATATGTTTCTCCTGCAACCCGTTCGTTTGTGCTAGATGAACGAACGTCTCTCCACATGCTCAGTTCTGAGAGATAAGTGTGTGTGAAACCGTCCTTCACCTAGCTTGTTGGGAACACAAAGATTCTTTTCAGTTGCAAAATCCACTCCATACATATATATGGGGAGGTACTAGCTCCAACTCGGTTTTACAGTGAAAACTGCAGGAACTTCAACCCGGCAATAGGAAACAGACTGAGAATCCAGAGTAAAGTTTTTCCTACAAACCGTTCCCTTTGTGCTAGATGAACGAACGTCTCTCCACATGCTCAGTTCTGAGAGATAAGTGTGTGTGAAAGCCGTCCTTCAACTAGCTGGTTGGGAACCCAAAGTTTCTTTTCAGTTGCAAACTCCACACCATACTTATATATGGGGAGTTAATAGCTCCAACAGAGTTTTACAGTGAAAACTGCAGGAACTTCATACCGGCAGTAGGAAACAGACTGAGAAACCAGAGTAAAAGTTTCTCCTGCATCCCGTTCCCATTGTGCTAGATGAACGAACGTCTCTCCACATGCTCAGTTCTGACAGATAAGTGTGTGTGAAAGCCGTCCTTTACCTAGCTTGTTGGGAACACAAAATTTCTTTTCAGATGCAAACTCCACTCCATACATATATATGGGGAGGTACTAGCCCCAAATCGGTTTTACAGTGCAAACTGCAGGAACTTCAACCCGGCACTTGGAAACAGACTGAGAAACCAGAGTAAAAGTTTCTCCTGCAAACCGTTCCCATTGTGCTAGATGAACGAACGTCTCTCCACATGCTCAGTTCTGAGAGATAATTGTGTGTGAAAGCCGTCCTTCACCTAGCTTGTTGGGAACCAAAAGTTCCTTTTCACTTGCAAACTCCACTCCATACATATATATGGGGAGGTACTAGCTCCAAAAACATTTTACAGTGAAAACTGCAGGATCTTCATACCGGCAGTATGAAACAGACTGAGATACCAGAGTAAAAGTGTCTCCTGCAAACCGTTCCATTTGTGCTAGATGAACGAACGTCTCTTCACATGCTCAGTTCTGAGAGATAAGTGTGTGTGTATGCCGTTCTTCACATAATTTGTTTGGAACACAAAGTTTCTTTTCAGTTGCAAACTCCACTCCATACATATATATGGGGAGGTACTAACTCCAAATCGGTTTTACAGTGATAACTGCAGGAAATTCAAATTGGCACTAGGAAACAGACTGAGAAACCAGAGTAAAAGTTTCACCTGCACCCATTCCCTTTGTGCTAGATGAACGAACGTCTCTCCACATGGACAGTTCTGAGAGATATATGTGTGTGAATGCTGTATTTAACCTAGCTTGTTGGGAACACAAAGTTTCTTTTCAGTTGCAAACTACAATCCATACATATATATGGGGAGGTACTAGTTCCAAATCGGTTTTACAGTGAAAACTGCAGGAACTTCAAACCGGCACTAGGAAACAGACTGAGAAACCAGAGTATATGTTTCTCCTGCAACCCGTTCGTTTGTGCTAGAAGAACGAACGTCTCTCCACATGCTCAGTTCTGAGAGATAAGTGTGTGTGAAACCGTCCTTCACCTAGCTTGTTGGGAACACAAAGATTCTTTTCAGTTGCAAAATCCACTCCATACATATATATGGGGAGGTACTAGCTCCAACTCGGTTTTACAGTGAAAACTGCAGGAACTTCAACCCGGCAATAGGAAACAGACTGAGAATCCAGAGTAAAGTTTTTCCTACAAACCGTTCCCTTTGTGCTAGATGAACGAACGTCTCTCCACATGCTCAGTTCTGAGAGATAAGTGTGTGTGAAAGCCGTCCTTCAACTAGCTGGTTGGGAACCCAAAGTTTCTTTTCAGTTGCAAACTCCACACCATACTTATATATGGGGAGTTAATAGCTCCAACAGAGTTTTACAGTGAAAACTGCAGGAACTTCATACCGGCAGTAGGAAACAGACTGAGAAACCAGAGTAAAAGTTTCTCCTGCATCCCGTTAACATTGTGCTAGATGAACGAACGTCTCTCCACATGCTCAGTTCTGAGAGATAAGTGTGTGTGAAAGCCATTCTTCACCTAACTTGTTGGGAACACAAAGTTTCTTTTCAGTTGAAAACTCCAATCCATACATATATATGGGGAGGTACTAGCTCCAACTCGGTTTTACTGTGAAAACAGCAGGAATTTCAACCCGGCACTAGGAATCAGACTGAGAAACCAGAGTAAAAGTTTCTCCTGCAACGCGTTCCCTTTGTGCTAGATGAACGAACGTCTCTCCACATGCTCAGTTCTGAGAGATAAGTGTGTGTGAAAGCCATTCTTCACCTAGCTTGTTGGGAACCCAAAATTTCTTTTCAGATGTAAACTCCAATCCATACTTATATATGAGGAGGTACAAGCTCCAACTCGGTTTTACAGTGAAAACAGCAGGAACTTCAACCCGGCACTAGGAATCAGACTGAGAAACCAGAATAAAAGTTTCTCCTGCAAACCGTTCCCTTTGTGTTAGATGAACGAACGTCTCTCCACATGCTCAGTTCTGAGAGATAAGTGTGTGTGAAAGCAGTCCTTCACCTAGCTTGTTGGGAACACAAAGTTTCTTTTCAGTAGAAAACTCCACTCCATACATATATATGGGGTGGTACTAGCTCCAACAATGTTTTACAGTGAAAAATGCAGGAACTTCATACCGGCAGTAGGAAACAGACTGAGAAACCAGAGTAATAATTTCTCCTGCAATCCGTTCCCTTTGTGCTACATGAACGAACGTCTCTCCACATGCTCAGTTCTGAGAGATAAGTGTGTGTGAATGCCTTTCTTCACATAATTTGTTGGGAACACAAAGTTTCTTTTCAGTTGCAAACTCCACTCCAAACATATATATGGGGAGGTACTAGCTTCAATTCTTTCTTACAGTGAAAACTGCAGGAAATTCAAATTGGCACTAGGAAACAGACTGAAAAACCAGAGTAAAAGTATTTCCTGCAACCCGTTCCCTTTGTGCTAGGTAAACGAACGTCTCTCCACATGCTCAGTTCTGAGAGATAATTGTGTGTGAAACCGTCCTTAACCTAGATTGTTGGGAACCCAAAATTTCTTTTCAGATGCAAACTCCACTCCATACATATATATGAGGAGGTACTAGCTCCAACTCGGTTTTACAGTGAAAAATGCAGGAACTTCATAACAGCAGTAGGAAACAGACTGAGAAACCAGAGTAAAAGTTTCACCTGCATCCCGTTAACATTGTGCTAGATGAACGAACGTCTCTCCACATGCTCAGTTCTGAGAGATAAGTGTGTATGAAAGCCATTCTTCACCTAACTTGTTGGGAACACAAAGATTCTTTTCAGTTGAAAACTCCAATCCATTCATATATATGGGGAGGTAGTAGCCCCAACTCGGTTTTACTGTGAAAACAGCAGGAATTTCAACCCGGCACTAGGAATCAGACTGAGAAACCAGAGTAAAAGTTTCTCCTGCAACCCGTTCCCTTTGTGCTAGATGAACGAACGTCTCTACACATGCTCAGTTCTGAGAGATAAGTGTGTGTGAAAGCCATTCTTCACCTAGCTTGTTGGGAACCCAAAATTTCTTTTCAGATGCAAACACCACTCCATACTTATATATGAGGAGGTACTAGCTCCAACTCGGTTTTACAGTGAAAACAGCAGGAACTTCAACCCGGCACTAGGAATCAGACTGAGAAACCAGAGTAAAAGTTTCTCCTGCAACCCGTTCCCTTTGTGTTAGATGAACGAACGTCTGTCCACATGCTCATTTCTGAGAGATAAGTGTGTGTGAAAGCCGTCCTTCAACTAGCTTGTTGGGAACACAAAGTTTCTTTTCAGTTGAAAACTCCACTCCATACATATATATGGGGTGGTACTAGCTCCACCAATGTTTTACAGTGAAAAATGCAGGAACTTCATACAGGCAGTAGGAAACAGACTGAGAAACCAGAGTAATAATTTTTCCTGCAAACCGTTCCCTTTGTGCTAGATGAACGAACGTCTCTCCACATGCTCAGTTCTGAAAGATAAGTGTGTGTGAATGCCTTTCTTCACATAATTTGTTGGGAACACAAAGTTTCTTTTCAGTTGCAAACTCCACTCCATACATATATAGGGGGAGATACTAGCTTCAAATCTTTTTTACAGTGAAAACTGCAGGAAATTCAAATTGGCACTAGGAAACAGACTGAAAAAACAGAGTAAAAGTATTTCCTGCAACCCGTTCCCTTTGTGCTAGATGAACGAACGTCTCTCCACATGCTCAGTTCTGAGAGATAATTGTGTGTGAAACCGTCCTTAACCTAGCTTGTTGGGAACCCAAAATTTCTTTTCAGATGCAAACTCCACTCCATACATATATATGAGGAGGTACTAGCTCCAACTCGGTTTTACAGTGAAAAATGCAGGAACTTCAAACCGGCACTAAGAAACAGACTGAGAAACCAGAGTAAAAGTTTCTCCTGCAACCCGTTCCCTTTGTGCTAGATGAACGAACGTCTCTCCACATGCTCAGTTCTGAGAGATAATTGTGTGTGAAAGCAGTCCTTCACCTATCTTGTTGGGAACACAAAGTTTCTTTTCACTTTCAAACTCCACTCCATTCATATATATGGAGTGGTTCTAGCTCCAACTCGGTTTTACAGTGAAAACTGCAGGAAGTTCAAACCGGCACTAGGAAACAGACTGAGAATCCAGAGTAAAAGTTTCACCTGCAACCAGTTCCGTTTGTGCTAGATGAACGAACGTCTCTCCACATGCTCAGTTCTGAGAGATAAGTGTGTGTGAAAGCCGTCCTTCACCTAGCATGTTGGGAACCCATAGATCCTTTTCAGTTGCAAACTCCACTCCATACATATATGTGGGGAATTACTAGCTCCAACACAGTTTTACAGTGAAAACAGCAGGAACTTCATAAGGGCAGTAGCTAACAGACTGAGAAACCAGAGTAAAAGTTTCTCCTGCATCCCGTTCCAATTGTGCTAGATGAACGAACGTCTCTCCACATGCTCAGTTCTGAGAGATAAGTGTGTGTGAAAGCCATTCTTCACCTAACTTGTTGGGAACACAAAGTTTCTTTTCAGTTGAAAACTCCAATCCATACATATATATGGGGAGATACTAGCTCCAACTCAGTTTTACTGTGAAAACAGCAGGAACTTCAACCCGGCACTAGGAAACAGACTGAGAAACCAGAGTAAAAGTTTCTCCTGCAACCCGTTCCCTTTGTGCTAGATGAACGAACGTCTCTCCACATGCTCAGTTCTGACAGGTAAGTGTGTGTGAAAGCCGTCCTTTACCTAGCTTGTTGTGAACACAAAATTTCTTTTCAGATGCAAACTCCACTCCATACATATATATGGGGAGGTACTAGCTCCAAATCGGTTTTACAGTGCAAACTGCAGGAACTTCAACCCGGCACTAGGAAACAGACTGAGAAACCAGAATAAAAGTTTCTCCTGCAAACCGTTCCCATTGTGCTAGATGAACGAACGTCTCTCCACATGCTCAGTTCTGAGAGATAAGTGTGTGTGAATGCCGTTCTTCACATAATTTGTTTGGAACACAAAGTTTCTTTTCAGTTGCAAACTCCACTCCATACATATATATGGGGAGGTACTAGCTCCAACTCGGTTTTACTGTGAAAACAGCAGGAATTTCAACCCGGCACTAGGAATCAGACTGAGAAACCAGAGTAAAAGTTTCTCCTGCAACCCGTTCCCTTTGTGCTAGATGAACGAACGTCTCTCCACATGCTCAGTTCTGAGAGATAATTGTGTGTGAAAGCAGTCCTTCACCTATCTTGTTGGGAACACAAAGTTTCTTTTCACTTTCAAACTCCACTCCATTCATATATATGGAGTGGTTCTAGCTCCAACTCGGTTTTACAGTGAAAACTGCAGGAAGTTCAAACCGGCACTAGGAAACAGACTGAGAATCCAGAGTAAAAGTTTCACCTGCAACCAGTTCCGTTTGTGCTAGATGAACGAACGTCTCTCCACATGCTCAGTTCTGAGAGATAAGTGTGTGTGAAAGCCGTCCTTCACCTAGCATGTTGGGAACCCATAGATCCTTTTCAGTTGCAAACTCCACTCCATACATTTATGTGGGGAATTACTAGCTCCAACACAGTTTTACAGTGAAAACAGCAGGAACTTCATAAGGGCAGTAGCTAACAGACTGAGAAACCAGAGTAAAAGTTTCTCCTGCATCCCGTTCCCATTGTGCTAGATGAACGAACGTCTCTCCACATGCTCAGTTCTGAGAGATAAGTGTGTGTGAAAGCCATTCTTCACCTAACTTGTTGGGAACACAAAGTTTCTTTTCAGTTGAAAACTCCATCCATACATATATATGGGGAGATACTAGCTCCAACTCAGTTTTACTGTGAAAACAGCAGGAACTTCAACCCGGCACTAGGAAACAGACTGAGAAACCAGAGTAAAAGTTTCTCCTGCAACCCGTTCCCTTTGTGCTAGATGAACGAACGTCTCTCCACATGCTCAGTTCTGACAGATAAGTGTGTGTGAAAGCCGTCCTTTACCTAGCTTGTTGTGAACACAAAATTTCTTTTCAGATGCAAACTCCACTCCATACATATATATGGGGAGGTACTAGCTCCAAATCGGTTTTACAGTGCAAACTGCAGGAACTTCAACCCGGCACTAGGAAACAGACTGAGAAACCAGAATAAAAGTTTCTCCTGCAAACCGTTCCCATTGTGCTAGATGAACGAACGTCTCTCCACATGCTCAGTTCTGAGAGATAAGTGTGTGTGAATGCCGTTCTTCACATAATTTGTTTGGAACACAAAGTTTCTTTTCAGTTGCAAACTCCACTCCATACATATATAAGGGGAGGTACTAGCTCCAAATCGGTTTTACAGTGATAACTGCAGGAAATTCATAAGGGCAGTAGCTAACAGACTGAGAAACCAGAGTAAAAGTTTCACCTGCACCCGTTCCATTTGTGCTAGATGAACGAACGTCTCTCCACATGCACAGTTCTGAGAGATATATGTGTGTGAATGCTGTCCTTCACCTAGCTTGTTGGGAACACAAAGTTTCTTTTCAGTTGCAAACTACAATCCATACATATATATGGGGAGGTACTAGTTCCAACTCGGTTTTACAGTGAAAACTGCAGGAACATCAAACCGGCACTAGGAAACAGACTGAGAAACCAGAGTAAATGTTTCTCCTGCAACCCGTTCCTTTGTGCTAGATGAACGGACGTCTCTCCACATGCTCAGTTCTGAGAGATAAGTGTGTGTGAAAGCCGTCCTTCACCTAGCTGGTTGGGAACCCAAAGTTTCTTTTCAGTTGCAAACTCCACACCATATATATATATGGGGAGTTACTAGCTCCAACACAGTTTTACAGTGAAAACTGCAGGAACTTCATACCGGCAGTAGGAAACAGACTGAGAACCAGAGTAAAAGTTTCTCCTGCATTCCGTTCCCATTTTGCTAGATGAATGAACGTCTCTCCACATGCTCAGTTCTGAGAGATAAGTGTGTGTGAAAGCCATTCTTCACCTAATTTGTTGGGAACACAAAGTTTCTTTTCAGTTGAAAACTCCAATCCATACATATATATGGGGAGGTACTAGCTCCAACTCGGTTTTACTGTGAAAGCAGCAGGAACTTCAACCCGGCACTAGGAATCAGACTGAGAAACCAGAGTAAAAGTTTCTCCTGCAACCCGTTCCCTTTGTGCTAGATGAACGAACGTCTCTCCACATGCTCAGTTCTGAGTGATAAGTGTGTGTGAAAGCAGTCCTTCACCTAGCTTGTTGGGAACACAAAGTTTCTTTTCAGTTGAAAACTCCACTCCATACATATATATGGGGTGGTACTAGCTCCAACAAGGTTTTACAGTGAAAAATGCAGGAACTTCATACCGGCAGTAGGAAACAGACTGAGAAACCAGAGTAATAATTTCTCCTGCAAACCGTTCCCTTTGTGCTATATGAACGAACGTCTCTCCACATGCTCATTTCTGAGAGATAATTGTGTGTGAATGCCTTTCTTCACATAATTTGTTGGGAACACAAAGTTTCTTTTCAGTTTCAAACTCCACTCCATACATATATATGGGGAGGTACTAGCTTCAAATCTCTTTTACCGTGAAAACTGCAGGAAATTCAAATTGGCACTAGGAAACAGACTGAAAAACCAGAGTAAATGTATTTCCTGCAACCCGTTCCCTTTGTGCAAGATGAACGAACATCTCTCCACATGCTCAGTTCTGAGAGATAATTGTGTGTGAAACCGTCCTTAACCTAGCTTGTTGGGAACCCAAAATTTCTTTTCAGATGCAAACTCCACTCCATACATATATAAGAGGAGGTACTAGCTCCAACTCGGTTTTAGAGTGAAAACTGCAGGAACTTCAAACCGGTACTAAGAAACAGAGTGAGAATCCAGAGTAAAAGTTTTTCCTGCATCCCGTTCCATTTGTGCTAGATGAACGAACGTCTCTCCACATCCTCAGTTCTGAGAGATTAGTGTGTGTGAAAGCCGTCCTTCACCTAGCTTGTTGGGAACACAAAGTTTCTTTTCACTTGCAAACTCCACTCCATTCATATATATGGAGAGGTTCTAGCTCCAACTCGGTTTTACAGTGAAAACTGCAGGAAGTTCAAACCGGCACTAGGAAACAGACTGAGAATCCAGAGTAAAAGTTTCACCTGCAACCAGTTCCGTTTGTGCTAGATGAATGAACGTCTCTCCACATGCTCAGTTCTGAGAGATAAGTGTGTGTGAAAGCCGTAATTCACCTACCTTGTTGGGAACCCCAAGTTTCTTTTCACTTGCAAACTCCACTCCATACATATATATGGGGAGGTACTAGCTCCAACACGGTTTTACAGTGAAAACTGCAGGAACTTCATACCGTCAGTAGGAAACAGACTGAGAAACCAGAGTAAAAGTTTCTCCTGCAAACCGTTCCCTTTGTGCTAGATGAACGAACGTCTCTCCACATGATCAGTTCTGAGAGATATGTGTGTGTGAAAGCGGTACTTCACCTAGCTTGTTGGGAACACAAAGTTTCTTTTCACTTGCATACTCCACTCCATATATATATATGGGGAGGTACTAGCTCCAACTCTGTTTTACAGTGAAAACTGCAGGAACTTCAAACAGGTACTAGGAAACAGAGTGAGAATCCAGAGTAAAAGTTTCACCTGCAACCCGTTCCCATTGTGCTAGATGAACGAACGTCTCTCCACATGCTCAGTTCTGAGATATAAGTGTGTGTGAAAGCCGTCCTTCAACTAGCTTGTTGGGAACACAAAGTTTCTTTTCAGGTGCAAACTCCACTCCATACATATATAAGGGGAGGTACTAGCTCCAACTCGGTTTTACAGTGAAAACTGCATTAACTTCAAACCGGCACTATTAAACAGACTGAGAATCCAGAGTAAAAGTTTCTCCTGCAAACCGTTCCCTTTGTGCTAGATGAACGAACGTCTCTCCACATGATCAGTTCTGAGAGATATGTGTGTGTGAAAGCGGTACTTCACCTAGCTTGTTGGGAACACAAAGTTTCTTTTCACTTGCATACTCCACTCCATATATATATATGGGGAGGTACTAGCTCCAACTCTGTTTTACAGTGAAAACTGCAGGAACTTCAAACAGGTACTAGGAAACAGAGTGAGAATCCAGAGTAAAAGTTTCACCTGCAACCCGTTCCCATTGTGCTAGATGAACGAACGTCTCTCCACATGCTCAGTTCTGAGAGATAAGTGTGAGTGAAAGCCGTCCTTCACCTATCTTGTTGGGAACCCAAAGTTTCTTTTCAGTTGCAAACCCCACTCCATAAATATATAAGGGGAGGTACTAGATCCAACACGCTTTTACAGTGAAAACTGCAGGAACATCATAACGGCAGTAGGAAACAGTCTGAGAAACCAGAGTAAAAGAATCTCCTGCAACCCGTTCCAATTGTGCTAGATGAACGAACGTCTCACCACATGCTCCGTTCTGAGAGATATGTGTGTGTGAAAGCCGTTGTTCAACTAACTTGTTGGGAACACAAAGTTTCTTTTCAGTTGAAAACTCCAATCCATACATTTATATGGGGAGGTACTAGCTCCAACACGGTTTTACTGTGAAAACTGCAGGAACTTCAACCCGGCACTAGGAAACAGACTGAGAAACCAGAGTAAAAGTTTCACCTGCAACCAGTTCCGTTTGTGCTAGATGAACGAACGTCTCTCCACATGCTCAGTTCTGAGAGATAAGTGTGTGTGAAAGCCGTCCTTCACCTAGCATGTTGGGAACCCATAGATCCTTTTCAGTTGCAAACTCCACTCCATACATATATGTGGGGAATTACTAGCTCCAACACAGTTTTACAGTGAAAACAGCAGGAACTTCATAAGGGCAGTAGCTAACAGACTGAGAAACCAGAGTAAAAGTTTCTCCTGCATCCCGTTCCAATTGTGCTAGATGAACGAACGTCTCTCCACATGCTCAGTTCTGAGAGATAAGTGTGTGTGAAAGCCATTCTTCACCTAACTTGTTGGGAACACAAAGTTTCTTTTCAGTTGAAAACTCCAATCCATACATATATATGGGGAGATACTAGCTCCAACTCAGTTTTACTGTGAAAACAGCAGGAACTTCAACCCGGCACTAGGAAACAGACTGAGAAACCAGAGTAAAAGTTTCTCCTGCAACCCGTTCCCTTTGTGCTAGATGAACGAACGTCTCTCCACATGCTCAGTTCTGACAGGTAAGTGTGTGTGAAAGCCGTCCTTTACCTAGCTTGTTGTGAACACAAAATTTCTTTTCAGATGCAAACTCCACTCCATACATATATATGGGGAGGTACTAGCTCCAAATCGGTTTTACAGTGCAAACTGCAGGAACTTCAACCCGGCACTAGGAAACAGACTGAGAAACCAGAATAAAAGTTTCTCCTGCAAACCGTTCCCATTGTGCTAGATGAACGAACGTCTCTCCACATGCTCAGTTCTGAGAGATAAGTGTGTGTGAATGCCGTTCTTCACATAATTTGTTTGGAACACAAAGTTTCTTTTCAGTTGCAAACTCCACTCCATACATATATATGGGGAGGTACTAGCTCCAACTCGGTTTTACTGTGAAAACAGCAGGAATTTCAACCCGGCACTAGGAATCAGACTGAGAAACCAGAGTAAAAGTTTCTCCTGCAACCCGTTCCCTTTGTGCTAGATGAACGAACGTCTCTCCACATGCTCAGTTCTGAGAGATAATTGTGTGTGAAAGCAGTCCTTCACCTATCTTGTTGGGAACACAAAGTTTCTTTTCACTTTCAAACTCCACTCCATTCATATATATGGAGTGGTTCTAGCTCCAACTCGGTTTTACAGTGAAAACTGCAGGAAGTTCAAACCGGCACTAGGAAACAGACTGAGAATCCAGAGTAAAAGTTTCACCTGCAACCAGTTCCGTTTGTGCTAGATGAACGAACGTCTCTCCACATGCTCAGTTCTGAGAGATAAGTGTGTGTGAAAGCCGTCCTTCACCTAGCATGTTGGGAACCCATAGATCCTTTTCAGTTGCAAACTCCACTCCATACATTTATGTGGGGAATTACTAGCTCCAACACAGTTTTACAGTGAAAACAGCAGGAACTTCATAAGGGCAGTAGCTAACAGACTGAGAAACCAGAGTAAAAGTTTCTCCTGCATCCCGTTCCCATTGTGCTAGATGAACGAACGTCTCTCCACATGCTCAGTTCTGAGAGATAAGTGTGTGTGAAAGCCATTCTTCACCTAACTTGTTGGGAACACAAAGTTTCTTTTCAGTTGAAAACTCCATCCATACATATATATGGGGAGATACTAGCTCCAACTCAGTTTTACTGTGAAAACAGCAGGAACTTCAACCCGGCACTAGGAAACAGACTGAGAAACCAGAGTAAAAGTTTCTCCTGCAACCCGTTCCCTTTGTGCTAGATGAACGAACGTCTCTCCACATGCTCAGTTCTGACAGATAAGTGTGTGTGAAAGCCGTCCTTTACCTAGCTTGTTGTGAACACAAAATTTCTTTTCAGATGCAAACTCCACTCCATACATATATATGGGGAGGTACTAGCTCCAAATCGGTTTTACAGTGCAAACTGCAGGAACTTCAACCCGGCACTAGGAAACAGACTGAGAAACCAGAATAAAAGTTTCTCCTGCAAACCGTTCCCATTGTGCTAGATGAACGAACGTCTCTCCACATGCTCAGTTCTGAGAGATAAGTGTGTGTGAATGCCGTTCTTCACATAATTTGTTTGGAACACAAAGTTTCTTTTCAGTTGCAAACTCCACTCCATACATATATAAGGGGAGGTACTAGCTCCAAATCGGTTTTACAGTGATAACTGCAGGAAATTCATAAGGGCAGTAGCTAACAGACTGAGAAACCAGAGTAAAAGTTTCACCTGCACCCGTTCCATTTGTGCTAGATGAACGAACGTCTCTCCACATGCACAGTTCTGAGAGATATATGTGTGTGAATGCTGTCCTTCACCTAGCTTGTTGGGAACACAAAGTTTCTTTTCAGTTGCAAACTACAATCCATACATATATATGGGGAGGTACTAGTTCCAACTCGGTTTTACAGTGAAAACTGCAGGAACATCAAACCAGCACTAGGAAACAGACTGAGAAACCAGAGTAAATGTTTCTCCTGCAACCCGTTCCTTTGTGCTAGATGAACGGACGTCTCTCCACATGCTCAGTTCTGAGAGATAAGTGTGTGTGAAAGCCGTCCTTCACCTAGCTGGTTGGGAACCCAAAGTTTCTTTTCAGTTGCAAACTCCACACCATATATATATATGGGGAGTTACTAGCTCCAACACAGTTTTACAGTGAAAACTGCAGGAACTTCATACCGGCAGTAGGAAACAGACTGAGAACCAGAGTATAAGTTTCTCCTGCATTCCGTTCCCATTTTGCTAGATGAACGAACGTCTCTCCACATGCTCAGTTCTGAGAGATAAGTGTGTGTGAAAGCCATTCTTCACCTAATTTGTTGGGAACACAAAGTTTCTTTTCAGTTGAAAACTCCAATCTATACATATATATGGGGAGGTACTAGCTCCAACTCGGTTTTACTGTGAAAGCAGCAGGAACTTCAACCCGGCACTAGGAATCAGACTGAGAAACCAGAGTAAAAGTTTCTCCTGCAACCCGTTCCCTTTGTGCTAGATGAACGAACGTCTCTCCACATGCTCAGTTCTGAGTGATAAGTGTGTGTGAAAGCAGTCCTTCACCTAGCTTGTTGGGAACACAAAGTTTCTTTTCAGTTGAAAACTCCACTCCATACATATATATGGGGTGGTACTAGCTCCAACAAGGTTTTACAGTGAAAAATGCAGGAACTTCATACCGGCAGTAGGAAACAGACTGAGAAACCAGAGTAATAATTTCTCCTGCAAACCGTTCCCTTTGTGCTATATGAACGAACGTCTCTCCACATGCTCATTTCTGAGAGATAATTGTGTGTGAATGCCTTTCTTCACATAATTTGTTGGGAACACAAAGTTTCTTTTCAGTTTCAAACTCCACTCCATACATATATATGGGGAGGTACTAGCTTCAAATCTCTTTTACCGTGAAAACTGCAGGAAATTCAAATTGGCACTAGGAAACAGACTGAAAAACCAGAGTAAATGTATTTCCTGCAACCCGTTCCCTTTGTGCAAGATGAACGAACATCTCTCCACATGCTCAGTTCTGAGAGATAATTGTGTGTGAAACCGTCCTTAACCTAGCTTGTTGGGAACCCAAAATTTCTTTTCAGATGCAAACTCCACTCCATACATATATAAGAGGAGGTACTAGCTCCAACTCGGTTTTAGAGTGAAAACTGCAGGAACTTCAAACCGGTACTAAGAAACAGAGTGAGAATCCAGAGTAAAAGTTTTTCCTGCATCCCGTTCCATTTGTGCTAGATGAACGAACGTCTCTCCACATCCTCAGTTCTGAGAGATTAGTGTGTGTGAAAGCCGTCCTTCACCTAGCTTGTTGGGAACACAAAGTTTCTTTTCACTTGCAAACTCCACTCCATTCATATATATGGAGAGGTTCTAGCTCCAACTCGGTTTTACAGTGAAAACTGCAGGAAGTTCAAACCGGCACTAGGAAACAGACTGAGAATCCAGAGTAAAAGTTTCACCTGCAACCAGTTCCGTTTGTGCTAGATGAATGAACGTCTCTCCACATGCTCAGTTCTGAGAGATAAGTGTGTGTGAAAGCCGTAATTCACCTAGCTTGTTGGGAACCCCAAGTTTCTTTTCACTTGCAAACTCCACTCCATACATATATATGGGGAGGTACTAGCTCCAACACGGTTTTACAGTGAAAACTGCAGGAACTTCATACCGGCAGTAGGAAACAGACTGAGAAACCAGAGTAAAAGTTTCTCCTGCAAACAGTTCCATTTGTGCTAGATGAACGAACGTCTCTCCACATGCTCAGTTCTGAGATATAAGTGTGTGTGAAAGCCGTCCTTCAACTAGCTTGTTGGGAACACAAAGTTTCTTTTCAGGTGCAAACTCCACTCCATACATATATAAGGGGAGGTACTAGCTCCAACTCGGTTTTACAGTGAAAACTGCATTAACTTCAAACCGGCACTATTAAACAGACTGAGAATCCAGAGTAAAAGTTTCTCCTGCAAACCGTTCCCTTTGTGCTAGATGAACGAACGTCTCTCCACATGATCAGTTCTGAGAGATATGTGTGTGTGAAAGCGGTACTTCACCTAGCTTGTTGGGAACACAAAGTTTCTTTTCACTTGCATACTCCACTCCATATATATATATGGGGAGGTACTAGCTCCAACTCTGTTTTACAGTGAAAACTGCAGGAACTTCAAACAGGTACTAGGAAACAGAGTGAGAATCCAGAGTAAAAGTTTCACCTGCAACCCGTTCCCATTGTGCTAGATGAACGAACGTCTCTCCACATGCTCAGTTCTGAGAGATAAGTGTGAGTGAAAGCCGTCCTTCACCTATCTTGTTGGGAACCCAAAGTTTCTTTTCAGTTGCAAACCCCACTCCATAAATATATAAGGGGAGGTACTAGATCCAACACGCTTTTACAGTGAAAACTGCAGGAACATCATAACGGCAGTAGGAAACAGTCTGAGAAACCAGAGTAAAAGAATCTCCTGCAACCCGTTCCAATTGTGCTAGATGAACGAACGTCTCACCACATGCTCCGTTCTGAGAGATATGTGTGTGTGAAAGCCGTTGTTCAACTAACTTGTTGGGAACACAAAGTTTCTTTTCAGTTGAAAACTCCAATCCATACATTTATATGGGGAGGTACTAGCTCCAACACGGTTTTACTGTGAAAACTGCAGGAACTTCAACCCGGCACTAGGAAACAGACTGAGAAACCAGAGTAAATGTTTCTCCTGCAACCCGTTCCCTTTGTGCTAGATGAACGAAAGTCTCTCCACATGCTCATTTCTGACAGATAAGTGTATGTGAAAGCCGTCCTTTAAATAGATTGTTGGGAAAACAAAGTTTCTTTTCAGATGCAAACTCCACTCCATACATATACATGGGGAGGTACTAGCTCCAACTCGGTTTTACAGTGAAAACTGCAGGAACTTCATACTGGCAGTAGGAAACAGACTGAGACACCAGAGTAAAAGTTTCTCCTGCAAACAGTTCCCTTTGTGCTAGATGAACGAACGTCTCTCCACATGCTCAGTTCTGAGAGTTAAGTGTGTGTGAATGCCGTTCTTCACATAATTTGTTGGGAACACAAAGTTTCTTTGCAGTTGAAAACTCCAATCCATACATATATATGGGGAGGTACTAGCTCCAACTCGGTTTTACAGTGAATACTGAAGAAACTTCAAACCGGCAATAGGAAACAGACTGAGAATCCACAGTAAAAGTTTCTCCTGCAACCCGTTCCCTTTGTGCTAGATGAATGAACGTCTCTCCACATGCTCAGTTCTGAGAGATAAGTGTGTGTGAAACCGTCCTTAACCTAGCTTGTTGGGAACAAAACGTTTCTTTTCAGATGCAAACTCCAATCCATACATATATATGGGTAGGTACTAAATCCAACTCAGTTTTACAGTGAAAACGGCAGGAAGTTCAAACCGGCAGTAGGAAAAAGACTGAGATACCAGAGTAAATGTTTTTCCTGCAAACCGTTCCCTTTGCGTTAGATGAACGAACGTCTCTCCACATGCTCAGTTCTGAGAGATAAGTGTGTGTGAAAGCCGTCCTTAACATAGCTTGTTGGGAACACAGAGATTCTTTTCAGATACAAACTCCACTCCATACATGTATATGGGGAGGAACTAGCTCCAACTCGGTTTTACAGTGAATATTGCAGGAACTTTAAACCGGCACTAGGAAACTGAATGAGAATCCAGAGTAAAAGTTTCACCTGCAACCCGTTCCCTTTGTGCTAGATGAAAAAACGTCTCTCCACATGCTCAGTTCTGAGAGATAAGTGTGTGTGAAAGCAGTCCTTCACCTAGCTTGTTGGGAACACAACGTCTCTTTTCACATGCAAACTCCAATCCATACATATATATGGGGAGGTACTACCTCCAACTCGGTTTTACAGTGAAAACTGCAGGAAGTTCAAACCGGCAGTAGGAAACAGACTGAGAAACCAGTGTAAATGTTTTTCCTGCAACCCGTTCCTTTTGTGCTAGATCAACTAACGTCTCTCCACATGCTAAGTTCTGAGAGATACGTGTGTGTGAAAGCCGTCTTTAAACTAGCTTGTTGGGAACACAAAGATTCTTTTCAGATACAAACTCCACTCCATACATATATATGGGGAGGAACTAGCCCCAACTCGCTTTTACAGTGAAAACTGCAGGAACATCAAACCGGCACTTGGAAACAGACTGAGAATCCAGAGTAAAAGTTTCTCCTGTAACCCGTTCCCATTGTGCTAGATGAACGAACGTCTCTCCACATGCTCAGTTCAGAGAGATAAGTGTGTGTGAAACCGTTCTTAATCTAGCTTGTTGGGAACACAACGTTTCTTTTCAGATGCAAACTCCACTCCATACATATATATGGGGAGGTACTAGCTCCAACTCGGTTTTACAGTGAAAACTGCAGGAACTTAAAACCGGCAATAGGAAACAGACTGAGAATCCAGAGTTAAAGTTTCTCCTGCAACCCGTTATCTTTTTGCTAGATGAACGAACGTCTCTCCACATGCTCATTTCTGAGAGATAAGTGTGTGTGAAACCGTCCTTAACCTAGCTTGTTGGGAACACAAAGTTTCTTTTCAGATGCAATCTCCACTCCATACATATATATGGGGAGGTACTAGCTCCAACTCGGTTTTACAGTGAAAACTGCAGGAACTTCAATCCGGCAATAGGAAACAGACTGAGAATCCATAGTAAAAGTTTCTCCTGCAACCCGTTCCATTTGTGCTAGATGAACGAACGTCTCTCCACATGCTCAGTTCTGAGAGATAAGTGTATGTGAAAGCAGTCCTTAACCTAGCTTGTTGGGAACACAAAGTTTCTTTTCACTTGCAAACTCCAATCCATATATATATATGGGTTGGTACTAGCTCCAACTCGGTTTTACAGTGAAAACTGCTGGAAGTTCAAACTGGCAGTAGGAAAAAGACTGAGATACCAGAGTAAATGTTTTTCCTGCAACCCGTTCCCTTTGTGCTAGATGAACGAACGTCTCTCCACATGCTCAGTTCTGAGAGATAAGTGTGTGTGAAAGCCGTCCTTAACATAGCTTGTTTTGAACACAAAGATTCTTTTCAGATACAAACTCCACTCCATACATATATATGGGGAGGAACTAGCCCCAACTCGCTTTTACAGTGAAAACTGCAGGAACTTCAAACCGGCACTAGGAAACAGACTGAGAATCCAGAGTAAAAGTTTCACCTGAAACCCGTTCCCTTTGTGCTAGATGAACGAACATCTCTCCACATGCTCAGTTCTGAGAGATACGTGTGTGTGAAAGCCGTCCTTCACCTAGCTTGTTGGGAACACAAATTTTCTTTTCAGGTGCAAACTCCACTCCATACATATATATGGGGAGGTACTAGCTCCAACTCGGTTTTACAGTGAATATTGCAGGAACTTCAAACCGGCACTAGGAAACAGACTGAGATACCAGAGTAAAAGTTTCTCCTGCAACAGGTTCATTTTGTTCTAGGTGAACGAATTTCTCTCCACATGCTCAGTTCTGAGAGATAAGTGTGTGTGACACCTTCCTTAACCTAGCTTGTTGGGAACACAACGTTTCTTTTCAGATGAAAACTCCACTCCATACATATATATGGGGAGGTACTAGCTCCAACTCGGTTTTACAGTGAAAACTGCAGGAACTTCAAACCGGCAATAGGAAACAGACTGAGAATCCATAGTAAAAATTTCTCCAGCAACCCGTTCCCTTTGTGCTAGATGAACGAACGTCTCTCCACATGCTCAGTTCTGAGAGATAAGTGTGTGTGAAAGAATACCTTCACATAGCTTGTTGGGAACACAAAGTTTCTTTTCACTTGCAAACTCCAATCCATACATATATATGGGGAGGTACAAGCTCCAACTCGGTTTTACAGTGAAAACTGCAGGAAGTTCAAACCGGCAGTAGGAAAAAGTCTGAGCAACCAGAGTAATTGTTTTTCCTGCAACCCGTTTCCTTTGAGCTAGATGAACGAAAGTCTCTCCACATGCTCAGTTCTGAGAGATAAGTGTGTGTGAAATCCTACATTACACTAGCTTGTTGGGAACACTAAGATTATTTTCAGATGCAAACTCCACTCCATACATATATATGGGGAGGAACTAGACCCAACTTGCTTTTACAGTGAAAACTGCAGGAACTTCAAACCGGCACTAGGAAATAGACTGAGAATCCAGAGTAAAAATTTAACCTGCAACCCGTTCCCTTTGTTGTAGATGAACGAACGTCTCTCCACATGCTCAGTTCTCAGAGATACGTGTGTGTGAATCCGTTCTTACCATAACTTGTTGGGAACACAAAGTTTCTTTTCAGTTGCAAAATCCACTCCATACATATATATGGGGAGGTACTAGCTCCAAATCGGTTTTACAGTGAAAACTGCAGGAACTTCAAACCGACACTAAGAAACAGACTGAGAAACCAGAGTAAAAGTTTCTTATGCAACCCGTTCCATTTGTGCTAGATAAACGAAAGTCTCTCCACATGCTCAGTTCTGAGATATAAGTGTGTGTGAAAGCCGTCCTTCACATAGCTTGTTGGGAACACAAAGTTTCTTTTCAGTTGCAAACCCCACTTCATACGTATATATGGGGAGGTACTAGTTCCAACTCTGTTTTACAATGAAAACTACAGGAACTTCATACCGGCACTAGGAAACAGACTGAGAATCCAGAGTAATAGTTTCTCCTGCAACCCGTTCCCTTTGTGCTAGATGAACGAACGTCTCTCCACATGCTCAGTTCTGAGAAATAAGTGTGTGTGAAACCGTCCTTCACCTAGCTTGTTGGGAACACAAAGTTTCTTTTCACTTGCAAACTCCAATCCATACATATAGATGGGGAGGTACTAGCTCCAACTCGATTTTACAGTGAAAACTGCAGGAAGTTCAAACCGGCAGTAGGAAAAAGACTGAGAATCCAGAGTAAATATTTTCCCTGCAACCCGTTCCCTTTGTGCTAGATGAACGAAAGTCTCTCCACATGCTCAGTTCTGAGAGATAAGTGTGTGTGAAATTCGTCCTTAAACTAGCTTGTTGGGAACACAAAGATTCTTTTCAGATGCAAACTCCACTCCATACATATATATGGGGAGGAACTAGACCCAACTCGCTTTTACAGTGAAAACTGCAGGAACTTCAAATCGGCACTAGGAAACAGACTGAGAAACCAGAGAAAAAGTTTCTCCTGAAACCCGTTCCATTTGTGCTAGATGAACGAACGTCTCTCCACATGCTCAGTTCTGAGAGATAAGTGTGTGTGAAAGCCGTCCTTCACCTAGCTTGTTGGGAACACAAAGTTTCTTTTCAGATGCAAACTCCACTCCATACATATACATGGGGAGGTACTAGCTCCAACTCGGTTTTACAGTGAAAACTGCAGGAACTTCATACTGGCAGTAGGAAACAGACTGAGACACCAGAGTAAAAGTTTCTCCTGCAAACAGTTCCCTTTGTGCTAGATGAACGAACGTCTCTCCACATGCTCAGTTCTGAGAGTTAAATGTGTGTGAATGCCGTTCTTCACATAATTTGTTGGGAACACAAAGTTTCTTTGCAGTTGAAAACTCCAATCCATACATATATATGGGGAGGTACTAGCTCCAACTCGGTTTTACAGTGAATACTGAAGAAACTTCAAACCGGCAATAGGAAACAGACTGAGAATCCACAGTAAAAGTTTCTCCTGCAACCCGTTCCCTTTGTGCTAGATGAATGAACGTCTCTCCACATGCTCAGTTCTGAGAGATAAGTGTGTGTGAAACCGTCCTTAACCTAGCTTGTTGGGAACAAAACGTTTCTTTTCAGATGCAAACTCCAATCCATACATATATATGGGTAGGTACTAAATCCAACTCAGTTTTACAGTGAAAACTGCAGGAAGTTCAAACCGGCAGTAGGAAAAAGACTGAGATACCAGAGTAAATGTTTTTCCTGCAACCCGTTCCCTTTGCGTTAGATGAACGAACGTCTCTCCACATGCTCAGTTCTGAGAGATAAGTGTGTGTGAAAGCCGTCCTTAACATAGCTTGTTGGGAACACAGAGATTCTTTTCAGATACAAACTCCACTCCATACATGTATATGGGGAGGAACTAGCTCCAACTCGGTTTTACAGTGAATATTGCAGGAACTTTAAACCGGCACTAGGAAACTGAATGAGAATCCAGAGTAAAAGTTTCACCTGCAACCCGTTCCCTTTGTGCTAGATGAAAAAACGTCTCTCCACATGCTCAGTTCTGAGAGATAAGTGTGTGTGAAAGCAGTCCTTCACCTAGCTTGTTGGGAACACAACGTTTCTTTTCAGATGCAAACTCCACTCCATACATATATATGGGGAGGAACTAGCCCCAACTCGCTTTTACAGTGAAAACTGCAGGAACATCAAACCGGCACTTGGAAACAGACTGAGAATCCAGAGTAAAAGTTTCTCCTGTAACCCGTTCCCATTGTGCTAGATGAACGAACGTCTCTCCACATGCTCAGTTCAGAGAGATAAGTGTGTGTGAAACCGTTCTTAATCTAGCTTGTTGGGAACACAACGTTTCTTTTCAGATGCAAACTCCACTCCATACATATATATGGGGAGGTACTAGCTCCAACTCGGTTTTACAGTGAAAACTGCAGGAACTTAAAACCGGCAATAGGAAACAGACTGAGAATCCAGAGTTAAAGTTTCTCCTGCAACCCGTTATCTTTTTGCTAGATGAACGAACGTCTCTCCACATGCTCATTTCTGAGAGATAAGTGTGTGTGAAACCGTCCTTAACCTAGCTTGTTGGGAACACAAAGTTTCTTTTCAGATGCAATCTCCACTCCATACATATATATGGGGAGGTACTAGCTCCAACTCGGTTTTACAGTGAAAACTGCAGGAACTTCAATCCGGCAATAGGAAACAGACTGAGAATCCATAGTAAAAGTTTCTCCTGCAACCCGTTCCATTTGTGCTAGATGAACGAACGTCTCTCCACATGCTCAGTTCTGAGAGATAAGTGTATGTGAAAGCAGTCCTTAACCTAGCTTGTTGGGAACACAAAGTTTCTTTTCACTTGCAAACTCCAATCCATATATATATATGGGTTGGTACTAGCTCCAACTCGGTTTTACAGTGAAAACTGCTGGAAGTTCAAACTGGCAGTAGGAAAAAGACTGAGATACCAGAGTAAATGTTTTTCCTGCAACCCGTTCCCTTTGTGCTAGATGAACGAACGTCTCTCCACATGCTCAGTTCTGAGAGATAAGTGTGTGTGAAATTCGTCCTTAAACTAGCTTGTTGGGAACACAAAGATTCTTTTCAGATGCAAACTCCACTCCATACATATATATGGGGAGGAACTAGACCCAACTCGCTTTTACAGTGAAAACTGCAGGAACTTCAAATCGGCACTAGGAAACAGACTGAGAAACCAGAGAAAAAGTTTCTCCTGAAACCCGTTCCATTTGTGCTAGATGAACGAACGTCTCTCCACATGCTCAGTTCTGAGAGATAAGTGTGTGTGAAAGCCGTCCTTCACCTAGCTTGTTGGGAACACAAAGTTTCTTTTCATTTGGAACTCCACTCCATACATATATATGGGGAGGTACTAGCTCCAAAACTGTTTTACAGTGAAAACTGCAGGAACTTCATACCGGCAGTAGGAAACAGACTGAGAAACCAGAGTAATAGATTCTCTTGCAACCCATTCCTTTTGGGCTAGATGAACGAACGTTTCACCACATGCTCAGTTCTGAGAGATATTTGTGTGTGAAAGCCGTCCTTCAACTAACTTGTTGGGAACACAAAGATTCTTTTCAGTTGCAAACTCCACTCCATACATATATATGGGGAGGTACTAGCTCCAACTCCATGTTACAGTGAAAACTGCAGGAAATTCAACCTGGCACTAGAAAACAGACTAAGAAACCAGAGTAAAAGTTTCCCCTGCAACCCGTTCCTTTATTGCTAGATGAACGAACGTCTCTCCACATGCTCAGTTCTGAGATATAATTGTGTGTGAAAGCCGTCTTTCAACTACCTTGTTGGGAACACAAAGTTTCTTTTCAGTTGCAACTCCACTCCATACATATATATGGGGAGGTAATAACTCCAACTCGGTTTTAGAGTGAAAACTGCAGGAACTTAAATCTAGCACTAGAAAACAGACTGAGAAACCAGAGTAAAATTTCTCCTGCAACCCGTTCCCTTTGTGCTAGATGAACGAACGTCTCTCCACATGCTCAGTTCTGAGAGATAAGTGGGTGTGAAAGCCGTTGTTCACCTAACTTGTTGGGACACCAAAGTTTCTTTTCACTTGCAAATTCCACTCCATACATATATATGGGTAGGTACAATCTCCAACACGGTTTTACAGTGAAAACTGCAGGAAATTCAAAACGGCAATAGGAAACAGACTGAGAAACCAGAGTAAAAGTTTTTCCTGCAACCCGTTCCCTGTGTGCTAGATGAACGAACGTCTCTCCACATGCTCAGTTCTGAGAGATAAGTCTGTGTGAAAGCCGTCCTTCAGCTAGCTTGTTGGGAACACAAAGTTTCTTTTCACTAGCAAACTCCAATCCATAAATATATATGGGGAGGTACTAGGTCCAACACGGTTTTACAATGAAAACTGCAGGAAATTCATACCGGCAGTAGGAAAAAGACTGAGAAACCAGAGTAATAGTTTCGACTGCAACCCGTTCCCTTTGTGCTAGATGAACGAACGTCTCTCCACATGCTCAGTTCTGAGAGATAAGTGTGTGTGAAAGCCGTTGTTCACCTAACTTGTTGGTAACACAAAGATTCTTTTAATTTGCATACTCCACTCCATACATATATATAGGGAGGTAGTAGCTCCAACTCGATTTTACAGTGAAAACTGCAGGAAATTCAAACTGGCACTAGAAAACAGACTGAGAAACCAGAGTAAAAGTTTCTCCTGGTACCCGTTCCCTTTGTGCAAGATTAACGATCGTCTCTCCACATGCTCAGTTCTGAGAAATAAGTGTGTGTGAAAGCCGTCCTTCACCTATTTTGTTGGGAACACAAAGTTTCTTTTCACTTGCAAACTCCACTCCATACATATATATGGGGAGGTACAAGCTCCAACATGGTTTCACAGTGAAAACTGCAGGAAATTCAAACCGGCAATAGGAAACAGACTGAGAAACCAGAGTAAATTTTTTCCTGCAACCCGTTCCCTGTGTGCTAGATGAACGAACGTCTCTCCACATGCTCATTTCTGAGAGATAAGTGTGTGTGAAAGCCGTTCTTCACCTAGCTTGTTGGGAACCCAAAGTTTCTTTTCACTTGCAAACTCCACTCCATAAATATATATGTGGTGGTACTAGGTCCAACACGGTTTTACAATGAATACTGCAGGAAATTCATACCGGCATTAGGAAACAGAGTGAAAAAACAGAGTAAAAGTTTTTCCTGCAAACCGTTCCCTGTGTGCTAGATGAACGAACGTCTCTCCACATGCTCAGTTCTGAGAGATAAGTGTATGTGAAAGCAGTCCTTAACCTAGCTTGTTGGGAACACAAAGTTTCTTTTCACTTGCAAACTCCAATCCATATATATATATGGGTTGGTACTAGCTCCAACTCGGTTTTACAGTGAAAACTGCTGGAAGTTCAAACTGGCAGTAGGAAAAAGACTGAGATACCAGAGTAAATGTTTTTCCTGCAACCCGTTCCCTTTGTGCTAGATGAACGAACGTCTCTCCACATGCTCTGTTCTGAGAGATAAGTGTGTGTGAAAGCCGTCCTTAACATAGCTTGTTTTGAACACAAAGATTCTTTTCAGATACAAACTCCACTACATACATATATATGGGGAGGAACTAGCCCCAACTCGCTTTTACAGTGAAAACTGCAGGAACTTCAAACCGGCACTAGGAAACAGACTGAGAATCCAGAGTAAAAGTTTCACCTGAAACCCGTTCCCTTTGTGCTAGATGAACGAACATCTCTCCACATGCTCAGTTCTGAGAGATACGTGTGTGTGAAAGCCGTCCTTCACCTAGCTTGTTGGGAACACAAAGTTTCTTTTCAGGTGCAAACTCCACTCCATACATATATATGGGGAGGTACTAGCTCCAACTCGGTTTTACAGTGAATATTGCAGGAACTTCAAACCGGCACTAGGAAACAGACTGAGATACCAGAGTAAAAGTTTCTCCTGCAACAGGTTCATTTTGTTCTACGTGAACGAATTTCTCTCCACATGCTCAGTTATGAGAGATAAGTGTGTGTGAAACCGTCCTTAACCTAGCTTGTTGGGAACACAACGTTTCTTTTCAGATGAAAACTCCACTCCATACATATATATGGGGAGGTACTAGCTCCAACTCGGTTTTACAGTGAAAACTGCAGGAACTTCAAACCGGCAATAGGAAACAGACTAAGAATCCATAGTAAAAATTTCTCCAGCAAACCGTTCCCTTTGTGCTAGATGAACGAACGTCTCTCCACATGCTCAGTTCTGAGAGATAAGTGTGTGTGAAAGAATACCTTCACATAGCTTGTTGGGAACACAAAGTTTCTTTTCACTTGCAAACTCCAATCCATACATATATATGGGGAGGTACAAGCTCCAACTCGGTTTTACAGTGAAAACTGCAGGAAGTTCAAACCGGCAGTAGGAAAAAGACTGAGCAACCAGAGTAATTGTTTTTCCTGCAACCCGTTTCCTTTGAGCTAGATGAACGGAAGTCTCTCCACATGCTCAGTTCTGAGAGATAAGTGTGTGTGAAATCCTACATTACCCTAGCTTGTTGGGAACACTAAGATTATTTTCAGATGCAAACTCCACTCCATACATATATATGGGGAGGAACTAGACCCAACTCGCTTTTACAGTGAAAACTGCAGGAACTTCAAACCGGCACTAGGAAATAGACTGAGAATCCAGAGTAAAAATTTAACCTGCAACCCGTTCCCTTTGTTGTAGATGAACGAACGTCTCTCCACATGCTCAGTTCTCAGAGATACGTGTGTGTGAAACCGTTCTTACCATAACTTGTTGGGAACACAAAGTTTCTTTTCAGTTGCAAAATCCACTCCATACATATATATGGGGAGGTACTAGCTCCAAATCGGTTTTACAGTGAAAATTGCAGGAACTTCAAACCGACACTAAGAAACAGACTGAGAAACCAGAGTAAAAGTTTCTTATGCAACCCGTTCCATTTGTGCTAGATAAACGAAAGTCTCTCCACATGCTCAGTTCTGAGAGATAAGTGTGTGTGAAAGCCGTCCTTCACATAGCTTGTTGGGAACACAAAGTTTCTTTTCAGTTGCAAACCCCACTCCATACGTATATATGGGGAGGTACTAGTTCCAACTCTGTTTTACAATGAAAAATGCAGGAACTTCATACCGGCACTAGGAAACAGACTGAGAATCCAGAGTAATAGTTTCTCCTGCAACCCGTTCCCTTTGTGCTAGATGAACGAACGTCTCTCCACATGCTCAGTTCTGAGAGATAAGTGTGTGTGAAATTCGTCCTTAACCAAGCTTGTTGGGAACACAAAGATTCTTTTCAGATGCAAACTCCACTCCATACATATATATGGGGAGGAAATAGACCCAACTCGCTTTTACAGTGAAAACTGCAGGAACTTCAAATCGGCACTAGGAAACAGTCTGAGAAACCAGAGAAAAAGTTTCTCCTGAAACCCGTTCCATTTGTGCTAGATGAACGAACGTCTCTCCACATGCTCAGTTCTGAGAGATAAGTGTGTGTGAAAGCCGTCCTTCACCTAGCTTGTTGGGAACACAAAGTTTCTTTTCATTTGGAACTCCACTCCATACATATATATGGGGAGGTACTAGCTCCAAAACTGTTTTACAGTGAAAACTGCAGGAACTTCATACCGGCAGTAGGAAACAGACTGAGAAACCAGAGTAATAGATTCTCTTGCAACCCATTCCTTTTGGGCTAGATGAACGAACGTTTCACCACATGCTCAGTTCTGAGAGATATTTGTGTGTGAAAGCCGTCCTTCAACTAACTTGTTGGGAACACAAAGATTCTTTTCAGTTGCAAACTCCACTCCATACATATATATGGGGAGGTACTAGTTCCAACTCCATGTTACAGTGAAAACTGCAGGAAATTCTAACTGGCACTAGAAAACAGACTAAGAATCCAGAGTAAAAGTTTCCCCTGCAACCCGTTCCTTTATTGCTAGATGAACGAAAGTCTCTCCACATGCTCAGTTCTGAGATATAATTGTGTGTGAAAGCCGTCTTTCAACTCCCTTGTTGGGAACACAAAGTTTCTTTTCAGTTGCAACTCCAATCCATACATATATATGGGGAGGTAATAACTCCAACTCGGTTTTAGAGTGAAAACTGCAGGAACTTAAATCCAGCACTAGAAAACAGACTGAGAAACCAGAGTAAAATTTCTCCTGCAACCCGTTCCCTTTGTGCTAGATGAACGAACGTCTCTCCACATGCTCAGTTCTGAGAGATATGTGTGTGTGAAAGCCGTTGTTCACCTAACTTGTTGGGACACCAAAGTTTCTTTTCACTTGCAAATTCCACTCCATACATATATATGGGTAGGTACAATCTCCAACACGGTTTTACAGTGAAAACTCCAGGAAATTCAAACCGGCACTAGGAAACAGACTGAGAATACAGAGTAAAAGTTTCTCCTGCAACCTGTTCCCTTTGTGCAAGATGAACGAACGTCTCTCAACGTGCTCAGTTCTGAGAGATAATTGAGTGTGAAAGCCGTCCTTCACCTAGCTTGTTGGGAACACAAAGTTTCTTTTCATTTGGAACTCCACTCCATACATATATATGGGGAGGTACTAGCTCCAAAACTGTTTTACAGTGAAAACTGCAGGAACTTCATACCGGCAGTAGGAAACAGACTGAGAAACCAGAGTAATAGATTCTCTTGCAACCCATTCCTTTTGGGCTAGATGAACGAACGTTTCACCACATGCTCAGTTCTGAGAGATATTTGTGTGTGAAAGCCGTCCTTCAAATAACTTGTTGGGAACACAAAGATTCTTTTCAGTTGCAAACTCCACTCCATACATATATATGGGGAGGTACTAGCTCCAACTCCATGTTACAGTGAAAACTGCAGGAAATTCAACCTGGCACTAGAAAACAGACTAAGAAACCAGAGTAAAAGTTTCCCCTGCAACCCGTTCCTTTATTGCTAGATGAACGAACGTCTCTCCACATGCTCAGTTCTGAGATATAATTGTGTGTGAAAGCCGTCTTTCAACTACCTTGTTGGGAACACAAAGTTTCTTTTCAGTTGCAACTCCACTCCATACATATATATGGGGAGGTAATAACTCCAACTCGGTTTTAGAGTGAAAACTGCAGGAACTTAAAACTAGCACTAGAAAACAGACTGAGAAACCAGAGTAAAATTTCTCCTGCAACCCGTTCCCTTTGTGCTAGATGAACGAACGTCTCTCCACATGCTCAGTTCTGAGAGATAAGTGTGTGTGAAAGCCGTTGTTCACCTAACTTGTTGGGACACCAAAGTTTCTTTTCACTTGCAAATTCCACTCCATACATATATATGGGTAGGTACAATCTCCAACACGATTTTACAGTGAAAACTGCAGGAAATTCAAACCGGCAATAGGAAACAGACTGAGAAACCAGAGTAATAGTTTCGACTGCAACCCGTTCTCTTTGTGCTAGATGAACGAACGTCTCTCCACATGCTCAGTTCTGAGAGATAAGTGTGTGTGAAAGCCGTTGTTCACCTAACTTGTTGGTAACACAAAGATTCTTTTAATTTGCATACTCCATTCCATACATATATATAGGGAGGTAGTAGCTCCAACTCGATTTTACAGTGAAAACTGCAGGAAATTCAAACTGGCACTAGAAAACCGACTGAGAAACCAGAGTAAAAGTTTCTCCTGGAACCCGTTCCCTTTGTGCAAGATTAACGATCGTCTCTCCATATGCTCAGTTCTGAGAAATAAGTGTGTGTGAAAGCCGTCCTTCACCTATTTTGTTGGGAACACAAAGTTTCTTTTCACTTGCAAACTCCACTCCATACATATATATGGGGAGGTACAAGCTCCAACATGGTTTCACAGTGAAAACTGCAGGAAATTCAAACCGGCAATAGGAAACAGACTGAGAAACCAGAGTAAATTTTATCCTGCAACCCGTTCCCTGTGTGCTAGATGAACGAACGTCTCTCCACATGCTCATTTCTGAGAGATAAGTGTGTGTGAAAGCCGTTCTTCACCTAGCTTGTTGGGAACCCAAAGTTTCTTTTCACTTGCAAACTCCAATCCATATATATATATGGGTTGGTACTAGCTCCAACTCGGTTTTACAGTGAAAACTGCTGGAAGTTCAAACTGGCAGTAGGAAAAAGACTGAGATACCAGAGTAAATGTTTTTCCTGCAACCCGTTCCCTTTGTGCTAGATGAACGAACGTCTCTCCACATGCTCAGTTCTGAGAGATAAGTGTGTGTGAAAGCCGTCCTTCAACTAACTTGTTGGGAACACAAAGATTCTTTTCAGTTGCAAACTCCACTCCATACATATATATGGGGAGGTACTAGCTCCAACTCCATGTTACAGTGAAAACTGCAGGAAATTCAAACTGGCACTAGAAAACAGACTAAGAAACCAGAGTAAAAGTTTCCCCTGCAACCCGTTCCTTTATTGCTAGATGAACGAACGTCTCTCCACATGCTCAGTTCTGAGATATAATTGTGTGTGAAAGCCGTCTTTCAACTACCTTGTTGGGAACACAAAGTTTCTTTTCAGTTGCAACTCCAATCCATACATATATATGGGGAGGTAATAACTCCAACTCGGTTTTAGAGTGAAAACTGCAGGAACTTAAATCCAGCACTAGAAAACAGACTGAGAAACCAGAGTAAAATTTCTCCTGCAACCCGTTCCCTTTGTGCTAGATGAACGAACGTCTCTCCACATGCTCAGTTCTGAGAGATAAGTGTGTGTGAAAGCCGTTTTTCACCTAACTTGTTGGGACACCAAAGTTTCTTTTCACTTGCAAATTCCACTCCATACATATATATGGGTAGGTACAATCTCCAACACGGTTTTACAGTGAAAACTCCAGGAAATTCAAACCGGCAATAGGAAACAGACTGAGAAACCAGAGTAAAAGTTTTTCCTGCAACCCGTTCCCTGTGTGCTAGATGAACGAACGTCTCTCCACATGCTCAGTACTGAGAGATAAGTCTGTGTGAAAGCCGTCCTTCACCTAGCTTGTTGGGAACACAAAGTTTCTTTTCACTAGCAAACTCCAATCCATAAATATATATGGGGAGGTACTAGGTCCAACACGGTTTTACAATGAAAACTGCAGGAAATTCATACCGGCAGTAGGAAACAGACTGAGAAACCAGAGTAATAGTTTCGACTGCAAACCGTTCCCTTTGTGCTACATGAACGAACGTCTCTCCACATGCTCAGTTCTGAGAGATAAGTGTGTGTGAAAGCCGTTGTACACCTAACTTGTTGGTAACACAAAGATTCTTTTAATTTGCATACTCCACTCCATAAATATATATAGGGAGGTAGTAGCTCCAACTCGATTTTACAGTGAAAACTGCAGGAAATTCAAACTGGCACTAGAAAACAGACTGAGAAACCAGAGTAAAAGTTTCTCCTGGAACCCGTTCCCTTTGTGCAAGATTAACGATCGTCTCTCCACATGCTCAGTTCTGAGAAATAAGTGTGTGTGAAAGCCGTCCTTCACCTATCTTGTTGGGAACACAAAGTTTCTTTTCACTTGCAAACTCCACTCCATACATATATATGGGGAGGTACAAGCTCCAACATGGTTTTACAGTGAAAACTGCAGGAAATTCAAACCGGCAATAGGAAACAGACTGAGAAACCAGAGTAAATTTTTTCCTGCAACCCGTTCCCTGTGTGCTAGATGAACGAACGTCTCTCCACATGCTCATTTCTGAGAGATAAGTGTGTGTGAAAGCCGTTCTTCACCTAGCTTGTTGGGAACCCAAAGTTTCTTTTCACTTGCAAACTCCACTCCATAAATATATATGGGGTGGTTCTAGGTCCAACACGGTTTTACAATGAATACTGCAGGAAATTCATACCGGCATTAGGAAACAGAGTGAAAAAACAGAGTAAAAGTTTTTCCTGCAAACCGTTCCCTGTGTGCTAGATGAACGAACGTCTCTCTACATGCTCAGTTCTGAGAGATAAGTGTGTGTGAAAGCCATCCTTCACCTAGCTTGTATGGAACACAAAGTTTCTTTTCAGTTGGCAACACCACTCCATACATATATATGGGGAGGTAATGGCTCCAACTCTGTTTTAGAGTGAAAACTGCAGGAAATTCAAACCGGCACTAGGAAACAGACTGAGAAACCAGAGTAAAATTTCTCTTGCAACCCGTTCCCTTTGTGCTAGATGAACGAACGTCTCTCCACATGCTCAGTTCTGAGAGATAAGTGTGTGTGAAAGCCATCCTTCACCTAGCTTGTTGGGACCCCAAAGTTTCTTTTCACTTGCTAACTCCACTTCATACGTATATATGGGGAGGTACAAGCTCCAACACGGTTTTACAGTGAAAACTGCAGGAAATTCAATCTGGCAATAGGAAACAATTTGAGAAACCAGAGTAAAAGTTTTCCCTGCAACCCGTTCCCTGTGTGCTAGTTGAACGAACGTCTCTCCACATGATCAGTTCTGAGAGATAAGTGTGTGTGAAAGCCGTTGTTCACCTAAATTGTTGGGAACACAAAGATTCTTTTCAGTTGCAAACTCCAATCCATACATATATATGGGGAGGTACAAGCTCCAAATCGATTTTACAGTGAAAACTGCAGGAAATTCTAACTGGCACCAGAAAACTGACTGAGAAACCAGAGTAAAAGTTTCTCCTGCAACCCGTTCCCTTTGTGCAAGATGAACGAACGTCTCTCCACATGCTCAGTTCTGAGAGATAAGTGTGTGTGAAAGCCGTACTTCACCTAGCTTGTTGGGAACACAAAGATTCTTTTCACTTGTAAACTCCATTCCATAAATATATATGGGGTGGTACTAGGTCCAACACGGTTTTACAATGAATACTGCAGGAAATTCATACCGGCATTAGGAAACAGATTGAAAAAACAGAGTAAAAGTTTTTCCTGCAAAACTTTCCCTGTGTGCTAGATGAACGAAAGTCTCTCCACATGCTCAGTTCTGAGAGATAAGTGTGTGTTAAAGCCATCCTTCACCTAGCTTGTAGGGAACACAAAGTTTCTTTTCAGTTGCCAACACCACTCCATACATATATATGGGGAGGTAATGGCTCCAACTCGGTTTTAGAGTGAAAACTGCAGGAAATTCAAACCGGCACTAGGAAACAGACAGAGAAACCAGAGTAAAAGTTTCTCTTGCAACCCGTTCCCTTTGTGCTAGATGAACGAACGTCTCTCCACATGCTCAGTTCTGAGAGATAAGTGTGTGTGAAAGCCATTCCTCACCTAGCTTGTTGGGACCCCAAAGTTTCTTTTCACTTGCAAACTCCACTTCATACGTATATATGGGGAGGTACAAGCTCCAACACGATTTTAAAGTGAAAACTGCAGGAAATTCAAACCGGCAATAGGAAACAATTAGAGAAACCAGAGTAAAATTTTTCCTGCAACCCGTTCCCTGTGTGCTAGATGAACGAACGTCTCTCCACATGCTCAGTTCTGAGAGATAAGTGTGTGTGAAAGCCGTTCTTCACCTATCTTGTTGGGAACCCAAAGTTTCTTTTCACTTGCAAACTCCACTCCATAAGTATATATGGGGTGGTACTAGGTCCAACACGGTTTTACAATGAATACTGCAGGAAATTCATACCAGCAGTAGGAAACAGACTGAGAAACCAGAGTAATAGTTTCTACTGCAACCCGTTCCATTTGTGCTAGATGAACGAAAGTCTCTCCACATGCTCAGTTCTGAGAGATAAGTGTGTGTGAAAGCCATTGTTCACCTAACTTGTTGGGAACACAAAGATTCTTTTCATTTGCAAACTACAATCCATACATATATATGGGGAGGTACAAGCTCCAACTCGATCTTACAGTGAAAACTGCAGGAAATTCTAACTGGCACCAGAAAACAGACTGAGAAACCAGAGTAAAATTTTCTCCTGCAACCCGTTCCCTTTGTGCAAGATGAACGAACGTCTCTCCACATGCTCAGTTCTGAGAGATAAGTGTGTGTTAAAGCCGTACTTCACCTAGCTTGTTGGGAACACAAAGTTTCTTTTCATTTGCAAACTCCACTTCATACATATATATGGGGAGGTACTAGCTCCAACTTGGTTTTAGAGTGAAAACTGTAGGAACTTCAAACCGGCACTAGGAAACAGACTGAGAATACAGAGTAAAAGTTTCTCCTGCAACCTGTTCCCTTTGTGCAAGATGAACGAACGTCTCTCAACATGCTCAGTTCTGAGAGATAATTGAGTGTGAAAGCCGTCCTTCACCTAGCTTGTTGGTAACACAAAGTTTCTTTACATTTGCAAACTCCACTTCATACATATATTTGGGGAGTTACTAGTTCCAAATTGGTTTTAGAGTGAAAACTGCAGGAACTTCAAACCGGCACTAGGAAACAGATTGAGAATCCAGAGTAAAAGTTTCTCCTGCAACCGGTTCCCTTTGTGCTAGATGAACGAACGTCTCTCCACATGCTCAGTTCTGAGAGATAAGTGTGTGTGAAAGCCGTCCTTCACCTAGCTTGTTGAGACCCCAAAGTTCTTTTCACTTGCAAACTCCACTCCATACATATATATGGGGAGGTACTAGCTCCAACACGATTTTACAGTGAAAACTGCAGGAAATTCATACCAGCAATAGGAAACAGACTGAGAAACCAGAGTAAAAGTTTTTCCTGCTAACCGTTCCCTGTGTGCTAGATGAACGAACGTCTCTCCACATGCTCAGTTCTGAGAGATAAGTGTGTGTGAAAGCCGTCCTTCACCTAGCTTTTTTGTAACACAAAGTTTCTATTCAGTTGCAAACTCCACTCCATACATATATATGGGGAGGTACTAGCTCCAACTCGGTTTTACAGTGATAACTGCAGGAACTTCAAACCGGCACTAGGAAACAGACTGAGAAACCAGAGTAATAGTTTCTCCTGCATAAAGTTCCCTTTGTGCTAGATGAAAAAACGTCTCTCCACATGCTCAGTTCTGAGAGATAAGTGTGTGTGAAAGCCGTTCTTCACCTAACTTGTTGGGAACACAAAGATTCTTTTCAGTTCCAATCTCCACTGCATACATATTTATGGGGTGGTACTAGCTCCATTTCGGTTTTAGACTGAAAACTGCAGGAACATCAAACCGGAACTAGGAAACAGACTGAGAAACCAGAGTAAAAGTTTCTCATGCAATCCGTTCCCTTTGTGCTAGATGAACGAACGTCTCTCCACATGCTCAGTTCTGAGAGATAAGTGTGTGTGAAAGCTGTCCTTCACCTAGATTGTTGGGAACACAAAGTTTCTTTTCAGTTGCAAACTCCACCCCATATATGTATATGGTTAGGTACTAGCTCCATATCGGATTTACAGTGAAAACTGCAGGAACTTAAAACCGGCACTAGGAAACACACTGAGAAACCAGAGTAAAAGTTTCCCCTGCAACCTGTTCCCGCTGTGCTAGATGAACGAACTTCTCTCCACATGATCAGTTCTGAGAGATAATTGTGTGTGAAAGCCGTTCTTCACCTAACTTGTTGGGAACACAAAGATTCTTTTCAGTTCCAAACTCCACTGCATAAATATATATGGGGAGTTACTAGCTCCATCTCGCTTTTAGAGTGAAAACTGCAGGAACATCATACCGGAACTAGGAAACAGACTGAGGACCAGAGTAAAAGTTTCTCATGCAACCTGTTCCATTTTTGCTAGATGAACGAACGTCTCTCCACATGCTCATTTCTGAGAGATAAGTGTGTGTGAAAGCCATCCTTCACCTAGCTTGTATGGAACACAAAGTTTCTTTTCAGTTGGCAACACCACTCCATACATATATATGGGGAGGTAATGGCTCCAACTCTGTTTTAGAGTGAAAACTGCAGGAAATTCAAACCGGCACTAGGAAACAGACTGAGAAACCAGAGTAAAATTTCTCTTGCAACCCGTTCCCTTTGTGCTAGATGAACGAACGTCTCTCCACATGCTCAGTTCTGAGAGATAAGTGTGTGTGAAAGCCATCCTTCACCTAGCTTGTTGGGACCCCAAAGTTTCTTTTCACTTGCTAACTCCACTTCATACGTATATATGGGGAGGTACAAGCTCCAACACGGTTTTACAGTGAAAACTGCAGGAAATTCAAACTGGCAATAGGAAACAATTTGAGAAACCAGAGTAAAAGTTTTCCCTGCAACCCGTTCCCTGTGTGCTAGTTGAACGAACGTCTCTCCACATGATCAGTTCTGAGAGATAAGTGTGTGTGAAAGCCGTTGTTCACCTAAATTGTTGGGAACACAAAGATTCTTTTCAGTTGCAAACTCCAATCCATACATATATATGGGGAGGTACAAGCTCCAAATCGATTTTACAGTGAAAACTGCAGGAAATTCTAACTGGCACCAGAAAACTGACTGAGAAACCAGAGTAAAAGTTTCTCCTGCAACCCGTTCCCTTTGTGCAAGATGAACGAACGTCTCTCCACATGCTCAGTTCTGAGAGATAAGTGTGTGTGAAAGCCGTACTTCACCTAGCTTGTTGGGAACACAAAGATTCTTTTCACTTGTAAACTCCATTCCATAAATATATATGGGGTGGTACTAGATCCAACACGGTTTTACAATGAATACTGCAGGAAATTCATACCGGCATTAGGAAACAGATTGAAAAAACAGAGTAAAAGTTTTTCCTGCAAAACTTTCCCTGTGTGCTAGATGAACGAAAGTCTCTCCACATGCTCAGTTCTGAGAGATAAGTGTGTGTTAAAGCCATCCTTCACCTAGCTTGTAGGGAACACAAAGTTTCTTTTCAGTTGCCAACACCACTCCATACATATATATGGGGAGGTAATGGCTCCAACTCGGTTTTAGAGTGAAAACTGCAGGAAATTCAAACCGGCACTAGGAAACAGACAGAGAAACCAGAGTAAAAGTTTCTCTTGCAACCCGTTCCCTTTGTGCTAGATGAACGAACGTCTCTCCACATGCTCAGTTCTGAGAGATAAGTGTGTGTGAAAGCCATCCCTCACCAAGCTTGTTGGGACCCCAAAGTTTCTTTTCACTTGCAAACTCCACTTCATACGTATATATGGGGAGGTACAAGCTCCAACACGATTTTAAAGTGAAAACTGCAGGAAATTCAAACCGGCAATAGGAAACAATTTGAGAAACCAGAGTAAAATTTTTCCTGCAACCCGTTCCCTGTGTGCTAGATGAACGAACGTATCTCCACATGCTCAGTTCTGAGAGATAAGTGTGTGTGAAAGCCGTTCTTCACCTATCTTGTTGGGAACCCAAAGTTTCTTTTCACTTGCAAACTCCACTCCATAAGTATATATGGGGTGGTACTAGGTCCAACACGGTTTTACAATGAATACTGCAGGAAATTCATACCAGCAGTAGGAAACAGACTGAGAAACCAGAGTAATAGTTTCTACTGCAACCCGTTCCATTTGTGCTAGATGAACGAAAGTCTCTCCACATGTTCAGTTCTGAGAGATAAGTGTGTGTGAAAGCCATTGTTCACCTAACTTGTTGGGAACACAAAGATTCTTTTCATTTGCAAACTACAATCCATACATATATATGGGGAGGTACAAGCTCCAACTCGATCTTACAGTGAAAACTGCAGGAAATTCTAACTGGCACCAGAAAACAGACTGAGAAACCAGAGTAAAATTTTCTCCTGCAACCCGTTCCCTTTGTGCAAGATGAACGAACGTCTCTCCACATGCTCAGTTCTGAGAGATAAGTGTGTGTTAAAGCCGTACTTCACCTAGCTTGTTGGGAACACAAAGTTTCTTTTCATTTGCAAACTCCACTTCATACATATATATGGGGAGGTACTAGCTCCAACTTGGTTTTAGAGTGAAAACTGTAGGAACTTCAAACCGGCACTAGGAAACAGACTGAGAATACAGAGTAAAAGTTTCTCCTGCAACCTGTTCCCTTTGTGCAAGATGAACGAACGTCTCTCCACATGCTCAGTTCTGAGAGATAAGTGTGTGTGAAAGCCGTCCTTCACCTAGCTTTTTTGTAACACAAAGTTTCTATTCAGTTGCAAACTCCACTCCATACATATATATGGGGAGGTACTAGCTCCAACTCGGTTTTACAGTGATAACTGCAGGAACTTCAAACCGGCACTAGGAAACAGACTGAGAAACCAGAGTAATAGTTTCTCCTGCATAAAGTTCCCTTTGTGCTAGATGAAAAAACGTCTCTCCACATGCTCAGTTCTGAGAGATAAGTGTGTGTGAAAGCCGTTCTTCACCTAACTTGTTGGGAACACAAAGATTCTTTTCAGTTCCAATCTCCACTGCATACATATTTATGGGGTGGTACTAGCTCCATTTCGGTTTTAGACTGAAAACTGCAGGAACATCAAACCGGAACTAGGAAACAGACTGAGAAACCAGAGTAAAAGTTTCTCATGCAATCCGTTCCCTTTGTGCTAGATGAACGAACGTCTCTCCACATGCTCAGTTCTGAGAGATAAGTGTGTGTGAAAGCTGTAGTTCACCTAGAATGTTGGGAACACAAAGTTTCTTTTCAGTTGCAAACTCCACCCCATATATGTATATGGTTAGGTACTAGCTCCATATCGGATTTACAGTGAAAACTGCAGGAACTTAAAACCGGCACTAGGAAACACACTGAGAAACCAGAGTAAAAGTTTCCCCTGCAACCTGTTCCCGCTGTGCTAGATGAACGGACTTCTCTCCACATGATCAGTTCTGAGAGATAATTGTGTGTGAAAGCCGTTCTTCACCTAACTTGTTGGGAACACAAAGATTCTTTTCAGTTCCAAACTCCACTGCATAAATATATATGGGGAGTTACTAGCTCCATCTCGCTTTTAGAATGAAAACTGCAGGAACATCATACCGGAACTAGGAAACAGACTGAGGACCAGAGTAAAAGTTTCTCATGCAACCCGTTCCATTTTTGCTAGATGAACGAACGTCTCTCCACATGCTCATTTCTGAGAGATAAGTGTGTGTGAAAGCCGTCCTTCACCCAGCTTGTTGGGACCCCAAAGATTCTTTTCACTTGCAAACTCCAATCCATACATATATATGGGGAGGTACTAGATCCAACACGGTTTTACAGGGAAAACTGCAGGAACTACATACCGGCAATAGGAAACAGACTGAGAAACCAGAGTAAATTTTCTCCTGCAAACCGTTCCATTTTTGCTAGATGAACGAACGTCTTTCCACATGCTCAGTTCTGATAGATAAGTGTGTGTGAAAGCAGTCCTTCACCTAGCTTGTTGGGACCCCAAAGTTTCTTTTCACTTGCAAATTCCACTCCATACTTATATATGGGGAGTTACTAGCTCCAACACGGTTTTACAGTGAAAACTGCAGGAAGTTCATACCGGCAATAGGAAACAGACTGAGAAACCAGAGTAAAAGTTTCTCCTGCAAACCGTTCCCTGTGTGCTAGATGAACGAACGTCTCTCCACATGCTCAGATCTGAGAGATATGTGTGTGTGAAAGCCGTTCTTCACCTAGCTTGTTGGGAACACAAAGTTTCTTTTCAGTTGCAAACTCCACTCCATACATATATATGGGGAGGTACAAGCTCCAACTCGGTTTTACAGTGATTAATGCAGGAACTTCAAACCGGCACTAGGAAAAAGACTGAGAATCCAGAGTAAAAGTTCCTACTGCAACCCGTTCCCATTGTGCTAGGTGAACGAAAGTCTCTCCACATGCTCAGTTCTGAGAGATAAGTGTGTGTGAAAGCCGTCCTTCACCTAGATTCCTGGGAACACAAAGTTTCTTTTCAGTTGCAAACTCAACCCCATATATGTATATGGGGATGAACTAGCTCCATATCGGATTTACAGTGAAAACAGCAGGAAATTAATACCAGCACTAGGAAACACACTGGGAAACCAGAGTAAAAGTTTCCCCTGCAACCCGTTCCCGCCGTGCTATATGAACGAAAGTCTCTCCACATGATCAGTTCTGAGATATAAATGTGTGTGAAAGCCATCCATCACCTATCTTGTTGGGAACACAAAGTTTCTTTTCAGTTGCAAACCCAACTTCATACATATATACTGGGAGGTACTAGCTCCAACTCGGATTTACAGTGAAAACTGCAGGAATTTCAAACCAGCACTAGGAAACAGCCTGAGATACCAGAGTAAAAGTTTCTCCTGCAGCCCGTTCCCTTAGTGCTAGATGAACGAACGTCTCTCCACATGCTCAGTTCTGAGAGATAAGTGCGTGTGAAAGCCGTCCTTCACCTAGCTTGTTGGGAACACAAAGTTTCTTTTCACTTGCAAATTCCACTAAATACTTATATATGGGGAGTTACTAGCTCCAACACGGTTTTACAGTGAAAACTGCAGGAAGTTCATACCGGCAATAGGAAACAGACTGAGAAACCAGAGTAAAAGTTTCTCCTGCAAACCGTTCCCTGTGTGCTAGATGAACGAACGTCTCTCCACATGCTCAGATCTGAGAGATATGTGTGTGTGAAAGCCGTTCTTCACCTAGCTTGTTGGGAACACAAAGTTTCTTTTCAGTTGCAAACTCCACTCCATACATATATATGGGGAGGTACAAGCTCCAAATCGGTTTTACAGTGATTAATGCAGGAACTTCAAACCGGCACTAGGAAAAAGACTGAGAATACAGAGTAAAAGTTCCTACTGCAACCCTTTCCCATTGTGCTAGGTGAACGAAAGTCTCTCCACATGCTCAGTTCTGAGAGATAAGTGTGTGTGAAAGCCGTCCTTCACCTAGATTGCTGGGAACACAAAGTTTCTTTTCAGTTGCAAACTCAAACCCATATATGTATATGGGGATGAACTAGCTCCATATCGGATTTACAGTGAAAACAGCAGGAAATTAATACCAGCACTAGGAAACACACTGAGAAACCAGAGTAAAACTTTCCCCTGCAACCCGTTCCCGCCGTGCTAGATGAACGAAAGTCTCTCCACATGCTCAGTTCTGAGAGATAAGTGCGTGTGAAAGCCGTCCTTCACCTAGCTTGTTGGGAACACAAAGTTTATTTCAGTTGCAAACTCCACTCCATATATATATATGGGGTGGTATTAGCTCCAACTCTTTTTTACAGTGAAAACTGCAGGAACTTCAAACCGGCACTAGGAAACAGACTGTGAACCCAGAGTAAAAGTTTCTCCTGCAACCCGTTCCCTTTGTGCTAGATAAACGAACGTCACTCCACATGCTCAGTTCTGAGAGATAAGTGTGTGTGAAAGCCGTACTTCAACTAGCTTGTTTGGAACCCAAAGTTTCTTTTCACTTGCAAACTCCACTCCATACATATATATGGGTAGCTACTAGCTCCAACTCCTTTTTACAGTGAAATCTGCAGGAACTTCAAAGCGGCACTAGTAAACAGACTGAGAAACCAGAGTAAAAGTTTCTCCTGCAACTCGTTCCCTTTGTGCTAGATGAACGAACGTCTCTCCACATGCTCAGTTCTGAGAGATAAGTGTGTGTGAAAGCCATCCTTCATCTTGTTTGTTGGAAACCAAAGTTTCTTTTCACTTTCAAACTCCATTCCATACATATATATGAGGAGGTACAAGCTCCAACTCGGTTTTACAGTGAAAAATGCAGGAACTTCAACGCGGCACTAGGAAACAGACTGAGAATCCAGAGTAAAAGTTTCTCGTGTAACCCGTTCCCTTTGTGCTAGATGAACGAAAGTCTCTCCACATGCTCAGTTCTGAGAGACAAATGTGTATGTAAGCCGTCCTTCACCTAGCTTGTTGGGAACACAAAGTTTCTTTTCAGTTGCAAACTCCACTCCATACATATATATGGGGAGGAACTAGCTCCAACTCGGTTTTATAGTGAAAACTGCAGGAACTTCAAACCGGCACTAGGAAACAGACTGAGAAACCAGGGTAAAAGTTTGTAATGCAACCCGTTCCCTTTGTGCTAGATGAACGAACGTCTCTCCACATGCTCAGTTCTGAGAGATAAGTGTGTGTGAAAGCCGTCCTTCACCTAGCTTGTTGGGAACACCAAGTTTCTTTTCACTTGCTAACTCCACTCCATACATATATATGGGAAGGTACAAGCTCCAACACGGTTTTACAGTGAAAACTGCAGGAAATTCAAACTGGCAATAGGAAACAGACTGAGAAACCAGAGTAAAATTTTTTCCTGCAACCCGTTCCCTGTGTGCTAGATGAACGAACTTCTCTCCACATGCTCAGTTCTGAGAGATAAGTGTGTGTGAAAGCCGTCCTTCACCTATCTTGTTGTTACTCCAAAGTTTCTTTTCACTTGCAAACTCCAATCCATACATATATATGGGGAGGTACTATGTCCAACACGGTTTTACAGTGAAAACTGCAGGAACTTCATAACAGCAGTAGGAAACAAACTGAGAAACCAGAGTAATAGATTCTCCTGCAACCCGTTCCCTTTTTGCTAGATGAACGAACGTCTACCCACATACTCAGTTCTGAGAGATAATTGTGTGTGAAAGCCGTTGTTCACCTAACTTGATGGGAACACAAAGATTCTTTTCAGTTGCAAACTCCACTTCATACATATATATGGGGAGGTACTAGCTCCAACTTGGTTTTAGAGTGAAAACTGCAGGAACTTCAAACCGGCACTAGGAAACAGACTGAGAATCCAGAGTAAAAGTTTCTCCTGAAAACCGTTCCCCTTGTGCTATATGAACGAACGTCTCTCCCCATGCTCAGTTCTGAGAGATAATTGTGTGTGAAAGCCGTTCTTCACCTAGCTTGTTGGGAACACAAAGTTTCTTTTCAGTTGCAAACTCCACTCCATACATATATAATGGGAGGTACTAGCTCCAACTTGGTTTTACAGTGAAAACTGCAGGAACTTCAAACCGGCACTAGGAAACAGACTGAGAATCCAGAGTAAAAGTTTCTCCTGAAACCCGTTCCCCTTGTGCTATATAAACGAACGTCTCTCCACATGCTCATTTCTGAGAGATAAGTGTGTGTGAAATCCGTCCTTCACCTAGCTTGTTGGGAACACACATTTCTTTTCAGTTGCAAACTCCACACCATACATATATATGGGGAGGTACAAGCTGCAACACGGTTTTACAGTGAAAACTGCAGGAAATTCAAACCGGCAATAGGAAACAGACTGAGAAACCAGAGTAAAATTTTTTTCTGCAACCCGTTCCCTGTGTGCTAGATGAACGAACGTCTCTCCACATGCTCAGTTCTGTGAGATAAGTGTGTGTGAAAGCCGTCCTTCACCTAGCTTGTTGTTATTCCAAAGTTTCTTTTCACTTGCAAACTCCACTCCATACATATATATGGGGAGGTACTATGTCCAACACGGTTTTACAGAGAAAACTGCAGGAACTTCATAATAGCAGTAGGAAACAGACTGAGAAACCAGAGTAAAAGTTTCTCCTGCAACCCGTTCCATTTGTGCTAGATGAACGAACGTCTCTCCACATGCTCAGTTCTGAGATGTAAGTGTGTTTGAAGCCGTCCTTCAACTATCTTGTTGGGAACACAAAGTTTCTTTTCAGATGCAAACTTCACTCCATAAATACATATGGGGAGGTACTAGCTCCTACACGGTTTTACAGTGAAAACTGCAGGAACTTCAAACCGGCACTAGGAAACAGACTGAGAATCCAGAGTAAAATTTTCTCCTGCAACCCGTTCCCTTTGTGCTAGATGAATGAACTTCTCTCCACATGCTCAGTTCTGAGAGATAAGTGTGTGTGAAAGCCGTCCTTCACCTATCTTGTTGGGAACACAAAGTTTCTTTTCACTTGCAAACTCCACTCCATACATATATATGGGGAGGTATTAGCTCCAAAACGTTTTTACAGTGAAAACTGCAGGAACATCTACCCGGCACTAGGAAACAGACTGAGTATCCAGGGTAAAAGTTTCTCCTGCATCCCGTTCCCATTGTGCTAGATGAACGAACGCCTCTCCACATGCTCAGTTCTGAGAGATAAGTGTCTGTGAAAGCCGTACTTTACCTATCTTCTAGGGAACACAAATTTCTTTTCAGTAGCAAACTCTACTCCATACATATATATGGGGAGGTACGAGCTCCAACTCGGATTTACTTTGAAAACTGCAGGAAATTCAAACCGGCACTAGGAAACAGACTGAGAAACCAGAGAAAAAGTTTCACCTGCAACCCGTTCCCTTTGTTCTAGATGAAAGAACGTCTCTCCACATGCTCAGTTCTGAGAGATAATTGTGTGTGAAAGCCGTCCTTCACCTAGCTTGTTGGGAACACAAAGTTTCTTTTCACTTGCAAATTCCACTGTATACTTATATAAGGGTAGGTATTAGCTCCAAATCTGTTTTACCGTGAAAACTGCAGGAACTTCAAACTGGCACTAGGAAACAAACTGAGAAACTAGAGAAATGTTTCTCCTTCAAACAGTTCCTTTTGTGCTAGATGAACGAACGTCTCTCCACATGCTCAGTTCTGAGAGATAAGTGTCTGTGAAAGCCGTCCTTCACCTAGCTTGTTGGGAACACAAAGTTTCTTTTCACTTGCAAACTCCACTCCATACATATATATGGGGAGGTACTAGCTCCAACTCGGTTTTACAGTGAAAAATGCAGGAACTTCCACCCGGTACTAGGAAACAGACTGAGAAACCAGTGTAAAAGATTTATTGCAACCCGATCCCTTTGTGCTAGATGAACGAATGTCTCTCCACATGCTAAGTTCTGAGAGATAAGTGTGTGTGAAAGCCGACCTTTACCTAGCTTGTTGGGAACACATATTTCTTTTCAGTTGCAAATTCCACTCCATACATATATATGGGGAGGTACTAGCTCCAACTCGGTTTTACAGTGAAAACTGCAGGAACTTCCAACCGGCACTAGGAAACAGACTGAGATACCAGAGTAAAATTTTTTCCTGCAACCCTTTCCCTTTGTGCTAGATGAACGAACGTCTCTCCACAAGCTCAGTTCTGAGAGATAAGTGTGTGTGAAAGCCGTCCTTCAACTAGCATATTGGGAACCCAAAGATTCTTTTCACTTGCCAATTCCACTCCATACATATATATGGGGAGGTACAAGCTCCAACTCGGTTTTACAGTGAAATCTGCAGGAATTTCAAACCGGCACTAGGAAACAGACTGAGAATCCAGGGTAAAATTTCATCTGCAAGCCATTCCCTTTGTGCTAGATGAAAGAACGTCTCTCCACATGCTAAGTTCTGAGAGATAAGTGTGTGTGAAAGCCGTCCTTTACTTAGCTTGTTGGGAACACATATTTCTTTTCAGTTGCAAATTCCACTCCATACATATATATGGGGAGGTACTAGCTCCAACTCGGTTTTACAGTGAAAACTGCAGGAACTTCAAACTGGCACTAGGAAACAGACTGAGAAACTAGAGAAAATGTTTCTCCTTCAAACACTTCCCTTTGTGCTAGATGAACGAACGTCTCTCCACATGCTCAGTTCTGAGAGATAAGTGTGTGTGAAAGCCATCCCTCACATAGCTTGTTAGGACCCCAAAGTTTCTTTTCACTTGCAAACTCCACTTCAAACGTATATATGGGGAGGTACAAGCTCCAACACGGTTTTACAGTGAAAACTGCAGGAAATTCAAACCGGCAATAGGAAACAATTTGAGAAACCAGAGTAAAAGTTTTTTCTGCAACCCGTTCCCTGTGTGCTAGATGAACGAACGTCTCTCCACATGCTCAGTTCTGAGAGATAAGTGTGTGTGAAAGCCGTTCTTCACCTAGCTTGTTGGGAACCCAAAGTTTCTTTTCACTTGCAAACTCCACTCCATAAGTATATATGGGGTGGTACTAGGTCCAACACGGTTTTGCAATGAATACTGCAGGAAATTCATACCGGCAGTAGGAAACAGACTGAGAAACCAGAGTAATAGTTTCTACTGCAACCCGTTCCATTTGTGCTAGATGAACGAAAGTCTCTCCACATGCTCAGTTCTGAGAGATAAGTGTGTGTGAAAGCCGTTGTTCACCTAACTTGTTGGGAACACAAAGATTCTTTTCAGTTGCAAACTCCAATCCATACATATATATGGGGAGGTACAAGCTCCAACTCGATATTACAGTGAAAACTGCAGGAAATTCTATCTGGCACCAGAAAACAGACTGAGAAACCAGAGTAAAAGTTTCTCCTGCAACCCGTTCCCTTTGTGCAAGATGAACGAACGTCTCTCCACATGCTCAGTTCTGAGAGATAAGTGTGTGTTAAAGCCGTACTTCACCTAGCTTGTTGGGAACACAAAGTTTCTTTTCATTTGCAAACTCCACTTCATACATATATAAGGGGAGGTACTAGCTCCAACTTGGTTTTAGAGTGAAAACTGTAGGAAATTCAAACCGGCACTAGGAAACAGACTGAGAATACAGAGTAAAAGTTTCTCCTGCAACCTGTTCCATTTGTGCAAGATGAACGAACGTCTCTCAACATGCTCAGTTCTGAGAGATAATTGTGTGTGAAAGCCGTCCTTCACCTAGCTTGTTGAGACCCCAAAGTTTCTTTTCACTTGCAAACTCCACTCCATACATATATATGGGGAGGTACTATGTCCAACACGGTTTTACAGAGAAAACTGCAGGAACTTCATAAAAGCAGTAGGAAACAGACTGAGAAACCAGAGTAAAAGTTTCTCCTGCAACCAGTTCCATTTGTGCTAGATGAACGAACGTCTCTCCACATGCTCAGTTCTGAGATGTAAGTGTGTTTGAAGCCGTCCTTCAACTATCTTGTTGGGAACACAAAGTTTCTTTTCACTTGCAAACTCCACTCCATACATATATATGGGGAGGTATTAGCTCCAAAACGTTTTTACAGTGAAAACTGCAGGAACATCTACCCGGCACTAGGAAACAGACTGAGTATCCAGGGTAAAAGTTTCTCCTGCATCCCGTTCCCATTGTGCTAGATGAACGAACGCCTCTCCACATGCTCAGTTCTGAGAGATAAGTGTCTGTGAAAGCCGTACTTTACCTATCTTCTAGGGAACACAAATTTCTTTTCAGTAGCAAACTCTACTCCATACATATATATGGGGAGGTACGAGCTCCAACTCGGATTTACTTTGAAAACTGCACGAAATTCAAACCGGCACTAGGAAACAGACTGAGAAACCAGAGAAAAAGTTTCACCTGCAACCCGTTCCCTTTGTTCTAGATGAAAGAACGTCTCTCCACATGCTCAGTTCTGAGAGATAATTTTGTGTGAAAGCCGTCCTTCACCTAGCTTGTTGGGAACACAAAGTTTCTTTTCACTTGCAAATTCCACTGTATACTTATATAAGGGTAGGTATTAGCTCCAAATCTGTTTTACCGTGAAAACTGCAGGAACTTCAAACTGGCACTAGGAAACAAACTGAGAAACTAGAGAAATGTTTCTCCTTCAAACAGTTCCTTTTGTGCTAGATGAACGAACGTCTCTCCACATGCTCAGTTCTGAGAGATAAGTGTCTGTGAAAGCCGTCCTTCACCTAGCTTGTTGGGAACACAAAGTTTCTTTTCACTTGCAAACTCCACTCCATACATATATATGGGGAGGTACTAGCTCCAACTCGGTTTTACAGTGAAAAATGCAGGAACTTCCACCCGGTACTAGGAAACAGACTGAGAAACCAGTGTAAAAGATTCTATTGCAACCCGATCCCTTTGTGCTAGATGAACGAATGTCTCTCCACATGCTAAGTTCTGAGAGATAAGTGTGTGTGAAAGCCGACCTTTACCTAGCTTGTTGGGAACACATATTTCTTTTCAGTTGCAAATTCCACTCCATACATATATATGGGGAGGTACTAGCTCCAACTCGGTTTTACAGTGAAAACTGCAGGAACTTCCAACCGGCACTAGGAAACAGACTGAGATACCAGAGTAAAATTTTTTCCTGCAACCCTTTCCCTTTGTGCTAGATGAACGAACGTCTCTCCACAAGCTCAGTTCTGAGAGATAAGTGTGTGTGAAAGCCGTCCTTCAACTAGCATATTGGGAACCCAAAGATTCTTTTCACTTGCCAATTCCACTCCATACATATATATGGGGAGGTACAAGCTCCAACTCGGTTTTACAGTGAAATCTGCAGGAATTTCAAACCGGCACTAGGAAACAGACTGAGAATCCAGGGTAAAATTTCATCTGCAATCCATTCCCTTTGTGCTAGATGAAAGAACGTCTCTCCACATGCTAAGTTCTGAGAGATAAGTGTGTGTGAAAGCCGTCCTTTACTTAGCTTGTTGGGAACACATATTTCTTTTCAGAAGCAAATTCCACTCCATACATATATATGGGGAGGTACTAGCTCCAACTCGGTTTTACAGTGAAAACTGCAGGAACTTCAAACTGGCACTAGGAAACAGACTGAGAAACTAGAGAAAATGTTTCTCCTTCAAACACTTCCCTTTGTGCTAGATGAACGAACGTCTCTCCACATGCTCAGTTCTGAGAGATAAGTGTGTGTGAAAGCCACCCCTCACATAGCTTGTTAGGACCCCAAATTTTCTTTTCACTTGCAAACTCCACTTCAAACGTATATATGGGGAGGTACAAGCTCCAACACGGTTTTACAGTGAAAACTGCAGGAAATTCAAACCGGCAATAGGAAACAATTTGAAAAACCAGAGTAAAAGTTTTTTCTGCAACCCGTTCCCTGTGTGCTAGATGAACGAACGTCTCTCCACATGCTCAGTTCTGAGAGATAAGTGTGTGTGAAAGCCGTTCTTCACCTAGCTTGTTGGGAACCCAAAGTTTCTTTTCACTTGCAAACTCCACTCCATAAGTATATATGGGGTGGTACTAGGTCCAACACGGTTTTACAATGAATACTGCAGGAAATTCATACCGGCAGTAGGAAACAGACTGAGAAACCAGAGTAATAGTTTCTACTGCAACCCGTTCCATTTGTGCTAGATGAACGAAAGTCTCTCCACATGCTCAGTTCTGAGAGATAAGTGTGTGTGAAAGCCGTTGTTCACCTAACTTGTTGGGAACACAAAGATTCTTTTCAGTTGCAAACTCCAATCCATACATATATATGGGGAGGTACAAGCTCCAACTCGATATTACAGTGAAAACTGCAGGAAATTCTAACTGGCACCAGAAAACAGACTGAGAAACCAGAGTAAAAGTTTCTCCTGCAACCCGTTCCCTTTGTGCAAGATGAACGAACGTCTCTCCACATGCTCAGTTCTGAGAGATAAGTGTGTGTTAAAGCCGTACTTCACCTAGCTTGTTGGGAACACAAAGTTTCTTTTCATTTGCAAACTCCACTTCATACATATATAAGGGGAGGTACTAGCTCCAACTTGGTTTTAGAGTGAAAACTGTAGGAAATTCAAACCGGCACTAGGAAACAGACTGAGAATACAGAGTAAAAGTTTCTCCTGCAACCTGTTCCCTTTGTGCAAGATGAACGAACGTCTCTCCACATGCTCAGTTCTGAGAGATAATTGTGTGTGAAAGCCGTCCTTCACCTAGCTTGTTGAGACCCCAAAGTTTCTTTTCACTTGCAAAGTCCACTCCATACATATATATGGGGAGGTACTATGTCCAACACGGTTTCACAGAGAAAAGTGCAGGAACTTCATAAAAGCAGTAGGAAACAGACTGAGAAACCAGAGTAAATGTTTCTCCTGCAACCAGTTCCATTTGTGCTAGATGAACGAACGTCTCTCCACATGCTCAGTTCTGAGATGTAAGTGTGTTTGAAGCCGTCCTTCAACTATCTTGTTGGGAACACAAAGTTTCTTTTCACTTGCAAACTCCACTCCATACATATATATGGGGAGGTATTAGCTCCAAAACGTTTTTACAGTGAAAACTGCAGGAACATCTACCCGGCACTAGGAAACAGACTGAGTATCCAGGGTAAAAGTTTCTCCTGCATCCCGTTCCCATTGTGCTAGATGAACGAACGCCTCTCCACATGCTCAGTTCTGAGAGATAAGTGTCTGTGAAAGCCGTACTTTACCTATCTTCTAGGGAACACAAATTTCTTTTCAGTAGCAAACTCTACTCCATACATATATATGGGGAGGTACGAGCTCCAACTCGGATTTACTTTGAAAACTGCAGGAAATTCAAACCGGCACTAGGAAACAGACTGAGAAACCAGAGAAAAAGTTTCACCTGCAACCCGTTCCCTTTGTTCTAGATGAAAGAACGTCTCTCCACATGCTCAGTTCTGAGAGATAATTTTGTGTGAAAGCCGTCCTTCACCTAGCTTGTTGGGAACACAAAGTTTCTTTTCACTTGCAAATTCCACTGTATACTTATATAAGGGTAGGTATTAGCTCCAAATCTGTTTTACCGTGAAAACTGCAGGAACTTCAAACTGGCACTAGGAAACAAACTGAGAAACTAGAGAAATGTTTCTCCTTCAAACAGTTCCTTTTGTGCTAGATGAACGAACGTCTCTCCACATGCTCAGTTCTGAGAGATAAGTGTCTGTGAAAGCCGTCCTTCACCTAGCTTGTTGGGAACACAAAGTTTCTTTTCACTTGCAAACTCCACTCCATACATATATATGGGGAGGTACTAGCTCCAACTCGGTTTTACAGTGAAAAATGCAGGAACTTCCACCCGGTACTAGGAAACAGACTGAGAAACCAGTGTAAAAGATTCTATTGCAACCCGATCCCTTTGTGCTAGATGAACGAATGTCTCTCCACATGCTAAGTTCTGAGAGATAAGTGTGTGTGAAAGCCGACCTTTACCTAGCTTGTTGGGAACACATATTTCTTTTCAGTTGCAAATTCCACTCCATACATATATATGGGGAGGTACTAGCTCCAACTCGGTTTTACAGTGAAAACTGCAGGAACTTCCAACCGGCACTAGGAAACAGACTGAGATACCAGAGTAAAATTTTTTCCTGCAACCCTTTCCCTTTGTGCTAGATGAACGAACGTCTCTCCACAAGCTCAGTTCTGAGAGATAAGTGTGTGTGAAAGCCGTCCTTCAACTAGCATATTGGGAACCCAAAGATTCTTTTCACTTGCCAATTCCACTCCATACATATATATGGGGAGGTACAAGCTCCAACTCGGTTTTACAGTGAAATCTGCAGGAATTTCAAACCGGCACTAGGAAACAGACTGAGAATCCAGGGTAAAATTTCATCTGCAATCCATTCCCTTTGTGCTAGATGAAAGAACGTCTCTCCACATGCTAAGTTCTGAGAGATAAGTGTGTGTGAAAGCCGTCCTTTACTTAGCTTGTTGGGAACACATATTTCTTTTCAGAAGCAAATTCCACTCCATACATATATATGGGGAGGTACTAGCTCCAACTCGGTTTTACAGTGAAAACTGCAGGAACTTCAAACTGGCACTAGGAAACAGACTGAGAAACTAGAGAAAATGTTTCTCCTTCAAACACTTCCCTTTGTGCTAGATGAACGAACGTCTCTCCACATGCTCAGTTCTGAGAGATAAGTGTGTGTGAAAGCCACCCCTCACATAGCTTGTTAGGACCCCAAATTTTCTTTTCACTTGCAAACTCCACTTCAAACGTATATATGGGGAGGTACAAGCTCCAACACGGTTTTACAGTGAAAACTGCAGGAAATTCAAACCGGCAATAGGAAACAATTTGAAAAACCAGAGTAAAAGTTTTTTCTGCAACCCGTTCCCTGTGTGCTAGATGAACGAACGTCTCTCCACATGCTCAGTTCTGAGAGATAAGTGTGTGTGAAAGCCGTTCTTCACCTAGCTTGTTGGGAACCCAAAGTTTCTTTTCACTTGCAAACTCCACTCCATAAGTATATATGGGGTGGTACTAGGTCCAACACGGTTTTACAATGAATACTGCAGGAAATTCATACCGGCAGTAGGAAACAGACTGAGAAACCAGAGTAATAGTTTCTACTGCAACCCGTTCCATTTGTGCTAGATGAACGAAAGTCTCTCCACATGCTCAGTTCTGAGAGATAAGTGTGTGTGAAAGCCGTTGTTCACCTAACTTGTTGGGAACACAAAGATTCTTTTCAGTTGCAAACTCCAATCCATACATATATATGGGGAGGTACAAGCTCCAACTCGATATTACAGTGAAAACTGCAGGAAATTCTAACTGGCACCAGAAAACAGACTGAGAAACCAGAGTAAAAGTTTCTCCTGCAACCCGTTCCCTTTGTGCAAGATGAACGAACGTCTCTCCACATGCTCAGTTCTGAGAGATAAGTGTGTGTTAAAGCCGTACTTCACCTAGCTTGTTGGGAACACAAAGTTTCTTTTCATTTGCAAACTCCACTTCATACATATATAAGGGGAGGTACTAGCTCCAACTTGGTTTTAGAGTGAAAACTGTAGGAAATTCAAACCGGCACTAGGAAACAGACTGAGAATACAGAGTAAAAGTTTCTCCTGCAACCTGTTCCCTTTGTGCAAGATGAACGAACGTCTCTCCACATGCTCAGTTCTGAGAGATAATTGTGTGTGAAAGCCGTCCTTCACCTAGCTTGTTGAGACCCCAAAGTTTCTTTTCACTTGCAAAGTCCACTCCATACATATATATGGGGAGGTACTATGTCCAACACGGTTTCACAGAGAAAAGTGCAGGAACTTCATAAAAGCAGTAGGAAACAGACTGAGAAACCAGAGTAAATGTTTCTCCTGCAACCAGTTCCATTTGTGCTAGATGAACGAACGTCTCTCCACATGCTCAGTTCTGAGATGTAAGTGTGTTTGAAGCCGTCCTTCAACTATCTTGTTGGGAACACAAAGTTTCTTTTCACTTGCAAACTCCACTCCATACATATATATGGGGAGGTATTAGCTCCAAAACGTTTTTACAGTGAAAACTGCAGGAACATCTACCCGGCACTAGGAAACAGACTGAGTATCCAGGGTAAAAGTTTCTCCTGCATCCCGTTCCCATTGTGCTAGATGAACGAACGCCTCTCCACATGCTCAGTTCTGAGAGATAAGTGTCTGTGAAAGCCGTACTTTACCTATCTTCTAGGGAACACAAATTTCTTTTCAGTAGCAAACTCTACTCCATACATATATATGGGGAGGTACGAGCTCCAACTCGGATTTACTTTGAAAACTGCAGGAAATTCAAACCGGCACTAGGAAACAGACTGAGAAACCAGAGAAAAAGTTTCACCTGCAACCCGTTCCCTTTGTTCTAGATGAAAGAACGTCTCTCCACATGCTCAGTTCTGAGAGATAATTGTGTGTGAAAGCCGTCCTTCACCTAGCTTGTTGGGAACACAAAGTTTCTTTTCACTTGCAAATTCCACTGTATACTTATATAAGGGTAGGTATTAGCTCCAAATCTGTTTTACCGTGAAAACTGCAGGAACTTCAAACTGGCACTAGGAAACAAACTGAGAAACTAGAGAAATGTTTCTCCTTCAAACAGTTCCTTTTGTGCTAGATGAACGAACGTCTCTCCACATGCTCAGTTCTGAGAGATAAGTGTCTGTGAAAGCCGTCCTTCACCTAGCTTGTTGGGAACACAAAGTTTCTTTTCACTTGCAAACTCCACTCCATACATATATATGGGGAGGTACTAGCTCCAACTCGGTTTTACAGTGAAAAATGCAGGAACTTCCACCCGGTACTAGGAAACAGACTGAGAAACCAGTGTAAAAGATTCTATTGCAACCCGATCCCTTTGTGCTAGATGAACGAATGTCTCTCCACATGCTAAGTTCTGAGAGATAAGTGTGTGTGAAAGCCGACCTTTACCTAGCTTGTTGGGAACACATATTTCTTTTCAGTTGCAAATTCCACTCCATACATATATATGGGGAGGTACTAGCTCCAACTCGGTTTTACAGTGAAAACTGCAGGAACTTCCAACCGGCACTAGGAAACAGACTGAGATACCAGAGTAAAATTTTTTCCTGCAACCCTTTCCCTTTGTGCTAGATGAACGAACGTCTCTCCACAAGCTCAGTTCTGAGAGATAAGTGTGTGTGAAAGCCGTCCTTCAACTAGCATATTGGGAACCCAAAGATTCTTTTCACTTGCCAATTCCACTCCATACATATATATGGGGAGGTACAAGCTCCAACTCGGTTTTACAGTGAAATCTGCAGGAATTTCAAACCGGCACTAGGAAACAGACTGAGAATCCAGGGTAAAATTTCATCTGCAATCCATTCCCTTTGTGCTAGATGAAAGAACGTCTCTCCACATGCTAAGTTCTGAGAGATAAGTGTGTGTGAAAGCCGTCCTTTACTTAGCTTGTTGGGAACACATATTTCTTTTCAGTTGCAAATTCCACTCCATACATATATATGGGGAGGTACTAGCTCCAACTCGGTTTTACAGTGAAAACTGCAGGAACTTCAAACTGGCACTAGGAAACAGACTGAGAAACTAGAGAAAATGTTTCTCCTTCAAACACTTCCCTTTGTGCTAGATGAACGAACGTCTCTCCACATGCTCAGTTCTGAGAGATAATTGTGTGTGAAAGCCATCCCTCACATAGCTTGTTAGGACCCCAAAGTTTCTTTTCACTTGCAAACTCCACTTCAAACGTATATATGGGGAGGTACAAGCTCCAACACGGTTTTACAGTGAAAACTGCAGGAAATTCAAACCGGCAATAGGAAACAATTTGAGAAACCAGAGTAAAAGTTTTTTCTGCAACCCGTTCCCTGTGTGCTAGATGAACGAACGTCTCTCCACATGCTCAGTTCTGAGAGATAAGTGTGTGTGAAAGCCGTTCTTCACCTAGCTTGTTGGGAACCCAAAGTTTCTTTTCACTTGCAAACTCCACTCCATAAGTATATATGGGGTGGTACTAGGTCCAACACGGTTTTACAATGAATACTGCAGGAAATTCATACCGGCAGTAGGAAACAGACTGAGAAACCAGAGTAATAGTTTCTACTGCAACCCGTTCCATTTGTGCTAGATGAACGAAAGTCTCTCCACATGCTCAGTTCTGAGAGATAAGTGTGTGTGAAAGCCGTTGTTCACCTAACTTGTTGGGAACACAAAGATTCTTTTCAGTTGCAAACTCCAATCCATACATATATATGGGGAGGTACAAGCTCCAACTCGATATTACAGTGAAAACTGCAGGAAATTCTATCTGGCACCAGAAAACAGACTGAGAAACCAGAGTAAAAGTTTCTCCTGCAACCCGTTCCCTTTGTGCAAGATGAACGAACGTCTCTCCACATGCTCAGTTCTGAGAGATAAGTGTGTGTTAAAGCCGTACTTCACCTAGCTTGTTGGGAACACAAAGTTTCTTTTCATTTGCAAACTCCACTTCATACATATATAAGGGGAGGTACTAGCTCCAACTTGGTTTTAGAGTGAAAACTGTAGGAACTTCAAACCGGCACTAGGAAACAGACTGAGAATACAGAGTAAAAGTTTCTCCTGCAACCTGTTCCCTTTGTGCAAGATGAACGAACGTCTCTCCACATGCTCAGTTCTGAGAGATAATTGTGTGTGAAAGCCGTCCTTCACCTAGCTTGTTGAGACCCCAAAGTTTCTTTTCACTTGCAAACTCCACTCCATAAATATATATGGGGAGGTACTATGTCCAACACGGTTTTACAGAGAAAACTGCAGGAACTTCATAAAAGCAGTAGGAAACAGACTGAGAAACCAGAGTAAAAGTTTCTCCTGCAACCAGTTCCATTTGTGCTAGATGAACGAACGTCTCTCCACATGCTCAGTTCTGAGATGTAAGTGTGTTTGAAGCCATCCTTCAACTATCTTGTTGGGAACACAAAGTTTCTTTTCACTTGCAAACTCCACTCCATACATATATATGGGGAGGTATTAGCTCCAAAACTTTTTTACAGTGAAAACTGCAGGAACATCTACCCGGCACTAGGAAACAGACTGAGTATCCAGGGTAAAAGTTTCTCCTGCATCCCGTTCCCTTTGTGCTAGATGAACGAACGCCTCTCCACATGCTCAGTTCTGAGAGATAAGTGTCTGTGAAAGCCGTACTTTACCTATCTTGTAGGGAACACAAATTTCTTTTCAGTAGCAAACTCTACTCCATACATATATATTGGGAGGTACGAGCTCCAACTCGGATTTACTTTGAAAACTGCAGGAAATTCAAACCGGCACTAGGAAACAGACTGAGAAACCAGAGAAAAAGTTTCACCTGCAACCCGTTCCCTTTGTTCTAGATGAAAGAACGTCTCTCCACATGCTCAGTTCTGAGAGATAATTGTGTGTGAAAGCCGTCCTTCACCTAGCTTGTTGGGAACACAAAGTTTCTTTTCAGTTGCAAACTCCACTCCATACATATATATGGGGAGGTACTAGCTCCAACTCGGTTTTACAGTGAAAACTGCAGGAACTTCAAACCGGCAATAGGAAACAGACTGAGAGACCAGAGTAAAAGTTTTTCCTGCAACCCGTTCCTTTTGTGCTAGATGAACGAAAGTCTCTCCACATGCTCAGTTCTGAGAGATAAGTGTGTGTGGAAGCCGCCCTTCACTTAGCTTGTGGGGAACCCAAAGTTTTTTTCACTTGCAAATTCCACTGTATACTTATATAAGGGTAGGTATTAGCTCCAAATCTGTTTTACCGTGAAAACTGCAGGAACTTCAAACTGGCACTAGGAAACAAACTGAGAAACTAGAGAAATGTTTCTCCTTCAAACAGTTCCTTTTGTGCTAGATGAACGAACGTCTCTCCACATGCTCAGTTCTGAGAGATAAGTTTCTGTGAAAGCCGTACTTCACCTAGCTTGTTGGGAACACAAAGTTTCTTTTCACTTGCAAACTCCACTCCATACATATATATGGGGAGGTACTAGCTCCAACTCGATTTTACAGTGAAAAATGCAGGAACTTCCACCCGGTACTAGGAAACAGACTTAGAAACCAGAGTAAAAGATTCTATTGCAAACCGATCCCTTTGTGCTAGATGAACGAATGTCTCTCCACATGCTAAGTTCTGAGAGATAAGTGTGTGTGAAAGCCGACCTTTACCTAGCTTGTTGGGAACACATATTTCTTTTCAGTTGCAAATTCCACTCCATACATATATATGGGGAAGTACTAGCTCCAACTCGGTTTTACAGTGAAAACTGCAGGAACTTCCAACCGGCACTAGGAAACAGACTGAGATACCAGAGTAAAATTTTTTCCTGCAACCCTTTCCCTTTGTGCTAGATGAACGAACGTCTCTCCACATGCTCAGTTCTGAGAGATAAGTGTGTGTGAAAGCCGTCCTTCAACTAGCATGTTGGGAACCCAAAGATTCTTTTCACTTGCCAATTCCACTCCATACATATATATGGGGAGGTACAAGCTCCAACTCGGTTTTACAGTGAAATCTGCAGGAATTTCAAACCGGCACTAGGAAACAGACTGAGAATCCAGGGTAAAATTTCATCTGCAACCCATTCACTTTGTGCTAGATGAAAGAACGTCTCTCCACATGCTAAGTTCTGAGAGATAAGTGTGTGTGAAAGCCGTCCTTTACTTAGCTTGTTGGGAACACATATTTCTTTTCAGTTGCAAATTCCACTCCATACATATATATGGGGAGGTACTAGCTCCAACTCGGTTTTACAGTGAAAACTGCAGGAACTTCAAACTGGCACTAGGAAACAGACTGAGAAACTAGAGAAAATGTTTCTCCTTCAAACATTCCCTTTGTGCTAGATGAACGAACGTCTCTCCACATGCTCAGTTCTGAGAGATAAGTGTCTGTGAAAGCCGTCCTTCACCTAGCTTGTTGGGAACACAAAGATTCTTTTCACTTGCAAATTCCACTCCATACATATATATGGGGAGGTACTAGCTCCAAATCGGTTTTACAGTGAAAACTGCAGGAACTTCCACCCGGTACTAGGAAACAGACTGAGAAGCCAGAGTAAAAGATTCTATTGCAACACGATCCCTTTGTGCTAGATGAACGAACGTCTCTACACATGCTCATTTCTGAGAGATAAGTGAGTGTGAAAGCCGTCCTTAACCTAGCTTGTTGGGAACACATTTCTTTTCAGTTGCAAATTCCACTCCATACATATATATGGGGAGGTACTAGCTCCAACTCGGTTTTACAGTGAAAACTGCAGGAACTCCAAACCGGCAGTAGGAAACAGACTGAGAAACCAGAGTTAAAGTTTTTCCTGCAACCCGTTCCCTTTGTGCGAGATGAACGAACGTCTCTCCACATGCTCAGTTCTGAGAGATAAGTGTGTGTGGAAGCCGTCCTTCACCTAGCTTGTTGGGAACACAAAGTTACTTTTCAGTAGCCAACTCCAATCCATACATATATATGGGGAGGTACTAGCTCCAACTATGTTTTACAGTGAAAACTGCAGGAACTTCTAACCGGCAGTAGGAAACAGACTGAGAAACCAGAGTAATAGTTTTTCCTGCAACCCGTTCCCTTTGTGCTAGATGAACGAAAGTCTCTCCACATGCTCACTTCTGAGAGATAAGTGTGTGTGAAAGCCGTCCTTAAACTAGCTTGTTGGGATCACAAAGATTATTTTCAGATGCAAACCCCATTCCATAGATATATATGGGGTGGTACTAGCTCCAACACGATTTTACAGTGAAAACTGCAGGAACTTCAAACCAGCACTAGGAAACAGACTTAGAATCCAGAGTAAAAGTTTCTCCTGCCAACCCTTCCATTTGTGCTAGATGAACGAAAGTCTCACCACATGCTCAGTTCAGAGAGATAAGTGTGTGTGAAAGCAGTACTTCACCTAGCTTGTTGGGAACACAAAGTTTCTTTTAAGTTGCAAACTCCACTCCATACCTATATATGGGGATGTATTAGCTCCAACTCGGTTTTACATTGCAAACTGCAGGAACATCAAACCGGCACTAGGAAACAGACTGAGAAACAAGAGTAAAAGTTTTTCTTGCAAACCGTTCCCTTTGTGCTAGATGAACGAACGTCTCTCCACATGCTCAGATCTGAGAGATAAGTGTGTGTGAAAGCCGTCCTTCACCTATCTTGTTGAGAACTCAAAGTTTCTTTTCAGATGCAAACTCCACTCCAAAAATATATATGGGGAGGTAAAATTTCCAACTCGGTTTACAGTGAAAACAGCAGGAACTTCAAACCGGCACTAGGAAACAGACTGTGAATCCAGAGTAAAACTTTCTCCTGCAAACCGTTCCCTTTGTGCTAGATGAATGAACGTCTCTCCACATGCTCAGTTCTGAGAGATAAGTGTGTGTGAAAGCCGTCCTTCACCTTGCTTGTTGGGAACACAAAGTTTCTTTTCACTTGCAAACTCCACTCCATACATATATATGGGGAGATACTAGCACCAACTCGGTTTTACAGTGAAAACTGCAGGAACTTCAAACTGGTACTAGGAAACAGACTGAGAATCCAGGGTAAAATTTTCTCCTGCAACCCATTCCCTTTGTGCTAGATGAAAGAACGTCTCTCCACATGCTCAGTTCTGAGAGATAACTGTGTGTGAAATCCGTCCTTCACCTAGCTTGTTGGGAACACAATGTTTCTCTTCACTTGCAAACTCCACTCCATACATATATATGGGGAGGTACTAGCTCCAAATCTGTTTTACAGTGAAAACTGCAGGAACTTCAAACCGGCAATAGGAAACAGACTGAGAAACCAGAGTAAAAGTTTCTCCTGCAACCCGTTCCCATTGTGCCAAATGAACGAACGTATCTCCACATGCTCAGTTCTGAGATATAAGTGTGTGTGAAAGCCGTCCTTCACCTATCTTGTTGGGAATACATAGTTTCTTTTCAGATGCAAACTCCACTCCATAAATATATGTGGGGATGTACTAGCTCCAACTCGGTTTTACAGTGAAAACTGCAGGAACTTCAAACCGGCAGTAGGAAACAGACTGAGAAACCAGAGTAAAAGTTTTTCCTGCAACCCGTTCCTTTTGTGCTAGATGAACGAAAGTCTCTCCACATGCTCAGTTCTGAGAGATAAGTGTGTGTGGAAGCCGCCCTTCACTTAGCTTGTGTGGAACCCAAAGTTTTTTTCACTTGCAAATTCCACTGTATACTTATATAAGGGTAGGTATTAGCTCCAAATCTGTTTTACCGTGAAAACTGCAGGAACTTCAAACTGGCACTAGGAAACAAACTGAGAAACTAGAGAAATGTTTCTCCTTCAAACAGTTCCTTTTGTGCTAGATGAACGAACGTCTCTCCACATGCTCAGTTCTGAGAGATAAGTTTCTGTGAAAGCCGTCCTTCACCTAGCTTGTTGGGAACACAAAGTTTCTTTTCACTTGCAAACTCCACTCCATACATATATATGGGGAGGTACTAGCTCCAACTCGGTTTTACAGTGAAAAATGCAGGAACTTCCACCCGGTACTAGGAAACAGACTTAGAAACCAGAGTAAAAGATTCTATTGCAAACCGATCCCTTTGTGCTAGATGAACGAATGTCTCTCCACATGCTAAGTTCTGAGAGATAAGTGTGTGTGAAAGCCGACCTTTACCTAGCTTGTTGGGAACACATATTTCTTTTCAGTTGCAAATTCCACTCCATACATATATATGGGGAGGTACTAGCTCCAACTCGGTTTTACAGTGAAAACTGCAGGAACTTCCAACCGGCACTAGGAAACAGACTGAGATACCAGAGTAAAATTTTTTCCTGCAACCCTTTCCCTTTGTGCTAGATGAACGAACGTCTCTCCACATGCTCAGTTCTGAGAGATAAGTGTGTGTGAAAGCCGTCCTTCAACTAGCATGTTGGGAACCCAAAGATTTTTTCACTTGCCAATTCCACTCCATACATATATATGGGGAGGTACAAGCTCCAAATCGGTTTTACAGTGAAATCTGCAGGAATTTCAAACCGGCACTAGGAAACAGACTGAGAATCCAGGGTAAAATTTCATCTGCAAGCCATTCACTTTGTGCTAGATGAAAGAACGTCTCTCCACATGCTAAGTTCTGAGAGATAAGTGTGTGTGAAAGCCGTCCTTTACTTAGCTTGTTGGGAACACATATTTCTTTTCAGTTGCAAATTCCACTCCATACATATATATGGGGAGGTACTAGCTCCAACTCGGTTTTACAGTGAAAACTGCAGGAACTTCAAACTGGCACTAGGAAACAGACTGAGAAACTAGAGAAAATGTTTCTCCTTCAAACACTTCCCTTTGTGCTAGATGAACGAACGTCTCTCCACATGCTCAGTTCTGAGAGATAAGTGTCTGTGAAAGCCGTACTTCACCTAGCTTGTTGGGAACACAAAGTTTCTTTTCACTTGCAAACTCCACTCCATACATATATATGGGGAGGTACTAGCTCCAACTCGGTTTTACATTGCAAACTGCAGGAACATCAAACCGGCACTAGGAAACAGACTGAGAAACAAGAGTAAAAGTTTTTCTTGCAAACCGTTCCCTTTGTGCTAGATGAACGAACGTCTCTCCACATGCTCAGATCTGAGAGATAAGTGTGTGTGAAAGCCGTCCTTCACCTATCTTGTTGAGAACTCAAAGTTTCTTTTCAGATGCAAACTCCACTCCAAAAATATATATGGGGAGGTAAAAATTCCAACTCGGTTTACAGTGAAAACAGCAGGAACTTCAAACCGGCACTAGGAAACAGACTGTGAATCCAGAGTAAAACTTTCTCCTTCAAACCGTTCCCTTTGTGCTAGATGAATGAACGTCTCTCCACATGCTCAGTTCTGAGAGATAAGTGTGTGTGAAAGTCGTCCTTCACCTAGCTTGTTGGGAACACAATGTTTCTCTTCACTTGCAAATTCCACTCCATATATATATATGGGGAGGTACTAGCTCCAAATCTGTTTTACAGTGAAAACTGCAGGAACTTCAAACCGGCAGTAGGAAACAGACTGAGAAACCAGAGTAAAAGTTTCTCCTGCAACCCGTTCCCATTGTGCCAAATGAACGAACGTATCTCCACATGCTCAGTTCTGAGATATAAGTGTGTGTGAAAGCCGTCCTTCACCTATCTTGTTGGGAATACATAGTTTCTTTTCAGATGCAAACTCCACTCCATAAATATATGTGGGGATGTACTAGCTCCAACTCGGTTTTACAGTGAAAACTGCAGGAACTTCAAACCGGCAGTAGGAAACAGACTGAGAAACCAGTGTAAAAGTTTTTCCTGCAACCCGTTCCTTTTGTGCTAGATGAACGAAAGTCTCTCCACATGCTCAGTTCTGAGAGATAAGTGTGTGTGGAAGCCGCCCTTCACTTAGCTTGTGTGGAACCCAAAGTTTTTTTCACTTGCAAATTCCACTGTATACTTATATAAGGGTAGGTATTAGCTCCAAATCTGTTTTACCGTGAAAACTGCAGGAACTTCAAACTGGCACTAGGAAACAAACTGAGAAACTAGAGAAATGTTTCTCCTTCAAACAGTTCCTTTTGTGCTAGATGAACGAACGTCTCTCCACATGCTCAGTTCTGAGAGATAAGTTTCTGTGAAAGCCGTCCTTCACCTAGCTTGTTGGGAACACAAAGTTTCTTTTCACTTGCAAACTCCACTCCATACATATATATGGGGAGGTACTAGCTCCAACTCGGTTTTACAGTGAAAAATGCAGGAACTTCCACCCGGTACTAGGAAACAGACTTAGAAACCAGAGTAAAAGATTCTATTGCAAACCGATCCCTTTGTGCTAGATGAACGAATGTCTCTCCACATGCTAAGTTCTGAGAGATAAGTGTGTGTGAAAGCCGACCTTTACCTAGCTTGTTGGGAACACATATTTCTTTTCAGTTGCAAATTCCACTCCATACATATATATGGGGAGGTACTAGCTCCAACTCGGTTTTACAGTGAAAACTGCAGGAACTTCCAACCGGCACTAGGAAACAGACTGAGATACCAGAGTAAAATTTTTTCCTGCAACCCTTTCCCTTTGTGCTAGATGAACGAACGTCTCTCCACATGCTCAGTTCTGAGAGATAAGTGTGTGTGAAAGCCGTCCTTCAACTAGCATGTTGGGAACCCAAAGATTCTTTTCACTTGCCAATTCCACTCCATACATATATATGGGGAGGTACAAGCTCCAACTCGGTTTTACAGTGAAATCTGCAGGAATTTCAAACCGGCACTAGGAAACAGACTGAGAATCCAGGGTAAAATTTCATCTGCAAGCCATTCACTTTGTGCTAGATGAAAGAACGTCTCTCCACATGCTAAGTTCTGAGAGATAAGTGTGTGTGAAAGCCGTCCTTTACTTAGCTTGTTGGGAACACATATTTCTTTTCAGTTGCAAATTCCACTCCATACATATATATGGGGAGGTACTAGCTCCAACTCGGTTTTACAGTGAAAACTGCAGGAACTTCAAACTGGCACTAGGAAACAGACTGAGAAACTAGAGAAAATGTTTCTCCTTCAAACACTTCCCTTTGTGCTAGATGAACGAACGTCTCTCCACATGCTCAGTTCTGAGAGATAAGTGTCTGTGAAAGCCGTCCTTCACCTAGCTGGTTGGGAACACAAAGTTTCTTTTCACTTGCAAACTCCACTCCATACATATATATGGGGAGGTACTAGCTCCAAATCGGTTTTACAGTGAAAACTGCAGGAACTTCCACCCGGTACTAGGAAACAGACTGAGAAGCCAGAGTAAAAGATTCTATTGCAACCCGATCCCTTTGTGCTAGATGAACGAACGTCTCTACACATGCTCATTTCTGAGAGATAAGTGAGTGTGAAAGCCGTCCTTAACCTAGCTTGTTGGGAACACATATTTCTTTTCAGTTGCAAATTCCACTCCATACATATATATGGGGAGGTACTAGCTCCAACTCGGTTTTACAGTGAAAACTGCAGGAACTCCAAACCGGCAGTAGGAAACAGACTGAGAAACCAGTGTTAAAGTTTTTCCTGCAACCCGTTCCCTTTGTGCGAGATGAACGAACGTCTCTCCACATGCTCAGTTCTGAGAGATAAGTGTGTGTGAAAGCCGTCCTTCACCTAGCTTGTTGGGAACACAAAGTTACTTTTCAGTAGCCAACTCCAATCCGTACATATATATGGGGAGGTACTAGCTCCAACTATGTTTTACAGTGAAAACTGCAGGAACTTCTAACCGGCAGTAGGAAACAGACTGAGAAACCAGAGTAATAGTTTTTCCTGCAACCCGTTCCCTTTGTGCTAGATGAACGAAAGTCTCTCCACATGCTCACTTCTGAGAGATAAGTGTGTGTGAAAGCCGTCCTTAAACTAGCTTGTTGGGATCACAAAGATTATTTTCAGATGCAAACCCCATTCCATAGATATATATGGGGTGGTACTAGCTCCAACTCGATTTTACAGTGAAAACTGCAGGAACTTCAAACCAGCACTAGGAAACAGACTTAGAATCCAGAGTAAAAGTTTCTCCTGCCAACCCTTCCATTTGTGCTAGATGAACGAAAGTCTCTCCACATGCTCAGTTCAGAGAGATAAGTGTGTGTGAAAGCAGTACTTCACCTAGCTTGTTGGGAACACAAAGTTTCTTTTAAGTTGCAAACTCCACTCCATACATATATATGGGGATGTACTAGCTCCAACTCGGTTTTACATTGCAAACTGCAGGAACATCAAACCGGCACTAGGAAACAGACTGAGAAACAAGAGTAAAAGTTTTTCTTGCAAACCGTTCCCTTTGTGCTAGATGAACGAACGTCTCTCCACATGCTCAGATCTGAGAGATAAGTGTGTGTGAAAGCCGTCCTTCACCTATCTTGTTGAGAACTCAAAGTTTCTTTTCAGATGCAAACTCCACTCCAAAAATATATATGGGGAGGTAAAAATTCCAACTCGGTTTACAGTGAAAACAGCAGGAACTTCAAACCGGCACTAGGAAACAGACTGTGAATCCAGAGTAAAACTTTCTCCTGCAAACCGTTCCCTTTGTGCTAGATGAATGAACGTCTCTCCACATGCTCAGTTCTGAGAGATAAGTGTGTGTGAAAGCCGTCCTTCACCTTGCTTGTTGGGAACACAAAGTTTCTTTTCACTTGCAAACTCCACTCCATACATATATATGGGGAAATACTAGCACCAACTCGGTTTTACAGTGAAAACTGCAGGAACTTCAAACTGGTACTAGGAAACACACTGAGAATACAGGGTAAAATTTTCTCCTGCAACCCATTCCCTTTGTGCTAGATGAAAGAACGTCTCTCCACATGCTCAGTTCTGAGAGATAACTGTGTGTGAAATCCGTCCTTCACCTAGCTTGTTGGGAACACAATGTTTCTCTTCACTTGCAAATTCCACTCCATATATATATATGGGGAGGTACTAGCTCCAAATCTGTTTTACAGTGAAAACTGCAGGAACTTCAAACCGGCAGTAGGAAACAGACTGAGAAACCAGAGTAAAAGTTTCTCCTGCAACCCGTTCCTTTTGTGCTAGATGAACGAAAGTCTCTCCACATGCTCAGTTCTGAGAGATAAGTGTGTGTGGAAGCCGCCCTTCACTTAGCTTGTGGGGAACCCAAAGTTTTTTTCACTTGCAAATTCCACTGTATACTTATATAAGGGTAGGTATTAGCTCCAAATCTGTTTTACCGTGAAAACTGCAGGAACTTCAAACTGGCACTAGGAAACAAACTGAGAAACTAGAGAAATGTTTCTCCTTCAAACAGTTCCTTTTGTGCTAGATGAACGAACGTCTCTCCACATGCTCAGTTCTGAGAGATAAGTTTCTGTGAAAGCCGTACTTCACCTAGCTTGTTGGGAACACAAAGTTTCTTTTCACTTGCAAACTCCACTCCATACATATATATGGGGAGGTACTAGCTCCAACTCGATTTTACAGTGAAAAATGCAGGAACTTCCACCCGGTACTAGGAAACAGACTTAGAAACCAGAGTAAAAGATTCTATTGCAAACCGATCCCTTTGTGCTAGATGAACGAATGTCTCTCCACATGCTAAGTTCTGAGAGATAAGTGTGTGTGAAAGCCGACCTTTACCTAGCTTGTTGGGAACACATATTTCTTTTCAGTTGCAAATTCCACTCCATACATATATATGGGGAAGTACTAGCTCCAACTCGGTTTTACAGTGAAAACTGCAGGAACTTCCAACCGGCACTAGGAAACAGACTGAGATACCAGAGTAAAATTTTTTCCTGCAACCCTTTCCCTTTGTGCTAGATGAACGAACGTCTCTCCACATGCTCAGTTCTGAGAGATAAGTGTGTGTGAAAGCCGTCCTTCAACTAGCATGTTGGGAACCCAAAGATTCTTTTCACTTGCCAATTCCACTCCATACATATATATGGGGAGGTACAAGCTCCAACTCGGTTTTACAGTGAAATCTGCAGGAATTTCAAACCGGCACTAGGAAACAGACTGAGAATCCAGGGTAAAATTTCATCTGCAACCCATTCACTTTGTGCTAGATGAAAGAACGTCTCTCCACATGCTAAGTTCTGAGAGATAAGTGTGTGTGAAAGCCGTCCTTTACTTAGCTTGTTGGGAACACATATTTCTTTTCAGTTGCAAATTCCACTCCATACATATATATGGGGAGGTACTAGCTCCAACTCGGTTTTACAGTGAAAACTGCAGGAACTTCAAACTGGCACTAGGAAACAGACTGAGAAACTAGAGAAAATGTTTCTCCTTCAAACATTCCCTTTGTGCTAGATGAACGAACGTCTCTCCACATGCTCAGTTCTGAGAGATAAGTGTCTGTGAAAGCCGTCCTTCACCTAGCTTGTTGGGAACACAAAGATTCTTTTCACTTGCAAATTCCACTCCATACATATATATGGGGAGGTACTAGCTCCAAATCGGTTTTACAGTGAAAACTGCAGGAACTTCCACCCGGTACTAGGAAACAGACTGAGAAGCCAGAGTAAAAGATTCTATTGCAACACGATCCCTTTGTGCTAGATGAACGAACGTCTCTACACATGCTCATTTCTGAGAGATAAGTGAGTGTGAAAGCCGTCCTTAACCTAGCTTGTTGGGAACACATTTCTTTTCAGTTGCAAATTCCACTCCATACATATATATGGGGAGGTACTAGCTCCAACTCGGTTTTACAGTGAAAACTGCAGGAACTCCAAACCGGCAGTAGGAAACAGACTGAGAAACCAGAGTTAAAGTTTTTCCTGCAACCCGTTCCCTTTGTGCGAGATGAACGAACGTCTCTCCACATGCTCAGTTCTGAGAGATAAGTGTGTGTGGAAGCCGTCCTTCACCTAGCTTGTTGGGAACACAAAGTTACTTTTCAGTAGCCAACTCCAATCCATACATATATATGGGGAGGTACTAGCTCCAACTATGTTTTACAGTGAAAACTGCAGGAACTTCTAACCGGCAGTAGGAAACAGACTGAGAAACCAGAGTAATAGTTTTTCCTGCAACCCGTTCCCTTTGTGCTAGATGAACGAAAGTCTCTCCACATGCTCACTTCTGAGAGATAAGTGTGTGTGAAAGCCGTCCTTAAACTAGCTTGTTGGGATCACAAAGATTATTTTCAGATGCAAACCCCATTCCATAGATATATATTGGGTGGTACTAGCTCCAACACGATTTTACAGTGAAAACTGCAGGAACTTCAAACCAGCACTAGGAAACAGACTTAGAATCCAGAGTAAAAGTTTCTCCTGCCAACCCTTCCATTTGTGCTAGATGAACGAAAGTCTCACCACATGCTCAGTTCAGAGAGATAAGTGTGTGTGAAAGCAGTACTTCACCTAGCTTGTTGGGAACACAAAGTTTCTTTTAAGTTGCAAACTCCACTCCATACATATATATGGGGATGTACTAGCTCCAACTCGGTTTTACATTGCAAACTGCAGGAACATCAAACCGGCACTAGGAAACAGACTGAGAAACAAGAGTAAAAGTTTTTCTTGCAAACCGTTCCCTTTGTGCTAGATGAACGAACGTCTCTCCACATGCTCAGATCTGAGAGATAAGTGTGTGTGAAAGCCGTCCTTCACCTATCTTGTTGAGAACTCAAAGTTTCTTTTCAGATGCAAACTCCACTCCAAAAATATATATGGGGAGGTAAAAATTCCAACTCGGTTTACAGTGAAAACCGCAGGAACTTCAAACCGGCACTAGGAAACAGACTGTGAATCCAGAGTAAAACTTTCTCCTGCAAACCGTTCCCTTTGTGCTAGATGAATGAACGTCTCTCCACATGCTCAGTTCTGAGAGATAAGTGTGTGTGAAAGCCGTCCTTCACCTTGCTTGTTGGGAACACAAAGTTTCTTTTCACTTGCAAACTCCACTCCATACATATATATGGGGAGATACTAGCACCAACTCGGTTTTACAGTGAAAACTGCAGGAACTTCAAACTGGTACTAGGAAACAGACTGAGAATCCAGGGTAAAATTTTCTCCTGCAACCCATTCCCTTTGTGCTAGATGAAAGAACGTCTCTCCACATGCTCAGTTCTGAGAGATAACTGTGTGTGAAATCCGTCCTTCACCTAGCTTGTTGGGAACACAATGTTTCTCTTCACTTGCAAACTCCACTCCATACATATATATGGGGAGGTACTAGCTCCAAATCTGTTTTACAGTGAAAACTGCAGGAACTTCAAACCGGCAGTAGGAAACAGACTGAGAAACCAGAGTAAAAGTTTCTCCTGCAACCCGTTCCCATTGTGCCAAATGAACGAACGTATCTCCACATGCTCAGTTCTGAGATATAAGTGTGTGTGAAAGCCGTCCTTCACCTATCTTGTTGGGAATACATAGTTTCTTTTCAGATGCAAACTCCACTCCATAAATATATGTGGGGATGTACTAGCTCCAACTCGGTTTTACAGTGAAAACTGCAGGAACTTCAAACCGGCAGTAGGAAACAGACTGAGAAACCAGAGTAAAAGTTTTTCCTGCAACCCGTTCCTTTTGTGCTAGATGAACGAAAGTCTCTCCACATGCTCAGTTCTGAGAGATAAGTGTGTGTGGAAGCCGCCCTTCACTTAGCTTGTGTGGAACCCAAAGTTTTTTTCACTTGCAAATTCCACTGTATACTTATATAAGGGTAGGTATTAGCTCCAAATCTGTTTTACCGTGAAAACTGCAGGAACTTCAAACTGGCACTAGGAAACAAACTGAGAAACTAGAGAAATGTTTCTCCTTCAAACAGTTCCTTTTGTGCTAGATGAACGAACGTCTCTCCACATGCTCAGTTCTGAGAGATAAGTTTCTGTGAAAGCCGTCCTTCACCTAGCTTGTTGGGAACACAAAGTTTCTTTTCACTTGCAAACTCCACTCCATACATATATATGGGGAGGTACTAGCTCCAACTCGGTTTTACAGTGAAAAATGCAGGAACTTCCACCCGGTACTAGGAAACAGACTTAGAAACCAGAGTAAAAGATTCTATTGCAAACCGATCCCTTTGTGCTAGATGAACGAATGTCTCTCCACATGCTAAGTTCTGAGAGATAAGTGTGTGTGAAAGCCGACCTTTACCTAGCTTGTTGGGAACACATATTTCTTTTCAGTTGCAAATTCCACTCCATACATATATATGGGGAGGTACTAGCTCCAACTCGGTTTTACAGTGAAAACTGCAGGAACTTCCAACCGGCACTAGGAAACAGACTGAGATACCAGAGTAAAATTTTTTCCTGCAACCCTTTCCCTTTGTGCTAGATGAACGAACGTCTCTCCACATGCTCAGTTCTGAGAGATAAGTGTGTGTGAAAGCCGTCCTTAAACTAGCATGTTGGGAACCCAAAGATTCTTTTCACTTGCCAATTCCACTCCATACATATATATGGGGAGGTACAAGCTCCAAATCGGTTTTACAGTGAAATCTGCAGGAATTTCAAACCGGCACTAGGAAACAGACTGAGAATCCAGGGTAAAATTTCATCTGCAAGCCATTCACTTTGTGCTAGATGAAAGAACGTCTCTCCACATGCTAAGTTCTGAGAGATAAGTGTGTGTGAAAGCCGTCCTTTACTTAGCTTGTTGGGAACACATATTTCTTTTCAGTTGCAAATTCCACTCCATACATATATATGGGGAGGTACTAGCTCCAACTCGGTTTTACAGTGAAAACTGCAGGAACTTCAAACTGGCACTAGGAAACAGACTGAGAAACTAGAGAAAATGTTTCTCCTTCAAACACTTCCCTTTGTGCTAGATGAACGAACGTCTCTCCACATGCTCAGTTCTGAGAGATAAGTGTCTGTGAAAGCCGTACTTCACCTAGCTTGTTGGGAACACAAAGTTTCTTTTCACTTGCAAACTCCACTCCATACATATATATGGGGAGGTACTAGCTCCAACTCGGTTTTACATTGCAAACTGCAGGAACATCAAACCGGCACTAGGAAACAGACTGAGAAACAAGAGTAAAAGTTTTTCTTGCAAACCGTTCCCTTTGTGCTAGATGAACGAACGTCTCTCCACATGCTCAGATCTGAGAGATAAGTGTGTGTGAAAGCCGTCCTTCACCTATCTTGTTGAGAACTCAAAGTTTCTTTTCAGATGCAAACTCCACTCCAAAAATATATATGGGGAGGTAAAAATTCCAACTCGGTTTACAGTGAAAACAGCAGGAACTTCAAACCGGCACTAGGAAACAGACTGTGAATCCAGAGTAAAACTTTCTCCTTCAAACCGTTCCCTTTGTGCTAGATGAATGAACGTCTCTCCACATGCTCAGTTCTGAGAGATAAGTGTGTGTGAAAGTCGTCCTTCACCTAGCTTGTTGGGAACACAATGTTTCTCTTCACTTGCAAATTCCACTCCATATATATATATGGGGAGGTACTAGCTCCAAATCTGTTTTACAGTGAAAACTGCAGGAACTTCAAACCGGCAGTAGGAAACAGACTGAGAAACCAGAGTAAAAGTTTCTCCTGCAACCCGTTCCCATTGTGCCAAATGAACGAACGTATCTCCACATGCTCAGTTCTGAGATATAAGTGTGTGTGAAAGCCGTCCTTCACGTATCTTGTTGGGAATACATAGTTTCTTTTCAGATGCAAACTCCACTCCATAAATATATGTGGGGATGTACTAGCTCCAACTCGGTTTTACAGTGAAAACTGCAGGAACTTCAAACCGGCAGTAGGAAACAGACTGAGAAACCAGAGTAAAAGTTTTTCCTGCAACCCGTTCCTTTTGTGCTAGATGAACGAAAGTCTCTCCACATGCTCAGTTCTGAGAGATAAGTGTGTGTGGAAGCCGCCCTTCACTTAGCTTGTGTGGAACCCAAAGTTTTTTTCACTTGCAAATTCCACTGTATACTTATATAAGGGTAGGTATTAGCTCCAAATCTGTTTTACCGTGAAAACTGCAGGAACTTCAAACTGGCACTAGGAAACAAACTGAGAAACTAGAGAAATGTTTCTCCTTCAAACAGTTCCTTTTGTGCTAGATGAACGAACGTCTCTCCACATGCTCAGTTCTGAGAGATAAGTTTCTGTGAAAGCCGTCCTTCACCTAGCTTGTTGGGAACACAAAGTTTCTTTTCACTTCCAAACTCCACTCCATACATATATATGGGGAGGTACTAGCTCCAACTCGGTTTTACAGTGAAAAATGCAGGAACTTCCACCCGGTACTAGGAAACAGACTTAGAAACCAGAGTAAAAGATTCTATTGCAAACCGATCCCTTTGTGCTAGATGAACGAATGTCTCTCCACATGCTAAGTTCTGAGAGATAAGTGTGTGTGAAAGCCGACCTTTACCTAGCTTGTTGGGAACACATATTTCTTTTCAGTTGCAAATTCCACTCCATACATATATATGGGGAGGTACTAGCTCCAACTCGGTTTTACAGTGAAAACTGCAGGAACTTCCAACCGGCACTAGGAAACAGACTGAGATACCAGAGTAAAATTTTTTCCTGCAACCCTTTCCCTTTGTGCTAGATGAACGAACGTCTCTCCACATGCTCAGTTCTGAGAGATAAGTGTGTGTGAAAGCCGTCCTTCAACTAGCATGTTGGGAACCCAAAGATTCTTTTCACTTGCCAATTCCACTCCATACATATATATGGGGAGGTACAAGCTCCAACTCGGTTTTACAGTGAAATCTGCAGGAATTTCAAACCGGCACTAGGAAACAGACTGAGAATCCAGGGTAAAATTTCATCTGCAAGCCATTCACTTTGTGCTAGATGAAAGAACGTCTCTCCACATGCTAAGTTCTGAGAGATAAGTGTGTGTGAAAGCCGTCCTTTACTTAGCTTGTTGGGAACACATATTTCTTTTCAGTTGCAAATTCCACTCCATACATATATATGGGGAGGTACTAGCTCCAACTCGGTTTTACAGTGAAAACTGCAGGAACTTCAAACTGGCACTAGGAAACAGACTGAGAAACTAGAGAAAATGTTTCTCCTTCAAACACTTCCCTTTGTGCTAGATGAACGAACGTCTCTCCACATGCTCAGTTCTGAGAGATAAGTGTCTGTGAAAGCCGTCCTTCACCTAGCTTGTTGGGAACACAAAGTTTCTTTTCACTTGCAAACTCCACTCCATACATATATATGGGGAGGTACTAGCGCCAAATCGGTTTTACAGTGAAAACTGCAGGAACTTCCACCCGGTACTAGGAAACAGACTGAGAAGCCAGAGTAAAAGATTCTATTGCAACCCGATCCCTTTGTGCTAGATGAACGAACGTCTCTACACATGCTCATTTCTGAGAGATAAGTGAGTGTGAAAGCCGTCCTTAACCTAGCTTGTTGGGAACACATATTTCTTTTCAGTTGCAAATTCCACTCCATACATATATATGGGGAGGTACTAGCTCCAACTCGGTTTTACAGTGAAAACTGCAGGAACTCCAAACCGGCAGTAGGAAACAGACTGAGAAACCAGTGTTAAAGTTTTTCCTGCAACCCGTTCCCTTTGTGCGAGATGAACGAACGTCTCTCCACATGCTCAGTTCTGAGAGATAAGTGTGTGTGAAAGCCGTCCTTCACCTAGCTTGTTGGGAACACAAAGTTACTTTTCAGTAGCCAACTCCAATCCGTACATATATATGGGGAGGTACTAGCTCCAACTATGTTTTACAGTGAAAACTGCAGGAACTTCTAACCGGCAGTAGGAAACAGACTGAGAAACCAGAGTAATAGTTTTTCCTGCAACCCGTTCCCTTTGTGCTAGATGAACGAAAGTCTCTCCACATGCTCACTTCTGAGAGATAAGTGTGTGTGAAAGCCGTCCTTAAACTAGCTTGTTGGGATCACAAAGATTATTTTCAGATGCAAACCCCATTCCATAGATATATATGGGGTGGTACTAGCTCCAACTCGATTTTACAGTGAAAACTGCAGGAACTTCAAACCAGCACTAGGAAACAGACTTAGAATCCAGAGTAAAAGTTTCTCCTGCCAACCCTTCCATTTGTGCTAGATGAACGAAAGTCTCTCCACATGCTCAGTTCAGAGAGATAAGTGTGTGTGAAAGCAGTACTTCACCTAGCTTGTTGGGAACACAAAGTTTCTTTTAAGTTGCAAACTCCACTCCATACATATATATGGGGATGTACTAGCTCCAACTCGGTTTTACATTGCAAACTGCAGGAACATCAAACCGGCACTAGGAAACAGACTGAGAAACAAGAGTAAAAGTTTTTCTTGCAAACCGTTCCCTTTGTGCTAGATGAACGAACGTCTCTCCACATGCTCAGATCTGAGAGATAAGTGTGTGTGAAAGCCGTCCTTCACCTATCTTGTTGAGAACTCAAAGTTTCTTTTCAGATGCAAACTCCACTCCAAAAATATATATGGGGAGGTAAAAATTCCAACTCGGTTTACAGTGAAAACAGCAGGAACTTCAAACCGGCACTAGGAAACAGACTGTGAATCCAGAGTAAAACTTTCTCCTGCAAACCGTTCCCTTTGTGCTAGATGAATGAACGTCTCTCCACATGCTCAGTTCTGAGAGATAAGTGTGTGTGAAAGCCGTCCTTCACCTTGCTTGTTGGGAACACAAAGTTTCTTTTCACTTGCAAACTCCACTCCATACATATATATGGGGAAATACTAGCACCAACTCGGTTTTACAGTGAAAACTGCAGGAACTTCAAACTGGTACTAGGAAACACACTGAGAATCCAGGGTAAAATTTTCTCCTGCAACCCATTCCCTTTGTGCTAGATGAAAGAACGTCTCTCCACATGCTCAGTTCTGAGAGATAACTGTGTGTGAAATCCGTCCTTCACCTAGCTTGTTGGGAACACAATGTTTCTCTTCACTTGCAAATTCCACTCCATATATATATATGGGGAGGTACTAGCTCCAAATCTGTTTTACAGTGAAAACTGCAGGAACTTCAAACCGGCAGTAGGAAACAGACTGAGAAACCAGAGTAAAAGTTTCTCCTGCAACCCGTTCCCATTGTGCCAAATGAACGAACGTATCACCACATGCTCAGTTCTGAGATATAAGTGTGTGTGAAAGCCGTCCTTCACCTATCTTGTTGGGAATACATAGTTTCTTTTCAGATGCAAACTCCACTCCATAAATATATGTGGGGATGTACAAGCTCCAACTCGGTTTTACAGTGAAAACTGCAGGAACTTCAAACCGGCAGTAGGAAACAGACTGAGAAACCAGAGTAAAAGTTTTTCCTGCAACCCGTTCCTTTTGTGCTAGATGAACGAAAGTCTCTCCACATGCTCAGTTCTGAGAGATAAGTGTGTGTGGAAGCCGCCCTTCACTTAGCTTGTGTGGAACCCAAAGTTTTTTTCACTTGCAAATTCCACTGTATACTTATATAAGGGTAGGTATTAGCTCCAAATCTGTTTTACCGTGAAAACTGCAGGAACTTCAAACTGGCACTAGGAAACAAACTGAGAAACTAGAGAAATGTTTCTCCTTCAAACAGTTCCTTTTGTGCTAGATGAACGAACGTCTCTCCACATGCTCAGTTCTGAGAGATAAGTTTCTGTGAAAGCCGTCCTTCACCTAGCTTGTTGGGAACACAAAGTTTCTTTTCACTTGCAAACTCCACTCCATACATATATATGGGGAGGTACTAGCTCCAACTCGGTTTTACAGTGAAAATGCAGGAACTTCCACCCGGTACTAGGAAACAGACTTAGAAACCAGAGTAAAAGATTCTATTGCAAACCGATCCCTTTGTGCTAGATGAACGAATGTCTCTCCACATGCTAAGTTCTGAGAGATAAGTGTGTGTGAAAGCCGACCTTTACCTAGCTTGTTGGGAACACATATTTCTTTTCAGTTGCAAATTCCACTCCATACATATATATGGGGAGGTACTAGCTCCAACTCGGTTTTACAGTGAAAACTGCAGGAACTTCCAACCGGCACTAGGAAACAGACTGAGATACCAGAGTAAAATTTTTTCCTGCAACCCTTTCCCTTTGTGCTAGATGAACGAACGTCTCTCCACATGCTCAGTTCTGAGAGATAAGTGTGTGTGAAAGCCGTCCTTCAACTAGCATGTTGGGAACCCAAAGATTCTTTTCACTTGCCAATTCCACTCCATACATATATATGGGGAGGTACAAGCTCCAACTCGGTTTTACAGTGAAATCTGCAGGAATTTCAAACCGGCACTAGGAAACAGACTGAGAATCCAGGGTAAAATTTCATCTGCAAGCCATTCACTTTGTGCTAGATGAAAGAACGTCTCTCCACATGCTAAGTTCTGAGAGATAAGTGTGTGTGAAAGCCGTCCTTTACTTAGCTTGTTGGGAACACATATTTCTTTTCAGTTGCAAATTCCACTCCATACATATATATGGGGAGGTACTAGCTCCAACTCGGTTTTACAGTGAAAACTGCAGGAACTTCAAACTGGCACTAGGAAACAGACTGAGAAACTAGAGAAAATGTTTCTCCTTCAAACACTTCCCTTTGTGCTAGATGAACGAACGTCTCTCCACATGCTCAGTTCTGAGAGATAAGTGTCTGTGAAAGCCGTCCTTCACCTAGCTTGTTGGGAACACAAAGTTTCTTTTCACTTGCAAACTCCACTCCATACATATATATGGGGAGGTACTAGCTCCAAATCGGTTTTACAGTGAAAACTGCAGGAACTTCCACCCGGTACTAGGAAACAGACTGAGAAGACAGAGTAAAAGATTCTATTGCAACCCGATCCCTTTGTGCTAGATGAACGAACGTCTCTACACATGCTCATTTCTGAGAGATAAGTGAGTGTGAAAGCCGTCCTTAACCTAGCTTGTTGGGAACACATATTTCTTTTCAGTTGCAAATTCCACTCCATACATATATATGGGGAGGTACTAGCTCCAACTCGGTTTTACAGTGAAAACTGCAGGAACTCCAAACCGGCAGTAGGAAACAGACTGAGAAACCAGTGTTAAAGTTTTTCCTGCAACCCGTTCCCTTTGTGCGAGATGAACGAACGTCTCTCCACATGCTCAGTTCTGAGAGATAAGTGTGTGTGAAAGCCGTCCTTCACCTAGCTTGTTGGGAACACAAAGTTACTTTTCAGTAGCCAACTCCAATCCATACATATATATGGGGAGGTACTAGCTCCAACTATGTTTTACAGTGAAAACTGCAGGAACTTCTAACCGGCAGTAGGAAACAGACTGAGAAACCAGAGTAATAGTTTTTCCTGCAACCCGTTCCCTTTGTGCTAGATGAACGAAAGTCTCTCCACATGCTCACTTCTGAGAGATAAGTGTGTGTGAAAGCCGTCCTTAAACTAGCTTGTTGGGATCACAAAGATTATTTTCAGATGCAAACCCCATTCCATAGATATATATGGGGTGGTACTAGCTCCAACTCGATTTTACAGTGAAAACTGCAGGAACTTCAAACCAGCACTAGGAAACAGACTTAGAATCCAGAGTAAAAGTTTCTCCTGCCAACCCTTCCATTTGTGCTAGATGAACGAAAGTCTCTCCACATGCTCAGTTCAGAGAGATAAGTGTGTGTGAAAGCAGTACTTCACCTAGCTTGTTGGGAACACAAAGTTTCTTTTAAGTTGCAAACTCCACTCCATACATATATATGGGGATGTACTAGCTCCAACTCGGTTTTACATTGCAAACTGCAGGAACATCAAACCGGCACTAGGAAACAGACTGAGAAACAAGAGTAAAAGTTTTTCTTGCAAACCGTTCCCTTTGTGCTAGATGAACGAACGTCTCTCCACATGCTCAGATCTGAGAGATAAGTGTGTGTGAAAGCCGTCCTTCACCTATCTTGTTGAGAACTCAAAGTTTCTTTTCAGATGCAAACTCCACTCCAAAAATATATATGGGGAGGTAAAAATTCCAACTCGGTTTACAGTGAAAACAGCAGGAACTTCAAACCGGCACTAGGAAACAGACTGTGAATCCAGAGTAAAACTTTCTCCTGCAAACCGTTCCCTTTGTGCTAGATGAATGAACGTCTCTCCACATGCTCAGTTCTGAGAGATAAGTGTGTGTGAAAGCCGTCCTTCACCTTGCTTGTTGGGAACACAAAGTTTCTTTTCACTTGCAAACTCCACTCCATACATATATATGGGGAGATACTAGCACCAACTCGGTTTTACAGTGAAAACTGCAGGAACTTCAAACTGGCACTAGGAAACAGACTGAGAATCCAGGGTAAAATTTTCTCCTGCAACCCATTCCCTTTGTGCTAGATGAAAGAACGTCTCTCCACATGCTCAGTTCTGAGAGATAACTGTGTGTGAAATCCGTCCTTCACCTAGCTTGTTGGGAACACAATGTTTCTCTTCACTTGCAAATTCCACTCCATATATATATATGGGGAGGTACTAGCTCCAAATCTGTTTTACAGTGAAAACTGCAGGAACTTCAAACCGGCAGTAGGAAACAGACTGAGAAACCAGAGTAAAAGTTTCTCCTGCAACCCGTTCCCTTTGTGCCAAATTAACGAACGTATCTCCACATGCTCAGTTCTGAGATATAAGTGTGTGTGAAAGCCGTCCTTCACCTATCTTGTTGGGAATACATAGTTTCTTTTCAGATGCAAACTCCACTCCATAAATATATGTGGGGATGTACTAGCTCCAACTCGGTTTTACAGTGAAAACTGCAGGAACTTAAAACCGGCACTAGGAAACAGACTGAAAACAAGAGTATAAGTTTCTCCTGCAAACCGTTCACTTTGTGCTAGATGAACGAAAGTCTCTCCACATGCTCAGTTCTGAGAGATAAGTGTGTGTGAAAGCAGTACTTCACCTAGCTTGTTGGGAACACAAAGTTTCTTTTCACTTGCAAACTCCTCTCAATACATATATATGGGTAGGTAATAGCTCCAACACGGTTTTACAGTGAAAATTGCAGGAAATTCAAACCGGCACTAGGAAACACACTGAGAATCCATAGTAAAACTTTCTCCTGCAACCCGTTTCCTTTGTGCTACATGAATGAACTTCTCTCCACATGCTCAGTTCTGAGAGATAAGTATGTGTGAAAGCCGTCCTTCACCTAGCTTGTTGAGAACACAAAGTTTATTTTCAGATGCAAACTCTTCTCCATAGATATATATTGGGAGGTACTAGCTCCAACACGGTTTTACAGTGAAAACTGCAGGAACTTCAAAACGGCACTAGGAAACAGACTGAGAATATAGAGTAAAGATTCTCCTGCAACCCGTTCCATTTGTGCTAGATGAACGAACGTCTCTCCACATGCTCAGTTCTGAGAGATAAGTGTGTGTGAAAGCCGTCCTTCACCTTGCATGTTGGGAACACAAAGTTTCTTTTCACTTGCAAACTCCACTCCATACATATATATGGGGAGGTACAAGCACCAACTCGGTTTTACACTGAAAACTGCAGGAACTTCAAACCGGCACTAGGAAACTTACTGAGAATCCAGGGTAAAATTTTCTCCTGCAACACATTCCCTTTGTGCTAGATGAAAGAACGTCTCTCCACATGCTCAGTTCTGAGAGATAAGTGTGAGTGAAATCCGTCCTTCACCTAGCTTGTTGGGAACACAAAGTTTCTTTTCAGTTGCAAACTCCACTGCATACATATATATGGGGAGGTTCTAGCTCCAAATCGGTTTTACAGGGAAAACTGCAGGAACTTCAAAACGGCAGTAGGAAACAGACTGAGAAATCAGAGTAAAAGATTCTCCTGCAACCCGTTCCCTTTGTGCTAGATGAACGAATTCTCTCCACATGCTCATTTCTGAGAGATAAGTGTGTGTGAAAGCCGTCCTTCACCTAGCTTGTTGGGAACACAATGTTTCTTTTCACTTGCAAATTCCACTCCATACATATATATGGGGAGGTACTAGCTCCAACTCTGTTTTACAGTGAAAATTGCAGGAACATCAAATTGCATTAGGAAACAGACTGAGAAAAAAGAGTAAAAGTTTTCCCTTCAACCCGTTCCCTTTGTGCTAGATGAACGAACGTCTCTCCACATGCTCAGTTCTGAGAGATAAGTGTGTGTGGAAGCCGCCATTCACCTTGCTTTTTGGGAACCCAAAGATTCTTTTCACTTGCAAATTCCACTGCATAATTTCATATGGTTATGTACTAGCTCCAACTCGGTTTTACAGTGAAAATTGCAGGAAATTCAAACCGGCAGTAGGAAACAGACTGAGAAACCAGAGTTAAAGTTTTTCCTGCAACCCGTTCCCTTTGTGCTAGATGAACGAACGTCTCTCCACATGCTCAGTTCTGAGAGATAAGTGTGTGTGAAAGCCGCCCTTCACCTAGCTTGTTGGGAACACAAAGTTACTTTTCAGTAGCCAACTCCAATCCATAAATATATATGGGGAGGTACTAGCTCCAACTATGTTTTACAGTGAAAACTGCAGGAACTTCTAACCGGCAGTAGGAAACAGACTGAGAAACCAGAGTAAAAGTTCTTCCTGCAACCCGTTCCCTTTGTGCTAGATGAACGAAAGTCTCTCCACATGCTCACTTCTGAGAGATAAGTGTGTGTGAAAGCCGTCCTTAAACTAGCTTGTTGGGATCACAAAGTTTATTTTCAGATGCAAACCCCATTCCATAGATATATATGGGGTGGTACTAGCTCCAACTCGATTTTACAGTGAAAACTGCAGGATCTTCAAACCAGCACTAGGAAACAGACTTAGAATCCAGAGTAAAAGTTTCTCCTGCCAACGCTTCCAATTGTGCTAGATGAACGAAAGTCTCTCCACATGCTCAGTTCGGAGAGATAAGTGTGTGTGAAAGCAGTCCTTCACCTAGCTTGTTGGGAACACAAAGTTTCTTTTAAGTTGCAAACTCCACTCCATACATATATATGGGGATGTACTAGCTCCAACTCGGTTTTACATTGCAAACTGCAGGAACATCAAACCGGCACTAGGAAACAGACTGAGAAACAAGAGTAAAAGTTTTTCCTGCAAACCGTTCCCTTTGTGCTAGATGAACGAACGTCTCTCCACATGCTCAGTTCTGAGAGATAATTGTGTGTGAAAGCCGTCCTTCACCTATCTTGTTGAGAACTCAAAGTTTCTTTTCAGATTCAAACTCCACTCCAAAAATATATATGGGGAGGTAAAAAGTCCAACTCGGTTTACAGTGAAAACTGCAGGAACTTCAAACCGGCACTAGGAAACAGACTGTGAATCCAGAGTAAAACTTTCTCCTGCAAACCGTTCCCTTTGTGCTAGATGAATGAACGTCTCTCCACATGCTCAGTTCTGAGAGATAAGTGTGTGTGAAAGCCGTCCTTCACCTTGCTTGTTGGGAACACAAAGTTTCTTTTCACTTGCAAACTCCACTCCATACATATATATGGGGAGATACTAGCACCAACTCGGTTTTACAGTGAAAACTGCAGGAACTTCAAACTGGCACTAGGAAACAGACTGAGAACCCAGGGTAAAATTTTCTCCTGCAACCCATTCCCTTTGTGCTAGATGAAAGAACGTCTCTCCACATGCTCAGTTCTGAGAGATAACTGTGTGTGAAATCCGTCCTTCACCTAGCTTGTTGGGAACACAATGTTTCTCTTCACTTGCAAATTCCACTCCATATATATATATGGGGAGGTACTAGCTCCAACTCTGTTTTACAGTGAAATCTGCAGGAACTTCAAACCGGCAGTAGGAAACAGACTGAGAAACCAGAGTAAAAATTTCTCCTGCAACCCGTTCCTTTGTGCCAAATGAACGAACGTATCTCCACACGCTCAGTTCTGAGATATAAGTGTGTGTGAAAGCCGTCCTTCACCTATCTTGTTGGGAATACATAGTTTCTTTTCAGATGCAAACTCCACTCCATAAATATATGTGGGGATGTACTAGCTCCAACTCGGTTTTACAGTGAAAACTGCAGGAACTTAAAACAGGCACTAGGAAACAGACTGAAAAACAAGAGTATAAGTTTCTCTTGCAAACCGTTCCCTTTGTGCTAGATGAACGAACGTCTCTCCACATGCTAAGTTCTGAGAGATAAGTGTGTGTGAAAGCAGGCCTTCACCTAGCTTGTTGGGAACACAAAGTTTATTTTCAGATGCAAACTCTTCTCCATATATATATATGGGGAGGTACTAGCTCCAACACGGTTTTACAGTGAAAACTGCAGGAACTTAAAAACGGCACTAGGAAACAGACTGAGAATATAGAGTAAAGATTCTCCTGCAACCCGTTCCATTTGTGCTAGATGAACGAACGTCTCTCCACATGCTCAGTTCTGAGAGATAAGTGTGTGTGAAAGCCGTCCTTCAACTTGCTTGTTGGGAACACAAAGTTTCTTTTCACTTGCAAACTCCACTCCATACATATATATGGGGAGGTACAAGCACCAACTCGGTTTTACACTGAAAACTGCAGGAACTTCAAACAGGCAAAAGGAAACTGACTGAGAATCCTGGGTAAAATTTTCTCCTGCAACCCATTCCCTTTGTGCTAGATGAAAGAACGACTCTCCACATGCTCATTTCTGAGAGACAAGTGTGTGTGAAAGATGTCCTTCACCTAGATTGTTGGGAACACAATGTTTCTTTTCAGTTGCAATTTCCACTCCATACATATATATGGGGAGGTACTAGCTCCAACTCTGTTTTACAGTGAAAATTGCAGGAACTTCAAACCGGCAGTAGGAAACAGACTGAGAAAAAAGAGTAAAAGTTTTCCCTGCAACCCGTTCCCTTTGTGCTAGATGAACGAACGTCTCTCCACATGCTCAGTTCTGAGAGATAAGTGTGTGTGAAAGCCGTCCTTCACCTAGCTTGTTGGGAACATAAATTTACTTTTCAGTAGCCAACTCCAATCCATACATATATATGGGGAGGTACTAGCTCCAACTCTGTTTTACAGTGAAAACTGCAGGAACTTCTAACCGGCAGTAGGAAACAGACTGAGAATCCAGAGTAAAAGTTATTCCTGCAACCCGTTCACTTTGTGCTAGATGAACGAATGTCTCTCCACATGCTCAGTTCTGAGAGATAAGTGTGTGTGAAAGCCGTCCTTCATCTAGCTTCTTGGGAACACAAAGTTTCTTTTCAGTTGCAAACTCCACTCCATACATATATATGGGGATGTACTAGCTCCAACTCGGTTTTACATTGCAAACTGCAGGAACATCAAACCGGCACTAGGAAACAGACTGAGAAACCAGAGTAAAAGTTTCTCCTGCAAACCGTTCATTTTGTGCTAGATGAACGAACGTCTCTCCACATGCTAAGTTCTGAGAGATAAGTGTGTGTGAAAGCAGGCCTTCACCTAGCTTGTTGGGAACCCAAAGTTTCTTTTCACTTGCAAACTCCTCTCCATACATATATAAGGGTAGGTAATAGCTCCAACACGGTTTTACAGTGAAAACTGCAGGAAATTCAAACCGGCACTAGGAAACACACTGAGAATCCATAGTAAAACTTTCTCCTGCAACCCGTTTCCTTTGTGCTACATGAATGAACTTCTCTTCACATGCTCAGTTCTGAGAGATAAGTATGTGTGAAAGCCGCCCTTCACCTAGCTTGTTGGGAACACAAAGTTTATTTTCAGATGCAAACTCTTCTCCATAGAAATATATGGGGAGGTACTAGCTCCAACACGGTTTTACAGTGAAAACTGCAGGAACTTAAAAACGGCACTAGGAAACAGACTGAGAATATAGAGTAAAGATTCTCCTGCAACCCGTTCCATTTGTGCTAGATGAACGAACGTCTCTCCACATGCTCAGTTCTGAGAGATAAGTTTGTGTGAAAGCCGTCCTTCACCTTGCTTGTTGGGAACACAAAGTTTCTTTTCACTTGCAAACTCCACTCCATACATATATATGGGGAGGTACAAGCACCAACTCGGTTTTACACTGAAAACTGCAGGAACTTCAAACCGGCACTAGGAAACTGACTGAGAATCCAGGGAAAAATTTTCTCCTGCAACCCATTCCCTTTGTGCTAGATGAAAGAACGTCTCTCCACATGCTCATTTCTGAGAGATAAGTGTGTGTGAAAGCCGTCCTTCACCTAGCTTGTTGGGAACACAATGTTTCTTTTCACTTGCAATTTCCACTGCATACATATATATGGGGAGGTACTAGCTCCAACTCTGTTTTACAGTGAAAATTGCAGGAACTTCAAAAAGGCAGTAGGAAACAGACTGAGAAAAAAGAGTAAAAGTTTTCCCTGCAACCCGTTCCCTTTGTGCTAGATGAACGAAAGTCTCTCCACATGCTCAGTTCTGAGAGATAAGTGTGTGTGGAAGCCGCCATTCACCTTGCTTTTTGGGAACCCAAAGATTCTTTTCACTTGCAAACTCCACTGCATAATTTCATATGGTTGGGTACTAGCTCCAACTCGGTTTTACAGTGAAAACTGCAGGAACTTCTAACCGGCAGTAGGAAACAGACTGAGAAACCAGAGTAAAAGTTTTTCCTGCAACCCGTTCCCTTTGTGCTAGATGAACGAAAGTCTCTCCACATGCTCACTTCTGAGAGATAAGTGTGTGTGAAAGCCGTCCTTAAACTAGCTTGTTGGGATCACAAAGTTTATTTTCAGATGCAAACCCCATTCCATAGATATATATGGGGTGGTACTAGCTCCAAATCGATTTTACAGTGAAAACTGCAGGAACTTCAAACCAGCACTAGAAAACAGACTTAGAATCAAGAGTAAAAGTTTCTCCTGCAAACCCTTCCATTTGTGCTAGATGAACGAAAGTCTCTCCACATGCTCAGTTCTGAGAGATAAGTGTGTGTGAAAGCAGTCCTTCACCTAGCTTGTTGGGAACACAAAGTTTCTTTTCAGTTGCAAACTTCACTCCATACATATATATGGGGATGTACTAGCTCCAACTCGGTTTTACATTGCAAACTGCAGGAACATCAAACCGGCACTAGGAAACAGACTGAGAAACCAGAGTAAAAGTTTCTCCTGCAAACCGTTCCCTTTGTGCTAGATGAACGAACGACTCTCCACATGCTCAGTTCTGAGAGATAAGTGTGAGTGAAATCCGTACTTCAACAAGCTTGTTGGGAACACAAAGTTTCTTTTCAGCTGCAAACTCCACTGCATACATATATATGGGGAGGTTCTAGCTCCAAATCGGTTTTACAGTGAAAACTGCAGGAACATCAAAACGGCAGTAGGAAACAGACTGAGAAATCAGAGTAAAAGATTCCCCTGCAACCCGTTCCCTTTGTTCTAGATGAACGACGTCTCTCCACATGCTCAGTTCTGAGAGATAAGTGTGTGTGGAAGCCGCCATTCACCTTGCTTTTTGGGAACCCAAAGATTCTTTACACTTGCAAACTCCACTGCATAATTTCATATGGTTAGGTACTAGCTCCAACTCGGTTTTACAGTGAAAACTGCAGGAAATTCAAACCGGCAGTAGGAAACAGACTGAGAAACCAGAGTAAAAGTTTTTCCTGCAACCCGTTCCCTTTGTGCTAGATGAACGAACGTCTCTCCACATGCTCAGTTCTGAGAGATAAGTGTGTGTGAAAGCCGTCCTTCACCTAGCTTGTTGGGAACACAAAGTTACTTTTCAGTAGCCAACTCCAATCCATACATATATATGGGGAGGTACTAGCTCCAACTCTGTTTTACAGTGAAAACTGCAGGAACATCTAACCGGCAGTAGGAAACAGACTGAGAAACCAGAGTAAATGTTTTTCCTGCAACCCGTTCCCTTTGTGATAGATGAACGAAAGTCTCTCCACATGCTCACTTCTGAGAGATAAGTGTGTGTGAAAGCCGTCCTTAAACTAGCTTGTTGGGATCACAAAGTTTATTTTCAGATGCAAACCCCATTCCATAGATATATATGGGGTGGTACTAGCTCCAACTCGATTTTACATTGAAAACTGCAGGAACTACAAACCGGCACTAGGAAACAGACTTAGAATCCAGAGTAAAAGTTTCTCCTGCAAACCCTTCCCTTTGTGCTAGATGAACGAAAGTCTCTAAACATGCTCAGTTCTGAGAGATAAGTGTGTGTGAAAGCAGTCCTTCACCTAGCTTGTTGGGAACACAAAGTTTCTTTTCACTTGCAAACTCCACTCTATACTTATATATGGGGATGTACTACCTCCAAATCGGTTTTACAGTGCAAACTCCAGGAACATCACACCGGCACTAGGAAACTGACTGAGAAACCAGAGTAAAAGTTTCTCCTGCAAAGCGTTCCATTTGTGCTAGATGAACGAAAGTCTCTCCACATGCTCAGTTCTGAGAGATAAGTGGGTGTGAAAGCCGTCCTTCACCTTGCTTGTTGGGAACACAAAGTTTCTTTTCAATTGCAAACTCCACTCCATACATATATATGGGGAGGTACAAGCACCAACTCGGTTTTACACTGAAAACTGCAGGAACTTCAAACCGGCACTAGGAAACTGACTGAGAATCCAGGGTAAAATTTTCTCCTGCAACCCATTCCCTTTGTGCTAGATGAAAGAACGTCTCTCCACATGCTCAGTTCTGAGAGATATGTGTGAGTGAATTCCGTCCTTCACCTAGCTTGTTGGGAACACAAAGTTTCTTTTCAGTTGCAAACTCCACTGCATACATATATATGGGGAGGTTCTAGCTCCAAATCGGTTTTACAGTGAAAACTGCAGGAACTTCAAAACGGCAGTAGGAAACAGACTGAGAAATCAGAGTAAAAGATTCTCCTGCAACCCGTTCCCTTTGTTCTAGATGAACGACGTCTCTCCACATGCTCATTTCTGAGAGATAAGTGTGTGTGAAAGCCGTCCTTCACCTAGCTTGTTGGGAACACAAAGTTACTTTTCAGTAGCCAACTCCAATCCATACATATATATGGGGAGGTAGTAGCTCCAACTCTGTTTTACAGTGAAAACTGCAGGAACTTCTAACCGGCAGTAGGAAACAGACTGAGAAACCAGAGTAAAAGCTTTTCCTGCAACACGTTCCCTTTGTGATAGATGAACGAAAGTCTCTCCACATGCTCACTTCTGAGAGATAAGTGTGTGTGAAAGCCGTCCTTAAACTAGCATGTTGGGATCACAAAGTTTATTTTCAGATGCAAACCCCATTCCATAGATATATATGGGGTGGTACTAGCTCCAACTCGATTTTACAGTGAAAACTGCAGGAACTTCAAACCGGCACTAGGAAACAGACTTAGAATCCAGAGTAAAGTTTCTCATGCAAACCCTTCCCTTTGTGCTAGATGAACGAAAGTCTCTCCACATGCTCAGTTCTGAGAGATAAGTGTGTGTGAAAGCAGTCCTTCACCTAGCTTGTTGGGAACACAAAGTTTCTTTTCAGTTGCAAACTCCACTCTATGCAAATATATGGGGATGTACTACCTCCAAATCGGTTTTACAGTGCAAACTCCAGGAACATCAAACCGGCACTAGGGAACAGACTGAGAAACCAGAGTAAAAGTTTCTCCTGCAAACCTTTCCCTTTGTGCTAGATGAACGAACGTCTCTCCACATGCTCAGTTCTGAGAGATAAGTGTGTGTGAAAGCCGTCTTTCACCTAGCTTGTTGGGAACCCAAAGATTCTTTTCACTTGCAAACTCCACCCCATACATATATATGGCTAGGTAATAGCTCCAACTCTGTTTTACAGTGAAAACTGCAGGAAATTCATACCGGCAGTAAGAAACAGACTGAGAAACCAGAGTAAAAGTTTCTCGTGCAAACTGTTCCCTTTGTGCTAGATGAACGAACGTCTCTCCACATGCTCAGTTCTGAGAGATAAGTGTCTGTGAATGCCGTCCTTCACCTAGCTTGTTGGGAACACAAAGTTTCTTTTGCATTGCAAACTCCACTACATACATATATATGGGGAAGTTCTAGCTCCATCTCGGTTTTACAGTGAAAAATGCAGGAACTTCAACCCGGTACTAGGAAACAGACTGAGAAACCAGAGTAAAAGTTTCTACTGCAACCCGTTCCCTTTGTGCTAGTTGAACGAACGTCTCTACACATGCTAACTTCTGAGGGAAAATTGTGTGTGAAAGCCGTCCTTTACCTAGCTTGTTGGGAACACATATTTCTTTTCAGTTGCAATATCCACTCCATACATGTATATGGGGAGGTACTAGCTCCAACTCGGTTTTACAGTGAAAACTGCAGGAACTTCAAACCGGCACTAGGAAACAGACTGAGAATCCAGAGTAAAAGTTTCTCATGCAAACCGTTCCTTTGTGCTAGATGAACGAACGTCTCTCCACATGCTCTGTTCTGAGAGATAATTGTGTGTGAAAGCCGTTCTTAACCTAGCTTGTTGGGATCACAAACTTTCTTTTTAGGAGCAAACTCCACTCCATACATATATATGGGGAGGTACTAGCTCCAACTCGATTTTACAGTGAAAACTGCAGGAACTCCAAACCGGCAGTAGGAAACAGACTGAGATACCAGAGTAAAAGTTTTTCCTGCAACCCGTTTCCTTTGTGCTAGATGAACGAATGTCTCTCCACATGCTCATTTCTGAGAGATAAGTGTGTGTGAAAGCCGTCCTTAAACTATCTTGTTGGGAACACAAAGTTTCTTTTCAAATGCAAACTCCACTCCATACATATATATGGGGAGGTACTAGCTCAAACTCAGTTTTACAGTGATAAATGCAGGAACTTCAAACCGGCACTAGGAATCAGACTGAGAAACCAGAGTAAAAGTTTCCCTGCAACACGTTCCCTTTGTGCTAGATGAACGAAAGTCTCTCAACATGCTAAGTTCTGAGAGATAAGTGTGTGTGAAAGCCGTCCTTCACCTAGCTTGTTGGGAACACAAATTTTCTTTTCTGATGCAAACTCCACTCCATACATATATATGGGGAGGTACTAGCTCCAACTCGGTTTTACTGTGAAAACTGCAGGAACTTCAAACCGGCAGTAGGAAACAGACTGAGAAACCAGAGTAAAGATTTTTCCTGCAACTCGTTCTTTGGGTTAAATTAACGAAAGTCTCTCCACATGCTCACTTCTGAGAGATATGTTTGTGTGAAAGCCGTCCTTAAACTAGCTTGTTGGGATCACAAAGTTTATTTTCAGATGCAAACTCCATTCCATATATATATATGGGTAGGTACTAGCTCCAACTCGGTTTTACAGTGAAAACTGCAGGAACTTCAAACCGGCACTAGGAAACAGACTGAGAAGCCAGAGTAAAAGTTTCTCATGCAAACCGCTCCCTTTGTGCTAGATGAACGAACGTCTCTCCACATGCTCAGTTCTGAGAGATATGTGTGTGTGAAAGCCGTCCTTCATTTAGCTTGTTGGGTACACAAAGTTTCTTTTCAGTAGCAAACTCCACTCCATACATATATATGGGGAGGTACTAGCCCCAACTCGGTTTTACAGTGAAAACTGCAGGAACTTCAAACCGGCATTAGGAAACAGACTGACAATCCAGAGTAAAAGTTTCTCCTGCAAACCGTTCACTTTGTGCTAGATGAACGAAAGTCTCTCCACATGCTCAGTTCTGAGAGTTAAGTGTGTGTTAAAGCCGTCCTTCAAATAGCTTGTTGGGAACACAAAGTTTATTTTCATATGCAATCTCCACTCCATAGATATATATGGGGAGGTACTAGCTCCAACTCGTTTTACAGTGAAAACTGCAGGAACTTCAAACAGGCACTAGGAAACAGACTGAGAATCAAGAGTAAAATTTCTCCTGCAAAGCATTCCCTTTGTGCTAGATGAACGAACGTCTCTCCACATGCTCAGTTCTGAGAGATAAGTGTGTGTGAAAGCAGTCCTTCACCTAGCTTGTTGGGAACACAAAGTTTCTTTTCACTTGCAAACTCCACTCCATACATATATATGGGGATGTACTAGCTCCAACTCGGTTTTACAGTGCAATCTGCAGGAACATCAAACCGTCACTAGGAAACAGACTGAGAAACCAGAGTAAACGTTTCTCCTGCAAACCGTTCCCTTTGTGCTGGATGAACGATCGTCTCTCCACATGCTCAGTTCTGAGAGATAAGTGAGTGTGAAAGCCGTTCTTCAACTAATTTGTTGGGAACACAAAGTTTCTTTTCAGTTGAATACTCCACTCCATACATATATATGGGGATGTACTAGCTCCAACTCGGTTTTACAGTGAAAACTGCAGGAAATTCAAACCGGCACTAGGAAACACACTGAGAATCTAGAGTAAAACTTTCCTTGCAACCCGTTTCATTTGTGCTAGATGAACGAACGTCTCTCCACATGCTCAGTTCTGAGAGATAAGTGTGTGTGAAGCCGTCCTTCACCTAGCTTGTAGGGAACACAAAGTTTCTTTTAATTTGCAAACTCCACTCCATACATATATATGGGGAGGTACTAGCTCCAACTCGGTTTTACAGAGAAAACTGCAGGAAATTCAAACCGGCAGTAGGAAACAGACTGAGAAACCAGAGTAAAAGTTTTTCCTGCAACCCGTTCCCTTTGTGCTAGATGAATGAAATTCTCTCCACATGCTCAGTTCTGAGAGATAATTGTGTGTGAAAGCCGTCCTTAACCTAGCTTGTTGGGAACACAAAGTTTATTTTCATATGCAATCTCCACTCCATAGATATATATGGGGAGGTACTAGCTCCAACTCGTTTTACAGTGACAACTGCAGGAACTTCAAACCGGCACTAGGAAACAGACTGAGAATCAAGAGTAAAATTTCTCCTGCAAAGCATTCCCTTTGTGCTAGATGAACGAACGTCTCTCCACATGCTCAGTTCTGAGAGATAAGTGTGTGTGAAAGCAGTCCTTCACCTAGATTTTTGGGAACACAAAGTTTCTTTTCAGTTGCAAACTCCACTCCATACCTATATATGGGGATGTACTAGCTCCAACTCGGTTTTACAGTGCAATCTGCAGGAACATCAAACCGTCACTAGGAAACAGACTGAGAAACCAGAGTAAAAGTTTCTCCTGCAAACTGTTCCCTTTGTGCTAGATGAACGAACGTCTCTCCACATGCTCAGTTCTGAGAGATAAGTGTGTTTGAAAGCCGTCCTTCACCTAGCTTGTTGGGAACCCAAAGTTTCTTTTCACTTGCAAACTCCACTCCATACATATATATGGGGAGGTACTAGCTCCAACACGGTTTTACAGTGAAAACTGCAGGAACTTCAAACCGGCAAGAGGAAACAGACTGAGAATCAAGAGTAAAAGTTTCTCCTTCAAACCGTTCCCTTTGTGCTAGATGAACGAACGTCTCTCCACATGCTCAGTTCTGAGAGATAAGTGTGTGTGAAAGAAGCCCTTCACCTAGCTTGTTGGGAACACAAAGTTTCTTTTCATTTGCAAACTCCATTCCATACATATATATGGGGAGGTACGAGTTCCAACACGGATTTACAGTGAAACTGCAGGAACTACATTCCGGCAGTAGGAAACAGACTGAGAAACCAGAGTAAAAGTTCCTACTGCATCCCGTTTCCTTTGTGGTAGATGAACGAACGTCTCTCCACATGCTCAGTTCTGAGAGATAAGTGAGTGTGAAAGCCGTTCTTCACATAATTTGTTGGGAACCCAAAGTTACTTTTCACTTGCAAACCCCACTGCACACTTATATATGGGTAGGTACTAGCCCCAAATCTGTTTTACCGTGAAAACTGCAGGAACTTCAAACCGGCACTAGGAAACAAACTGAGAAACTAGAGTAAAAGTTTCCCCTGGAAACTGTTCCCTTTGTGCTAGATGAACGAACGTCTCTCCACATGCTCAGTTCTGAGAGATAAGTGTCTGTGAAAGCCGTCCTTCACCTAGCTTGTTGGGAACACAAAGTTTCTTTCGCCTTGTAAACTCCACTCCATACATATATATGCGGATGTACTAGCTCCAACTCGGTTTTACAGTGAAAACTGCAAGAACTTCAACCCGGTACTAGGAAACAGACTGAGAAACCAGAGTAAAGATTTTTCCTGCAACTCGTTCTTTGGGTTAAATTAACGAAAGTCTCTCCACATGCTCACTTCTGAGAGATATGTTTGTGTGAAAGCCGTCCTTAAACTAGCTTGTTGGGATCACAAAGTTTATTTTCAGATGCAAACTCCATTCCATATATATATATGGGTAGGTACTAGCTCCAACTCGGTTTTACAGTGAAAACTGCAGGAACTTCAAACCGGCACTAGGAAACAGACTGAGAAGCCAGAGTAAAAGTTTCTCATGCAAACCGCTCCCTTTGTGCTAGATGAACGAACGTCTCTCCACATGCTCAGTTCTGAGAGATATGTGTGTGTGAAAGCCGTCCTTCATTTAGCTTGTTGGGTACACAAAGTTTCTTTTCAGTAGCAAACTCCACTCCATACATATATATGGGGAGGTACTAGCCCCAACTCGGTTTTACAGTGAAAACTGCAGGAACTTCAAACCGGCATTAGGAAACAGACTGACAATCCAGAGTAAAAGTTTCTCCTGCAAACCGTTCACTTTGTGCTAGATGAACGAAAGTCTCTCCACATGCTCAGTTCTGAGAGTTAAGTGTGTGTTAAAGCCGTCCTTCAAATAGCTTGTTGGGAACACAAAGTTTATTTTCATATGCAATCTCCACTCCATAGATATATATGGGGAGGTACTAGCTCCAACTCGTTTTACAGTGAAAACTGCAGGAACTTCAAACAGGCACTAGGAAACAGACTGAGAATCAAGAGTAAAATTTCTCCTGCAAAGCATTCCCTTTGTGCTAGATGAACGAACGTCTCTCCACATGCTCAGTTCTGAGAGATAAGTGTGTGTGAAAGCAGTCCTTCACCTAGCTTGTTGGGAACACAAAGTTTCTTTTCACTTGCAAACTCCACTCCATACATATATATGGGGATGTACTAGCTCCAACTCGGTTTTACAGTGCAATCTGCAGGAACATCAAACCGTCACTAGGAAACAGACTGAGAAACCAGAGTAAACGTTTCTCCTGCAAACCGTTCCCTTTGTGCTGGATGAACGATCGTCTCTCCACATGCTCAGTTCTGAGAGATAAGTGAGTGTGAAAGCCGTTCTTCAACTAATTTGTTGGGAACACAAAGTTTCTTTTCAGTTGAATACTCCACTCCATACATATATATGGGGATGTACTAGCTCCAACTCGGTTTTACAGTGAAAACTGCAGGAAATTCAAACCGGCACTAGGAAACACACTGAGAATCTAGAGTAAAACTTTCCTTGCAACCCGTTTCATTTGTGCTAGATGAACGAACGTCTCTCCACATGCTCAGTTCTGAGAGATAAGTGTGTGTGAAGCCGTCCTTCACCTAGCTTGTAGGGAACACAAAGTTTCTTTTAATTTGCAAACTCCACTCCATACATATATATGGGGAGGTACTAGCTCCAACTCGGTTTTACAGAGAAAACTGCAGGAAATTCAAACCGGCAGTAGGAAACAGACTGAGAAACCAGAGTAAAAGTTTTTCCTGCAACCCGTTCCCTTTGTGCTAGATGAATGAAATTCTCTCCACATGCTCAGTTCTGAGAGATAATTGTGTGTGAAAGCCGTCCTTAACCTAGCTTGTTGGGAACACAAAGTTTATTTTCATATGCAATCTCCACTCCATAGATATATATGGGGAGGTACTAGCTCCAACTCGTTTTACAGTGACAACTGCAGGAACTTCAAACCGGCACTAGGAAACAGACTGAGAATCAAGAGTAAAATTTCTCCTGCAAAGCATTCCCTTTGTGCTAGATGAACGAACGTCTCTCCACATGCTCAGTTCTGAGAGATAAGTGTGTGTGAAAGCAGTCCTTCACCTAGATTTTTGGGAACACAAAGTTTCTTTTCAGTTGCAAACTCCACTCCATACCTATATATGGGGATGTACTAGCTCCAACTCGGTTTTACAGTGCAATCTGCAGGAACATCAAACCGTCACTAGGAAACAGACTGAGAAACCAGAGTAAAAGTTTCTCCTGCAAACTGTTCCCTTTGTGCTAGATGAACGAACGTCTCTCCACATGCTCAGTTCTGAGAGATAAGTGTGTTTGAAAGCCGTCCTTCACCTAGCTTGTTGGGAACCCAAAGTTTCTTTTCACTTGCAAACTCCACTCCATACATATATATGGGGAGGTACTAGCTCCAACACGGTTTTACAGTGAAAACTGCAGGAACTTCAAACCGGCAAGAGGAAACAGACTGAGAATCAAGAGTAAAAGTTTCTCCTTCAAACCGTTCCCTTTGTGCTAGATGAACGAACGTCTCTCCACATGCTCAGTTCTGAGAGATAAGTGTGTGTGAAAGAAGCCCTTCACCTAGCTTGTTGGGAACACAAAGTTTCTTTTCATTTGCAAACTCCATTCCATACATATATATGGGGAGGTACGAGTTCCAACACGGATTTACAGTGAAACTGCAGGAACTACATTCCGGCAGTAGGAAACAGACTGAGAAACCAGAGTAAAAGTTCCTACTGCATCCCGTTTCCTTTGTGGTAGATGAACGAACGTCTCTCCACATGCTCAGTTCTGAGAGATAAGTGAGTGTGAAAGCCGTTCTTCACATAATTTGTTGGGAACCCAAAGTTACTTTTCACTTGCAAACCCCACTGCACACTTATATATGGGTAGGTACTAGCCCCAAATCTGTTTTACCGTGAAAACTGCAGGAACTTCAAACCGGCACTAGGAAACAAACTGAGAAACTAGAGTAAAAGTTTCCCCTGGAAACTGTTCCCTTTGTGCTAGATGAACGAACGTCTCTCCACATGCTCAGTTCTGAGAGATAAGTGTCTGTGAAAGCCGTCCTTCACCTAGCTTGTTGGGAACACAAAGTTTCTTTCGCCTTGTAAACTCCACTCCATATATATATATGCGGATGTACTAGCTCCAACTCGGTTTTACAGTGAAAACTGCAAGAACTTCAACCCGGTACTAGGAAACAGACTGAGAAACCAGAGGAAAATATTCTCCTGCAACCCGTTCCCTTTGTGCTAGATGAACGAACGTCTCTCCACATGCTAAGTTCTGAGAGATAAGTGTGTGTGAAAGCGGTCCTTTAACAAGCTTGTTGGGAACACATATTTCTTTTCAGTCGCAAACTCCTCTCCATACATATATATGGGGAGGTACTAGCCCCAACTCAGTTTTACAGTGAAAACTGAAGGAACTTCAAACCGGCACTAGGAAACAGACTGACAATCCAGAGTAAAAGTTTCTCCTGCAAACCGTTCACTTTGTGCTAGATGAACGAAAGTCTCTCCACATGCTCAGTTCTGAGAGTTAAGTGTGTGTGAAAGCCGTCCTTCACCTAGCTTGTTGGGAACACAAAGTTTATTTTCATATGCAATCTCCACTCCATAGATATATATGGGGAGGTACTAGCTCCAACTCGTTTTACAGTGAAAACTGCAGGAACTTCAAACCGGCACTAGGAAACAGACTGAGAATCCAGAGCAAAAATTTCTCCTGCAACCCGTTCCCTTTGTGCTAGATGAACGAACGTCTCTCCACATGATCAGTTCTGAGAGATAAGTGTGTGTGAAAGCCGTCCTTCACCTAGCTTGTTGGGACCCCAAAGTTTCTTTTCACTTGCAAACTCCACTCCATACATATATATGTGGAGGTACAAGCTCCAACTCGGTTTTACAGTGAAAACTGCAGGAAATTCAAACTGGCACTAGGAAACAGACTGAGAAACCAGAGTAAAACTTTCTCCTGCAACCCATTCCCTTTGTGCTAGATGAACGAACGTCTCTCCACATGCTCAGTTCTGAGATATTTGTGTGTGTGAAAGCAGTCCTTCAACTAGCTTGTTAGGAACACAAAGTTTCTTTTCAGTTGCAAACCCCACTCCATACATATATTTGGGAGTTACTAGATCCAAATCGTTTTTACAGTGAAAACTGCAGGAACTTCAAACCGGCACTAGGAAACAGACTGAGAAACCAGCGTAAAAGTTTCTCCTGCAAACCTTTCCCTTTGTGCTAGATGAACGAACGTCTCTCCACATGCTCAGTTCTGAGAGATAAGTGTGTATGAAAGCCGTCCTTCACCTAGCTTGTTGGGACCCCAAAGTTTCTTTTCACTTGCAAAATCCACTCCATACATATATATGGGGATGTACTAGCTTCAACACGGTTTTACAGTGAAAACTGCAGGAACTTCATACCGGCAGTAGGAAACACACTGAGAAACCAGAGTAAAAGTTTCTCCTGCAAACCTTTCCCTTTGTGCTAGATGAACGATCGTCTCTCCACATGCTCAATTCTGAGAGATAAGTGTGTGTGAATGCCGTTCTTCACATAATTTGTTGGGAACACAAAGTTTCTTTTCAGTTGCAAACTCCACTCCATACATATATATGGGGAGGTAATAGCCCCAAATCGGTTTTACAGTGAAAACTGCACGAAATTAAAACTGGCACTAGGAAACAGACTGAGAAACCATAGTAAAAGTTTCACCTGCACCCGTTCCCTTTGTGCTAGATGAACGAACGTCTCTCCACATGCTCAGTTCTGAGAGATATGAGTGTGTGAAAGCCGTACTTCACCTAGCTTGTTGGGAACACAAAGTTTCTTTTCAGTTGCAAACTCCACTCCATACATATATATGGGGAGGTACTAGCTCCAACTCGGTTTTACAGTGAAAACTGCAGGAACTTCAAACTGACAATAGGAAACAGACTTAGAAATCAGAGTAAAAGTTTCTCCTGTAACCCGTTCCTTTGTGCAAGATGAACGAACGTCTCTCCAAATGCTCAGTTCTGAGAGATGTGTGTGTGTGAAAGCCGTACTTCAACTAGCTTGTTGGGAACACAAAGTTTTATTTCAGTTGCAAAATCCACTCCATACATATATATGGGGAGGTACGATCCAAAACTTGGTTTACAATGAAAACTGCAGGAACTTCAAACAGGCACTAGGAAACAGAGTGAGAATCCAGAGTAAAAGTTTCACCTGCAACCCGTTCCCTTTGTGCTAGATGAACGAACGTCTCTCCACATGCTCAGTTCTGAGAGATAATTGTGTGTGAAAGCCGTCCTTCACCTAGCTTGTTGGGAACCCAAACTATCTTTAAAGTGGCAAACTCCAATCCATACATATATATTGGGAGGTACTAGATCCAACACGGTTTTACATTGAAAACTGCAGGAACTTCATACCGGCAGTAGGAAACAGACTGAGAAACCAGAGTAAAAGTTTCTCCTGCAAACTTTTCCCTTTGTGCTAGATGAACGAACGTCTCTCCACATGCTCAGTTCTGAGAGATAAGTGTGTATGAAAGCCGTCCTTCACCTAGCTTGTTGGGAACCCAAAGTTTCTTTTCACTTGCAAACTCCACTCCATACATATATATGGGGAGGTACTAGCTCCAACTCGGTTTTACAGTGAAAACTGGAGGAACATCAAACCGGAACTAGGAAACAGACTGAGAAACCAGAGTAAAAGTTTCACCTGCACCCGTTCCCTTTGTGCTAGATGAACGAACGTCTCTCCACATGCTCAGTTCTGAGAGATATGTGTGTGTGAAAGCCGTCCTTCCCCTAGCTTGTTGGGAACACAAAGTTTCTTTTCAGTTGCAAACTCCACTCCATACATATATATGGGGAGGTACTAGCTCCAACTCGGTTTTACAGTGAAAACTGCAGGAACTTCAAACCGGCAGTAGGAAAAAGACTGAGAACCCAGAGTAAAGTATTTCCTGCAACCCGTTCCCTTTGTGCTAGATGAACGAACGTCTCTCCACATGCTCAGTTCTGAGAGATAAGTGTGTGGAAACCGTCCTTAACCTAGCTTGTTGGGAACACAAAGTTTCTTTTCACTTGCAAACTCCAATCCATACATATATATGGTGAGGTACAAGCTCCAACTCGGTTTTACAGTGAAAACTGCAGGAATTTCAACCCGGAACTAGGAAACTGACTGAGAAAACAGAGTAAAAGTTTTTCCGGCAACCCGTTCCCTTTGTGCTAGATGAACGATCGTCTCTCCACATGCTCAGTTCTGAGAGATATGTGTGTGTGAAAGCCGTCCTTCACCTAGCTTGTTGGGAACACAAAGTTTCTTTTCAGTTGCAAACTCCACTCCATACATATATATATGGGGAGGTACTAGCTCCAAATCGGTTTTACAGTGAAAACTGCAGGAACTTCAAACCGGAATTAGGAAAAAGACAGAGAAACCAGAGTAAAGTATTTCCGGCAACCCGTTCCCTTTGTGCTAGATGAACGAACGTCTCTCCACATGCTCAGTTCTGAGAGATAAGTGTGTGGGAAACCGTCCTTAACCTAGCTTGTCGGGAACACAATGTTTCTTTTCACTTGTAAACTCCAATCCATACATATATATGGTGAGGTACAAGCTCCAACACGGTTTTACAGTGAAAACTGGAGGAACATCAAACCGGCACTAGGAAACAGACTGAGAAACCAGAGTAAAAGTTTCTCCTGCAACCCGTTCCCTTTGTGCTAGATGAACGAACTTCTCTCCACATGCTCAGCTCTGAGAGATAAGTGTGTGTGAAATCCGTACTTCACCTAGCTTGTTGGGAACACAATGTTTCTTTTCAGTTGCAAAATCCACTCCATACATATATATGGGGAGGTACGATCCAAAACTCGGTTTACAATGAAAACTGCAGGAAATTCAAACAGGCACTAGGAAACAGAGTGAGAATCCAGAGTAAAAGTTTCACCTGCAACCCGTTCCCTTGGTGCTAGATGAACGAACGTCTCTCCACATGCTCAGTTCTGAGAGATATGTGTGTGTGAAAGCCATTCTTCACCTAGCTTGTTGGGAACACAAAGTTTCTTTTCAGATGCAAACTCCACTCCATACATATATATGGGGAGGTACTAGCTCCAACTCGGTTTTACAGTGAAAACTGCAGGAACTTCAAAGAGGCAGTAGGAAAAAGACTGAGAACCCCGAGTAAAGTATTTCCTGCAACCCGTTCCCTTTGTGCTAGATGAACGAATGTCTCTCCACATGCTCAGATCTGAGAGATAAGTGTGTGGAAACCGTCCTTAACCTAGCTTGTTGGGAACACAAAGTTTCTTTTCACTTGCAAACTCCAATCCATACATATATATGGTGAGGTACAAGCTCCAACTCGGTTTTACAGTGAAAACTGCAGGAATTTAAACCCGGATCTAGGAAACTGACTGAGAAAACAGAGTAAAAGTTTTTCCGGCAACCCGTTCCCTTTTTGCTAGATGAACGATCGTCTCTCCACATGCTCAGTTCTGAGAGATAAGTGTGTGTGAATGCCGTTCTTCACATAATTTGTTGGGAACACAAAGTTTCTTTTCAGTTGCAAACTCCACTCCATACATATATATGGGGAGGAACTAGCTCCAAATCGGTTTTACAGTGAAAACTGCAGGAAATTCAAACTGGCACTAGGAAACAGACTGAGAAACCAGAGTAATGTTTCACTTGCACCCGTTCCCTTTGTGCTAGATGAACGAATGTCTCTCCACATGCTCAGTTCTGAGAGATATGTGTGTGTGAAAGCCGTTCTTCACCTAGCTTGTTGGGACCCCAAAGTTTCTTTTCACTTGCAAACTCCACTCCATACATATATATGTGGAGGTACAAGCTCCAACTCGGTTTTACAGTGAAAACTGCAGGAAATTCAAACTGGCACTAGGAAACAGACTGAGAAACCAGAGTAAAACTTTCTCCTGCAACCCATTCCCTTTGTGCTAGATGAACGAACGTCTCTCCACATGCTCAGTTCTGAGATAATTGTGTGTGTGAAAGCAGTCCTTCACCTAGCTTGTTAGGAACACAAAGTTTCTTTTCAGTTGCAAACCCCACTCCATACATATATATGGGAGTTACTAGATCCAAATCGTTTTTACAGTGAAAACTGCAGGAACTTCAAACCGGCACTAGGAAACAGACTGAGAAACCAGAGTAAAAGTTTCTCCTGCAAACCTTTCCCTTTGTGCTAGATGAACGAACGTCTCTCCACATGCTCAGTTCTGAGAGATAAGTGTGTATGAAAGCCGTCCTTCACCTAGCTTGTTGGGACCCCAAAGTTTCTTTTCACTTGCAAAATCCACTCCATACATATATATGGGGATGTACTAGCTTCAACACGGTTTTACAGTGAAAACTGCAGGAACTTCATACCGGCAGTAGGAAACACACTGAGAAACCAGAGTAAAAGTTTCTCCTGCAAACCTTTCCCTTTGTGCTAGATGAACGATCGTCTCTCCACATGCTCAATTCTGAGAGATAAGTGTGTGTGAATGCCGTTCTTCACATAATTTGTTGGGAACACAAAGTTTCTTTTCAGTTGCAAACTCCACTCCATACATATATATGGGGAGGTAATAGCTCCAAATCGGTTTTACAGTGAAAACTGCACGAAATTAAAACTGGCACTAGGAAACAGACTGAGAAACCATAGTAAAAGTTTCACCTGCACCCGTTCCCTTTGTGCTAGATGAACGAACGTCTCTCCACATGCTCAGTTCTGAGAGATATGAGTGTGTGAAAGCCGTACTTCAACTAGTTTGTTGGGAACACAAAGTTTCTTTTCAGTTGCAAACTCCACTCCATACATATATATGGGGAGGTACTAGCTCCAACTCGGTTTTACAGTGAAAACTGCAGGAACTTCAAACTGACAATAGGAAACAGACTTAGAAATCAGAGTAAAAGTTTCTCCTGTAACCCGTTCCTTTGTGCAAGATGAACGAACGTCTCTCCAAATGCTCAGTTCTGAGAGATGTGTGTGTGTGAAAGCCGTACTTCAACTAGCTTGTTGGGAACACAAAGTTTTATTTCAGTTGCAAAATCCACTCCATACATATATATGGGGAGGTACGATCCAAAACTTGGTTTACAATGAAAACTGCAGGAACTTCAAACAGGCACTAGGAAACAGAGTGAGAATCCAGAGTAAAAGTTTCACCTGCAACCCGTTCCCTTTGTGCTAGATGAACGAACGTCTCTCCACATGCTCAGTTCTGAGAGATAATTGTGTGTGAAAGCCGTCCTTCACCTAGCTTGTTGGGAACCCAAACTATCTTTAAAGTGGCAAACTCCAATCCATACATATATATTGGGAGGTACTAGATCCAACACGGTTTTACATTGAAAACTGCAGGAACTTCATACCGGCAGTAGGAAACAGACTGAAAAACCAGATTAAAAGTTTCTCCTGCAACCCGTTCCAATTGTGCTAGATGAACGAACGTCTCTCCACATGCTCAGTTCTGAGAGATAAGTGTGTGTGAAAGCCGTTCTTCACCTAACTTGTTGGGAACACAAAGTTTCTTTTCAGTTGAAAACTTCAATCCATACATATATATGGGGAGGTACTAGCTCCAACTCGGTTTTACACTGAAAACTGCAGGAATTTCAACCCAGAACTAGGAAACTGACTGAGAAAACAGAGTAAAAGTTTTTCCTGCAACCCGTTCCCTTTGTGCTAGATGAACGAAAGTCTCTCCACATGCTCAGTTCTGAGAGATAAGTGTGTGTGAAAGCCGTCCTTAACCTAGCTTGTTGGGAACACAAAGTTTATTTTCAGATGCAAAATCCTCTCCATAGATATATATGCAGAGGTACTAGCTCCAACTCGGTTTTACAGTGCAAACTGCAGGATCTTCAAACCGACACTAGGAAACAGACTGAGAAACCAGAGTAAAAGTTTCTCCTGCAAACTTTTCCCTTTGTGCTAGATGAACGAACGTCTCTCCACATGCTCAGTTCTGAGAGATAAGTGTGTATGAAAGCCGTCCTTCACCTAGCTTGTTGGGAACCCAAAGTTTCTTTTCACTTGCAAACTCCACTCCATACATATATATGGGGAGGTACTAGCTCCAACTCGGTTTTACAGTGAAAACTGGAGGAACATCAAACCGGAACTAGGAAACAGACTGAGAAACCAGAGTAAAAGTTTCACCTGCACCCGTTCCCTTTGTGCTAGATGAACGAACGTCTCTCCACATGCTCAGTTCTGAGAGATATGTGTGTGTGAAAGCCGTCCTTCCCCTAGCTTGTTGGGAACACAAAGTTTCTTTTCAGTTGCAAACTCCACTCCATACATATATATGGGGAGGTACTAGCTCCAACTCGGTTTTACAGTGAAAACTGCAGGAACTTCAAACCGGCAGTAGGAAAAAGACTGAGAACCCAGAGTAAAGTATTTCCTGCAACCCGTTCCCTTTGTGCTAGATGAACGAACGTCTCTCCACATGCTCAGTTCTGAGAGATAAGTGTGTGGAAACCGTCCTTAACCTAGCTTGTTGGGAACACAAAGTTTCTTTTCACTTGCAAACTCCAATCCATACATATATATGGTGAGGTACAAGCTCCAACTCGGTTTTACAGTGAAAACTGCAGGAATTTCAACCCGGAACTAGGAAACTGACTGAGAAAACAGAGTAAAAGTTTTTCCGGCAACCCGTTCCCTTTGTGCTAGATGAACGATCGTCTCTCCACATGCTCAGTTCTGAGAGATATGTGTGTGTGAAAGCCGTCCTTCACCTAGCTTGTTGGGAACACAAAGTTTCTTTTCAGTTGCAAACTCCACTCCATACATATATATATGGGGAGGTACTAGCTCCAAATCGGTTTTACAGTGAAAACTGCAGGAACTTCAAACCGGCATTAGGAAAAAGACAGAGAAACCAGAGTAAAGTATTTCCGGCAACCCGTTCCCTTTGTGCTAGATGAACGAACGTCTCTCCACATGCTCAGTTCTGAGAGATAATTGTGTGGGAAACCGTCCTTAACCTAGCTTGTCGGGAACACAATGTTTCTTTTCACTTGTAAACTCCAATCCATACATATATATGGTGAGGTACAAGCTCCAACACGGTTTTACAGTGAAAACTGGAGGAACATCAAACCGGCACTAGGAAACAGACTGAGAAACCAGAGTAAAAGTTTCTCCTGCAACCCGTTCCCTTTGTGCTAGATGAACGAACTTCTCTCCACATGCTCAGCTCTGAGAGATAACTGTGTGTGAAATCCGTACTTCACCTAGCTTGTTGGGAACACAATGTTTCTTTTCAGTTGCAAAATCCACTCCATACATATATATGGGGAGGTACGATCCAAAACTCGGTTTACAATGAAAACTGCAGGAAATTCAAACAGGCACTAGGAAACAGAGTGAGAATCCAGAGTAAAAGTTTCACCTGGAACCCGTTCCCTTGGTGCTAGATGAACGAACGTCTCTCCACATGCTCAGTTCTGAGAGATATGTGTGTGTGAAAGCCGTTCTTCACCTAGCTTGTTGGGAACACAAAGTTTCTTTTCAGATGCAAACTCCACTCCATACATATATATGGGGAGGTACTAGCTCCAACTCGGTTTTACAGTGAAAACTGCAGGAACTTCAAACAGGCAGTAGGAAAAAGACTGAGAACCCCGAGTAAAGTATTTCCTGCAACCCGTTCCCTTTGTGCTAGATGAACGAATGTCTCTCCACATGCTCAGATCTGAGAGATAAGTGTGTGGAAACCGTCCTTAACCTAGCTTGTTGGGAACACAAAGTTTCTTTTCACTTGCAAACTCCAATCCATACATATATATGGTGAGGTACAAGCTCCAACTCGGTTTTACAGTGAAAACTGCAGGAATTTAAACACGGATCTAGGAAACTGACTGAGAAAACAGAGTAAAAGTTTTTCCGGCAACCCGTTCCCTTTTTGCTAGATGAACGATCGTCTCTCCACATGCTCAGTTCTGAGAGATAAGTGTGTGTGAATGCCGTTCTTCACATAATTTGTTGGGAACACAAAGTTTCTTTTCAGTTGCAAACTCCACTCCATACATATATATGGGGAGGAACTAGCTCCAAATCGGTTTTACAGTGAAAACTGCAGGAAATTCAAACTGGCACTAGGAAACAGACTGAGAAACCAGAGTAATGTTTCACTTGCACCCGTTCCCTTTGTGCTAGATGAACGAATGTCTCTCCACATGCTCAGTTCTGAGAGATATGTGTGTGTGAAAGCCGTTCTTCACCTAACTTGTTGGGAACACAAAGTTTCTTTTCAGTTGAAAACTTCAATCCATACATATATATGGGGAGGTACTAGCTCCAACTCGGTTTTACACTGAAAACTGCAGGAATTTCAACCCAGAACTAGGAAACTGACTGAGAAAACAGAGTAAAAGTTTTTCCTGCAACCCGTTCCCTTTGTGCTAGATGAACGAAAGTCTCTCCACATGCTCAGTTCTGAGTGATAAGTGTGTGTGAAAGCCGTTCTTCACCTAACTTGTTGGGAACACAAAGTTTCTTTTCAGTTGAAAACTTCAATCCATACATATATATGGGGAGGTACTAGATCCAACACGGTTTTACATTGAAAACTGCAGGAACTTCATACCGGCAGTAGGAAACAGACTGAAAAACCAGAGTAAAAGTTTCTCCTGCAACCCGTTCCAATTGTGCTAGATGAACGAACGTCTCTCCACATGCTCAGTTCTGAGAGATAAGTGTGTGTGAAAGCCGTTCTTCACCTAACTTGTTGGGAACACAAAGTTTCTTTTCAGTTGAAAACTTCAATCCATACATATATATGGGGAGGTACTAGCTCCAACTCGGTTTTACACTGAAAACTGCAGGAATTTCAACCCAGAACTAGGAAACTGACTGAGAAAACAGAGTAAAAGTTTTTCCTGCAACCCGTTCCCTTTGTGCTAGATGAACGAAAGTCTCTCCACATGCTCAGTTCTGAGAGATAAGTGTGTGTGAAAGCCGTCCTTAACCTATCTTGTTGGGAACACAAAGTTTATTTTCAGATGCAAACTCCACTCCATACATATATATGGGGAGGTAATAGCTTCAACACGGTTTTACAGTGAAAACTGCAGGAACTTCATACCGGCAGTAGGAAACACACTGAGAAACCAGAGTAAAAGTTTCTCCTGCAAACCTTTCCCTTTGTGCTAGATGAACGATCGTCTCTCCACATGCTCAATTCTGAGAGATAAGTGTGTGTGAATGCCGTTCTTCACATAATTTGTTGGGAACACAAAGTTTCTTTTCAGTTGCAAACTCCACTCCATACATATATATGGGGAGGTAATAGCTCCAAATCGGTTTTACAGTGAAAACTGCACGAAATTAAAACTGGCACTAGGAAACAGACTGAGAAACCATAGTAAAAGTTTCACCTGCACCCGTTCCCTTTGTGCTAGATGAACGAACGTCTCTCCACATGCTCAGTTCTGAGAGATATGTGTGTGTGAAAGCCGTCCTTCACCTAGCTTGTTGGGAACACAAAGTTTCTTTTCAGTTGCAAACTCCATTCCATACATATATATGGGGAGGTACAATCTCCAACTCGGTTTTACAGTGAAAACTGCAGGAACTTCAAACTGACAATAGGAAACAGACTTAGAAACCAGAGTAAAATTTTCTCCTGTAACCCGTTCCTTTCTGCAAGATGAACGAACGTCTCTCCAAATGCTCAGTTCTGAGAGATGTGTGTGTGTGAAATCCGTCCTTCAACTAGCTTGTTGGGAACCCAAAGTTTCTTTTCAGTTGCAAAATCCACTCCATAAATATATATGGGGAGGTACGATTCAAAACTCGGTTTACATTGAAAACTGCAGGAACTTCAAACAGGCACTAGGAAACAGAGTGAGAATCCAGAGTAAAAGTTTCACCTGCAACCCGTTCCCTTTGTGCTAGATGAAAGAACGTCTCTCCACATGCTCAGTTCTGAGAGATAATTGTGTGTGAAAGCCGTCCTTCACCTAGCTTGTTGGGAACCCAAAGTATCTTTACAGTTGCAAACTCCAATCCATACATATATATGGGGAGGTACTAGATCCAACACGGTTTTACAGTGAAAACAGCAGGAACTTCAAACCGGCACTAGGAAACAGACTGAGAAACCAGAGTAAAAGTTTCTCCTGCATACCTTTTCCTTTGTGCTAGATGAACGAACGTCTCTCCACATGCTCAGTTCTGAGAGATAAGTGTGTATGAAAGCCGTCCTTCACCTAGCTTGTTGGGACCTCAAAGTTTCTTTTCACTTGCAAACTCCACTCCATACATATATATGGGGAGGTACTAGCTTCAACACTGTTTTACAGTGAAAACTGCAAGAACTTCATACCGGCAGTAGGAAACAGACTGAGATACCAGAGTAAAAGTTTCTCCTGCAAACCGTTCCCTTTGTGCTAGATGAACGATCGTCTCTCCACATGCTCAGTTCTGAGACATAAGTGTGTGTGAATGCCGTTCTTCACATAATTTGTTGGGAACACAAAGTGTCTTTTCAGTTGCAAACTCCACTCCATACATATATATGGGGAGGTAATAGCTCCAACACTGTTTTAGAGTTAAAACTGCAGGAACTTCAAACCGGCACTAGGAAACAGACTGAGAATCCAGAGCAAAAATTTCTCCTGCAACCCGTTCCCTTTGTGCTAGATGAACGAACGTCTCTCCACATGATCAGTTCTGAGAGATAAGTGTGTGTGAAAGCCGTCCTTCACCTAGCTTGTTGGGACCCCAAAGTTCCTTTTCACTTGCAAACTCCACTCCATACATATATATGTGGAGGTACAAGCTCCAACTCGTTTTTACAGTGAAAACTGCAGGAAATTCAAACTGGCACTAGGAAACAGACTGAGAAACCAGAGTAAAACTTTCTCCTGCAACCCATTCCCTTTGTGCTAGATGAACGAACGTCTCTCCACATGCTCAGTTCTGAGATATTTGTGTGTGTGAAAGCAGTCCTTCACCTAGCTTGTTAGGAACACAAAGTTTCTTTTCAGTTGCAAACCCCACTCCATACATATATATGGGAGTTACTAGATCCAAATCGTTTTTACAGTGAAAACTGCAGGAACTTCAAACCGGCACTAGGAAACAGACTGAGAAACCAGAGTAAAAGTTTCTCCTGCAAACCTTTCCCTTTGTGCTAGATGAACGAACGTCTCTCCACATGCTCAGTTCTGAGAGATAAGTGTGTATGAAAGCCGTCCTTCACCTAGCTTGTTGGGACCCCAAAGTTTCTTTTCACTTGCAAAATCCACACCATACATATATATGGGGATGTACTAGCTTCAACACGGTTTTACAGTGAAAACTGCAGGAACTTCATACCGGCAGTAGGAAACACACTGAGAAACCAGAGTAAAAGTTTCTCCTGCAAACCTTTCCCTTTGTGCTAGATGAACGATCGTCTCTCCACATGCTCAGTTCTGAGAGAAAAGTGTGTGGGAAACCGTCCTTAACCTAGCTTGTCGGGAACACAATGTTTCTTTTCACTTGTAAACTCCAATCCATACATATATATGGTGAGGTACAAGCTCCAACACGGTTTTACAGTGAAAACTGGAGGAACATCAAACCGGCAGTAGGAAACACACTGAGAAAACAGAGTAAAAGTTTTTCCTGCAACCCGTTCCCTTTGTGCTAGATGAACGAAAGTCTCTCCACATGCTCAGTTCTGAGAGATAAGTGTGTGTGAAAGGCGTCCTTAACCTAGCTTGTTGGGAACACAAAGTTTATTTTCAGTTGCAAAATCCTCTCCATAGATATATATGCAGAGGTACTAGCTCCAACTCGGTTTTACAGTGCAAACTGCAGGATCTTCAAACCGACACTAGGAAACAGACTGAGAAACCAGAGTAAAAGTTTCTCCTGCAAACTTTTCCCTTTGTGCTAGATGAACGAACGTCTCTCCACATGCTCAGTTCTGAGAGATAAGTGTGTATGAAAGCCGTCCTTCACCTAGCTTGTTGGGAACCCAAAGTTTCTTTTCACTTGCAAACTCCTCTCCATACATATATATGGGGAGGTACTAGCTCCAACTCGGTTTTACAGTGAAAACTGGAGGAACATCAAACCGGAACTAGGAAACAGACTGAGAAACCAGAGTAAAAGTTTCACCTGCACCCGTTCCCTTTGTGCTAGATGAACGAACGTCTCTCCACATGCTCAGTTCTGAGAGATATGTGTGTGTGAAAGCCGTCCTTCCCCTAGCTTGTTGGGAACACAAAGTTTCTTTTCAGTTGCAAACTCCACTCCATACATATATATGGGGAGGTACTAGCTCCAACTCGGTTTTACAGTGAAAACTGCAGGAACTTCAAACCGGCAGTAGGAAAAAGACTGAGAACCCAGAGTAAAGTATTTCCTGCAACCCGTTCCCTTTGTGCTAGATGAACGAACGTCTCTCCACATGCTCAGTTCTGAGAGATAAGTGTGTGGAAACCGTCCTTAACCTAGCTTGTTGGGAACACAAAGTTTCTTTTCACTTGCAAACTCCAATCCATACATATATATGGTGAGGTACAAGCTCCAACTCGGTTTTACAGTGAAAACTGCAGGAATTTCAACCCGGAACTAGGAAACTGACTGAGAAAACAGAGTAAAAGTTTTTCCGGCAACCCGTTCCCTTTGTGCTAGATGAACGATCGTCTCTCCACATGCTCAGTTCTGAGAGATATGTGTGTGTGAAAGCCGTCCTTCACCTAGCTTGTTGGGAACACAAAGTTTCTTTTCAGTTGCAAACTCCACTCCATACATATATATATGGGGAGGTACTAGCTCCAAATCGGTTTTACAGTGAAAACTGCAGGAACTTCAAACCGGCATTAGGAAAAAGACAGAGAAACCAGAGTAAAGTATTTCCGGCAACCCGTTCCCTTTGTGCTAGATGAACGAACGTCTCTCCACATGCTCAGTTCTGAGAGATAAGTGTGTGGGAAACCGTCCTTAACCTAGCTTGTCGGGAACACAATGTTTCTTTTCACTTGTAAACTCCAATCCATACATATATATGGTGAGGTACAAGCTCCAACACGGTTTTACAGTGAAAACTGGAGGAACATCAAACCGGCACTAGGAAACAGACTGAGAAACCAGAGTAAAAGTTTCTCCTGCAACCCGTTCCCTTTGTGCTAGATGAACGAACTTCTCTCCACATGCTCAGCTCTGAGAGATAAGTGTGTGTGAAATCCGTACTTCACCTAGCTTGTTGGGAACACAATGTTTCTTTTCAGTTGCAAAATCCACTCCATACATATATATGGGGAGGTACGATCCAAAACTCGGTTTACAATGAAAACTGCAGGAAATTCAAACAGGCACTAGGAAACAGAGTGAGAATCCAGAGTAAAAGTTTCACCTGCAACCCGTTCCCTTGGTGCTAGATGAACGAACGTCTCTCCACATGCTCAGTTCTGAGAGATATGTGTGTGTGAAAGCCGTTCTTCACCTAGCTTGTTGGGAACACAAAGTTTCTTTTCAGATGCAAACTCCACTCCATACATATATATGGGGAGGTACTAGCTCCAACTCGGTTTTACAGTGAAAACTGCAGGAACTTCAAACAGGCAGTAGGAAAAAGACTGAGAACCCCGAGTAAAGTATTTCCTGCAACCCGTTCCCTTTGTGCTAGATGAACGAATGTCTCTCCACATGCTCAGATCTGAGAGATAAGTGTGTGGAAACCGTCCTTAACCTAGCTTGTTGGGAACACAAAGTTTCTTTTCAGTTGCAAACTCCAATCCATAAATATATATGGTGAGGTACAAGCTCCAACTCGGTTTTACAGTGAAAACTGCAGGAATTTAAACCCGGATCTAGGAAACTGACTGAGAAAACAGAGTAAAAGTTTTTCCGGCAACCCGTTCCCTTTTTGCTAGATGAACGATCGTCTCTCCACATGCTCAGTTCTGAGAGATAAGTGTGTGTGAATGCCGTTCTTCACATAATTTGTTGGGAACACAAAGTTTCTTTTCAGTTGCAAACTCCACTCCATACATATATATGGGGAGGAACTAGCTCCAAATCGGTTTTACAGTGAAAACTGCAGGAAATTCAAACTGGCACTAGGAAACAGACTGAGAAACCAGAGTAATGTTTCACTTGCACCCGTTCCCTTTGTGCTAGATGAACGAATGTCTCTCCACATGCTCAGTTCTGAGAGATATGTGTGTGTGAAAGCCGTTCTTCACCTAACTTGTTGGGAACACAAAGTTTCTTTTCAGTTGAAAACTTCAATCCATACATATATATGGGGAGGTACTAGATCCAACACGGTTTTACATTGAAAACTGCAGGAACTTCATACCGGCAGTAGGAAACAGACTGAAAAACCAGAGTAAAAGTTTCTCCTGCAACCCGTTCCAATTGTGCTAGATGAACGAACGTCTCTCCACATGCTCAGTTCTGAGAGATAAGTGTGTGTGAAAGCCGTTCTTCACCTAACTTGTTGGGAACACAAAGTTTCTTTTCAGTTGAAAACTTCAATCCATACATATATATGGGGAGGTACTAGCTCCAACTCGGTTTTACACTGAAAACTGCAGGAATTTCAACCCAGAACTAGGAAACTGACTGAGAAAACAGAGTAAAAGTTTTTCCTGCAACCCGTTCCCTTTGTGCTAGATGAACGAAAGTCTCTCCACATGCTCAGTTCTGAGAGATAAGTGTGTGTGAAAGCCGTCCTTAACCTATCTTGTTGGGAACACAAAGTTTATTTTCAGATGCAAACTCCACTCCATACATATATATGGGGAGGTAATAGCTTCAACACGGTTTTACAGTGAAAACTGCAGGAACTTCATACCGGCAGTAGGAAACACACTGAGAAACCAGAGTAAAAGTTTCTCCTGCAAACCTTTCCCTTTGTGCTAGATGAACGATCGTCTCTCCACATGCTCAATTCTGAGAGATAAGTGTGTGTGAATGCCGTTCTTCACATAATTTGTTGGGAACACAAAGTTTCTTTTCAGTTGCAAACTCCACTCCATACATATATATGGGGAGGTAATAGCTCCAAATCGGTTTTACAGTGAAAACTGCACGAAATTAAAACTGGCACTAGGAAACAGACTGAGAAACCATAGTAAAAGTTTCACCTGCACCCGTTCCCTTTGTGCTAGATGAACGAACGTCTCTCCACATGCTCAGTTCTGAGAGATATGTGTGTGTGAAAGCCGTCCTTCACCTAGCTTGTTGGGAACACAAAGTTTCTTTTCAGTTGCAAACTCCATTCCATACATATATATGGGGAGGTACAATCTCCAACTCGGTTTTACAGTGAAAACTGCAGGAACTTCAAACTGACAATAGGAAACAGACTTAGAAACCAGAGTAAAATTTTCTCCTGTAACCCGTTCCTTTCTGCAAGATGAACGAACGTCTCTCCAAATGCTCAGTTCTGAGAGATGTGTGTGTGTGAAATCCGTCCTTCAACTAGCTTGTTGGGAACCCAAAGTTTCTTTTCAGTTGCAAAATCCACTCCATAAATATATATGGGGAGGTACGATTCAAAACTCGGTTTACATTGAAAACTGCAGGAACTTCAAACAGGCACTAGGAAACAGAGTGAGAATCCAGAGTAAAAGTTTCACCTGCAACCCGTTCCCTTTGTGCTAGATGAAAGAACGTCTCTCCACATGCTCAGTTCTGAGAGATAATTGTGTGTGAAAGCCGTCCTTCACCTAGCTTGTTGGGAACCCAAAGTATCTTTACAGTTGCAAACTCCAATCCATACATATATATGGGGAGGTACTAGATCCAACACGGTTTTACAGTGAAAACAGCAGGAACTTCAAACCGGCACTAGGAAACAGACTGAGAAACCAGAGTAAAAGTTTCTCCTGCATACCTTTTCCTTTGTGCTAGATGAACGAACGTCTCTCCACATGCTCAGTTCTGAGAGATAAGTGTGTATGAAAGCCGTCCTTCACCTAGCTTGTTGGGACCTCAAAGTTTCTTTTCACTTGCAAACTCCACTCCATACATATATATGGGGAGGTACTAGCTTCAACACTGTTTTACAGTGAAAACTGCAAGAACTTCATACCGGCAGTAGGAAACAGACTGAGATACCAGAGTAAAAGTTTCTCCTGCAAACCGTTCCCTTTGTGCTAGATGAACGATCGTCTCTCCACATGCTCAGTTCTGAGACATAAGTGTGTGTGAATGCCGTTCTTCACATAATTTGTTGGGAACACAAAGTTTCTTTTCAGTTGCAAACTCCACTCCATACATATATATGGGGAGGTAATAGCTCCAACACTGTTTTAGAGTTAAAACTGCAGGAACTTCAAACCGGCACTAGGAAACAGACTGAGAATCCAGAGCAAAAATTTCTCCTGCAACCCGTTCCCTTTGTGCTAGATGAACGAACGTCTCTCCACATGATCAGTTCTGAGAGATAAGTGTGTGTGAAAGCCGTCCTTCACCTAGCTTGTTGGGACCCCAAAGTTCCTTTTCACTTGCAAACTCCACTCCATACATATATATGTGGAGGTACAAGCTCCAACTCGTTTTTACAGTGAAAACTGCAGGAAATTCAAACTGGCACTAGGAAACAGACTGAGAAACCAGAGTAAAACTTTCTCCTGCAACCCATTCCCTTTGTGCTAGATGAACGAACGTCTCTCCACATGCTCAGTTCTGAGATATTTGTGTGTGTGAAAGCAGTCCTTCACCTAGCTTGTTAGGAACACAAAGTTTCTTTTCAGTTGCAAACCCCACTCCATACATATATATGGGAGTTACTAGATCCAAATCGTTTTTACAGTGAAAACTGCAGGAACTTCAAACCGGCACTAGGAAACAGACTGAGAAACCAGAGTAAAAGTTTCTCCTGCAAACCTTTCCCTTTGTGCTAGATGAACGAACGTCTCTCCACATGCTCAGTTCTGAGAGATAAGTGTGTATGAAAGCCGTCCTTCACCTAGCTTGTTGGGACCCCAAAGTTTCTTTTCACTTGCAAAATCCACACCATACATATATATGGGGATGTACTAGCTTCAACACGGTTTTACAGTGAAAACTGCAGGAACTTCATACCGGCAGTAGGAAACACACTGAGAAACCAGAGTAAAAGTTTCTCCTGCAAACCTTTCCCTTTGTGCTAGATGAACGATCGTCTCTCCACATGCTCAGTTCTGAGAGAAAAGTGTGTGGGAAACCGTCCTTAACCTAGCTTGTCGGGAACACAATGTTTCTTTTCACTTGTAAACTCCAATCCATACATATATATGGTGAGGTACAAGCTCCAACACGGTTTTACAGTGAAAACTGGAGGAACATCAAACCGGCAGTAGGAAACACACTGAGAAAACAGAGTAAAAGTTTTTCCTGCAACCCGTTCCCTTTGTGCTAGATGAACGAAAGTCTCTCCACATGCTCAGTTCTGAGAGATAAGTGTGTGTGAAAGGCGTCCTTAACCTAGCTTGTTGGGAACACAAAGTTTATTTTCAGTTGCAAAATCCTCTCCATAGATATATATGCAGAGGTACTAGCTCCAACTCGGTTTTACAGTGCAAACTGCAGGATCTTCAAACCGACACTAGGAAACAGACTGAGAAACCAGAGTAAAAGTTTCTCCTGCAAACTTTTCCCTTTGTGCTAGATGAACGAACGTCTCTCCACATGCTCAGTTCTGAGAGATAAGTGTGTATGAAAGCCGTCCTTCACCTAGCTTGTTGGGAACCCAAAGTTTCTTTTCACTTGCAAACTCCTCTCCATACATATATATGGGGAGGTACTAGCTCCAACTCGGTTTTACAGTGAAAACTGGAGGAACATCAAACCGGAACTAGGAAACAGACTGAGAAACCAGAGTAAAAGTTTCACCTGCACCCGTTCCCTTTGTGCTAGATGAACGAACGTCTCTCCACATGCTCAGTTCTGAGAGATATGTGTGTGTGAAAGCCGTCCTTCCCCTAGCTTGTTGGGAACACAAAGTTTCTTTTCAGTTGCAAACTCCACTCCATACATATATATGGGGAGGTACTAGCTCCAACTCGGTTTTACAGTGAAAACTGCAGGAACTTCAAACCGGCAGTAGGAAAAAGACTGAGAACCCAGAGTAAAGTATTTCCTGCAACCCGTTCCCTTTGTGCTAGATGAACGAACGTCTCTCCACATGCTCAGTTCTGAGAGATAAGTGTGTGGAAACCGTCCTTAACCTAGCTTGTTGGGAACACAAAGTTTCTTTTCACTTGCAAACTCCAATCCATACATATATATGGTGAGGTACAAGCTCCAACTCGGTTTTACAGTGAAAACTGCAGGAATTTCAACCCGGAACTAGGAAACTGACTGAGAAAACAGAGTAAAAGTTTTTCCGGCAACCCGTTCCCTTTGTGCTAGATGAACGATCGTCTCTCCACATGCTCAGTTCTGAGAGATATGTGTGTGTGAAAGCCGTCCTTCACCTAGCTTGTTGGGAACACAAAGTTTCTTTTCAGTTGCAAACTCCACTCCATACATATATATATGGGGAGGTACTAGCTCCAAATCGGTTTTACAGTGAAAACTGCAGGAACTTCAAACCGGCATTAGGAAAAAGACAGAGAAACCAGAGTAAAGTATTTCCGGCAACCCGTTCCCTTTGTGCTAGATGAACGAACGTCTCTCCACATGCTCAGTTCTGAGAGATAAGTGTGTGGGAAACCGTCCTTAACCTAGCTTGTCGGGAACACAATGTTTCTTTTCACTTGTAAACTCCAATCCATACATATATATGGTGAGGTACAAGCTCCAACACGGTTTTACAGTGAAAACTGGAGGAACATCAAACCGGCACTAGGAAACAGACTGAGAAACCAGAGTAAAAGTTTCTCCTGCAACCCGTTCCCTTTGTGCTAGATGAACGAACTTCTCTCCACATGCTCAGCTCTGAGAGATAAGTGTGTGTGAAATCCGTACTTCACCTAGCTTGTTGGGAACACAATGTTTCTTTTCAGTTGCAAAATCCACTCCATACATATATATGGGGAGGTACGATCCAAAACTCGGTTTACAATGAAAACTGCAGGAAATTCAAACAGGCACTAGGAAACAGAGTGAGAATCCAGAGTAAAAGTTTCACCTGCAACCCGTTCCCTTGGTGCTAGATGAACGAACGTCTCTCCACATGCTCAGTTCTGAGAGATATGTGTGTGTGAAAGCCGTTCTTCACCTAGCTTGTTGGGAACACAAAGTTTCTTTTCAGATGCAAACTCCACTCCATACATATATATGGGGAGGTACTAGCTCCAACTCGGTTTTACAGTGAAAACTGCAGGAACTTCAAACAGGCAGTAGGAAAAAGACTGAGAACCCCGAGTAAAGTATTTCCTGCAACCCGTTCCCTTTGTGCTAGATGAACGAATGTCTCTCCACATGCTCAGATCTGAGAGATAAGTGTGTGGAAACCGTCCTTAACCTAGCTTGTTGGGAACACAAAGTTTCTTTTCACTTGCAAACTCCAATCCATAAATATATATGGTGAGGTACAAGCTCCAACTCGGTTTTACAGTGAAAACTGCAGGAATTTAAACCCGGATCTAGGAAACTGACTGAGAAAACAGAGTAAAAGTTTTTCCGGCAACCCGTTCCCTTTTTGCTAGATGAACGATCGTCTCTCCACATGCTCAGTTCTGAGAGATAAGTGTGTGTGAATGCCGTTCTTCACATAATTTGTTGGGAACACAAAGTTTCTTTTCAGTTGCAAACTCCACTCCATACATATATATGGGGAGGAACTAGCTCCAAATCGGTTTTACAGTGAAAACTGCAGGAAATTCAAACTGGCACTAGGAAACAGACTGAGAAACCAGAGTAATGTTTCACTTGCACCCGTTCCCTTTGTGCTAGATGAACGAATGTCTCTCCACATGCTCAGTTCTGAGAGATATGTGTGTGTGAAAGCCGTTCTTCACCTAGCTTGTTGGGACCCCAAAGTTTCTTTTCACTTGCAAACTCCACTCCATACATATATATGTGGAGGTACAAGCTCCAACTCGGTTTTACAGTGAAAACTGCAGGAAATTCAAACTGGCACTAGGAAACAGACTGAGAAACCAGAGTAAAACTTTCTCCTGCAACCCATTCCCTTTGTGCTAGATGAACGAACGTCTCTCCACATGCTCAGTTCTGAGATATTTGTGTGTGTGAAAGCAGTCCTTCACCTAGCTTGTTAGGAACACAAAGTTTCTTTTCAGTTGCAAACCCCACTCCATACATATATATGGGAGTTACTAGATCTAAATCGTTTTTACAGTGAAAACTGCAGGAACTTCAAACCGGCACTAGGAAACAGACTGAGAAACCAGAGTAAAAGTTTCTCCTGCAAACCTTTCCCTTTGTGCTAGATGAACGAACGTCTCTCCACATGCTCAGTTCTGAGAGATAAGTGTGTATGAAAGCCGTCCTTCACGTAGCTTGTTGGGACCCCAAAGTTTCTTTTCACTTGCAAAATCCACTCCATACATATATATGGGGATGTACTAGCTTCAACACGGTTTTACAGTGAAAACTGCAGGAACTTCATACCGGCAGTAGGAAACACACTGAGAAACCAGAGTAAAAGTTTCTCCTGCAAACCTTTCCCTTTGTGCTAGATGAACGATCGTCTCTCCACATGCTCAATTCTGAGAGATAAGTGTGTGTGAATGCCGTTCTTCACATAATTTGTTGGGAACACAAAGTTTCTTTTCAGTTGCAAACTCCACTCCATACATATATATGGGGAGGTAATAGCTCCAAATCGGTTTTACAGTGAAAACTGCACGAAATTAAAACTGGCACTAGGAAACAGACTGAGAAACCATAGTAAAAGTTTCACCTGCACCCGTTCCCTTTGTGCTAGATGAACGAACGTCTCTCCACATGCTCAGTTCTGAGAGATATGAGTGTGTGAAAGCCGTACTTCACCTAGCTTGTTGGGAACACAAAGTTTCTTTTCAGTTGCAAACTCCACTCCATACATATATATGGGGAGGTACTAGCTCCAACTCGGTTTTACAGTGAAAACTGCAGGAACTTCAAACTGACAATAGGAAACAGACTTAGAAATCAGAGTAAAAGTTTCTCCTGTAACCCGTTCCTTTGTGCAAGATGAACGAACGTCTCTCCAAATGCTCAGTTCTGAGAGATGTGTGTGTGTGAAAGCCGTACTTCAACTAGCTTGTTGGGAACACAAAGTTTTATTTCAGTTGCAAAATCCACTCCATACATATATATGGGGAGGTACGATCCAAAACTTGGTTTACAATGAAAACTGCAGGAACTTCAAACAGGCACTAGGAAACAGAGTGAGAATCCAGAGTAAAAGTTTCACCTGCAACCCGTTCCCTTTGTGCTAGATGAACGAACGTCTCTCCACATGCTCAGTTCTGAGAGATAATTGTGTGTGAAAGCCGTCCTTCACCTAGCTTGTTGGGAACCCAAACTATCTTTAAAGTGGCAAACTCCAATCCATACATATATATTGGGAGGTACTAGATCCAACACGGTTTTACATTGAAAACTGCAGGAACTTCATACCGGCAGTAGGAAACAGACTGAAAAACCAGAGTAAAAGTTTCTCCTGCAACCCGTTCCAATTGTGCTAGATGAACGAACGTCTCTCCACATGCTCAGTTCTGAGAGATAAGTGTGTGTGAAAGCCGTTCTTCACCTAACTTGTTGGGAACACAAAGTTTCTTTTCAGTTGAAAACTTCAATCCATACATATATATGGGGAGGTACTAGCTCCAACTCGGTTTTACACTGAAAACTGCAGGAATTTCAACCCAGAACTAGGAAACTGACTGAGAAAACAGAGTAAAAGTTTTTCCTGCAACCCGTTCCCTTTGTGCTAGATGAACGAAAGTCTCTCCACATGCTCAGTTCTGAGAGATAAGTGTGTGTGAAAGCCGTCCTTAACCTAGCTTGTTGGGAACACAAAGTTTATTTTCAGATGCAAAATCCTCTCCATAGATATATATGCAGAGGTACTAGCTCCAACTCGGTTTTACAGTGCAAACTGCAGGATCTTCAAACCGACACTAGGAAACAGACTGAGAAACCAGAGTAAAAGTTTCTCCTGCAAACTTTTCCCTTTGTGCTAGATGAACGAACGTCTCTCCACATGCTCAGTTCTGAGAGATAAGTGTGTATGAAAGCCGTCCTTCACCTAGCTTGTTGGGAACCCAAAGTTTCTTTTCACTTGCAAACTCCACTCCATACATATATATGGGGAGGTACTAGCTCCAACTCGGTTTTACAGTGAAAACTGGAGGAACATCAAACCGGAACTAGGAAACAGACTGAGAAACCAGAGTAAAAGTTTCACCTGCACCCGTTCCCTTTGTGCTAGATGAACGAACGTCTCTCCACATGCTCAGTTCTGAGAGATATGTGTGTGTGAAAGCCGTCCTTCCCCTAGCTTGTTGGGAACACAAAGTTTCTTTTCAGTTGCAAACTCCACTCCATACATATATATGGGGAGGTACTAGCTCCAACTCGGTTTTACAGTGAAAACTGCAGGAACTTCAAACCGGCAGTAGGAAAAAGACTGAGAACCCAGAGTAAAGTATTTCCTGCAACCCGTTCCCTTTGTGCTAGATGAACGAACGTCTCTCCACATGCTCAGTTCTGAGAGATAAGTGTGTGGAAACCGTCCTTAACCTAGCTTGTTGGGAACACAAAGTTTCTTTTCACTTGCAAACTCCAATCCATACATATATATGGTGAGGTACAAGCTCCAACTCGGTTTTACAGTGAAAACTGCAGGAATTTCAACCCGGAACTAGGAAACTGACTGAGAAAACAGAGTAAAAGTTTTTCCGGCAACCCGTTCCCTTTGTGCTAGATGAACGATCGTCTCTCCACATGCTCAGTTCTGAGAGATATGTGTGTGTGAAAGCCGTCCTTCACCTAGCTTGTTGGGAACACAAAGTTTCTTTTCAGTTGCAAACTCCACTCCATACATATATATATGGGGAGGTACTAGCTCCAAATCGGTTTTACAGTGAAAACTGCAGGAACTTCAAACCGGCATTAGGAAAAAGACAGAGAAACCAGAGTAAAGTATTTCCGGCAACCCGTTCCCTTTGTGCTAGATGAACGAACGTCTCTCCACATGCTCAGTTCTGAGAGATAAGTGTGTGGGAAACCGTCCTTAACCTAGCTTGTCGGGAACACAATGTTTCTTTTCACTTGTAAACTCCAATCCATACATATATATGGTGAGGTACAAGCTCCAACACGGTTTTACAGTGAAAACTGGAGGAACATCAAACCGGCACTAGGAAACAGACTGAGAAACCAGAGTAAAAGTTTCTCCTGCAACCCGTTCCCTTTGTGCTAGATGAACGAACTTCTCTCCACATGCTCAGCTCTGAGAGATAAGTGTGTGTGAAATCCGTACTTCACCTAGCTTGTTGGGAACACAATGTTTCTTTTCAGTTGCAAAATCCACTCCATACATATATATGGGGAGGTACGATCCAAAACTCGGTTTACAATGAAAACTGCAGGAAATTCAAACAGGCACTAGGAAACAGAGTGAGAATCCAGAGTAAAAGTTTCACCTGCAACCCGTTCCCTTGGTGCTAGATGAACGAACGTCTCTCCACATGCTCAGTTCTGAGAGATATGTGTGTGTGAAAGCCGTTCTTCACCTAGCTTGTTGGGAACACAAAGTTTCTTTTCAGATGCAAACTCCACTCCATACATATATATGGGGAGGTACTAGCTCCAACTCGGTTTTACAGTGAAAACTGCAGGAACTTCAAACAGGCAGTAGGAAAAAGACTGAGAACCCCGAGTAAAGTATTTCCTGCAACCCGTTCCCTTTGTGCTAGATGAACGAATGTCTCTCCACATGATCAGATCTGAGAGATAAGTGTGTGGAAACCGTCCTTAACCTAGCTTGTTGGGAACACAAAGTTTCTTTTCACTTGCAAACTCCAATCCATACATATATATGGTGAGGTACAAGCTCCAACTCGGTTTTACAGTGAAAACTGCAGGAATTTAAACCCGGATCTAGGAAACTGACTGAGAAAACAGAGTAAAAGTTTTTCCGGCAACCCGTTCCCTTTTTGCTAGATGAACGATCGTCTCTCCACATGCTCAGTTCTGAGAGATAAGTGTGTGTGAATGCCGTTCTTCACATAATTTGTTGGGAACACAAAGTTTCTTTTCAGTTGCAAACTCCACTCCATACATATATATGGGGAGGAACTAGCTCCAAATCGGTTTTACAGTGAAAACTGCAGGAAATTCAAACTGGCACTAGGAAACAGACTGAGAAACCAGAGTAATGTTTCACTTGCACCCGTTCCCTTTGTGCTAGATGAACGAATGTCTCTCCACATGCTCAGTTCTGAGAGATATGTGTGTGTGAAAGCCGTTCTTCACCTAACTTGTTGGGAACACAAAGTTTCTTTTCAGTTGAAAACTTCAATCCATACATATATATGGGGAGGTACTAGCTCCAACTCGGTTTTACACTGAAAACTGCAGGAATTTCAACCCAGAACTAGGAAACTGACTGAGAAAACAGAGTAAAAGTTTTTCCTGCAACCCGTTCCCTTTGTGCTAGATGAACGAAAGTCTCTCCACATGCTCAGTTCTGAGAGATAAGTGTGTGTGAAAGCCGTTCTTCACCTAACTTGTTGGGAACACAAAGTTTCTTTTCAGTTGAAAACTTCAATCCATACATATATATGGGGAGGTACTAGCTCCAACTCGGTTTTACACTGAAAACTGCAGGAATTTCAACCCAGAACTAGGAAACTGACTGAGAAAACAGAGTAAAAGTTTTTCCTGCAACCCGTTCCCTTTGTGCTAGATGAACGAAAGTCTCTCCACATGCTCAGTTCTGAGAGATAAGTGTGTGTGAAAGCCGTACTTAACCTAGCTTGTTGGGAACACAAAGTTTATTTTCAGATGCAAAATCCTCTCCATAGATATATATGCGGAGGTACTAGCTCCAACTCGGTTTTACAGTGCAAACTGCAGGATCTTCAAACCGGCACTAGGAAACAGACTGAGAAACCAGAGTAAAAGTTTCTCCTGCAAACTTTTCCCTTTGTGCTAGATGAACGAACGTCTCTCCACATGCTCAGTTCTGAGAGATAAGTGTGTATGAAAGCCGTCCTTCACCTAGCTTGTTGGGAACGCAAAGTTTCTTTTCACTAGCAAACTCCACTCCATACATATATATGGGGAGGTACTAGATCCAACTCGGTTTTACAGTGAAAACTGGAGGAACATCAAACCGGAACTAGGAAACAGACTGAGAAACCAGAGTAAAATTTCACCTGCACCCGTTCCCTTTGTGCTAGATGAACGAACGTCTCTCCACATGCTCAGTTCTGAGAGATATGTGTGTGTGAAAGCCGTCCTTCACCTAGCTTGTTGGGAACACAAAGTTTCTTTTCAGTTGCAAACTCCACTCCATACATATATATGGGGAGGTACTAGCTCCAACTCGGTTTTACAGTGAAAACTGCAGGAACTTCAAACCGGCAGTAGGAAAAAGACTGAGAACCCAGAGTAAAGTATTTCCTGCAACCCGTTCCCTTTGTGCTAGATGAACGAACGTCTCTCCACATGCTCAGTTCTGAGAGATAAGTGTGTGGAAACCGTCCTTAACCTAGCTTGTTGGGAACACAAAGTTTCTTTTCACTTGCAAACTCCAATCCATACATATATATGGTGAGGTACAAGCTCCAACTCGGTTTTACAGTGAAAACTGCAGGAATTTCAACCCGGAACTAGGAAACTGACTGAGAAAACAGAGTAAAAGTTTTTCCGGCAACCCGTTCCCTTTGTGCTAGATGAACGATCGTCTCTCCACATACTCAGTTCTGAGAGATATGTGTGTGTGAAAGCCGTCCTTCACCTAGCTTGTTGGGAACACAAAGTTTCTTTTCAGTTGCAAACTCCACTCCATACATATATATATGGGGAGGTACTAGCTCCAACTCGGTTTTACAGTGAAAACTGCAGGAACTTCAAACCGGCATTAGGAAAAAGACAGAGAAACCAGAGTAAAGTATTTCCGGCAACCCGTTCCCTTTGTGCTAGATGAACGAACGTCTCTCCACATGCTCAGTTCTGAGAGATAAGTGTGTGGGAAACAGTCCTTAACCTAGCTTGTCGGGAACACAATGTTTCTTTTCACTTGCAAACTCCAATCCATACATATATATGGTGAGGTACAAGCTCCAACTCGGTTTTACAGTGAAAACTGGAGGAACATCAAACCGGCACTAGGAAACAGACTGAGAAACCAGAGTAAAAGTTTCTCCTGCAACCCGTTCCCTTTGTGCTAGATGAACGAACTTCTCTCCACATGCTCAGCTCTGAGAGATAAGTGTGTGTGAAATCCGTACTTCACCTAGCTTGTTGGGAACACAATGTTTCTTTTCAGTTGCAAAATCCACTCCATACATATATATGGGGAGGTACGATCCAAAACTCGGTTTACAATGAAAACTGCAGGAAATTCAAACAGGCACTAGGAAACAGAGTGAGAATCCAGAGTAAAAGTTTCACCTGCAACCCGTTCCCTTTGTGCTAGATGAACGAACGTCTCTCCACATGCTCAGTTCTAAGAGATATGTGTGTGTGAAAGCCGTCCTTCACCTAGCTTGTTGGGAACACAAAGTTTCTTTTCAGATGCAAACTCCACTCCATACATATATATGGGGAGGTACTAGCTCCAACTCGGTTTTACAGTGAAAACTGCAGGAACTTCAAACAGGCAGTAGGAAAAAGACTGAGAACCCCGAGTAAAGTATTTCCTGCAACCCGTTCCCTTTGTGCTAGATGAACGAATGTCTCTCCACATGCTCAGATCTGAGAGATAAGTGTGTGGAAACCGTCCTTAACCTAGCTTGTTGGGAACACAAAGTTTCTTTTCACTTGCAAAATCCAATCCATACATATATATGGTGAGGTACAAGCTCCAACTCGGTTTTACAGTGAAAACTGCAGGAATTTAAACCCGGATCTAGGAAACTGACTGAGAAAACAGAGTAAAAGTTTTTCCGGCAACCCGTTCCCTTTTTGCTAGATGAACGATCGTCTCTCCACATGCTCAGTTCTGAGAGATAAGTGTGTGTGAATGCCGTTCTTCACATAATTTGTTTTGAACACAAAGTTTCTTTTCAGTTGCAAACTCCACTCCATACATATATATGGGGAGGTACTAGCTCCAAATCGGTTTTACAGTGAAAACTGCAGGAAATTCAAACTGGCACTAGGAAACAGACTGAGAAACCAGAGTAATGTTTCACTTGCATCCGTTCCCTTTGTGCTAGATGAACGAATGTCTCTCCACATGCTCAGTTCTGAGAGATATGTGTGTTTGAAAGCCGTCCTTCACCTAGCTTGTTGGGAACACAAAGTTTCTTTTCAGTTGCAAACTCCACTCCATACATATATATATGGGGAGGTACTAGCTCCAACTCGGTTTTAAGTGAAAACTGCAGGAACTTCAAACCGGCAGTAGGAAAAAGACAGAGAAACCAGAGTAAAGTATTTCCTGCAACCCGTTCCTTTGTGCTAGATAAACGAACGTCTCTCCACATGCTCAGTTCTGAGAGATAAGTTTGTGGGAAACAGTCCTTAACTTAGCTTGTTGGGAACACAAAGTTTCTTTTCACTTGCAAACTCCAATCCATACATATATATGGTGAGGTACAAGCTCCAACTCGGTTTAACAGTGAAAACTGCAGGAAGTTCAAACGGGCAGTAGGAAAAAGGCTGAGAAACCAGAGTAAATGTTTTTCCTGCAACCCGTTCCCTTTGTGCTAGATGAACGAACGTCTCTCCACATGCTCAGTTCTGAGAGATAAGTGTGTGTGAAAGACTTCCTTAACCTAGCTTGTTGAGAACACTAAGATTCTTTTCAGATGCAAACTCCACACCATACATATATATGGGGAGGAACTAGATCCAACTCGCTTTTACAGTGAAAACTGCAGGAACTTCAAACCGGCACTAGGAAACAGACTGAGAATCCAGAGTAAAAGTTTCACCTGCAACCCGTTCCCTATGTGCTAGATGAACGAACGTCTCTCCACATGCTCAGTTCTGAGAGATATGTGTGTGTGAAAGCCGTTCTTACCCTAACTTGTTGGGAACTCAAAGTTTCTTTTCAGTTGCATAATCCACTCCATACATATATATGGGGAGGTAATAGCTCCAACTCGGTTTTACAGTGAAAACTGGAGGAACATCAAACCGGCACTAGGAAACAGACTGAGAAACCAGAGTAAAAGTTTCTCCTGCAACCCGTTCCCTTTGTGCTAGATGAACGAACTTCTCTCCACATGCTCAGCTCTGAGAGATAAGTGTGTGTGAAATCCGAACTTCACCTAGCTTGTTGGGAACACAAAGTTTCTTTTCAGTTGCAGAATCAACTCCATACATATATATGGGGAGGTACGATCCAAAACTCGGTTTACAATGAAAACTGCAGGAAATTCAAACAGGCACTAGGAAACAGAGTGAGAATCCAGAGTAAAAGTTTCACCTGCAACCCGTTCCCTTTGTGCTAGATGAACGAACGTCTCTCCACATGCTCAGTTCTGAGAGATAATTGTGTGCGAAAGCCGTCCTTCACCTAGCTTGTTGGGAACACAAAGTTTCTTTTCAGTTGCAAATTCCACTCCATACATATATATGGGGAGGTTCTAGCTCCAACTCGGTTTTACAGTGAAAACTGCAGGAACTTCAAACCGGCACTAGGAAACAGTCTGAGAAACCAGAGTAAAAGTTTCTCATGCCACCCGTTCCCTTTGTGCTAGATGAACGAACTTCTCTCCACATGCTAAATTCTGAGAGATAAGTGTGTGTGAAAGCCGTCCTTCACCTAGCTTGTTGGGAACCCAAAGATTCTTATCACTTGCAAACTTTACTCCATACATATATATGGGGAGGTACTAGCTCCAACACGGTTTTACAGTGAAAACTGCAGGAACTTCATACCGGCAGTAGGAATCAGACTGAGAAACCAGAGTAATAATTTCCCCTGCAACCCATTCCTTTTGGGCTAGATGAACGAAAGTCTCACCAATGCTCAGTTCTGAGAGATAAGTGTGTGTGAAAGCGGTTCTTCAACTAACTTGTTTGGAACACAAAGATTCTTTTCAGTTGCAAACTCCACTCCATACATATATATGGTGAGGTACTAGCTCCAACACGATTTTACAGTGAAAACTGCAGGAAATTCAAACTGGCACTAGAAAACAGACTGAGAACCCAGAGTAAAAGTTTCTCCTGCAACCCGTTCCCTTTGAGCTAGATGAACGAAAGTCTCTCCACATGCTCAGATCTGAGAGATAATTGTGTGTGAAAGCCGTCCTTCACATACCTTGTTGGGAACACAAAGTTTCTTTTCAGTTGCAAACTCCACTCCATACATATATATGGGGAGGTAATAGCTCCAACTCTGTTTTAGAGTGAAAACTGCAGGAACTTCAAACCGGCACTAGGAAACAGACTGAGAAACCAGAGCAAAAATTTCTCCTGCAACCCGTTCCCTTTGTGCTAGATGAACGAACGTCTCTCCACATGATCAGTTCTGAGAGATAAGTGTGTGTGAAAGCCGTCCTTCACCTAGCTTGTTGGGACCCCAAAGTTTCTTTTCACTTGCAAACTCCACTCCATACATATATATGTGGAGGTACAAGCTCTAACTCTGTTTTACAGTGAAAACTGTAGGAAATTCAAACTGGCACTAGGAAACAGACTGAGAAACCAGAGTAAATCTTTCTCCTGCAACCCGTTCCCTTTGTGCTAGATGAACGAACGTCTCTCCACATGCTCAGTTCTGAGATATTTGTGTGTGTGAAAGCAGTCCTTCACCTAGCTTGTTAGGAACACAAAGTTTCTTTTCAGTTGCAAAATCCACTCCATACATATATATGGGGAGTTACTAGATCCAAAACTGTTTTACAGTGAAAACTGCAGGAACTTCAAACCGGCACTAGGAAACAGACTGAGAAACCAGAGTAAAAGTTTCTCCTGCAAACCTTTCCCTTTGTGCTAGATGAACGAACGTCTCTCCACATGCTCAGTTCTGAGAGATAAGTGTGTATGAAAGCCGTCCTTCACCTAGCTTGTTGGGACCCCAAAGTTTCTTTTCACTTGCAAAATCCACTCCATACATATATATGGGGATATACTAGCTTCAACACGGTTTTACAGTGAAAACTGCAGGAACTTCATACCGGCAGTAGGAAACACACTGAGAAACCAGAGTAAAAGTTTCTCCTGCAAACCTTTCCCTTTGTGCTAGATGAATGATCGTCTCTCCACATGCTCAATTCTGAGAGATAAGTGTGTGTGAATGCCGTTCTTCACATAATTTGTTGGGAACACAAAGTTTCTTTTCAGTTGCAAACTCCACTCCATACATATATATGGGGAGGTACTAGCTCCAAATCGGTTTTACAGTGAAAACTGCAGGAAATTCAAACTGGCACTAGGAAACAGACTGAGAAACCAGAGTAAAAGTTTCACCTGCATCCGTTCCCTTTGTGCTAGATGAACGAACGTCTCTCCACATGCTCAGTTCTGAGAGATATGTGTGTGTGAAAGCCGTCCTTCACTTAGCTTGTTGGGAACACAAAGTTTCTTTTCAGTTGCAAACTCCACTCCATACATATATAAGGGGAGGTACTAGCTCCAACTCGGTTTTACAGTGAAAACTGCAGGAACTTCAAACTGACAATAGGAAACAGACTTAGAAACCAGAGTAAAATTTTCTCCTGTAACCCGTTACTTTGGGCAAGATGAAAGAACGTCTCTCCAAATGCTCAGTTCTGAGAGATGTGTGTGTTTGAAAGCCGTACTTCAACTAGCTTGTTGGGAACACAAAGTTTCTTTCAGTTGCAAAATCCACTCCATACATATATATGGGGAGGTACGATCCAAAACTCGGTTTACAATGAAAACTGCAGGAACTTCAAACCGGCACTAGGAAACAGACTGAGAAACCAGAGTAAAAGTTTCTCCTGCAAACCTTTCCCTTTGTGCTAGATGAACGAACGTCTCTCCACATGCTCTGTTTTGAGAGATAAGTGTGTATGAAAGCCGTCCTTCACCTAGCTTGTTTGGAACCCAAAGTTTCTTTTCACTTGCAAACTCCACTCCATACATATATATGGGGAGGTACTAGCTTCAACACGGTTTTACAGTGAAAACTGCAGGAACTTCATACCGGCAGTAGGAAATAGACTGAGATACCAGAGTAAAAGTTTCTCTTGCAAACCGTTCCCTTTGTGCTAGATGAACGACCGTCTCTCCACATGCTCAGTTCTGAGAAATAAGTGTGTGTGAATGCCGTTCTTCACATAATTTGTTGGGAACACAAAGTTTCTTTTCAGTTGCCAACTCCACTCCATACATATATATGGGGAGGTACTAGATCCAAATCGGTTTTACAGTGAAAACTGCAGGAAATTCAAACTGGCACTAGGAAACAGACTGAGAAACCAGAGTAAAAGTTTCACCTGCACCCGTTCCCTTTGTGCTAGATGAACGAACGTCTCTCCACATGCTCAGTTCTGAGAGATATGTGTGTATGAAAGCCGTCCTTCACCTAGCTTGTTGGGAACACAAAGTTTCTTTTCAGTTGCAAACTCCTCTCCATACATATATATGGGGAGGTACTAGCTCCAACTCGGTTTTACAGTGACAACTGCAGGAACTTCAAACTGACAATAGGAAACAGACTTAGAAATCAGAGTAAAAGTTTCTCCTGTAACCCGTTCCTTTGTGCAAGATGAACGAACGTCTCTCCAAATGCTCAGTTCTGAGAGATGTGTGTGTGTGAAAGCCGTACTTCAACTAGCTTGTTGGGAACAGAAAGTTTTATTTCAGTTGCAAAATCCACTCCATACATATATATGGGGAGGTACGATCCAAAACTTGGTTTACAATGAAAACTGCAGGAACTTCAAACAGGCACTAGGAAACAGAGTGAGAATCCAGAGTAAAAGTTTCACCTGCAATCCGTTCCCTTTGTGCTAGATGAACGAACGTCTATCCACATGCTCAGTTCTGAGAGATAATTGTGTGTGAAAGCCGTCCTTCACCTAGCTTGTTGGGAACCCAAAGTATCTTTACAGTTGCAAAATCCAATCCATACATATATATTGGGAGGTACTAGATCCAACACTGTTTCACAGTGAAAACTGCAGGAACTTCATACCGGCAGTAGGAAACAGACTGAGAAACCAAACCAGAGTAAAAGTTTCCCCTGCAACCCGTTCCCATTGTGCTAGATGAACGAACGTCTCTCCACATGCTCAGTTCTGAGAGATAAGTGGGTGTGAAAGCCGTTCTTCACCTAACTTGTTGGGAACACAAAGTTTCTTTTCAGTTGAAAACTCCAATCCATACATATATATGGGGAGGTACTAGCACCAACTCGGTTTTACACTGAAAACTGCAGGAATTTCAACCCGGAACTAGGAAACTTACTGAGAAAACAGAGTAAAAGTTTTTCCTGCAACCCGTTCCCTTTGTGCTAGATGAACGAACGTCTCTCCACATGCTCAGTTCTGAGAGATAAGTGTGTGTGAAAGCCGTCCTTAACCTAGCTTGTTGGGAACACCAAGTTTATTTTCAGATGCAAAATCCTCTCCATAGATATATATGCGGAGGTACTAGATCCAACTATGTTTTACAGTGCAAACTGCAGGATCTTCAAACCGGCACTAGGAAACAGACTGAGAAACCAGAGTAAAAGTTTCTCCTGCAAACTTTTCCCTTTGTGCTAGATGAACGAACGTCTCTCCACATGCTCAGTTCTGAGAGATAAGTGTGTATGAAAGCCGTACTTCACCTAGCTTGTTGGGACCCCAAAGTTTCTTTTCACTTGCAAACTCTACTCCATACATATATATGGGGAGGTACTAGCTTCAACACGGTTTTACAGTGAAAACTGCAGGAACTTCATACCGGCAGTAGGAAACAGACTGAGAATCCAGAGTAAAAGTTTCTCCTGCAAACCGTTCCCTTTGTGCTAGATGAACGATCGTATCTCCACATGCTCAGTTCTGAGAGATAAGTGTGTGTGAATGCCGTTCTTCACATAATTTGTTGGGAACACAAAGTTTCTTTTCAGTTGCAAACTCCACTCCATACTTATATATGGGGAGGTACTTGCTCCAACTCGGTTTTACAGTGAAAACTGCAGGAACTTCAAACCGGCAGTAGGAAAAAGACTGAGAAACCAGAGTAAAGTATTTCCTGCAACCCGTTCCCTTTGTGCTAGATGAACGAACGTCTCTCCACATGCTCAGTTCTGAGAGATAAGTGTGTGGAAACCGTCCTTAACCTAGCTTGTTGGGAACACAAAGTTTCTTTTCACTTGCAAACTCCAATCCATACATATATATGGTGAGGTACAAGCTCCAACTCGGTTTTACAGTGAAAACTGCAGGAAGTTCAAACCGGCAGTAGGAAAAAGGCTGAGAAACCAGAGAAAATGTTTTTCCTGCAACCCGTTCCCTTTGTGCTAGATGAACGAACGTCTCTCCACATGCTCAGTTCTGAGAGATAATTGTCTGTGAAAGCCTTCCTTCACCTAGCTTGTTGGGAACACTAAGATTCTTTTCAGATGCAAACTCCACACCATACAAATATATGGGGAGGAACTAGATACAACTCTCTTTTACAGTGAAAACTGCAGAACTTCAAACCGGCACTAGGAAACAGACTGAGAATCCAGAGTAAAAGTTTCACCTGCATCCCGTTCCATTTGTGCTAGATGAACGAACGTCTCTCCACATGCTCAGTTCTGTGAGATATGTGTGTGTGAGAGCCGTTCTTACCATAACTTGTTGGGAACTCAAAGTTTCTTTTCAGTTGCAAAATCCACTCCATACATATATATGGGGAGGTACTAGCTCCAACTCGGTTTTACAGTGAAAACTGGAGGAACTTCAAACCGGCACTAGGAAACAGACTGAGAAACCAGAGTAAATGTTTCTCCTGCAACCCGTTCCCTTTGTGCTAGATGAACGAACTTCTCTCCACATGCTCATCTCTGAGAGATAAGTGTGTGTGAAAGCCGTACTTCACCTAGCTTGTTGGGAACACAAAGTTTCTTTTCAGTTGCAAAATCCACTCCATACATATATATGGGGAGGTACGATCCAAAACTCGGTTTACATTGAAAACTGCAGGAACTTCAAACAGGCACTAGTAAACAGAGTGAGAATCCAGAGTAAAAGTTTCACCTGCAACCCGTTCCCTTTTTGCTAGATGAAAGAACGTCTCTCCACATGCTCAGTTCTGAGAGATAATTGTGTGTGAAAGCCGTCCTTCACCTAGCTTGTTGTGAACCCAAAGTATCTTTACAGTTGCAAACTCCAATCCATACATATATATGGGGATGTACTAGATCTAACACGGTTTTACAGTGAAAACTGCAGGAACTTCAAACCGGCACTAGGAAAAAGACTGAGAATCCAGAGTAAAAGTTTCTCCTGCAACCCGTTCCCTTTGTGCTAGATGAACGAACGTCTCTCCACATGCTCAGTTCTGAGAGATATGTGTGTGTGAAAGCCGTCCTTCACCTAGCTTGTTGGGAACACAAAGTTTCTTTTCAGTTGCAAACTCCACTCCATACATATATATGGGGAGGTACTAGCTCCAACTCGATTTTACAGTGAAAACTGCAGGAAATTCAAACTGGCACTAGAAAACAGACTGAGAAACCAGAGTAAAATTTTTCTTGCAACCTGTTCCCTGTGTGCTAAATGAACGAACGTCTCTCCACATGCTCAGTTCTGAGAGATAAGTGTGTGTGAAAGCCGTCCTTCACCTAGCTTTTTGGGACCCCAAATTTTCTTTTCACTTGCAAACTCCCCTCCATACATTTATATGGGGAGGTACTAGCTCCAGCAGGATTTTACAGTGAAAAATGCAGGAACTTCATACCGGCAATAGGAATAGACTGAAAAAACAGAGTAAAAGTTTTTCCTGCAAACAGTTCCATGTGTGCTAGATGAACGAACTTCTCTCCACATTCTCAGTTCTGAGAGATAAGTGTGTGTTAAAGCCGCCCTTCACTTAGCTTGTTGGGAACCCAAAGTTTCTTTTCACTTGCAAATTTCACTCCATACATATATATGGGGAGGTACTAGCTCCAACTCGGTTTTACAGTGAAAACTGCAGGAAATTCAAACCGGCAGTAGGAAACAGACTGAGAAACCGGAGTAAAAGTATTTCCGGCCACCCTTTCCCTTTGTGCTAGATGAACGAACGACTCTACACATGCTCAGTTCTGAGAGATTAGTGTGTGTGAAACCGTCCTTAACGTAGCTTGTTGGGAACACAAAGTTTCTTTTCAGATGCAAGCTCCACTCCATACATATATATGGGGAGGTACTAGCTCCAACTCGATTTTACAGTGAAAACTGCAGAAATTCATACTGGCACTAGAAAACAGACTGAGAAACCAGAGTAAAAGTTTTTCCTGCAACCCGTTCCCTGTGTGCTAGATGAACAAACGTCTCTCCACATGCTCAGTTCTGAGAGAAATGTCTGTGTGAAAGCCGTCCTTCACCTAGCTTGTTGGGACTCCAAAGATTCTTTTCACTTGCAAACACCACTCCATAAATATATATGGGGAAGTACTAGGTCCAACACTGTTTTACAATGAAAACTGCAGGAATTTCATATAGGCAGTAGAAAACAGACTGAGAAACCAGAGTAATAGTTTCTACTGCAACCCATTCTCTTTGTGCTAGATGAACGAACGTCTCTCCACATGCTCAGTTCTGAGAGATAAGTGTGTGTGAAAGCCGTTGTTCACCTAACTTGTTGGGAACACAAAGATTCTTTTCAGTTGCAAACTCCACTCCATACATATATATGGGGAGGTACTAGCTCCAACACGATTTTACAGTGAAAACTGCAGGAAATTCAAACTGACACTAGAAAACAGTCTGAGAAACCAGAGTAATAGTTTCTACTGCAACTCTTTCCCTTTGTGCTAGATGAACGAACTTCTCTCCACATGCTCAGTTCTCAGAGATAAGTGTGTGTGAAAGCCGTTGTTCACCTATCTTGTTGGGAACACAAAGATTCTTTTCAGTTGCAAACTCCACTCCTTACATATATATGGGGAGGTACTAGCTCCAACTCGATTTTACAGTGAAAACTGCAGGAAATTCAAATTGACACTAGAAAACAGAATGAGAATCCAGAGTAAAGTTTCTCCTGCAAACCGTTCCTTTGGGCTTGATGAACGAACGTCTCTCCACATGCTCAGTTCTGACACATAAGTGTGTGTGAAAGCCGTCCTTCACCTAGCTTTTTGGGAACCCAAATGTTCTTTTCACTTGCAAATTCCACTCCATTTATATATATGGGAAGGTACTAGCTCCAACACTGTTTTACAGTGAAAACTGCAGGAACTTCATACCGGAAATAGGAAAAACACTGAGAAACCAGAGTAAAAGTTTCTCCTGCAACCAATTCCCTCTGTGCTAGATGAACGAACTTCCCTACACATGCTCAGTTCTGAGAGATAAGTGTGTGTGAAAGCCGTCCTTCACCTAGCTTGATGGGAACACAAAGTTTCTTTTCAGTTGCCAACTCCACTCCATACATATATATGGGGAGGTACTAGCTCCAACTAGGTTTTACAGTGATAACTGCAGGAACTTCAAACCGGCACTAGGAAACAGACTGAGAAACCAGAGAAATAGTTTCTCCTGCAAACCGTTCCCTTTGTGCTAGATGAACGAAGGTCTCTCCACATGCTCAGTTCTGAGAGATAAGTGTGTGTGAAATCCGTCCTTCACCTAGCTTGTTGGGAACACAAAGTTTCTTTTCAGTTGCAAACTCCACTCCATACATATACATGGGGAGGTACTATTTCCAACTCTGTTTTACAATGAAAACTGCAGGAACTTCAAACAGGCACTAGGGAACAGACTGAGAAACCAGAGTAAAAGTTCTCCTGCAACCCGTTCCCTTTGTGCTGGATGAACGAACGTCTCTCCACATGCTCAGTTCTGAGAGATAAGTGTGTGTGAAACCGTCCTTCACCTAGCTTGTTGAGAACACAAAATTTCTTTTCATTTGCAAACTCCACTCCATACATATATATGGGGAAGTACTAGCTCCAACTCGGTTTTACAGTGAAAAATGCAGGAAATTCAAATTGGCACTAGGAAACAGACTGAAAAAACAGAGTAAAAGTATTTCCTGCAACCCGTTCCCTTTGTGCTAGATGAACGAACGTCTCTCCACATGCTCAGTTCTGAGAGATAAGTGTGTGTGAAAGCCGTCCTTCACCTAGCATGTTGGGAACCCATAGATCCTTTTCAGTGGCAAACTCCACTCCATACATATATGTGGGGATTTACTAGCTCCAACACAGTTTTACAGTGAAAACTGCAGGAACTTCATAAGGGCAGTATCTAACAGACTGAGAAACCATAGTAGAAGATTCTCCTGCATCCCGTTCCCATTGTGCTAGATGAACGAACGTCTCTCCACATGCTCAGTTCTGAGAGATAAGTGTGTGTGAAAGCCGTCCTTCACCTAGCTTGTTGGGAACCAAAAGTTTCTTTTCACTTGCAAACTCCACTCCATACATATATATGGGGAGGTACTAGCTCCAAAAACATTTTACAGTGAAAACTGCAGGAACTTCATACCGGCAGTAGGAAACAGACTGAGATACCAGAGTAAAAGTGTCTCCTGCAAACCGTTCCATTTGTGCTAGATGAACGAACGTCTCTTCACATGCTCAGTTCTGAGAGATAAGTGTGTGTGAATGCCGTTCTTCACATAATTTGTTTGGAACACAAAGTTTCTTTTCAGTTGCAAACTCCACTCCATACATATATATGGGGAGGTACTAACTCCAAATCGGTTTTACAGTGATAACTGCAGGAAATTCAAATTGGCACTAGGAAACAGACTGAGAAACCAGAGTAAAAGTTTCACCTGCACCCATTCCCTTTGTGCTAGATGAACGAACGTCTCTCCACATGGACAGTTCTGAGAGATATATGTGTGTGAATGCTGTATTTAACCTAGCTTGTTGGGAACACAAAGTTTCTTTTCAGTTGCAAACTACAATCCATACATATATATGGGGAGGTACTAGTTCCAAATCGGTTTTACAGTGAAAACTGCAGGAACTTCAAACCGGCACTAGGAAACAGACTGAGAAACCAGAGTATATGTTTCTCCTGCAACCCGTTCGTTTGTGCTAGATGAACGAACGTCTCTCCACATGCTCAGTTCTGAGAGATAAGTGTGTGTGAAACCGTCCTTCACCTAGCTTGTTGGGAACACAAAGATTCTTTTCAGTTGCAAAATCCACTCCATACATATATATGGGGAGGTACTAGCTCCAACTCGGTTTTACAGTGAAAACTGCAGGAACTTCAACCCGGCAATAGGAAACAGACTGAGAATCCAGAGTAAAGTTTTTCCTACAAACCGTTCCCTTTGTGCTAGATGAACGAACGTCTCTCCACATGCTCAGTTCTGAGAGATAAGTGTGTGTGAAAGCCGTCCTTCAACTAGCTGGTTGGGAACCCAAAGTTTCTTTTCAGTTGCAAACTCCACACCATACTTATATATGGGGAGTTAATAGCTCCAACAGAGTTTTACAGTGAAAACTGCAGGAACTTCATACCGGCAGTAGGAAACAGACTGAGAAACCAGAGTAAAAGTTTCTCCTGCATCCCGTTCCCATTGTGCTAGATGAACGAACGTCTCTCCACATGCTCAGTTCTGACAGATAAGTGTGTGTGAAAGCCGTCCTTTACCTAGCTTGTTGGGAACACAAAATTTCTTTTCAGATGCAAACTCCACTCCATACATATATATGGGGAGGTACTAGCCCCAAATCGGTTTTACAGTGCAAACTGCAGGAACTTCAACCCGGCACTTGGAAACAGACTGAGAAACCAGAGTAAAAGTTTCTCCTGCAAACCGTTCCCATTGTGCTAGATGAACGAACGTCTCTCCACATGCTCAGTTCTGAGAGATAATTGTGTGTGAAAGCCGTCCTTCACTTAGCTTGTTGGGAACCAAAAGTTCCTTTTCACTTGCAAACTCCACTCCATACATATATATGGGGAGGTACTAGCTCCAAAAACATTTTACAGTGAAAACTGCAGGATCTTCATACCGGCAGTATGAAACAGACTGAGATACCAGAGTAAAAGTGTCTCCTGCAAACCGTTCCATTTGTGCTAGATGAACGAACGTCTCTTCACATGCTCAGTTCTGAGAGATAAGTGTGTGTGTATGCCGTTCTTCACATAATTTGTTTGGAACACAAAGTTTCTTTTCAGTTGCAAACTCCACTCCATACATATATATGGGGAGGTACTAACTCCAAATCGGTTTTACAGTGATAACTGCAGGAAATTCAAATTGGCACTAGGAAACAGACTGAGAAACCAGAGTAAAAGTTTCACCTGCACCCATTCCCTTTGTGCTAGATGAACGAACGTCTCTCCACATGGACAGTTCTGAGAGATATATGTGTGTGAATGCTGTATTTAACCTAGCTTGTTGGGAACACAAAGTTTCTTTTCAGTTGCAAACTACAATCCATACATATATATGGGGAGGTACTAGTTCCAAATCGGTTTTACAGTGAAAACTGCAGGAACTTCAAACCGGCACTAGGAAACAGACTGAGAAACCAGAGTATATGTTTCTCCTGCAACCCGTTCGTTTGTGCCAGAAGAACGAACGTCTCTCCACATGCTCAGTTCTGAGAGATAAGTGTGTGTGAAACCGTCCTTCACCTAGCTTGTTGGGAACACAAAGATTCTTTTCAGTTGCAAAATCCACTCCATACATATATATGGGGAGGTACTAGCTCCAACTCGGTTTTACAGTGAAAACTGCAGGAACTTCAACCCGGCAATAGGAAACAGACTGAGAATCCAGAGTAAAGTTTTTCCTACAAACCGTTCCCTTTGTGCTAGATGAACGAACGTCTCTCCACATGCTCAGTTCTGAGAGATAAGTGTGTGTGAAAGCCGTCCTTCAACTAGCTGGTTGGGAACCCAAAGTTTCTTTTCAGTTGCAAACTCCACACCATACTTATATAAGGGGAGTTAATAGCTCCAACAGAGTTTTACAGTGAAAACTGCAGGAACTTCATACCGGCAGTAGGAAACAGACTGAGAAACCAGAGTAAAAGTTTCTCCTGCATCCCGTTAACATTGTGCTAGATGAACGAACGTCTCTCCACATGCTCAGTTCTGAGAGATAAGTGTGTGTGAAAGCCATTCTTCACCTAACTTGTTGGGAACACAAAGTTTCTTTTCAGTTGAAAACTCCAATCCATACATATATATGGGTAGGTACTAGCTCCAACTCGGTTTTACTGTGAAAACAGCAGGAATTTCAACCCGGCACTAGGAATCAGACTGAGAAACCAGAGTAAAAGTTTCTCCTGCAACGCGTTCCCTTTGTGCTAGATGAACGAACGTCTCTCCACATGCTCAGTTCTGAGAGATAAGTGTGTGTGAAAGCCATTCTTCACCTAGCTTGTTGGGAACCCAAAATTTCTTTTCAGATGTAAACTCCAATCCATACTTATATATGAGGAGGTACAAGCTCCAACTCGGTTTTACAGTGAAAACAGCAGGAACTTCAACCCGGCACTAGGAATCAGACTGAGAAACCAGAATAAAAGTTTCTCCTGCAAACCGTTCCCTTTGTGTTAGATGAACGAACGTCTCTCCACATGCTCAGTTCTGAGAGATAAGTGTGTGTGAAAGCAGTCCTTCACCTAGCTTGTTGGGAACACAAAGTTTCTTTTCAGTAGAAAACTCCACTCCATACATATATATGGGGTGGTACTAGCTCCAACAATGTTTTACAGTGAAAAATGCAGGAACTTCATACCGGCAGTAGGAAACAGACTGAGAAACCAGAGTAATAATTTCTCCTGCAATCCGTTCCCTTTGTGCTACATGAACGAACGTCTCTCCACATGCTCAGTTCTGAGAGATAAGTGTGTGTGAATGCCTTTCTTCACATAATTTGTTGGGAACACAAAGTTTCTTTTCAGTTGCAAACTCCACTCCAAACATATATATGGGGAGGTACTAGCTTCAATTCTTTCTTACAGTGAAAACTGCAGGAAATTCAAATTGGCACTAGGAAACAGACAGAAAAACCAGAGTAAAAGTATTTCCTGCAACCCGTTCCCTTTGTGCTAGGTGAACGAACGTCTCTCCACATGCTCAGTTCTGAGAGATAATTGTGTGTGAAACCGTCCTTAACCTAGATTGTTGGGAACCCAAAATTTCTTTTCAGATGCAAACTCCACTCCATACATATATATGAGGAGGTACTAGCTCCAACTCGGTTTTACAGTGAAAAATGCAGGAACTTCATAACAGCAGTAGGAAACAGACTGAGAAACCAGAGTAAAAGTTTCACCTGCATCCCGTTAACATTGTGCTAGATGAACGAACGTCTCTCCACATGCTCAGTTCTGAGAGATAAGTGTGTATGAAAGCCATTCTTCACCTAACTTGTTGGGAACACAAAGATTCTTTTCAGTTGAAAACTCCAATCCATTCATATATATGGGGAGGTAGTAGCCCCAACTCGGTTTTACTGTGAAAACAGCAGGAATTTCAACCCGGCACTAGGAATCAGACTGAGAAACCAGAGTAAAAGTTTCTCCTGCAACCCGTTCCCTTTGTGCTAGATGAACGAACGTCTCTACACATGCTCAGTTCTGAGAGATAAGTGTGTGTGAAAGCCATTCTTCACCTAGCTTGTTGGGAACCCAAAATTTCTTTTCAGATGCAAACTCCACTCCATACTTATATATGAGGAGGTACTAGCCCCAACTCGGTTTTACAGTGAAAACAGCAGGAACTTCAACCCGGCACTAGGAATCAGACTGAGAAACCAGAGTAAAAGTTTCTCCTGCAACCCGTTCCCTTTGTGTTAGATGAACGAACGTCTGTCCACATGCTCATTTCTGAGAGATAAGTGTGTGTGAAAGCAGTCCTTCACCTAGCTTGTTGGGAACACAAAGTTTCTTTTCAGTTGAAAACTCCACTCCATACATATATATGGGGTGGTACTAGCTCCACCAATGTTTTACAGTGAAAAATGCAGGAACTTCATACAGGCAGTAGGAAACAGACTGAGAAACCAGAGTAATAATTTTTCCTGCAAACCGTTCCCTTTGTGCTAGATGAACGAACGTCTCTCCACATGCTCAGTTCTGAAAGATAAGTGTGTGTGAATGCCTTTCTTCACATAATTTGTTGGGAACACAAAGTTTCTTTTCAGTTGCAAACTCCACTCCATACATATATAGGGGGAGATACTAGCTTCAAATCTTTTTTACAGTGAAAACTGCAGGAAATTCAAATTGGCACTAGGAAACAGACTGAAAAAACAGAGTAAAAGTATTTCCTGCAACCCGTTCCCTTTGTGCTAGATGAACGAACGTCTCTCCACATGCTCAGTTCTGAGAGATAATTGTGTGTGAAACCGTCCTTAACCTAGCTTGTTGGGAACCCAAAATTTCTTTTCAGATGCAAACTCCACTCCATACATATATATGAGGAGGTACTAGCTCCAACTCGGTTTTACAGTGAAAAATGCAGGAACTTCAAACCGGCACTAAGAAACAGAGTGAGAATCCAGAGAAAAAGTTTTTCCTGCATCCCGTTCCATTTGTGCTAGATGAACGAACGTCTCTCCACATCCTCAGTTCTGAGTGATTAGTGTGTGTGAAAGCCGTCCTTCACCTAGCTTGTTGGGAACACAAAGTTTCTTTTCAGTTGTAAACTCCACTCCATACATATATATGGGGAGTTACTAGCTCCAACACAGTTTTACAGTGAAAACTGCAGGAACTTCATACCAGCAGTAGGAAACAGACTGAGAAACCAGAGAAAAGTTTCACCTGCATCCCGTTAACATTGTGCTAGTTGAACGAACGTCTCTCCACATGCTCAGTTCTGAGAGATAAGTGTGTATGAAAGCCATTCTTCACCTAACTTGTTGGGAACACAAAGTTTCTTTTCAGTTGAAAACTCCTATCCATTCATATATATGGGGAGGTACTAGCTCCAACTCGGGTTTACTGTGAAAACAGCAGGAATTTCAACCCGGCACTAGGAATCAGACTGAGAAACCAGAGTAAAAGTTTCTCCTGCAACCCGTTCCCTTTGTGCTAGATGAACGAACATCTCTCCACATGCTCAGTTCTGACAGATAAGTGTGTGTGAAAGCCGTCCTTTACCTAGCTTGTTGTGAACACAAAATTTCTTTTCAGATGCAAACTCCACTCCATACATATATATGGGGAGGTACTAGCTCCAAATCGGTTTTACAGTGCAAACTGCAGGAACTTCAACCCGGCACTAGGAAACAGACTGAGAAACCAGAATAAAAGTTTCTCCTGCAAACCGTTCCCATTGTGCTAGATGAACGAACGTCTCTCCACATGCTCAGTTCTGAGAGATAAGTGTGTGTGAATGCCGTTCTTCACATAATTTGTTTGGAACACAAAGTTTCTTTTCAGTTGCAAACTCCACTCCATACATATATAAGGGGAGGTACTAGCTCCAAATCGGTTTTACAGTGATAACTGCAGGAAATTCATAAGGGCAGTAGCTAACAGACTGAGAAACCAGAGTAAAAGTTTCACCTGCACCCGTTCCATTTGTGCTAGATGAACGAACGTCTCTCCACATGCACAGTTCTGAGAGATATATGTGTGTGAATGCTGTCCTTCACCTAGCTTGTTGGGAACACAAAGTTTCTTTTCAGTTGCAAACTACAATCCATACATATATATGGGGAGGTACTAGTTCCAACTCGGTTTTACAGTGAAAACTGCAGGAACATCAAACCGGCACTAGGAAACAGACTGAGAAACCAGAGTAAATGTTTCTCCTGCAACCCGTTCCTTTGTGCTAGATGAACGGACGTCTCTCCACATGCTCAGTTCTGAGAGATAAGTGTGTGTGAAAGCCGTCCTTCACCTAGCTGGTTGGGAACCCAAAGTTTCTTTTCAGTTGCAAACTCCACAACATATATATATATGGGGAGTTACTAGCTCCAACACAGTTTTACAGTGAAAACTGCAGGAACTTCATACCGGCAGTAGGAAACAGACTGAGAACCAGAGTAAAAGTTTCTCCTGCATTCCGTTCCCATTTTGCTAGATGAACGAACGTCTCTCCACATGCTCAGTTCTGAGAGATAAGTGTGTGTGAAAGCCATTCTTCACCTAATTTGTTGGGAACACAAAGTTTCTTTTCAGTTGAAAACTCCAATCCATACATATATATGGGGAGGTACTAGCTCCAACTCGGTTTTACTGTGAAAGCAGCAGGAACTTCAACCCGGCACTAGGAATCAGACTGAGAAACCAGAGTAAAAGTTTCTCCTGCAACCCGTTCCCTTTGTGCTAGATGAACGAACGTCTCTCCACATGCTCAGTTCTGAGTGATAAGTGTGTGTGAAAGCAGTCCTTCACCTAGCTTGTTGGGAACACAAAGTTTCTTTTCAGTTGAAAACTCCACTCCATACATATATATGGGGTGGTACTAGCTCCAACAAGGTTTTACAGTGAAAAATGCAGGAACTTCATACCGGCAGTAGGAAACAGACTGAGAAACCAGAGTAATAATTTCTCCTGCAAACCGTTCCCTTTGTGCTATATGAACGAACGTCTCTCCACATGCTCATTTCTGAGAGATAATTGTGTGTGAATGCCTTTCTTCACATAATTTGTTGGGAACACAAAGTTTCTTTTCATTTTCAAACTCCACTCCATACATATATATGGGGAGGTACTAGCTTCAAATCTCTTTTACCGTGAAAACTGCAGGAAATTCAAATTGGCACTAGGAAACAGACTGAAAAACCAGAGTAAATGTATTTCCTGCAACCCGTTCCCTTTGTGCAAGATGAACGAACATCTCTCCACATGCTCAGTTCTGAGAGATAATTGTGTGTGAAACCGTCCTTAACCTAGCTTGTTGGGAACCCAAAATTTCTTTTCAGATGCAAACTCCACTCCATACATATATAAGAGGAGGTACTAGCTCCAACTCGGTTTTAGAGTGAAAACTGCAGGAACTTCAAACCGGTACTAAGAAACAGAGTGAGAATCCAGAGTAAAAGTTTTTCCTGCATCCCGTTCCATTTGTGCTAGATGAACGAACGTCTCTCCACATCCTCAGTTCTGAGAGATTAGTGTGTGTGAAAGCCGTCCTTCACCTAGCTTGTTGGGAACACAAAGTTTCTTTTCACTTGCAAACTCCACTCCATTCATATATATGGAGAGGTTCTAGCTCCAACTCGGTTTTACAGTGAAAACTGCAGGAAGTTCAAACCGGCACTAGGAAACAGACTGAGAATCCAGAGTAAAAGTTTCACCTGCAACCAGTTCCGTTTGTGCTAGATGAATGAACGTCTCTCCACATGCTCAGTTCTGAGAGATAAGTGTGTGTGAAAGCCGTAATTCACCTAGCTTGTTGGGAACCCCAAGTTTCTTTTCACTTGCAAACTCCACTCCATACATATATATGGGGAGGTACTAGCTCCAACACGGTTTTACAGTGAAAACTGCAGGAACTTCATACCGGCAGTAGGAAACAGACTGAGAAACCAGAGTAAAAGTTTCTCCTGCAAACAGTTCCATTTGTGCTAGATGAACGAACGTCTCTCCACATGCTCAGTTCTGAGATATAAGTGTGTGTGAAAGCCGTCCTTCAACTAGCTTGTTGGGAACACAAAGTTTCTTTTCAGGTGCAAACTCCACTCCATACATATATAAGGGGAGGTACTAGCTCCAACTCGGTTTTACAGTGAAAACTGCATTAACTTCAAACCGGCACTATTAAACAGACTGAGAATACAGAGTAAAAGTTTCTCCTGCAAACCGTTCCCTTTGTGCTAGATGAACGAACGTCTCTCCACATGATCAGTTCTGAGAGATATGTGTGTGTGAAAGCGGTACTTCACCTAGCTTGTTGGGAACACAAAGTTTCTTTTCACTTGCATACTCCACTCCATATATATATATGGGGAGGTACTAGCTCCAACTCTGTTTTACAGTGAAAACTGCAGGAACTTCAAACAGGTACTAGGAAACAGAGTGAGAATCCAGAGTAAAAGTTTCACCTGCAACCCGTTCCCATTGTGCTAGATGAACGAACGTCTCTCCACATGCTCAGTTCTGAGAGATAAGTGTGAGTGAAAGCCGTCCTTCACCTATCTTGTTGGGAACCCAAAGTTTCTTTTCAGTTGCAAACCCCACTCCATAAATATATAAGGGGAGGTACTAGATCCAACACGCTTTTACAGTGAAAACTGCAGGAACATCATAACGGCAGTAGGAAACAGTCTGAGAAACCAGAGTAAAAGAATCTCCTGCAACCCGTTCCAATTGTGCTAGATGAACGAACGTCTCACCACATGCTCCGTTCTGAGAGATATGTGTGTGTGAAAGCCGTTGTTCAACTAACTTGTTGGGAACACAAAGTTTCTTTTCAGTTGAAAACTCCAATCCATACATTTATATGGGGAGGTACTAGCTCCAACACGGTTTTACTGTGAAAACTGCAGGAACTTCAACCCGGCACTAGGAAACAGACTGAGAAACCAGAGTAAATGTTTCTCCTGCAACCCGTTCCCTTTGTGCTAGATGAACGAAAGTCTCTCCACATGCTCATTTCTGACAGATAAGTGTATGTGAAAGCCGTCCTTTAAATAGATTGTTGGGAAAACAAAGTTTCTTTTCAGATGCAAACTCCACTCCATACATATACATGGGGAGGTACTAGCTCCAACTCGGTTTTACAGTGAAAACTGCAGGAACTTCATACTGGCAGTAGGAAACAGACTGAGACACCAGAGTAAAAGTTTCTCCTGCAAACAGTTCCCTTTGTGCTAGATGAACGAACGTCTCTCCACATGCTCAGTTCTGAGAGTTAAGTGTGTGTGAATGCCGTTCTTCACATAATTTGTTGGGAACACAAAGTTTCTTTGCAGTTGAAAACTCCAATCCATACATATATATGGGGAGGTACTAGCTCCAACTCGGTTTTACAGTGAATACTGAAGAAACTTCAAACCGGCAATAGGAAACAGACTGAGAATCCACAGTAAAAGTTTCTCCTGCAACCCGTTCCCTTTGTGCTAGATGAATGAACGTCTCTCCACATGCTCAGTTCTGAGAGATAAGTGTGTGTGAAACCGTCCTTAACCTAGCTTGTTGGGAACAAAACGTTTCTTTTCAGATGCAAACTCCAATCCATACATATATATGGGTAGGTACTAAATCCAACTCAGTTTTACAGTGAAAACGGCAGGAAGTTCAAACCGGCAGTAGGAAAAAGACTGAGATACCAGAGTAAATGTTTTTCCTGCAACCCGTTCCCTTTGCGTTAGATGAACGAACGTCTCTCCACATGCTCAGTTCTGAGAGATAAGTGTGTGTGAAAGCCGTCCTTAACATAGCTTGTTGGGAACACAGAGATTCTTTTCAGATACAAACTCCACTCCATACATGTATATGGGGAGGAACTAGCTCCAACTCGGTTTTACAGTGAATATTGCAGGAACTTTAAACCGGCACTAGGAAACTGAATGAGAATCCAGAGTAAAAGTTTCACCTGCAACCCGTTCCCTTTGTGCTAGATGAAAAAACGTCTCTCCACATGCTCAGTTCTGAGAGATAAGTGTGTGTGAAAGCAGTCCTTCACCTAGCTTGTTGGGAACACAACTTCTCTTTTCACATGCAAACTCCAATCCATACATATATATGGGGAGGTACTACCTCCAACTCGGTTTTACAGTGAAAACTGCAGGAAGTTCAAACCGGCAGTAGGAAACAGACTGAGAAACCAGAGTAAATGTTTTTCCTGCAACCCGTTCCTTTTGTGCTAGATCAACTAACGTCTCTCCACATGCTAAGTTCTGAGAGATACGTGTGTGTGAAAGCCGTCTTTAAACTAGCTTGTTGGGAACACAAAGATTCTTTTCAGATACAAACTCCACTCCATACATATATATGGGGAGGAACTAGCCCCAACTCGCTTTTACAGTGAAAACTGCAGGAACATCAAACCGGCACTTGGAAACAGACTGAGAATCCAGAGTAAAAGTTTCTCCTGTAACCCGTTCCCATTGTGCTAGATGAACGAACGTCTCTCCACATGCTCAGTTCAGAGAGATAAGTGTGTGTGAAACCGTTCTTAATCTAGCTTGTTGGGAACACAACGTTTCTTTTCAGATGCAAACTCCACTCCATACATATATATGGGGAGGTACTAGCTCCAACTCGGTTTTACAGTGAAAACTGCAGGAACTTAAAACCGGCAATAGGAAACAGACTGAGAATCCAGAGTTAAAGTTTCTCCTGCAACCCGTTATCTTTTTGCTAGATGAACGAACGTCTCTCCACATGCTCATTTCTGAGAGATAAGTGTGTGTGAAACCGTCCTTAACCTAGCTTGTTGGGAACACAAAGTTTCTTTTCAGATGCAATCTCCACTCCATACATATATATGGGGAGGTACTAGCTCCAACTCGGTTTTACAGTGAAAACTGCAGGAACTTCAATCCGGCAATAGGAAACAGACTGAGAATCCATAGTAAAAGTTTCTCCTGCAACCCGTTCCATTTGTGCTAGATGAACGAACGTCTCTCCACATGCTCAGTTCTGAGAGATAAGTGTATGTGAAAGCAGTCCTTAACCTAGCTTGTTGGGAACACAAAGTTTCTTTTCACTTGCAAACTCCAATCCATATATATATATGGGTTGGTACTAGCTCCAACTCGGTTTTACAGTGAAAACTGCTGGAAGTTCAAACTGGCAGTAGGAAAAAGACTGAGATACCAGAGTAAATGTTTTTCCTGCAACCCGTTCCCTTTGTGCTAGATGAACGAACGTCTCTCCACATGCTCAGTTCTGAGAGATAAGTGTGTGTGAAAGCCGTCCTTAACATAGCTTGTTTTGAACACAAAGATTCTTTTCAGATACAAACTCCACTCCATACATATATATGGGGAGGAACTAGCCCCAACTCGCTTTTACAGTGAAAACTGCAGGAACTTCAAACCGGCACTAGGAAACAGACTGAGAATCCAGAGTAAAAGTTTCACCTGAAACCCGTTCCCTTTGTGCTAGATGAACGAACATCTCTCCACATGCTCAGTTCTGAGAGATACGTGTGTGTGAAAGCCGTCCTTCACCTAGCTTGTTGGGAACACAAAGTTTCTTTTCAGGTGCAAACTCCACTCCATACATATATATGGGGAGGTACTAGCTCCAACTCGGTTTTACAGTGAATATTGCAGGAACTTCAAACCGGCACTAGGAAACAGACTGAGATACCAGAGTAAAAGTTTCTCCTGCAACAGGTTCATTTTGTTCTAGGTGAACGAATTTCTCTCCACATGCTCAGTTCTGAGAGATAAGTGTGTGTGACACCTTCCTTAACCTAGCTTGTTGGGAACACAACGTTTCTTTTCAGATGAAAACTCCACTCCATACATATATATGGGGAGGTACTAGCTCCAACTCGGTTTTACAGTGAAAACTGCAGGAACTTCAAACCGGCAATAGGAAACAGACTGAGAATCCATAGTAAAAATTTCTCCAGCAACCCGTTCCCTTTGTGCTAGATGAACGAACGTCTCTCCACATGCTCAGTTCTGAGAGATAAGTGTGTGTGAAAGAATACCTTCACATAGCTTGTTGGGAACACAAAGTTTCTTTTCACTTGCAAACTCCAATCCATACATATATATGGGGAGGTACAAGCTCCAACTCGGTTTTACAGTGAAAACTGCAGGAAGTTCAAACCGGCAGTAGGAAAAAGTCTGAGCAACCAGAGTAATTGTTTTTCCTGCAACCCGTTTCCTTTGAGCTAGATGAACGAAAGTCTCTCCACATGCTCAGTTCTGAGAGATAAGTGTGTGTGAAATCCTACATTACCCTAGCTTGTTGGGAACACTAAGATTATTTTCAGATGCAAACTCCACTCCATACATATATATGGGGAGGAACTAGACCCAACTTGCTTTTACAGTGAAAACTGCAGGAACTTCAAACCGGCACTAGGAAATAGACTGAGAATCCAGAGTAAAAATTTAACCTGCAACCCGTTCCCTTTGTTGTAGATGAACGAACGTCTCTCCACATGCTCAGTTCTCAGAGATACATGTGTGTGAATCCGTTCTTACCATAACTTGTTGGGAACACAAAGTTTCTTTTCAGTTGCAAAATCCACTCCATACATATATATGGGGAGGTACTAGCTCCAAATCGGTTTTACAGTGAAAACTGCAGGAACTTCAAACCGACACTAAGAAACAGACTGAGAAACCAGAGTAAAAGTTTCTTATGCAACCCGTTCCATTTGTGCTAGATAAACGAAAGTCTCTCCACATGCTCAGTTCTGAGATATAAGTGTGTGTGAAAGCCGTCCTTCACATAGCTTGTTGGGAACACAAAGTTTCTTTTCAGTTGCAAACCCCACTTCATACGTATATATGGGGAGGTACTAGTTCCAACTCTGTTTTACAATGAAAACTGCAGGAACTTCATACCGGCACTAGGAAACAGACTGAGAATCCAGAGTAATAGTTTCTCCTGCAACCCGTTCCCTTTGTGCTAGATGAACGAACGTCTCTCCACATGCTCAGTTCTGAGAAATAAGTGTGTGTGAAACCGTCCTTCACCTAGCTTGTTGGGAACACAAAGTTTCTTTTCACTTGCAAACTCCAATCCATACATATAGATGGGGAGGTACTAGCTCCAACTCGATTTTACAGTGAAAACTGCAGGAAGTTCAAACCGGCAGTAGGAAAAAGACTGAGAATCCAGAGTAAATATTTTCCCTGCAACCCGTTCCCTTTGTGCTAGATGAACGAAAGTCTCTCCACATGCTCAGTTCTGAGAGATAAGTGTGTGTGAAATTCGTCCTTAAACTAGCTTGTTGGGAACACAAAGATTCTTTTCAGATGCAAACTCCACTCCATACATATATATGGGGAGGAACTAGACCCAACTCGCTTTTACAGTGAAAACTGCAGGAACTTCAAATCGGCACTAGGAAACAGACTGAGAAACCAGAGAAAAAGTTTCTCCTGAAACCCGTTCCATTTGTGCTAGATGAACGAACGTCTCTCCACATGCTCAGTTCTGAGAGATAAGTGTGTGTGAAAGCCGTCCTTCACCTAGCTTGTTGGGAACACAAAGTTTCTTTTCAGATGCAAACTCCACTCCATACATATACATGGGGAGGTACTAGCTCCAACTCGGTTTTACAGTGAAAACTGCAGGAACTTCATACTGGCAGTAGGAAACAGACTGAGACACCAGAGTAAAAGTTTCTCCTGCAAACAGTTCCCTTTGTGCTAGATGAACGAACGTCTCTCCACATGCTCAGTTCTGAGAGTTAAATGTGTGTGAATGCCGTTCTTCACATAATTTGTTGGGAACACAAAGTTTCTTTGCAGTTGAAAACTCCAATCCATACATATATATGGGGAGGTACTAGCTCCAACTCGGTTTTACAGTGAATACTGAAGAAACTTCAAACCGGCAATAGGAAACAGACTGAGAATCCACAGTAAAAGTTTCTCCTGCAACCCGTTCCCTTTGTGCTAGATGAATGAACGTCTCTCCACATGCTCAGTTCTGAGAGATAAGTGTGTGTGAAACCGTCCTTAACCTAGCTTGTTGGGAACAAAACGTTTCTTTTCAGATGCAAACTCCAATCCATACATATATATGGGTAGGTACTAAATCCAACTCAGTTTTACAGTGAAAACGGCAGGAAGTTCAAACCGGCAGTAGGAAAAAGACTGAGATACCAGAGTAAATGTTTTTCCTGCAACCCGTTCCCTTTGCGTTAGATGAACGAACGTCTCTCCACATGCTCAGTTCTGAGAGATAAGTGTGTGTGAAAGCCGTCCTTAACATAGCTTGTTGGGAACACAGAGATTCTTTTCAGATACAAACTCCACTCCATACATGTATATGGGGAGGAACTAGCTCCAACTCGGTTTTACAGTGAATATTGCAGGAACTTTAAACCGGCACTAGGAAACTGAATGAGAATCCAGAGTAAAAGTTTCACCTGCAACCCGTTCCCTTTGTGCTAGATGAAAAAACGTCTCTCCACATGCTCAGTTCTGAGAGATAAGTGTGTGTGAAAGCAGTCCTTCACCTAGCTTGTTGGGAACACAACGTTTCTTTTCAGATGCAAACTCCACTCCATACATATATATGGGGAGGAACTAGCCCCAACTCGCTTTTACAGTGAAAACTGCAGGAACTTAAAACCGGCAATAGGAAACAGACTGAGAATCCAGAGTTAAAGTTTCTCCTGCAACCCGTTATCTTTTTGCTAGATGAACGAACGTCTCTCCACATGCTCATTTCTGAGAGATAAGTGTGTGTGAAACCGTCCTTAACCTAGCTTGTTGGGAACACAAAGTTTCTTTTCAGATGCAATCTCCACTCCATACATATATATGGGGAGGTACTAGCTCCAACTCGGTTTTACAGTGAAAACTGCAGGAACTTCAATCCGGCAATAGGAAACAGACTGAGAATCCATAGTAAAAGTTTCTCCTGCAACCCGTTCCATTTGTGCTAGATGAACGAACGTCTCTCCACATGCTCAGTTCTGAGAGATAAGTGTATGTGAAAGCAGTCCTTAACCTAGCTTGTTGGGAACACAAAGTTTCTTTTCACTTGCAAACTCCAATCCATATATATATATGGGTTGGTACTAGCTCCAACTCGGTTTTACAGTGAAAACTGCTGGAAGTTCAAACTGGCAGTAGGAAAAAGACTGAGATACCAGAGTAAATGTTTTTCCTGCAACCCGTTCCCTTTGTGCTAGATGAACGAACGTCTCTCCACATGCTCAGTTCTGAGAGATAAGTGTGTGTGAAAGCCGTCCTTAACATAGCTTGTTTTGAACACAAAGATTCTTTTCAGATACAAACTCCACTCCATACATATATATGGGGAGGAACTAGCCCCAACTCGCTTTTACAGTGAAATCTGCAGGAACTTCAAACCGGCACTAGGAAACAGACTGAGAATCCAGAGTAAAAGTTTCACCTGAAACCCGTTCCCTTTGTGCTAGATGAACGAACATCTCTCCACATGCTCAGTTCTGAGAGATACGTGTGTGTGAAAGCCGTCCTTCACCTAGCTTGTTGGGAACACAAAGTTTCTTTTCAGGTGCAAACTCCACTCCATACATATATATGGGGAGGTACTAGCTCCAACTCGGTTTTACAGTGAATATTGCAGGAACTTCAAACCGGCACTAGGAAACAGACTGAGATACCAGAGTAAAAGTTTCTCCTGCAACAGGTTCATTTTGTTCTAGGTGAACGAATTTCTCTCCACATGCTCAGTTCTGAGAGATAAGTGTGTGTGACACCTTCCTTAACCTAGCTTGTTGGGAACACAACGTTTCTTTTCAGATGAAAACTCCACTCCATACATATATATGGGGAGGTACTAGCTCCAACTCGGTTTTACAGTGAAAACTGCAGGAACTTCAAACCGGCAATAGGAAACAGACTGAGAATCCATAGTAAAAATTTCTCCAGCAACCCGTTCCCTTTGTGCTAGATGAACGAACGTCTCTCCACATGCTCAGTTCTGAGAGATAAGTGTGTGTGAAAGAATACCTTCACATAGCTTGTTGGGAACACAAAGTTTCTTTTCACTTGCAAACTCCAATCCATACATATATATGGGGAGGTACAAGCTCCAACTCGGTTTTACAGTGAAAACTGCAGGAAGTTCAAACCGGCAGTAGGAAAAAGTCTGAGCAACCAGAGTAATTGTTTTTCCTGCAACCCGTTTCCTTTGAGCTAGATGAACGAAAGTCTCTCCACATGCTCAGTTCTGAGAGATAAGTGTGTGTGAAATCCTACATTACCCTAGCTTGTTGGGAACACTAAGATTATTTTCAGATGCAAACTCCACTCCATACATATATATGGGGAGGAACTAGACCCAACTCGCTTTTACAGTGAAAACTGCAGGAACTTCAAACCGGCACTAGGAAATAGACTGAGAATCCAGAGTAAAAATTTAACCTGCAACCCGTTCCCTTTGTTGTAGATGAACGAACGTCTCTCCACATGCTCAGTTCTCAGAGATACGTGTGTGTGAATCCGTTCTTACCATAACTTGTTGGGAACACAAAGTTTCTTTTCAGTTGCAAAATCCACTCCATACATATATATGGGGAGGTACTAGCTCCAAATCGGTTTTACAGTGAAAATTGCAGGAACTTCAAACCGACACTAAGAAACAGACTGAGAAACCAGAGTAAAAGTTTCTTATGCAACCCGTTCCATTTGTGCTAGATAAACGAAAGTCTTTCCACATGCTCAGTTCTGAGAGATAAGTGTGTGTGAAAGCCGTCCTTCACATAGCTTGTTGGGAACACAAAGTTTCTTTTCAGTTGCAAACCCCACTACATACGTATATATGGGGAGGTACTAGTTCCAACTCTGTTTTACAATGAAAACTGCAGGAACTTCATACCGGCACTAGGAAACAGACTGAGAATCCAGAGTAATAGTTTCTCCTGCAACCCGTTCCCTTTGTGCTAGATGAACGAACGTCTCTCCACATGCTCAGTTCTGAGAAATAAGTGTGTGTGAAACCGTCCTTCACCTAGCTTGTTGGGAACACAAAGTTTCTTTTCACTTGCAAACTCCAATCCATACATATAGATGGGGAGGTACTAGCTCCAACTCGATTTTACAGTGAAAACTGCAGGAAGTTCAATCCGGCAGTAGGAAAAAGACTGAGAATCCAGAGTAAATATTTTCCCTGCAACCCGTTCCCTTTGTGCTAGATGAACGAAAGTCTCTCCACATGCTCAGTTCTGAGAGATAAGTGTGTGTGAAATTCGTCCTTAAACTAGCTTGTTGGGAACACAAAGATTCTTTTCAGATGCAAACTCCACTCCATACATATATATGGGGAGGAACTAGACCCAACTCGCTTTTACAGTGAAAACTGCAGGAACTTCAAATCGGCACTAGGAAACAGACTGAGAAACCAGAGAAAAAGTTTCTCCTGAAACCCGTTCCATTTGTGCTAGATGAACGAACGTCTCTCCACATGCTCAGTTCTGAGAGATAAGTGTGTGTGAAAGCCGTCCTTCACCTAGCTTGTTGGGAACACAAAGTTTCTTTTCATTTGGAACTCCACTCCATACATATATATGGGGAGGTACTAGCTCCAAAACTGTTTTACAGTGAAAACTGCAGGAACTTCATACCGGCAGTAGGAAACAGACTGAGAAACCAGAGTAATAGATTCTCTTGCAACCCATTCCTTTTGGGCTAGATGAACGAACGTTTCACCACATGCTCAGTTCTGAGAGATATTTGTGTGTGAAAGCCGTCCTTCAACTAACTTGTTGGGAACACAAAGATTCTTTTCAGTTGCAAACTCCACTCCATACATATATATGGGGAGGTACTAGCTCCAACTCCATGTTACAGTGAAAACTGCAGGAAATTCAACCTGGCACTAGAAAACAGACTAAGAAACCAGAGTAAAAGTTTCCCCTGCAACCCGTTCCTTTATTGCTAGATGAACGAACGTCTCTCCACATGCTCAGTTCTGAGATATAATTGTGTGTGAAAGCCGTCTTTCAACTACCTTGTTGGGAACACAAAGTTTCTTTTCAGTTGCAACTCCACTCCATACATATATATGGGGAGGTAATAACTCCAACTCGGTTTTAGAGTGAAAACTGCAGGAACTTAAATCTAGCACTAGAAAACAGACTGAGAAACCAGAGTAAAATTTCTCCTGCAACCCGTTCCCTTTGTGCTAGATGAACGAACGTCTCTCCACATGCTCAGTTCTGAGAGATAAGTGGGTGTGAAAGCCGTTGTTCACCTAACTTGTTGGGACACCAAAGTTTCTTTTCACTTGCAAATTCCACTCCATACATATATATGGGTAGGTACAATCTCCAACACGGTTTTACAGTGAAAACTGCAGGAAATTCAAAACGGCAATAGGAAACAGACTGAGAAACCAGAGTAAAAGTTTTTCCTGCAACCCGTTCCCTGTGTGCTAGATGAACGAACGTCTCTCCACATGCTCAGTTCTGAGAGATAAGTCTGTGTGAAAGCCGTCCTTCAGCTAGCTTGTTGGGAACACAAAGTTTCTTTTCACTAGCAAACTCCAATCCATAAATATATATGGGGAGGTACTAGGTCCAACACGGTTTTACAATGAAAACTGCAGGAAATTCATACCGGCAGTAGGAAACAGACTGAGAAACCAGAGTAATAGTTTCGACTGCAACCCGTTCCCTTTGTGCTAGATGAACGAACGTCTCTCCACATGCTCAGTTCTGAGAGATAAGTGTGTGTGAAAGCCGTTGTTCACCTAACTTGTTGGTAACACAAAGATTCTTTTAATTTGCATACTCCACTCCATACATATATATAGGGAGGTAGTAGCTCCAACTCGATTTTACAGTGAAAACTGCAGGAAATTCAAACTGGCACTAGAAAACAGACTGAGAAACCAGAGTAAAAGTTTCTCCTGGAACCCGTTCCCTTTGTGCAAGATTAACGATCGTCTCTCCACATGCTCAGTTCTGAGAAATAAGTGTGTGTGAAAGCCGTCCTTCACCTATTTTGTTGGGAACACAAAGTTTCTTTTCACTTGCAAACTCCACTCCATACATATATATGGGGAGGTACAAGCTCCAACATGGTTTCACAGTGAAAACTGCAGGAAATTCAAACCGGCAATAGGAAACAGACTGAGAAACCAGAGTAAATTTTTTCCTGCAACCCGTTCCCTGTGTGCTAGATGAACGAACGTCTCTCCACATGCTCATTTCTGAGAGATAAGTGTGTGTGAAAGCCGTTCTTCACCTAGCTTGTTGGGAACCCAAAGTTTCTTTTCACTTGCAAACTCCACTCCATAAATATATATGTGGTGGTACTAGGTCCAACACGGTTTTACAATGAATACTGCAGGAAATTCATACCGGCATTAGGAAACAGAGTGAAAAAACAGAGTAAAAGTTTTTCCTGCAAACCGTTCCCTGTGTGCTAGATGAACGAACGTCTCTCCACATGCTCAGTTCTGAGAGATAAGTGTATGTGAAAGCAGTCCTTAACCTAGCTTGTTGGGAACACAAAGTTTCTTTTCACTTGCAAACTCCAATCCATATATATATATGGGTTGGTACTAGCTCCAACTCGGTTTTACAGTGAAAACTGCTGGAAGTTCAAACTGGCAGTAGGAAAAAGACTGAGATACCAGAGTAAATGTTTTTCCTGCAACCCGTTCCCTTTGTGCTAGATGAACGAACGTCTCTCCACATGCTCTGTTCTGAGAGATAAGTGTGTGTGAAAGCCGTCCTTAACATAGCTTGTTTTGAACACAAAGATTCTTTTCAGATACAAACTCCACTCCATACATATATATGGGGAGGAACTAGCCCCAACTCGCTTTTACAGTGAAAACTGCAGGAACTTCAAACCGGCACTAGGAAACAGACTGAGAATCCAGAGTAAAAGTTTCACCTGAAACCCGTTCCCTTTGTGCTAGATGAACGAACATCTCTCCACATGCTCAGTTCTGAGAGATACGTGTGTGTGAAAGCCGTCCTTCACCTAGCTTGTTGGGAACACAAAGTTTCTTTTCAGGTGCAAACTCCACTCCATACATATATATGGGGAGGTACTAGCTCCAACTCGGTTTTACAGTGAATATTGCAGGAACTTCAAACCGGCACTAGGAAACAGACTGAGATACCAGAGTAAAAGTTTCTCCTGCAACAGGTTCATTTTGTTCTACGTGAACGAATTTCTCTCCACATGCTCAGTTATGAGAGATAAGTGTGTGTGAAACCGTCCTTAACCTAGCTTGTTGGGAACACAACGTTTCTTTTCAGATGAAAACTCCACTCCATACATATATATGGGGAGGTACTAGCTCCAACTCGGTTTTACAGTGAAAACTGCAGGAACTTCAAACCGGCAATAGGAAACAGACTAAGAATCCATAGTAAAAATTTCTCCAGCAAACCGTTCCCTTTGTGCTAGATGAACGAACGTCTCTCCACATGCTCAGTTCTGAGAGATAAGTGTGTGTGAAAGAATACCTTCACATAGCTTGTTGGGAACACAAAGTTTCTTTTCACTTGCAAACTCCAATCCATACATATATATGGGGAGGTACAAGCTCCAACTCGGTTTTACAGTGAAAACTGCAGGAAGTTCAAACCGGCAGTAGGAAAAAGACTGAGCAACCAGAGTAATTGTTTTTCCTGCAACCCGTTTCCTTTGAGCTAGATGAACGGAAGTCTCTCCACATGCTCAGTTCTGAGAGATAAGTGTGTGTGAAATCCTACATTACCCTAGCTTGTTGGGAACACTAAGATTATTTTCAGATGCAAACTCCACTCCATACATATATATGGGGAGGAACTAGACCCAACTCGCTTTTACAGTGAAAACTGCAGGAACTTCAAACCGGCACTAGGAAATAGACTGAGAATCCAGAGTAATAATTTAACCTGCAACCCGTTCCCTTTGTTGTAGATGAACGAACGTCTCTCCACATGCTCAGTTCTCAGAGATACGTGTGTGTGAAACCGTTCTTACCATAACTTGTTGGGAACACAAAGTTTCTTTTCAGTTGCAAAATCCACTCCATACATATATATGGGGAGGTACTAGCTCCAAATCGGTTTTACAGTGAAAATTGCAGGAACTTCAAACCGACACTAAGAAACAGACTGAGAAACCAGAGTAAAAGTTTCTTATGCAACCCGTTCCATTTGTGCTAGATAAACGAAAGTCTCTCCACATGCTCAGTTCTGAGAGATAAGTGTGTGTGAAAGCCGTCCTTCACATAGCTTGTTGGGAACACAAAGTTTCTTTTCAGTTGCAAACCCCACTCCATACGTATATATGGGGAGGTACTAGTTCCAACTCTGTTTTACAATGAAAAATGCAGGAACTTCATACCGGCACTAGGAAACAGACTGAGAATCCAGAGTAATAGTTTCTCCTGCAACCCGTTCCCTTTGTGCTAGATGAACGAACGTCTCTCCACATGCTCAGTTCTGAGAGATAAGTGTGTGTGAAATTCGTCCTTAACCAAGCTTGTTGGGAACACAAAGATTCTTTTCAGATGCAAACTCCACTCCATACATATATATGGGGAGGAAATAGACCCAACTCGCTTTTACAGTGAAAACTGCAGGAACTTCAAATCGGCACTAGGAAACAGTCTGAGAAACCAGAGAAAAAGTTTCTCCTGAAACCCGTTCCATTTGTGCTAGATGAACGAACGTCTCTCCACATGCTCAGTTCTGAGAGATAAGTGTGTGTGAAAGCCGTCCTTCACCTAGCTTGTTGGGAACACAAAGTTTCTTTTCATTTGGAACTCCACTCCATACATATATATGGGGAGGTACTAGCTCCAAAACTGTTTTACAGTGAAAACTGCAGGAACTTCATACCGGCAGTAGGAAACAGACTGAGAAACCAGAGTAATAGATTCTCTTGCAACCCATTCCTTTTGGGCTAGATGAACGAACGTTTCACCACATGCTCAGTTCTGAGAGATATTTGTGTGTGAAAGCCGTCCTTCAACTAACTTGTTGGGAACACAAAGATTCTTTTCAGTTGCAAACTCCACTCCATACATATATATGGGGAGGTACTAGTTCCAACTCCATGTTACAGTGAAAACTGCAGGAAATTCTAACTGGCACTAGAAAACAGACTAAGAATCCAGAGTAAAAGTTTCCCCTGCAACCCGTTCCTTTATTGCTAGATGAACGAAAGTCTCTCCACATGCTCAGTTCTGAGATATAATTGTGTGTGAAAGCCGTCTTTCAACTCCCTTGTTGGGAACACAAAGTTTCTTTTCAGTTGCAACTCCAATCCATACATATATATGGGGAGGTAATAACTCCAACTCGGTTTTAGAGTGAAAACTGCAGGAACTTAAATCCAGCACTAGAAAACAGACTGAGAAACCAGAGTAAAATTTCTCCTGCAACCCGTTCCCTTTGTGCTAGATGAACGAACGTCTCTCCACATGCTCAGTTCTGAGAGATATGTGTGTGTGAAAGCCGTTGTTCACCTAACTTGTTGGGACACCAAAGTTTCTTTTCACTTGCAAATTCCACTCCATACATATATATGGGTAGGTACAATCTCCAACACGGTTTTACAGTGAAAACTCCAGGAAATTCAAACCGGCACTAGGAAACAGACTGAGAATACAGAGTAAAAGTTTCTCCTGCAACCTGTTCCCTTTGTGCAAGATGAACGAACGTCTCTCAACATGCTCAGTTCTGAGAGATAATTGAGTGTGAAAGCCGTCCTTCACCTAGCTTGTTGGGAACACAAAGTTTCTTTACATTTGCAAACTCCACTTCATACATATATATGGGGAGTTACTAGTTCCAAATTGGTTTTAGAGTGAAAACTGCAGGAACTTCAAACCGGCACTAGGAAACAGATTGAGAATCCAGAGTAAAAGTTTCTCCTGCAACCCGTTCCCTTTGTGCTAGATGAACGAACGTCTCTCCACATGCTCAGTTCTGAGAGATAAGTGTGTGTGAAAGCCGTCCTTCACCTAGCTTGTTGAGACCCCAAAGTTCTTTTCACTTGCAAACTCCACTCCATACATATATATGGGGAGGTACTAGCTCCAACACGATTTTACAGTGAAAACTGCAGGAAATTCATACCGGCAATAGGAAACAGACTGAGAAACCAGAGTAAAAGTTTTTCCTGCTAACCGTTCCCTGTGTGCTAGATGAACGAACGTCTCTCCACATGCTCAGTTCTGAGAGATAAGTGTGTGTGAAAGCCGTCCTTCACCTAGCTTTTTTGTAACACAAAGTTTCTATTCAGTTGCAAACTCCATTCCATACATATATATGGGGAGGTACTAGCTCCAACTCGGTTTTACAGTGATAACTGCAGGAACTTCAAACCGGCACTAGGAAACAGACTGAGAAACCAGAGTAATAGTTTCTCCTGCATAAAGTTCCCTTTGTGCTAGATGAAAAAACGTCTCTCCACATGCTCAGTTCTGAGAGATAAGTGTGTGTGAAAGCCGTTCTTCACCTAACTTGTTGGGAACACAAAGATTCTTTTCAGTTCCAATCTCCACTGCATACATATATATGGGGTGGTACTAGCTCCATTTCGGTTTTAGACTGAAAACTGCAGGAACATCAAACAGGAACTAGGAAACAGACTGAGAAACCAGAGTAAAAGTTTCTCATGCTATCCGTTCCCTTTGTGCTAGATGAACGAACGTCTCTCCACATGCTCAGTTCTGAGAGATAAGTGTGTGTGAAAGCTGTCCTTCACCTAGATTGTTGGGAACACAAAGTTTCTTTTCAGTTGCAAACTCCACCCCATATATGTATATGGGGAGGTACTAGCTCCATATCGGATTTACAGTGAAAACTGCAGGAACTTAAAACCGGCACTAGGAAACACACTGAGAAACCAGAGTAAAAGTTTCCCCTGCAAACTGTTCCCGCTGTGCTAGATGAACGAACTTCTCTCCACATGATCAGTTCTGAGAGATAATTGTGTGTGAAAGCCGTTCTTCACCTAACTTGTTGGGAACACAAAGATTCTTTTCAGTTCCAAACTCCACTGCATATATATATATGGGGAGTTACTAGCTCCATCTCGCTTTTAGAGTGAAAACTGCAGGAACATCATACCGGAACTAGGAAACAGACTGAGGACCAGAGTAAAAGTTTCTCATGCAACCCGTTCCATTTTTGCTAGATGAACGAACGTCTCTCCACATGCTCATTTCTGAGAGATAAGTGTGTGTGAAAGCCGTCCTTCACCCAGCTTGTTGGGACCCCAAAGATTCTTTTCACTTGCAAACTCCAATCCATACATATATATGGGGAGGTACTAGATCCAACACGGTTTTACAGGGAAAACTGCAGGAACTACATACCGGCAATAGGAAACAGACTGAGAAACCAGAGTAAATTTTCTCCTGCAAACCGTTCCATTTTTGCTAGATGAACGAACGTCTCTCCACATGCTCAGTTCTGATAGATAAGTGTGTGTGAAAGCAGTCCTTCACCTAGCTTGTTGGGACCCCAAAGTTTCTTTTCACTTGCAAATTCCACTCCATACTTATATATGGGGAGTTACTAGCTCCAACACGGTTTTACAGTGAAAACTGCAGGAAGTTCATACCGGCAATAGGAAACAGACTGAGAAACCAGAGTAAAAGTTTCTCCTGCAAACCGTTCCCTGTGTGCTAGATGAACGAACGTCTCTCCACATGCTCAGATCTGAGAGATATGTGTGTGTGAAAGCCGTTCTTCACCTAGCTTGTTGGGAACACAAAGTTTCTTTTCAGTTGCAAACTCCACTCCATACATATATATGGGGAGGAACAAGCTCCAACTCGGTTTTACAGTGATTAATGCAGGAACTTCAAACCGGCACTAGGAAAAAGACTGAGAATCCAGAGTAAAAGTTCCTACTGCAACCCGTTCCCATTGTGCTAGGTGAACGAAAGTCTCTCCACATGCTCAGTTGTGAGAGATAATTGTGTGTGAAAGCCGTCCTTCACCTAGATTGCTGGGAACACAAAGTTTCTTTTCAGTTGCAAACTCAACCCCATATATGTATATGGGGATGAACTAGCTCCATATCGGTTTTACAGTGAAAACAGCAGGAAATTAATACCAGCACTAGGAAACACACTGAGAAACCAGAGTAAAAGTTTCCCCTGCAACCCGTTCCCGCCGTGCTATATGAACGAAAGTCTCTCCACATGATCAGTTCTGAGATATAAATGTGTGTGAAAGCCATCCATCACCTATCTTGTTGGGAACACAAAGTTTCTTTTCAGTTGCAAACCCAACTTCATACATATATACTGGGAGGTACTAGCTCCAACTCGGATTTACAGTGAAAACTGCAGGAATTTCAAACCAGCACTAGGAAACAGCCTGAGATACCAGAGTAAAAGTTTCTCCTGCAGCCCGTTCCCTTAGTGCTAGATAAACGAACGTCTCTCCACATGCTCAGTTCTGAGAGATAAGTGCGTGTGAAAGCCGTCCTTCACCTAGCTTGTTGGGAACACAAAGTTTCTTTTCACTTGCAAATTCCACTAAATACTTATATATGGGGAGTTACTAGCTCCAACACGGTTTTACAGTGAAAACTGCAGGAAGTTCATACCGGCAATAGGAAACAGACTGAGAAACCAGAGTAAAAGTTTCTCCTGCAAACTGTTCCCTTTGTGCTAGATGAACGAACGTCTCTCCACATGATCAGTTCTGAGATATAAATGTGTGTGAAAGCCATCCATCACCTATCTTGTTGGGAACACAAAGTTTCTTTTCAGTTGCAAACCCAACTTCATACATATATACTGGGAGGTACTAGCTCCAACTCGGATTTACAGTGAAAACTGCAGGAATTTCAAACCAGCACTAGGAAACAGCCTGAGATACCAGAGTAAAAGTTTCTCCTGCAGCCCGTTCCCTTAGTGCTAGATGAACGAACGTCTCTCCACATGCTCAGTTCTGAGAGATAAGTGCGTGTGAAAGCCGTCCTTCACCTAGCTTGTTGGGAACACAAAGTTTCTTTTCAGTTGCAAACTCCACTCCATACATATATATGGGGAGGTACAAGCTCCAAATCGGTTTTACAGTGATTAATGCAGGAACTTCAAACCGGCACTAGGAAAAAGACTGAGAATCCAGAGTAAAAGTTCCTACTGCAACCCGTTCCCATTTTGCTAGGTGAACGAAAGTCTCTCCACATGCTCAGTTCTGAGAGATAAGTGTGTGTGAAAGCCGTCCTTCACCTAGATTGCTGGGAACACAAAGTTTCTTTTCAGTTGCAAACTCAAACCCATATATGTATATGGGGATGAACTAGCTCCATATCGGATTTACAGTGAAAACAGCAGGAAATTAATACCAGCACTAGGAAACACACTGAGAAACCAGAGTAAAAGTTTCCCCTGCAACCCGTTCCCGCCGTGCTAGATGAATGAAAGTCTCTCCACATGATCAGTTCTGAGATATAAATGTGTGTGAAAGCCATCCATCACCTATCTTGTTGGGAACACAAAGTTTCTTTTCAGTTGCAAACCCAACTTCATACATATATACTGGGAGGTACTAGCTCCAACTCGGTTTTACAGTGAAATCTGCAGGAACTTCAAAGCGGCACTAGGAAACAGACTGAGAAACCAGAGTAAAAGTTTCTCCTGCAAATCGTTCCCTTTGTGCTAGATGAACGAACGTCTCTCCACATGCTCAGTTCTGAGAGATAAGTGTGTGTGAAAGCCATCCTTCATCTTGTTTGTTGGAAACCAAAGTTTCTTTTCACTTTCAAACTCCATTCCATACATATATATGAGGAGGTACAAGCTCCAACTCGGTTTTACAGTGAAAAATGCAGGAACTTCAACGCGGCACTAGGAAACAGACTGAGAATCCAGAGTAAAAGTTTCTCCTGTAACCCGTTCCCTTTGTGCTAGATGAACGAAAGTCTCTCCACATGCTCAGTTCTGAGAGACAAGTGTGTATGTAAGCCGTCCTTCACCTAGCTTGTTGGGAACACAAAGTTTCTTTTCAGTTGCAAACTCCACTCCATACATATATATGGGGAGGAACTAGCTCCAACTCGGTTTTATAGTGAAAACTGCAGGAACTTCAAACCGGCACTAGGAAACAGACTGAGAAACCAGGGTAAAAGTTTCTAATGCAACCCGTTCCCTTTGTGCTAGATGAACGAACGTCTCTCCACATGCTCAGTTCTGAGAGATAAGTGTGTGTGAAAGCCGTCCTTCACCTTGCTTGTTGGGAACACAAATTTTCTTTTCACTTGCAAACTCCACTCCATACATATATATGGGTAGGTACTAGCACCAACTCGGCTTTACAGTAGAAAACTGCAGGAACTTCAACCCGGCAATAGGAAACAGACTGAGAGACGAGAGTAAAAGTTTCTCCTGCAACCCGTTCCCTTTGTGCTAGATGAATGAAAGTCTCTCCACATGCTCAGTTCTGAGAGTTAAGTGTGTGTGAAAGCAGTCCTTCACCTAGCTTTTTGGGAACACAAGTTTCTTTTCAGTTGCAAACTCCACACCATACATATATATGGGGAGGTACAAGCTCCAACACGGTTTTACAGTGAAAACTGCAGGAAATTCAAACTGGCAATAGGAAACAGACTGAGAAACCAGAGTAAAATTTTTTTCTGCAACCCGTTCCCTGTGTGCTAGATGAACGAACTTCTCTCCACATGCTCAGTTCTGAGAGATAAGTGTGTGTGAAAGCCGTCCTTCACCTATCTTGTTGTTACTCCAAAGTTTCTTTTCACTTGCAAACTCCAATCCATACATATATATGGGGAGGTACAATGTCCAACACTGTTTTACAGTGAAAACTGCAGGAACTTCATAACAGCAGTAGGAAACAAACTGAGAAACCAGAGTAATAGATTCTCCTGCAACCCGTTCCCTTTTTGCTAGATGAACGAACGTCTACCCACATACTCAGTTCTGAGAGATAATTGTGTGTGAAAGCCGTTGTTCACCTAACTTGATGGGAACACAAAGATTCTTTTCAGTTGCAAACTCCACTTCATACATATATATGGGGAGGTACTAGCTCCAACTTGGTTTTAGAGTGAAAACTGCAGGAACTTCAAACCGGCACTAGGAAACAGACTGAGAATCCAGAGTAAAAGTTTCTCCTGAAACCCGTTCCCCTTGTGCTATATGAACGAACGTCTCTCCCCATGCTCAATTCTGAGTGATAATTGTGTGTGAAAGCCGTCCTTCACCTAGCTTGTTGGGAACACAAAGTTTCTTTTCAGTTGCAAACTCCACTCCATACATATATAATGGGAGGTACTAGCTCCAACTTGGTTTTACAGTGAAAACTGCAGGAACTTCAAACCGGCACTAGGAAACAGACTGAGAATCCAGAGTAAAAGTTTCTCCTGAAACCCGTTCCCCTTGTGCTATATGAACGAACGTCTCTCCACATGCTCATTTCTGAGAGATAATTGTGTGTGAAATCAGTCCTTCACCTAGCTTGTTGGGAACACACATTTCTTTTCAGTTGCAAACTCCACACCATACATATATATGGGGAGGTACAAGCTGCAACACGGTTTTACAGTGAAAACTGCAGGAAATTCAAACCGGCAATAGGAAACACACTGAGAAACCAGAGTAAAATTTTTTCCTGCAACCCGTTCCCTGTGTGCTAGATGAACGAACGTCTCTCCACATGCTCAGTTCTGTGAGATAAGTGTGTGTGAAAGCCGTCCTTCACCTAGCTTGTTGTTACTCCAAAGTTTCTTTTCACTTGCAAACTCCACTCCATACATATATATGGGGAGGTACTATGTCCAACTCGGTTTTACAGAGAAAACTGCAGGAACTTCATAAAAGCAGTAGGAAACAGACTGAGAAACCAGAGTAAAAGTTTCTCCTGCAACCCGTTCCATTTGTGCTAGATGAACGAACGTCTCTCCACATGCTCATTTCTGAGATGTAAGTGTGTTTGAAGCCGTCCTTCAACTATATTGTTGGGAACACAAAGTTTCTTTTCAGATGCAAACTTCACTCCATAAATACATATGGGGAGGTACTAGCTCCAACACGGTTTTACAGTGAAAACTGCAGGAACTTCAAACCGGCACTAGGAAACAGACTGAGAATCCAGAGTAAAATTTTCTCCTGCAACCCGTTCCCTTTGTGCTAGATGAATGAACTTCTCTCCACATGCTCAGTTCTGAGAGATAAGTGTGTGTGAAAGCCGTAATTCACCTAGCTTGTTGGGAACACAAAGTTTCTTTTCACTTGCAAACTCCACTCCATACATATATATGGGGAGGTATTAGCTCCAAAACGTTTTTACAGTGAAAACTGCAGGAACATTTACCCGGCACTAGGAAACAGACTGAGTATCCAGGGTAAAAGTTTCTCCTGCATCCCGTTCCCATTGTGCTAGATGAAAGAACGCCTCTCCACATGCTCAGTTCTGAGAGATAAGTGTCTGTGAAAGCCGTACTTTACCTATCTTGTAGGGAACACAAATTTCTTTTCAGTAGCAAACTCTACTCCATACATATATATGGGGAGGTACGAGCTCCAACTCGGATTTACTTTGAAAACTGCAGGAAATTCAAACCGGCACTAGGAAACAGACTGAGAAACCAGAGAAAATGTTTCACCTGCTACCCGTTCCCTTTGTTCTAGATGAATGAACTTCTCTCCACATGCTCAGTTCTGAGAGATAAGTGTGTGTGAAAGCCGTCCTTCACATAGCTTGTTGGGAACACAAAGTTTCTTTTCACTTGCAAATTCCACTGTATACTTATATAAGGGTAGGTATAAGCTCCAAATCTGTTTTACCCTGAAAACTGCAGGAACTTCAAACTGGCACTAGGAAACAAACTGAGAAACTAGAGAAATGTTTCTCCTTCAAACAGTTCCTTTTGTGCTAGATGAACGAACGTCTCTCCACATGCTCAGTTCTGAGAGATAAGTGTCAGTGAAAGCCGTCCTTCACCCAGCTTGTTGGGACCCCAAAGATTCTTTTCACTTGCAAACTCCAATCCATACATATATATGGGGAGTTACTAGCTCCAACACAGTTTTACAGTGAAAACTGCAGGAAGTTCATACCGGCAATAGGAAACAGACTGAGAAACCAGAGTAAAAGTTTCTCCTGCAAACCGTTCCCTGTGTGCTAGATGAACGAACGTCTCTCCACATGCTCAGATCTGAGAGATATGTGTGTGTGAAAGCCGTTCTTCACCTAGCTTGTAGGGAACACAAAGTTTCTTTTCAGTTGCAAACTCCACTCCATACATATATATGGGGAGGTACAAGCTCCAACTCGGTTTTACAGTGATTAATGCAGGAACTTCAAACAGTCACTAGGAAAAAGACTGAGAATCCAGAGTAAAAGTTCCTACTGCAACCCGTTCCCATTGTGCTAGGTGAACGAAAGTCTCTCCACATGCTCAGTTCTGAGAGTTAAGTGTGTGTGAAAGCCGTTCTTAACCTAGATTGCTGGGAACACAAAGATTCTTTTCAGTTGCAAACTCAAACCCTTATATGTATATGGGGATGAACTAGCTCCATATCGGATTTACAGTGAAAACAGCAGGAAATTAATACCGGCACTAGGAAACACACTGAGAAACCAGAGTAAAAGTTTCCCCTGTAACCCGTTCCCGCCGTGCTAGATGAACGAACGTCTCTCCACGTGATCAGTTCTGAGATATAAGTGTGTGTGAAAGCCATCCATCACCTAGCTTGTTGGGAACACAAAGTTTCTTTTCAGTTGCAAACCCAACTTCATGCATATATACTGGGAGGTACTAGCTCCAACTCGGTTTTACAGTGAAAACTGCAGGAATTTCAAACCAGCACTAGGAAACAGCCTGAGATACCAGAGTAAAAGTTTCTCCTGCAGCCCGTTCCCTTAGTGCTAGATGAACGAACGTCTCTCCACATGCTCAGTTCTGAGAGATAAGTGCGTGTGAAAGCCGTCCTTCACCTAGCTTGTTGGGAACACAAAGTTTATTTCAGTTGCAAACTCCACTCCATATATATATATGGGGTGGTATTAGCTCCAACTCTTTTTTACAGTGAAAACTGCAGGAACTTCAAACCGGCACTAGGAAACAGACTGAGAACCCAGAGTAAAAGTTTCTCCTGCAACTCGTTCCCTTTGTGCTAGATAAACGAACGTCACTCCACATGCTCAGTTCTGAGAGATAAGTGTGTGTGAAAGCCGTACTTCAACTAGCTTGTTTGGAACCCAAAGTTTCTTTTCACTTGCAAACTCCACTCCATACATATATATGGGTAGCTACTAGCTCCAACTCCTTTTTACAGTGAAATCTGCAGGAACTTCAAAGCGGCACTAGTAAACAGACTGAGAAACCAGAGTAAAAGTTTCTCCTGCAACTCGTTCCCTTTGTGCTAGATGAACGAACGTCTCTCCACATGCTCAGTTCTGAGAGATAAGTGTGTGTGAAAGCCGTCCTTCACATAGCTTGTTGGGAACACAAAGTTTCTTTTCACTTGCAAATTCCACTGTATACTTATATAAGGGTAGGTATTAGCTCCAAATCTGTTTTACCGTGAAAACTGCAGGAACTTCAAACTGGCACTAGGAAACAAACTGAGAAACTAGAGAAATGTTTCTCCTTCAAACAGTTCCTTTTGTGCTAGATGAACGAACGTCTCTCCACATGCTCAGTTCTGAGAGATAAGTGTCAGTGAAAGCCGTCCTTCACCCAGCTTGTTGGGACCCCAAAGATTCTTTTCACTTGCAAACTCCAATCCATACATATATATGGGGAGTTACTAGCTCCAACACAGTTTTACAGTGAAAACTGCAGGAAGTTCATACCGGCAATAGGAAACAGACTGAGAAACCAGAGAAAAAGTTTCTCCTGCAAACCGTTCCCTGTGTGCTAGATGAACGAACGTCTCTCCACATGCTCAGATCTGAGAGATATGTGTGTGTGAAAGCCGTTCTTCACCTAGCTTGTTGGGAACACAAAGTTTCTTTTCAGTTGCAAACTCCACTCCATACATATATATGGGGAGGTACAAGCTCCAACTCGGTTTTACAGTGATTAATGCAGGAACTTCAAACCGTCACTAGGAAAAAGACTGAGAATCCAGAGTAAAAGTTCGTACTGCAACCCGTTCCCATTGTGCTAGGTGAACGAAAGTCTCTCCACATGCTCAGTTCTGAGAGATAAGTGTGTGTGAAAGCCGTCCTTCACCTAGATTGCTGGGAACACAAAGATTCTTTTCAGTTGCAAACTCAACCCCTTATATGTATATGGGGATGAACTAGCTCCATATCGGATTTACAGTGAAAACAGCAGGAAATTAATACCGGCACTAGGAAACACACTGAGAAACCAGAGTAAAAGTTTCCCCTGCAACCCGTTCCCGCCGTGCTAGATGAACGAACGTCTCTCCACGTGATCAGTTCTGAGATATAAGTGTGTGTGAAAGCCATCCATCACCTAGCTTGTTGGGAACACAAAGTTTCTTTTCAGTTGCAAACCCAACTTCATACATATATACTCGGAGGTACTAGCTCCAACTCGGTTTTACAGTGAAAACTGCAGGAATTTCAAACCAGCACTAGGAAACAGCCTGAGATACCAGAGTAAAAGTTTCTCCTGCAGCCCGTTCCCTTAGTGCTAGATGAACGAACGTCTCTCCACATGCTCAGTTCTGAAGGATAAGTGTGTGTGAAAGCCGTTCTTAACCTAGATTGCTGGGAACACAAAGATTCTTTTCAGTTGCAAACTCAAACCCTTATATGTATATGGGGATGAACTAGCTCCATATCGGATTTACAGTGAAAACAGCAGGAAATTAATACCGGCACTAGGAAACACACTGAGAAACCAGAGTAAAAGTTTCCCCTGTAACCCGTTCCCGCCGTGCTAGATGAACGAACGTCTCTCCACGTGATCAGTTCTGAGATATAAGTGTGTGTGAAAGCCATCCATCACCTAGCTTGTTGGGAACACAAAGTTTCTTTTCAGTTGCAAACCCAACTTCATGCATATATACTGGGAGGTACTAGCTCCAACTCGGTTTTACAGTGAAAACTGCAGGAATTTCAAACCAGCACTAGGAAACAGCCTGAGATACCAGAGTAAAAGTTTCTCCTGCAGCCCGTTCCCTTAGTGCTAGATGAACGAACGTCTCTCCACATGCTCAGTTCTGAGAGATAAGTGCGTGTGAAAGCCGTCCTTCACCTAGCTTGTTGGGAACACAAAGTTTATTTCAGTTGCAAACTCCACTCCATATATATATATGGGGTGGTATTAGCTCCAACTCTTTTTTACAGTGAAAACTGCAGGAACTTCAAACCGGCACTAGGAAACAGACTGAGAACCCAGAGTAAAAGTTTCTCCTGCAACTCGTTCCCTTTGTGCTAGATAAACGAACGTCACTCCACATGCTCAGTTCTGAGAGATAAGTGTGTGTGAAAGCCGTACTTCAACTAGCTTGTTTGGAACCCAAAGTTTCTTTTCACTTGCAAACTCCACTCCATACATATATATGGGTAGCTACTAGCTCCAACTCCTTTTTACAGTGAAATCTGCAGGAACTTCAAAGCGGCACTAGTAAACAGACTGAGAAACCAGAGTAAAAGTTTCTCCTGCAACTCGTTCCCTTTGTGCTAGATGAACGAACGTCTCTCCACATGCTCAGTTCTGAGAGATAAGTGTGTGTGAAAGCCGTCCTTCACATAGCTTGTTGGGAACACAAAGTTTCTTTTCACTTGCAAATTCCACTGTATACTTATATAAGGGTAGGTATTAGCTCCAAATCTGTTTTACCGTGAAAACTGCAGGAACTTCAAACTGGCACTAGGAAACAAACTGAGAAACTAGAGAAATGTTTCTCCTTCAAACAGTTCCTTTTGTGCTAGATGAACGAACGTCTCTCCACATGCTCAGTTCTGAGAGATAAGTGTCAGTGAAAGCCGTCCTTCACCCAGCTTGTTGGGACCCCAAAGATTCTTTTCACTTGCAAACTCCAATCCATACATATATATGGGGAGTTACTAGCTCCAACACAGTTTTACAGTGAAAACTGCAGGAAGTTCATACCGGCAATAGGAAACAGACTGAGAAACCAGAGAAAAAGTTTCTCCTGCAAACCGTTCCCTGTGTGCTAGATGAACGAACGTCTCTCCACATGCTCAGATCTGAGAGATATGTGTGTGTGAAAGCCGTTCTTCACCTAGCTTGTTGGGAACACAAAGTTTCTTTTCAGTTGCAAACTCCACTCCATACATATATATGGGGAGGTACAAGCTCCAACTCGGTTTTACAGTGATTAATGCAGGAACTTCAAACCGTCACTAGGAAAAAGACTGAGAATCCAGAGTAAAAGTTCGTACTGCAACCCGTTCCCATTGTGCTAGGTGAACGAAAGTCTCTCCACATGCTCAGTTCTGAGAGATAAGTGTGTGTGAAAGCCGTCCTTCACCTAGATTGCTGGGAACACAAAGATTCTTTTCAGTTGCAAACTCAACCCCTTATATGTATATGGGGATGAACTAGCTCCATATCGGATTTACAGTGAAAACAGCAGGAAATTAATACCGGCACTAGGAAACACACTGAGAAACCAGAGTAAAAGTTTCCCCTGCAACCCGTTCCCGCCGTGCTAGATGAACGAACGTCTCTCCACGTGATCAGTTCTGAGATATAAGTGTGTGTGAAAGCCATCCATCACCTAGCTTGTTGGGAACACAAAGTTTCTTTTCAGTTGCAAACCCAACTTCATACATATATACTCGGAGGTACTAGCTCCAACTCGGTTTTACAGTGAAAACTGCAGGAATTTCAAACCAGCACTAGGAAACAGCCTGAGATACCAGAGTAAAAGTTTCTCCTGCAGCCCGTTCCCTTAGTGCTAGATGAACGAACGTCTCTCCACATGCTCAGTTCTGAAGGATAAGTGTGTGTGAAAGCCGTCCTTCACCTAGCTTGTTGGGAACACAAAGTTTATTTCAGTTGCAAACTCCACTCCATATATATATATGGAGTGGTATTAGCTCCAACTCTTTTTTACAGTGAAAACTGCAGGAACTTCAAACCGGCACTAGGAAACAGACTGAGAACCCAGAGTAAAAGTTTCTCCTGCAACCCGTTCCCTTTGTGCTAGATAAACGAACGTCACTCCACATGCTCAGTTCTGAGAGATAAGTGTGTGTGAAAGCCGTACTTCAACTAGCTTGTTTGGAACCCAAAGTTTCTTTTCACTTGCAAACTCCACTCCATACATATATATGGGTAGCTACTAGCTCCAACTCCTTTTTACAGTGAAATCTGCAGGAACTTCAAAGCGGCACTAGTAAACAGACTGAGAAACCAGAGTAAAAGTTTCTCCTGCAACTCGTTCCCTTTGTGCTAGATGAACGAACGTCTCTCCACATGCTCAGTTCTGAGAGATAAGTGTGTGTGAAAGCCATCCTTCATCTTGTTTGTTGGAAACCAAAGTTTCTTTTCACTTTCAAACTCCATTCCATACATATATATGTGGAGGTACAAGCTCCAACTCGGTTTTACAGTGAAAAATGCAGGAACTTCAACGCGGCACTAGGAAACAGACTGAGAATCCAGAGTAAAAGTTTCTCCTGTAACCCGTTCCCTTTGTGCTAGATGAACGAAAGTCTCTCCACATGCTCAGTTCTGAGAGACAAATGTGTATGTAAGCCGTCCTTCACCTAGCTTGTTGGGAACACCAAGTTTCTTTTCACTTGCTAACTCCACTCCATACATATATATGGGTAGGTACTAGCTCCAACTCGGTTTTACCGTGAAAACTGCAGGAACTTCAAACTGACACTAGGAAACAGACTGAGAAACTAGAGTAAAAGTTTCTCCTGCAAACTGTTCCCTTTGTGCTAGATGAACGAACGTCTCTCCACATGCTCAGTTCTGAGAGATAAGTGTGTGTGAAAGCCGTCCTTCACCTTGCTTGTTGGGAACACAAATTTTCTTTTCACTTGCAAACTCCACTCCATACATATATATGGGTAGGTACTAGCACCAACTCGGCTTTACAGTGAAAACTGCAGGAACATCAACCCGGCAATAGGAAACAGACTGAGAGACGAGAGTAAAAGTTTCTCCTGCAACCCGTTCCCTTTGTGCTAGATGAATGAAAGTCTCTCCACATGCTCAGTTCTGAGAGATAATGTGTGTGAAAGCCGTCCTTCACCTAGCTTTTTGGGAACACATGTTTCTTTTCAGTTGCAAACTCCACACCATACATATATATGGGAAGGTACAAGCTCCAACACGGTTTTACAGTGAAAACTGCAGGAAATTCAAACTGGCAATAGGAAACAGACTGAGAAACCAGAGTAAAATTTTTTCCTGCAACCCGTTCCCTGTGTGCTAGATGAACGAACTTCTCTCCACATGCTCAGTTCTGAGAGATAAGTGTGTGTGAAAGCCGTCCTTCACCTATCTTGTTGTTACTCCAAAGTTTCTTTTCACTTGCAAACTCCAATCCATACATATATATGGGGAGGTACTATGTCCAACACGGTTTTACAGTGAAAACTGCAGGAACTTCATAACAGCAGTAGGAAACAAACTGAGAAACCAGAGTAATAGATTCTCCTGCAACCCGTTCCCTTTTTGCTAGATGAACGAACGTCTACCCACATACTCAGTTCTGAGAGATAATTGTGTGTGAAAGCCGTTGTTCACCTAACTTGATGGGAACACAAAGATTCTTTTCAGTTGCAAACTCCACTTCATACATATATATGGGGAGGTACTAGCTCCAACTTGGTTTTAGAGTGAAAACTGCAGGAACTTCAAACCGGCACTAGGAAACAGACTGAGAATCCAGAGTAAAAGTTTCTCCTGAAACCCGTTCCCCTTGTGCTATATGAACGAACGTCTCTCCCCATGCTCAGTTCTGAGAGATAATTGTGTGTGAAAGCCGTCCTTCACCTAGCTTGTTGGGAACACAAAGTTTCTTTTCAGTTGCAAACTCCACTCCATACATATATAATGGGAGGTACTAGCTCCAACTTGGTTTTACAGTGAAAACTGCAGGAACTTCAAACCGGCACTAGGAAACAGACTGAGAATCCAGAGTAAAAGTTTCTCCTGAAACCCGTTCCCCTTGTGCTATATGAACGAACGTCTCTCCACATGCTCATTTCTGAGAGATAAGTGTGTGTGAAATCCGTCCTTCACCTAGCTTGTTGGGAACACACATTTCTTTTCAGTTGCAAACTCCACACCATACATATATATGGGGAGGTACAAGCTGCAACACGGTTTTACAGTGAAAACTGCAGGAAATTCAAACCGGCAATAGGAAACAGACTGAGAAACCAGAGTAAAATTTTTTCCTGCAACCCGTTCCCTGTGTGCTAGATGAACGAACGTCTCTCCACATGCTCAGTTCTGTGAGATAAGTGTGTGTGAAAGCCGTCCTTCACCTAGCTTGTTGTTACTCCAAAGTTTCTTTTCACTTGCAAACTCCACTCCATACATATATATGGGGAGGTACTATGTCCAACACGGTTTTACAGAGAAAACTGCAGGAACTTCATAAAAGCAGTAGGAAACAGACTGAGAAACCAGAGTAAAAGTTTCTCCTGCAACCCGTTCCATTTGTGCTAGATGAACGAACGTCTCTCCACATGCTCAGTTCTGAGATGTAAGTGTGTTTGAAGCCGTCCTTCAACTATCTTGTTGGGAACACAAAGTTTCTTTTCAGATGCAAACTTCACTCCATAAATACATATGGGGAGGTACTAGCTCCTACACGGTTTTACAGTGAAAACTGCAGGAACTTCAAACCGGCACTAGGAAACAGACTGAGAATCCAGAGTAAAATTTTCTCCTGCAACCCGTTCCCTTTGTGCTAGATGAATGAACTTCTCTCCACATGCTCAGTTCTGAGAGATAAGTGTGTGTGAAAGCCGTCCTTCACCTATCTTGTTGGGAACACAAAGTTTCTTTTCACTTGCAAACTCCACTCCATGCATATATATGGGGAGGTATTAGCTCCAAAACGTTTTTACAGTGAAAACTGCAGGAACATCTACCCGGCACTAGGAAACAGACTGAGTATCCAGGGTAAAAGTTTCTCCTGCATCCCGTTCCCATTGTGCTAGATGAACGAACGCCTCTCCACATGCTCAGTTCTGAGAGATAAGTGTCTGTGAAAGCCGTACTTTACCTATCTTCTAGGGAACACAAATTTCTTTTCAGTAGCAAACTCTACTCCATACATATATATGGGGAGGTACGAGCTCCAACTCGGATTTACTTTGAAAACTGCAGGAAATTCAAACCGGCACTAGGAAACAGACTGAGAAACCAGAGAAAAAGTTTCACCTGCAACCCGTTCCCTTTGTTCTAGATGAAAGAACGTCTCTCCACATGCTCAGTTCTGAGAGATAATTGTGTGTGAAAGCCGTCCTTCACCTAGCTTGTTGGGAACACAAAGTTTCTTTTCACTTGCAAATTCCACTGTATACTTATATAAGGGTAGGTATTAGCTCCAAATCTGTTTTACCGTGAAAACTGCAGGAACTTCAAACTGGCACTAGGAAACAAACTGAGAAACTAGAGAAATGTTTCTCCTTCAAACAGTTCCTTTTGTGCTAGATGAACGAACGTCTCTCCACATGCTCAGTTCTGAGAGATAAGTGTCTGTGAAAGCCGTCCTTCACCTAGCTTGTTGGGAACACAAAGTTTCTTTTCACTTGCAAACTCCACTCCATACATATATATGGGGAGGTACTAGCTCCAACTCGGTTTTACAGTGAAAAATGCAGGAATTTCCACCCGGTACTAGGAAACAGACTGAGAAACCAGTGTAATAGATTCTATTGCAACCCGATCCCTTTGTGCTAGATGAACGAATGTCTCTCCACATGCTAAGTTCTGAGAGATAAGTGTGTGTGAAAGCCGACCTTTACCTAGCTTGTTGGGAACACATATTTCTTTTCAGTTGCAAATTCCACTCCATACATATATATGGGGAGGTACTAGCTCCAACTCGGTTTTACAGTGAAAACTGCAGGAACTTCCAACCGGCACTAGGAAACAGACTGAGATACCAGAGTAAAATTTTTTCCTGCAACCCTTTCCCTTTGTGCTAGATGAACGAACGTCTCTCCACAAGCTCAGTTCTGAGAGATAAGTGTGTGTGAAAGCCGTCCTTCAACTAGCATATTGGGAACCCAAAGATTCTTTTCACTTGCCAATTCCACTCCATACATATATATGGGGAGGTACAAGCTCCAACTCGGTTTTACAGTGAAATCTGCAGGAATTTCAAACCGGCACTAGGAAACAGACTGAGAATCCAGGGTAAAATTTCATCTGCAATCCATTCCCTTTGTGCTAGATGAAAGAACGTCTCTCCACATGCTAAGTTCTGAGAGATAAGTGTGTGTGAAAGCCGTCCTTTACTTAGCTTGTTGGGAACACATATTTCTTTTCAGTTGCAAATTCCACTCCATACATATATATGGGGAGGTACTAGCTCCAAATCGGTTTTACAGTGAAAACTGCAGGAACTTCAAACTGGCACTAGGAAACAGACTGAGAAACTAGAGAAAATGTTTCTCCTTCAAACACTTCCCTTTGTGCTAGATGAACGAACGTCTCTCCACATGCTCAGTTCTGAGAGATAAGTGTGTGTGAAAGCCATCCCTCACATAGCTTGTTAGGACCCCAAAGTTTCTTTTCACTTGCAAACTCCACTTCAAACGTATATATGGGGAGGTACAAGCTCCAACACGGTTTTACAGTGAAAACTGCAGGAAATTCAAACCGGCAATAGGAAACAATTTGAGAAACCAGAGTAATAGTTTCTACTGCAACCCGTTCCATTTGTGCTAGATGAACGAAAGTCTCTCCACATGCTCAGTTCTGAGAGATAATTGTGTGTGAAAGCCGTTGTTCACCTAACTTGTTGGGAACACAAAGATTCTTTTCAGTTGCAAACTCCAATCCATACATATATATGGGGAGGTACTAGCTCCAACTTGGTTTTAGAGTGAAAACTGTAGGAACTTCAAACCGGCACTAGGAAACAGACTGAGAATACAGAGTAAAAGTATCTCCTGCAACCTGTTCCCTTTGTGCAAGATGAACGAACGTCTCTCAACATGCTCAGTTCTGAGAGATAATTGTGTGTGAAAGCCGTCCTTCACCTAGCTTGTTGAGACCCCAAAGTTCTTTTCACTTGCAAACTCCACTCCATACATATATATGGGGAGTTACTAGCTCCAACACGATTTTACAGTGAAAACTGCAGGAAATTCATACCGGCAATAGGAAACAGACTGAGAAACCAGAGTAAAAGTTTTCCCTGCTAACCGTTCCCTGTGTGCTAGATGAACGAACGTCTCTCCACATGCTCAGTTCTGAGAGATAAGTGTGTGTGAAAGCCGTCCTTCACCTAGCTTTTTTGTAACACAAAGTTTCTATTCAGTTGCAAACTCCACTCCATACATATATATGGGGAGGTACTAGCTCCAACTCGGTTTTACAGTGATAACTGCAGGAACTTCAAACCGGCACTAGGAAACAGACTGAGAAACCAGAGTAATAGTTTCTCCTGCATACCGTTCCCTTTGTGCTAGATCAAAAAACGTCTCTCCACATGCTCAGTTCTGAGAGATAAGTGTGTGTGAAAGCCTTTCTTCACCTAACTTGTTGGGAACACAAAGATTCTTTTCAGTTCCAAACTCCACTGCATACATATATATGGGGTGGTACTAGCTCCATCTCGGTTTTAGAGTGAAAACTGCAGGAACATCAAACCGGAACTAGGAAACAGACTGAGAAACCAGAGTAAAAGTTTCTCATGCAATCCGTTCCCTTTGTGCTAGATGAACGAACGTCTCTTCACATGCTCAGTTCTGAGAGATAAGTGTGTGTGAAAGCTGTCCTTCACCTAGATTGTTGGGAACACAAAGTTTCTTTTCAGTTGCAAACTCCACCCCATATATATATATGGGGAGGTACTAGCTCCATATCCGATTTACAGTGAAAACTGCAGGAACTTAAAACCGGCACTAGGAAACACACTGAGAAACCAGAGTAAAAGTTTCCCCTGCAACCTGTTCCCGCTGTGCTAGATGAACGAACTTCTCTCCACATGATCAGTTCTGAGAGATAATTGTGTGTGAAAGCCGTTCTTCACCTAACTTGTTGGGAAGACAAAGATTCTTTTCAGTTCCAAACTCCACTACATAAATATATATGGGTAGGTACTAGCTCCATATCGCTTTTAGAGTGAAAACTGCAGGAACATCATACCGGAACTAGGAAACAGACTGAGGACCAGAGTAAAAGTTTCTCATGCAACCCGTTCCATTTTTGCTAGATGAACGAACGTCTCTCCACATGCTCAGTTCTGAGAGATAAGTGTGTGTGAAAGCCGTCCTTCACCCAGCTTGTTGGGACCCCAAAGATTCTTTTCACTTGCAAAATCCAATCCATACATATATATGGGGAGGTACTAGATCCAACACGGTTTTACAGGGAAAACTGCAGGAACTACATACCGGCAATAGGAAACAGACTGAGAAACCAGAGTAAATTTTCTCCTGCAAACCGTTCCATTTTTGCTAGATGAACGAACGTCTCTCCACATGCTCAGTTCTGATAGATAAGTGTGTGTGAAAGCAGTCCTTCACCTAGCTTGTTGGGACCCCAAAGTTTCTTTTCACTTGCAAATTCCACTCCATACTTATATATGGGGTGTTACTAGCTCCAACACGGTTTTACAGTGAAAACTGCAGGAAGTTCATACCGGCAATAGGAAACAGACTGAGAAACCAGAGTAAAAGTTTCTCCTGCAAACCGTTCCCTGTGTGCTAGATGAACGAACGTCTCTCCACATGCTCAGATCTGAGAGATATGTGTGTGTGAAAGCCGTTCTTCACCTAGCTTGTTGGGAACACAAAGTTTCTTTTCAGTTGCAAACTCCACTCCATACATATATATGGGGAGGTACAAGCTCCAACTCGGTTTTACAGTGATTAATGCAGGAACTTCAAACCGGCACTAGGAAAAAGACTGAGAATCCAGAGTAAAAGTTCCTACTGCAACCCGTTCCCATTGTGCTAGGTGAACGAAAGTCTCTCCACATGCTCAGTTCTGAGAGATAAGTGTGTGTGAAAGCCGTCCTTCACCTAGATTGCTGGGAACACAAAGTTTCTTTTCAGTTGCAAACTCAACCCCATATATGTATATGGGGATGAACTAGCTCCATATCGGATTTACAGTGAAAACAGCAGGAACTTCAAACCGGCACTAGGAAACAGACTGAGAATCCAGAGTAAAAGTTTCTCCTGAAACCCGTTCCCCTTGTGCTATATGAAGGAACGTCTCTCCACATGCTCATTTCTGAGAGATAAGTGTGTGTGAAATCCGTCCTTCACCTAGCTTGTTGGGAACACACATTTCTTTTCAGTTGCAAACTCCACACCATACATATATATGGGGAGGTACAAGCTGCAACACGGTTTTACAGTGAAAACTGCAGGAAATTCAAACCGGCAATAGGAAACAGACTGAGAAACCAGAGTAAAATTTTTTCCTGCAACCCGTTCCCTGTGTGCTAGATGAACGAACGTCTCTCCACATGCTCAGTTCTGTGAGATAAGTGTGTGTGAAAGCCGTCCTTCACCTAGCTTGTTGTTACTCCAAAGTTTCTTTTCACTTGCAAACTCCAATCCATACATATATATGGGGAGGTACTATGTCCAATACGGTTTTACAGAGAAAACTGCAGGAACTTCATAAAAGCAGTAGGAAACAGACTGAGAAACCAGAGTAAAAGTTTCTCCTGCAACCCGTTCCATTTGTGCTAGATGAACGAACGTCTCTCCACATGCTCAGTTCTGAGATGTAAGTGTGTTTGAAGCCGTCCTTCAACTATCTTGTTGGGAACACAAAGTTTCTTTTCAGATGCAAACTTCACTCCATAAATACATATGGGGAGGTACTAGCTCCAACACGGTTTTACAGTGAAAACTGCAGGAACTTCAAACCGGCACTAGGAAACAGACTGAGAATCCAGAGTAAAATTTTCTCCTGCAACCCGTTCCCTTTGTGCTAGATGAATGAACTTCTCTCCACATGCTCAGTTCTGAGAGATAAGTGTGTGTGAAAGCCGTCCTTCACCTAGCTTGTTGGGAACACAAAGTTTCTTTTCACTTGCAAACTCCACTCCATACATATATATGGGGAGGTATTAGCTCCAAAACGTTTTTACAGTGAAAACTGCAGGAACATCTACCCGGCACTAGGAAACAGACTGAGTATCCAGGGTAAAAGTTTCTCCTGCATCCCGTTCCCATTGTGCTAGATGAACGAACGCCTCTCCACATGCTCAGTTCTGAGAGATAAGTGTCTGTGAAAGCCGTACTTTACCTATCTTGTAGGGAACACAAATTTCTTTTCAGTAGCAAACTCTACTCCATACATATATATGGGGAGGTACGAGCTCCAACTCGGATTTACTTTGAAAACTGCAGGAAATTCAAACCGGCACTAGGAAACAGACTGAGAAACCAGAGAAAAAGTTTCACCTGCAACCCGTTCCCTTTGTTCTAGATGAAAGAACGTCTCTCCACATGCTCAGTTCTGAGAGATAATTGTGTGTGAAAGCCGTCCTTCACCAAGCTTGTTGGGAACACAAAGTTTCTTTTCAGTTGCAAACTCCACTCCATACATATATATGGGGAGGTACTAGCTCCAAATCGGTTTTACAGTGAAAACTGCAGGAACTTCAAACCGGCAGTAGGAAACAGACTGAGAAACCAGAGTAAAAGTTTTTCTTGCAACCCGTTCCTTTTGTGCTAGATGAACGAAATTCTCTCCACATGCTCAGTTCTGAGAGATAAGTGTGTGTGGAAGCCGCCCTTCACTTAGCTTGTGGGGAACCCAAAGTTTCTTTTCACTTGCAAATTCCACTGTATACTTATATAAGGGTAGGTATTAGCTCCAAATCTGTTTTACCGTGAAAACTGCAGGAACTTCAAACTGGCACTAGGAAACAAACTGAGAAACTAGAGAAATGTTTCTCCTTCAAACAGTTCCTTTTGTGCTAGATGAACGAACGTCTCTCCACATGCTCAGTTCTGAGGGATAAGTGTCTGTGAAAGCCTTCCTTCACCTAGCTTGTTGGGAACACAAAGTTTCTTTTCACTTGCAAACTCCACTCCATACATATATATGGGGAGGTACTAGCTCCAACTCGGTTTTACAGTGAAAAATGCAGGAACTTCCACCCGGTACTAGGAAACAGTCTGAGAAACCAGAGTAAAAGATTCTATTGCAACCCGATCCCTTTGTGCTAGATGAACGAATGTCTCTCCACATGCTAAGTTCTGAGAGATAAGTGTGTGTGAAAGCCAACCTTTACCTAGCTTGTTGGGAACACATATTTCTTTTCAGTTGCAAATTCCACTCCATACATATATATGGGGAGGTACTAGCTCCAACTCGGTTTTACAGTGAAAACTGCAGGAACTTCCAACCGGCACTAGGAAACAGACTGAGATACCAGAGTAAAATTTTTTCCTGCAAACCTTTCCCTTTGTGCTAGATGAACGAACGTCTCTCCACATGCTCAGTTCTGAGAGATAAGTGTGTGTGAAAGCCGTCCTTCAACTACCATGTTGGGAACCCAAAGATTCTTTTCACTTGCCAATTCCACTCCATACATATATATGGGGAGGTACAAGCTCCAACTCGGTTTTACAGTGAAATCTGCAGGAATTTCAAACCGGCACTAGGAAACAGACTGAGAATCCAGGGTAAAATTTCATCTGCAACCCATTCCCTTTGTGCTAGATGAAAGAACGTCTCTCCACATGCTAAGTTCTGAGAGATAAGTGTGTGTGAAAGCCGTCCTTTACTTAGCTTGTTGGGAACACATATTTCTTTTCAGTTGCAAATTCCACTCCATACATATATATGGGGAGGTACTAGCTCCAACTCGTTTTTACAGTGAAAACTGCAGGAACTTCAAACTGGCACTAGGAAACAGACTGAGAAACTAGAGAAAATGTTTCTCCTTCAAACACTTCCCTTTGTGCTAGATGAACGAACGTCTCTCCACATGCTCATTTCTGAGAGATAAGTGTGTGTGAAAGCCATCCCTCACATAGCTTGTTGTGACCCCAAAGATTCTTTTCACTTGCAAACTCCACTTCAAACGTATATATGGGGAGGTACAAGCTCCAACACGGTTTTACAGTGAAAACTGCAGGAAATTCAAACCGGCAATAGGAAACAATTTGAGAAACCAGAGTAAAAGTTTTTTCTGCAACCCGTTCCCTGTGTGCTAGATGAATGAACGTCTCTCCACATGCTCAGTTCTGAGGGATAAGTGTCTGTGAAAGCCGTCCTTCACCTAGCTTGTTGGGAACACAAAGTTTCTTTTCACTTGCAAACTCCACTCCATACATATATAAGGGGAGGTACTAGCTCCAACTCGGTTTTACAGTGAAAAATGCAGGAACTTCCACCCGGTACTAGGAAACAGACTGAGAAACCAGAGTAAAAGATTCTATTGCACCCCGATCCATTTGTGCTAGATGAACGAATGTCTCTCCACATGCTAAGTTCTGAGAGATAAGTGTGTGTGAAAGCCGACCTTTACCTAGCTTGTTGGGAACACATATTTCTTTTCAGTTGCAAATTCCACTCCATACATATATATGGGGAGGTACTAGCTCCAACTCGGTTTTACAGTGAAAACTGCAGGAACTTCCAACCGGCACTAGGAAACAGACTGAGATACCAGAGTAAAATTTTTTCCTGCAACCCTTTCCCTTTGTGCTAGATGAACGAACGTCTCTCCACATGCTCAGTTCTGAGAGATAAGTGTGTGTGAAAGCCGTCGTTCAACTAGCATATTGGGAACCCAAAGATTCTTTTCACTTGCCAATTCCACTCCATACATATATATGGGGAGGTACAAGCTCCAACTCGGTTTTACAGTGAAATCTGCAGGAATTTCAAACCGGCACTAGGAAACAGACTGAGAATCCAGGGTAAAATTTCATCTGCCACCCATTCCCTTTGTGCTAGATGAAAGAACGTCTCTCCACATGCTAAGTTCTGAGAGATAAGTGTGTGTGAAAGCCGTCCTTTACTTAGCTTGTTGGGAACACATATTTCTTTTCAGTTGCAAATTCCACTCCATACATATATATGGGGAGGTACTAGCTCCAACTCGGTTTTACAGTGAAAACTGCAGGAACTTCAAACTGGCACTAGGAAACAGACTGAGAAACTAGAGAAAATGTTTCTCCTTCAAACACTTCCCTTTGTGCTAGATGAACGAACGTCTCTCCACATGCTCAGTTCTGAGAGATAAGTGTGTGTGAAAGCCGTTCTTCACCTAGCTATTTGGGAACCCAAAGTTTCTTTTCACTTGCAAACTCCACTCCATAAGTATATATGGGGTGGTACTAGGTCCACCACGGTTTTACAATGAATACTGCAGGAAATTCATACCGGCAGTAGGAAACAGACTGAGAAACCAGAGTAATAGTTTCTACTGCAACCCGTTTCATTTGTGCTAGATGAACGAATGTCTCTCCACATGCTCAGTTCTGAGAGATAAGTGTGTGTGGAAGCCGTTGTTCACCTAACTTGTTGGGAACACAAAGATTCTTTTCAGTTGCAAACTCCAATCCATACATATATATGGGGAGGTACAAGCTCCAACTCGATATTACAGTGAAAACTGCAGGAAATTCTAACTTGCACCAGAAAACAGACTGAGAAACCAGAGTAAAAGTTTCTCCTGCAAACCGTTCCCTTTGTGCAAGATGAACGAACGTTTCTCCACATGTTCAGTTCTGAGAGATAAGTGTGTGTTAAAGCCGTACTTCACCTAACTTGTTGGGAACACAAAGTTTCTTTTCATTTGCAAACTCCACTTCATACATATATATGGGGAGTTACTAGTTCCAAATTGGTTTTAGAGTGAAAACTGCAGGAACTTCAAACCGGCACTAGGAAACAGCTTGAGAATCCAGAGTAAAAGTTTCTCCTGCAACCCGTTCCCTTTGTGCTAGATGAACGAACGTCTCTCCACATGCTCAGTCCTGAGAGATAAGTGTGTGTGAAAGCCGTCCTTCACCTAGCTTGTTGAGACCCCAAAGTTCTTTTCACTTGCAAACTCCACTCCATACATATATATGGGGGGTTACTAGCTCCAACACGATTTTACAGTGAAAACTGCAGGAAATTCATACCGGCAATAGGAAACAGACTGAGAAACCAGAGTAAAAGTTTTCCCTGCTAACCGTTCCCTGTGTGCTAGATGAACGAACGTCTCACCACATGCTCAGTTCTGAGAGATAAGTGTGTGTGAAAGCCGTCCTTCACCTAGCTTTTTTGTAACACAAAGTTTCTATTCAGTTGCAAACTCCACTCCATACATATATATGGGGAGGTACTAGCTCCAACTCGGTTTTACAGTGATAACTGCAGGAACTTCAAACCGGCACTAGGAAACAGACTGAGAAACCAGAGTAATAGTTTCTCCTGCATACCGTTCCTTTGTGCTAGATCAAAAAACGTCTCTCCACATGTTCAGTTCTGAGAGATAAGTGTGTGTGATAGCAGTCCTTCACCTAGCTTGTTGGGACCCCAAAGTTTTTTTCACTTGCAAATTCCACTCCATACTTATATATGGGGAGTTACTAGCTCCAACACGGTTTTACAGTGAAAACTGCAGGAAGTTCATACCGGCAATAGGAAACAGACTGAGAAACCAGAGTAAAAGTTTCTCCTGCAAACCGTTCCCTGTGTGCTAGATGAACGAACGTCTCTCCACATGCTCAGATCTGAGAGATATGTGTGTGTGAAAGCCGTACTTCACCTAGCTTGTTGGGAACACAAAGTTTCTTTTCAGTTGCAAACTCCACTCCATACATATATATGGGGAGGTACAAGCTCCAACTCGGTTTTACAGTAATTAATGCAGGAACTTCAAACCGGCACTAGGAAAAAGACTGAGAATCCAGAGTAAAAGTTCCTACGGCAACCCGTTCCCATTTTGCTAGGTGAACGAAAGTCTCTCCACATGCTCAGTTCTGAGAGATAAGTGTGTGTGAAAGCCGTCCTTCACCTAGATTGCTGGGAACACATAGTTTCTTTTCAGTTGCAAACTCAACCCCATATATGTATATGGGGATGAACTAGCTCCATATCGGATTTACAGTGAAAACAGCAGGAAATTAAAACCGGCACTAGGAAACACACTGAGAAACCAGAGTAAAAGTTTCCCCTGCAACCCGTTCCCGCCGTGCTAGATGAACGAACGTCTCTCCACATGATCAGTTCTGAGATATAAGTGTGTGTGAAAGCCATCCATCACCTAGCTTGTTGGGAACACAAAGTTTCTTTTCAGATGCAAACCCAACTTCATACATATATACTGGGAGGTACTAGCTCCAACTCGATTTTACAGTGAAAACTGCAGGAATTTCAAACCAGCACTAGGAAACAGCCTGAGATACCAGTGTAAAAGTTTCTCCTGCAGCCCATTCCCTTAGTGCTAGATGAAAGAACGTCTCTCCACATGCTCAGTTCTGAGAGATAAGTGCGTGTGAAAGCCGTCCTTCACCTAGCTTGTTGGGAACACAAAGTTTATTTCAGTTGCAAACTCCAATCCATACATATATATGGGGTGGTATTAGCTCCAACTCTTTTTTACAGTGAAAACTGCAGGAACTTCAAACCGGCACTAGGAAACAGACTGAGAACCCAGAGTAAAAGTTTCTCCTGCAGCCCATTCCCTTTGTGCTAGATGAACGAACGTCTCTCCACATGCTTAGTTCTGAGAGATAATTGTGTGTGAAAGCCGTTGTTCACCTAACTTGATGGGAACACAAAGATTCTTTTCAGTTGCAAACTCCACTTCATACATATATATGGGGAGGTACTAGCTCCAACTTGGTTTTAGAGTGAAAACTGCAGGAACTTCAAACCGGCACTAGGAAACAGACTGAGAATCCAGAGTAAAAGTTTCTCCTGAAACCCGTTCCCCTTGTGCTATATGAACGAACGTCTCTCCCCATGCTCAGTTCTGAGAGATAATTGTGTGTGAAAGCCGTCTTTCACCTAGCTTGTTGGGAACACAAAGTTTCTTTTCAGTTGCAAACTCCACTCCATACATATATAATGGGAGGTACTAGCTCCAACTTGGTTTTACAGTGAAAACTGCAGGAACTTCAAACCGGCACTAGGAAACAGACTGAGAATCCACAGTAAAAGTTTCCCCTGAAAACCGTTCCCCTTGTGCTATATGAACGAACGTCTCTCCACATGCTCATTTCTGAGAGATAAGTGTGTGTGAAATCCGTCCTTCACCTAGCTTGTTGGGAACACACATTTCTTTTCAGTTGCAAACTCCACACCATACATATATATGGGGAGGTACAAGCTGCAACACGGTTTTACAGTGAAAACTGCAGGAAATTCAAACCGGCAATAGGAAACAGACTGAGAAACCAGAGTAAAATTTTTTCCTGCAACCCGTTCCCTGTGTGCTAGATGAACGAACGTCTCTCCACATGCTCAGTTCTGTGAGAAAAGTGTGTGTGAAAGCCGTCCTTCACCTAGCTTGTTGTTACTCCAAAGTTTCTTTTCACTTGCAAACTCCACTCCATACATATATATGGGGAGGTACTATGTCCAACACGGTTTTACAAAGAAAACTGCAGGAACTTCATAAAAGCAGTAGGAAACAGACTGAGAAACCAGAGTAAAAGTTTCTCCTGCAACCAGTTCCATTTGTGCTAGATGAACGAACGTCTCTCCACATGCTCAGTTCTGAGATGTAAGTGTGTTTGAAGCCGTCCTTCAACTATCTTGTTGGGAACACAAAGTTTCTTTTCACTTGCAAACTCCACTCCATACATATATATGGGGAGGTATTAGCTCCAAAACGTTTTTACAGTGAAAACTGCAGGAACATCTACCCGGCACTAGGAAACAGACTGAGTATCCAGGGTAAAAGTTTCTCCTGCATCCCGTTCCCTTTGTGCTAGATGAACGAACGCCTCTCCACATGCTCAGTTCTGAGAGATAAGTGTCTGTGAAAGCCGTACTTTACCTATCTTGTAGGGAACACAAATTTCTTTTCAGTTGCAAACTCTACTCCATACATATATATGGGGAGGTACGAGCTCCAACTCGGATTTACTTTGAAAACTGCAGGAAATTCAAACCGGCTCTAGGAAACAGACTGAGAAACCAGAGAAAAAGTTTCACCTGCAACCCATTCCCTTTGTTCTAGATGAAAGAACGTCTCTCCACATGCTCAGTTCTGAGAGATAATTGTGTGTGAAAGCCGTCCTTCACCTAGCTTGTTGGGAACACAAAGTTTCTTTTCAGTTGCAAACTCCACTCCATACATATATATGGGGAGGTACTAGCTCCAACTCGGTTTTACAGTGAAAACTGCAGGAACTTCAAACCGGCAGTAGGAAACAGACTGAGAAACCAGAGTAAAAGTTTTTCCTGCAACCCGTTCCTTTTGTGCTAGATGAACGAAAGTCTCTAAACATGCTCATTTCTGAGAGATAAGTGTGTGTGGAAGCCGCCCTTCACTTAGCTTGTGGGGAACCCAAAGTTTTTTTCACTTGCAAATTCCACTGTATACTTATATAAGGGTAGGTATTAGCTCCAAATCTGTTTTACCGTGAAAACTGCAGGAACTTCAAACTGGCACTAGGAAACAAACTGAGAAACTAGAGAAATGTTTCTCCTTCAAACAGTTCCTTTTGTGCTAGATGAACGAACGTCTCTCCACATGCTCAGTTCTGAGAGATAAGTTTCTGTGAAAGCCACCCTTCACCTAGCTTGTTGGGAACACAAAGTTTCTTTTCACTTGCAAACTCCACTCCATACATATATATGGGGAGGTACTAGCTCCAACTCGGTTTTACAGTGAAAAATGCAGGAACTTCCACCCGGTACTAGGAAACAGACTTAGAAACCAGAGTAAAAGATTCTATTGCAAACCGATCCCTTTGTGCTAGATGAACGAATGTCTCTCCACATGCTAAGTTCTGAGAGATAAGTGTGTGTGAAAGCCGACCTTTACCTAGCTTCTTGGGAACACATATTTCTTTTCAGTTGCAAATTCCACTCCATACATATATATGGGGAGGTACTAGCTCCAACTCGGTTTTACAGTGAAAACTGCAGGAACTTCCAACCGGCACTAGGAAACAGACTGAGATACCAGAGTAAAATTTTTTCCTGCAAACCTTTCCCTTTGTGCTAGATGAACGAACGTCTCTCCACATGCTCAGTTCTGAGAGATAAGTGTGTGTGAAAGCCGTCCTTCAACTACCATGTTGGGAACCCAAAGATTCTTTTCACTTGCCAATTCCACTCCATACATATATATGGGGAGGTACAAGCTCCAACTCGGTTTTACAGTGAAATCTGCAGGAATTTCAAATCGGCACTAGGAAACAGACTGAGAATCCAGGGTAAAATTTCATCTGCAACCCATTCACTTTGTGCTAGATGAAAGAACGTCTCTCCACATGCTAAGTTCTGAGAGATAAGTGTGTGTGAAAGCCGTCCTTTACTTAGCTTGTTGGGAACACATATTTCTTTTCAGTTGCAAATTCCACTCCATACATATATATGGGGAGGTACTAGCTCCAACTCGGTTTTACAGTGAAAACTGCAGGAACTTCAAACTGGCACTAGGAAACAGACTGAGAAACTAGAGAAAATGTTTCTCCTTCAAACACTTCCCTTTGTGCTAGATGAACGAACGTCTCTCCACATGCTCAGTTCTGAGAGATAAGTGTCTGTGAAAGCCGTCCTTCACCTAGCTTGTTGGGAACACAAAGTTTCTTTTCACTTGCAAACTCCACTCCATACATATATATGGGGAGGTACTAGCTCCAAATCGGTTTTACAGTGAAAACTGCAGGAACATCCACCCGGTACTAGGAAACAGACTGAGAAGCCAGAGTAAAAGATTCTATTGCAACCCGATCCCTTTGTGCTAGATGAACGAACGTCTCTACACATGCTCATTTCTGAGAGATAAGTGAGTGTGAAAGCCGTCCTTAACCTAGCTTGTTGGGAACACATATTTCTTTTCAGTTGCAAATTCCACTCCATACATATATATGGGGAGGTACTAGCTCCAACTCGGTTTTACAGTGAAAACTGCAGGAACTTCATAAAGGCACTAGGCAACAGACTGAGAAACCAGAGTAAAAGTTTCCCTGCAACCCGTTCCCTTTGTGCTAGATGAACGAACGTCTCTCCACATGCTCAGTTCTGAGAGATAAGTGTGTGTGAAAGCCGTCCTTCACCTAGCTTGTTGAGAACACAAAGTTTCTTTTCAGTTGCAAAATCCAATCCATACATATATATTGGCAGGTACTAGCTCCAACTCGCTTTTAAAGTGAAAACTGCAGGAACTTCAAACCGGCAGTAGGAAACAGACTGAGAAAACAGAGTAAAAGTTTTTCCTGCAACCCGTTCCCTTTGTGCTAGATGAACGAAAGTCTCTCCACATGCTCATTTCTGAGAGATAAGTGTGTGTGAAAGCCGTACTTCATCTAGCTTGTTGGGAACACAAAGTTTATTTTCAGATGAAAACTCCACTCCATAGATATATATGGGGAGGTACTAGCTCCAACACGGCTTTACAGTGAAAACTGCAGGAACTTCCAACCGGCACTAGGAAACAGACTGAGAAAATAGAGTAAAGATTCTCCTGCAACCCGTTCCCTTTGTGCTAGATGAACGAACGTCTCTCCACATGCTCAGTTCTGAGAGATAAGTGTGTGTGATAGCCGTCCTTCAACTAGCATGTTGGGAACCCAAAGTTTCTTTTCACTTGCAAATTCCAATCCATACATATATATGGGGATGTACTAGCTCCAACTCGGTTTTACAGTGAAATCTGCAGGAACTTCAAACCGGCAGTAGGAAACAGACTGAGAAATCAGAGTAAAAGTTTTTCCTGCAAACCGTTCCCTTTGTGCTAGATGAACGAACGTCTCTCCACATGCTCAGATCTGAGAGATAATTGTGTGTGAAAGCCGTCCTTCACCTATCTTGTTGAGAACTCAAAGTTTCTTTTCAGATGCAAACTCCACTCCAAAAATATATATGGGGAGGTAAAAAGTCCAACTCGGTTTACAGTGAAAACTGCAGGAACTTCAAACCGGCACTAGGAAACAGACTGTGAATCAGAGTAAAACTTTCTCCTGCAAACCGTTCCCTTTGTGCTAGATGAATGAACGTCTCCCCACATGCTCAGTTCTGAGAGATAAGTGTGTGTGAAAGCCGTCCTTCACCTTGCTTGTTGGGAACACAAACTTTCTTTTCACTTGCAAACTCCACTCCATACATATATATGGGGAGGTTCTAGCTCCAACTCGGTTTTACAGTGAAAACTGCAGGAACTTCAAACCGGCAGTAGGAAAAAGACTGAGATTCCAGAGTAAAAGTTTTTCCTGCAACCCGTTCATTTTGTGCTAGATGAACGACGACTCTCCACATGCTCAGTTCTGAGAGATAAGTGTGTGTGAAAGCCGTCCTTCACCAAGCTTGTTGGGAACACAATGTTTCTCTTCACTAGCAAATTCCACTCCATACATATATATTTGGAGGTACTAGCTCCAACTCTGTTTTACAGTGAAAACTGCAGGAACTTCAAACCGGCAGTAGGAAACAGACTGAGAAAAAAGAGTAAAAGTTTTCCCTTCAACCCGTTCCCTTTGTGCTAGATGAACGAACGTCTCTCCACATGCTCAGTTCTGAGAGATAAGTGTGTGTGGAAGCCGCCATTCACCTTGCTTTTTGGGAACCCAAAGATTCTTTTCACTTGCAAATTCCACTGCATAATTTCATATGGTTATGTACTAGCTCCAACTCGGTTTTACAGTGAAAACTGCAGGAACTTCAAACCGGCAGTAGGAAACAGACTGAGAAACCAGAGTTAAAGTTTTTCCTGCAACCCGTTCCCTTTGTGCTAGATGAACGAAAGTCTCTCCACATGCTCAGTTCTGAGAGATAAGTGTGTGTGAAAGCCGTCCTTCACCTAGCTTGTTGGGAACACAAAGTTACTTTTCAGTAGCCAACTCCAATCCATACATATATATGGGGAGGTACTAGCTCCAACTATGTTTTACAGTGAAAACTGCAGGAACTTCTAACCGGCAGTAGGAAACAGACTGAGAAACCAGAGTAATAGTTTTTCCTGCAACCCGTTCCCTTTGTGCTAGATGAACGAAAGTCTCTCCACATGCTCACTTCTGAGAGATAAGTGTGTGTGAAAGCCGTCCTTAAACTAGCTTGTTGGGATCACAAAGATTATTTTCAGATGCAAACCCCATTCCATAGATATATATATGTGGTGTACTAGCTCCAACTCGATTTTACAGTGAAAACTGCAGGAACTTCAAACCAGCACTAGGAAACAGACTTAGAATCCAGAGTAAAAGTTTCTCCTGCCAACCCTCCCATTTGTGCTAGATGAACGAAAGTCTCTCCACATGCTCAGTTCAGAGAGATAAGTGTGTGTGAAAGCAGTCCTTCACCTAGCTTGTTGGGAACACAAAGTTTCTTTTAAGTTGCAAACTCCACTCCATACATATATATGGGGATGTACTAGCTCCAACTCGGTTTTACATTGCAAACTGCAGGAACATCAAACCGGCACTAGGAAACAGACTGAGAAACAAGAGTAAAAGTTTTTCTTGCAAACCGTTCCCTTTGTGCTAGATGAACGAACGTCTCTCCACATGCTCAGATCTGAGAGATAAGTGTGTGTGAAAGCCGTCCTTCACCTATCTTGTTGAGAACTCAAAGTTTCTTTTCAGATGCAAACTCCACTCCAAAAATATATATGGGGAGGTAAAAATTCCAACTCGGTTTACAGTGAAAACTGCAGGAACTTCAAACCGGCACTAGGAAACAGACTGTGAATCCAGAGTAAAACTTTCTCCTGCAAACCGTTCCCTTTGTGCTAGATGAATGAACGTCTCTCCACATGCTCAGTTCTGAGAGATAAGTGTGTGTGAAAGCCGTCCTTCACCTTGCTTGTTGGGAACACAAAGTTTCTTTTCACTTGCAAACTCCACTCCATACATATATATGGGGAGATACTAGCACCAACTCGGTTTTACAGTGAAAACTGCAGGAACTTCAAACTGGCACTAGGAAACAGACTGAGAATCCAGGGTAATATTTTCTCCTGCAACCCATTCCCTTTGTGCTAGATGAAAGAACGTCTATCCACATGCTCAGATCTGAGAGATAACTGTGTGTGAAATCCGTCCTTCACCTATCTTGTTGGGAATACATAGTTTCTTTTCAGATGCAAACTCCACTCCATAAATATATGTGGGGATGTACTAGCTCCAACTCGGTTTTACAGTGAAAACTGCAGGAACTTCAAACCGGCACTAGGAAACAGACTGAGAAACCAGAGTAAAAGTTTCTCCTGCATCCCGTTCCCTTTGTGCCAAATGAACGAACGTATCTCCACATGCTCAGTTCTGAGATATAAGTGTGTGTGAAAGCCGTCCTTCAACTATCTTGTTGGGAATACATAGTTTCTTTTCAGATGCAAACTCCACTCCATAAATATATGTGGGGATGTACTAGCTCCAACTCGGTTTTACAGTGAAAACTGCAGGAACTTCAAACCGGCACTAGGAAACAGACTGAAAAACAAGAGTATAAGTTTCTCCTGCAAACCGTTCCCTTTGTGCTAGATGAACGAAAGTCTCTCCACATGCTCAGTTCTGAGAGATAAGTGTGTGTGAAAGCAGTACTTCACCTAGCTTGTTGGGAACACAAAGTTTCTTTTCACTTGCAAACTCCTCTCAATACTTATATATGGGTAGGTAATAGCTCCAACACGGTTTTACAGTGAAAATTGCAGGAAATTCAAACCGGCACTAGGAAACAGACTGAGAATCCATAGTAAAACTTTCTCCTGCAACCCGTTCCCTTTGTGCTACATGAATGAACTTCTCTCCACATGCTCAGTTCTGAGAGATAAGTATGTGTGAAAGCCGTCCTTCACCTAGCTTGTTGAGAACAAAAAGTTTATTTTCAGATGCAAACTCTTCTCCATATATATATATGGGGAGGTACTAGCTCCAACACGGTTTTACAGTGAAAACTGCAGGATCTTAAAAACGGCACTAGGAAACAGACTGAGAATATAGAGTAAAGATTCTCCTGCAAACCGTTCCATTTGTGCTAGATGAACGAACGTGTCTCCACATGCTCAGTTCTGAGAGATAAGTGTGTGTGAAAGCCGTCCTTCAACTTGCTTGTTGGGAACACAAAGTTTCTTTTCACTTGCAAACTCCACTCCATACATATATATGGGGAGGTACAAGCACCAACTCGGTTTTACACTGAAAACTGCAGGAACTTCAAACAGGCACTAGGAAACTGACTGAGAATCCAGGGTAAAATTATCTCCTGCAACCCATTCCCTTTGTGCTAGATGAAAGAACGTCTCTCCACATGCTCATTTCTGAGAGATAAGTGTGTGTGAAAGCCGTCCTTCACCTAGCTTGTTGGGAACACAATGTTTCTTTTCAGTTGCAATTTCCACTCCATACATATATATGGGGAGGTACTAGCTCCAACTCTGTTTTACAGTGAAAATTGCAGGAACTTCAAACCGGCATTAGGAAACAGACTGAGAAAAAAGAGTAAAAGTTTTCCCTGCAACCCGTTCCCTTTGTGCTAGATGAACGAACGTCTCTCCACATGCTCAGTTCTGAGAGATAAGTGTGTGTGAAAGCCGTCCTTCACCTAGCTTGTTGGGAACATAAATTTACTTTTCAGTAGCCAACTCCAATCCATACATATATATGGGGAGGTACTAGCTCCAACTCTGTTTTACAGTGAAAACTGCAGGAACTTCTAACCGGCAGTAGGAAACAGACTGAGAATCCAGAGTAAAAGTTATTCCTGCAACACGTTCACTTTGTGCTAGATGAACGAATGTCTCTCCACATGCTCAGTTCTGAGAGATAAGTGTGTGTGAAAGCAGTCCTTCACCTAGCTTGTTGGGAACACAAAGTTTCTTTTCAGTTGCAAACTCCACTCCATACATATATATGGGGATGTACTAGCTCCAACTCGGTTTTACATTGCAAACTGCAGGAACATCAAACCGGCACTAGGAAACAGACTGAGAAACCAGAGTAAAAGTTTCTCCTGCAAACCGTTCATTTTGTGCTAGATGAACGAACGTCTCTCCACATGCTATGTTCTGAGAGATAAGTGTGTGTGAAAGCAGGCCTTCACCTAGCTTGTTGGGAACCCAAAGTTTCTTTTCACTTGCAAACTCCTCTCCATACGTATATATGGGTAGGTAATAGCTCCAACACGGTTTTACAGTGAAAACTGAAGGAAATTCAAACCGGCACTAGGAAACACACTGAGAATCCATAGTAAAATTTTCTCCTGCAACCCGTTTCCTTTGTGCTAGATGAACGAATGTCTCTCCACATGCTCACTTCTGAGAGATATGTTTGTGTGAAAGCCGTCCTTAAACTAGCTTGTTGGGATCACAAAGTTTATTTTCAGATGCAAACTCCATTCCATAGATATATATGGGGAGGTACTAGCTCCAACTCGGTTTTACAGTGAAAACTGCAGGAACATCAAACCGGCACTAGGAAACAGACTGAGAAGCCAGAGTAAAAGTTTCTCATGCAAACCGCTCCCTTTGTGCTAGATGAACGAACGTCTCTCCACATGCTCAGTTCTGAGAGATATGTGTGTGTGAAAGCCGTCCTTCATTTAGCTTGTTGGGTACACAAAGTTTCTTTTCAGTAGCAAACTCCACTCCATACATATATATGGGGAGGTACTAGCCCCAACTCGGTTTTACAGTGAAAACTGCAGGAACTTCAAACCGGCACTAGGAAACAGACTGACAATCCAGAGTAAAAGTTTCTCCTGCAAACCGTTCACTTTGTGCTAGATGAACGAAAGTCTCTCCACATGCTCAGTTCTGAGAGTTAAGTGTGTGTGAAAGCCGTCCTTCACCTAGCTTGTTGGGAACACAAAGTTTATTTTCATATGCAATCTCCACTCCATAGATATATATGGGGAGGTACTAGCTCCAACTCGTTTTACAGTGAAAACTGAAGGAACTTCAAACCGGCACTAGGAAACAGACTGAGAATCAAGAGTAAAATTTCCCCTGCAAAGCATTCCCTTTGTGCTAGATGAACGAACGTCTCTCCACATGCTCACTTCTGAGAGATAAGTGTGTGTGAAAGCCGTCCTTAAACTAGCTTGTTGGGATCACAAAGTTTATTTTCAGATGCAAACCCCATTCCATAGATATATATGGGGTGGTACTAGCTCCAAATCGATTTTACAGTGAAAACTGCAGGAACTTCAAACCAGCACTAGAAAACAGACTTAGAATCCAGAGTAAAACTTTCTCCTGCAAACACTTCCATTTGTGCTAGATGAACGAAAGTCTCTCCACATGCTCAGTTGTGAGAGATAAGTGTGTGTGAAAGCAGTCCTTCACCTAGCTTGTTGGGAACACAAAGTTTCTTTTCAGTTGCAAACTTCACTCCATACATATATATGGGGATGTACTAGCTCCAACTCGGTTTTACATTGCAAACTGCAGGAACATCAAACCGGCCGTAGGAAACAGACTGAGAAACCAGAGTAAAAGTTTCTCCTGCAAACCGTTCCCTTTGTGCTAGATGAACGAACGTCTCTCCACATGCTCAGTTCTGAGAGATAAGTGTGAGTGAAATCCGTCCTTCACCTAGCTTGTTGGGAACACAAAGTTTCTTTTCAGTTGCAAACTGCACTGCATACATATATATGGGGAGGTTCTAGCTCCAAATCGGTTTTACAGTGAAAACTGCAGGAACTTCAAAACGGCAGTAGGAAACAGACTGAGAAATCAGAGTAAAAGATTCTCCTGCAACCCGTTCCCTTTGTTCTAGATGAACGACGTCTCTCCACATGCTCAGTTCTGAGAGATAAGTGTGTGTGGAAGCCGCCATTCACCTTGCTTTTTGGGAACCCAAAGATTCTTTACACTTGCAAACTCCACTGCATAATTTCATATGGTTAGGTACTAGCTCCAACTCGGTTTTACAGTGAAAACTGCAGGAACTTCAAACCGGCAGTAGGAAACAGACTGAGAAACCAGAGTAAAAGTTTTTCCTGCAACCCGAATCCTTTGTGCTAGATGAACGAACGTCTCTCCACATGCTCAGTTCTGAGAGATAAGTGTGTGTGAAAGCCGTCCTTCACCTAGCTTGTTGGGAACACAAAGTTACTTTTCAGTAGCCAACTCCAATCCATACATATATATGGGGAGGTAGTAGCTCCAACTCTGTTTTACAGTGAAAACTGCAGGAACTTCTAACCGGCAGTAGGAAACAGACTGAGAAACCAGAGTAAAAGTTTTTCCTGCAACCCGTTCCCTTTGTGATAGATGAACGAAAGTCTCTCCACATGCTCACTTCTGAGAGATAAGTGTGTGTGAAAGCCGTCCTTAAACTAGCTTGTTGGGATCACAAAGTTTATTTTCAGATGCAAACCCCATTCCATAGATATATATGGGGTGGTACTAGCTCCAACTCGATTTTACAGTGAAAACTGCAGGAACTTCAAACCGGCACTAGGAAACAGACTTAGAATCCAGAGTAAAAGTTTCTCCTGCAAACCCTTCCCTTTGTGCTAGATGAACGAAAGTCTCTCCACATGCTCAGTTCTGAGAGATATGTGTGTGTGAAAGCAGTCCTTCACCTAGCTTGTTGGGAACACAAAGTTTCTTTTCAGTTGCAAACTCCACTCTATACATATATACGGGGATGTACTACCTCCAAATCTTTTTTACAGTGCAAACTCCAGGAACATCAAACCGGCACTAGGGAATAGACTGAGAAACCAGAGTAAAAGTTTCTCCTGCAAACCGTTCCCTTTGTGCTAGATGAACGAACGTCTCTCAACATGCTCAGTTCTGAGAGATAAGTGTGTGTGAAAGCCGTACTTCACCTAGCTTGTTGGGAACCCAAAGATTCTTTTCACTTGCAAACTCCACCCCATACATATATATGGGGAGGTACTAGCTCCAACTCGGTTTTACAGTGAAAACTGCAGGAAATTCATACCGGGAGTAAGAAACAGACTGAGAAACCAGAGTAAAAGTTTCTCGTGCAAACTGTTCCCTTTGTGCTAGATGAACGAACGTCTCTCCACATGCTCAGTTCTGAGAGATAAGTGTCTGTGAATGCCGTCCTTCACCTAGCTTGTTGGGAACACAAAGTTTCTTTTGCCTTGCAAACTCCACTACATACATATATATGGGGAAGTACTAGCTCCATCTCGGTTTTACAGTGAAAAATGCAGGAACTTCAACCCGGTACTAGGAAACAGACTGAGAAACCAGAGTAAAAGTTTCTACTGCAAACCGTTCCCTTTGTGCAAGTTGAACGAACGTCTCTACACATGCTAACTTCTGAGGGAAAATTGTGTGTGAAAGCCGTCATTTACCTAGCTTGTTGGGAACACATATTTCTTTTCAGTTGCAATATCCACTCCATACATGTATATGGGGAGGTACTATCTCCAACTCGATTTTACAGTGAAAACTGCAGGAACTCCAAACCGGCAGTAGGAAACAGACTGAGATACCAGAGTAAAAGTTTTTCCTGCAACCCGTTTCCTTTGTGCTAGATGAACGAATGTCTCTCCACATGCTCACTTCTGAGAGATATGTTTGTGTGAAAGCCGTCCTTAAACTAGCTTGTTGGGATCACAAAGTTTATTTTCAGATGCAAACTCCATTCCATAGATATATATGGGGAGGTACTAGCTCCAACTCGGTTTTACAGTGAAAACTGCAGGAACATCAAACCGGCACTAGGAAACAGACTGAGAAGCCAGAGTAAAAGTTTCTCATGCAAACCGCTCCCTTTGTGCTAGATGAACGAACGTCTCTCCACATGCTCAGTTCTGAGAGATATGTGTGTGTGAAAGCCGTCCTTCATTTAGCTTGTTGGGTACACAAAGTTTCTTTTCAGTAGCAAACTCCACTCCATACATATATATGGGGAGGTACTAGCCCCAACTCGGTTTTACAGTGAAAACTGCAGGAACTTCAAACCGGCACTAGGAAACAGACTGACAATCCAGAGTAAAAGTTTCTCCTGCAAACCGTTCACTTTGTGCTAGATGAACGAAAGTCTCTCCACATGCTCAGTTCTGAGAGTTAAGTGTGTGTGAAAGCCGTCCTTCACCTAGCTTGTTGGGAACACAAAGTTTATTTTCATATGCAATCTCCACTCCATAGATATATATGGGGAGGTACTAGCTCCAACTCGTTTTACAGTGAAAACTGAAGGAACTTCAAACCGGCACTAGGAAACAGACTGAGAATCAAGAGTAAAATTTCCCCTGCAAAGCATTCCCTTTGTGCTAGATGAACGAACGTCTCTCCACATGCTCAGTTCTGAGAGATAAGTGTGTGTGAAAGCAGTCCTTCACCTAGCTTGTTGGGAACACAAAATTTCTTTTCACTTGCAAACTCCACTCCATATATATATATGGGGAGGTACAAGCACCAACTCGGTTTTACACTGAAAACTGCAGGAACTTCAAACCGGCACTAGGAAACTGACTGAGAATCCAGGGTAAAATTTTCTCCTGCAACCCATTCCCTTTGTGCTAGATGAAAGAACGTCTCTCCACATGCTCAGTTCTGAGAGATAAGTGTGAGTGAAACCCGTCCTTCACCTAGCTTGTTGGGAACACAAAGTTTCTTTTCAGTTGCAAACTCCACTGCATACATATATATGGGGAGGTTCTAGCTCCAAATCGGTTTTACAGTGAAAACTGCAGGAACTTCAATACGGCAGTAGGAAACAGACTGAGAAATCAGAGTAAAAGATTCTCCTGCAACCCGTTCCCTTTGTGCTAGATGAACGACGTCTCTCCACATGCTCATTCCTGAGAGATAAGTGTGTGTGAAAGCCGTACTTCACCTAGCTTGTTGGGAACACAATGTTTCTTTTCACTTGCAATTTCCACTCCATACATATATATGGGGAGGTACTAGCTCCAACTCGGTTTTACAGTGAAAATTGCAGGAACTTCAAACCGGCAGTAGGAAACAGACTGAGAAAAAAGAGTAAAAGTTTTCCCTGCAACCCGTTCCCTTTGTGCTAGATGAACGAACGTCTCTCCACATGCTCAGTTCTGAGAGATAAGTGTGTGTGGAAGCCGCCATTCACCTTGCTTTTTGGGAACCCAAAGATTCTTTACACTTGCAAACTCCACTGCATAATTTCATATGGTTAGGTACTAGCTCCAACTCGGTTTTACAGTGAAAACTGCAGGAACTTCAAACCGGCAGTAGGAAACAGACTGAGAAACCAGAGTAAAAGTTTTTCCTGCAACCCGTTCCCTTTGTGCTAGATGAACGAACGTCTCTCCACATGCTCAGTTCTGAGAGATAAGTGTGTGTGAAAGCCGTCCTTCACCTAGCTTGTTGGGAACACAAAGTTACTTTTCAGTAGCCAACTCCAATCCATACATATATATGGGGAGGTACTAGCTCCAACTCTATTTTACAGTGAAAACTGCAGGAACATCTAACCGGCAGTAGGAAACAGACTGAGAAACCAGAGTAAAAGTTTTTCCTGCAACCCGTTCCCTTTGTGATAGATGAACGAAAGTCTCTCCACATGCTCACTTCTGAGAGATAAGTGTGTGTGAAAGCCGTCCTTAAACTAGCTTGTTGGGATCACAAAGTTTATTTTCAGATGCAAACCCCATTCCATAGATATATATGGGGTGGTACTAGCTCCAACTCGATTTTACAGTGAAAACTGCAGGAACTACAAACCGGCACTAGGAAACAGACTTAGAATCCAGAGTAAAAGTTTCTCCTGCAAACCCTTCCCTTTGTGCTAGATGAACGAAAGTCTCTCCACATGCTCAGTTCTGAGAGATAAGTGTGTGTGAAAGCAGTCCTTCACCTAGCTTGTTGGGAACACAAAATTTCTTTTCACTTGCAAACTCCACTCTATATTTATATATGGGGATGTACTACCTCCAAATCGGTTTTACAGTGCAAACTCCAGGAACATCACACCGGCACTAGGAAACTGACTGAGAAACCAGAGTAAAAGTTTCTCCTGCAAAGCGTTCCATTTGTGCTAGATGAACGAAAGTCTCTCCACATGCTCAGTTCTGAGAGATAAGTGGGTGTGAAAGCCGTCCTTCACATTGCTTGTTGGGAACACAAAGTTTCTTTTCAATTGCAAACTCCACTTCATACATATATATGGGGAGGTACAAGCACCAACTCGGTTTTACACTGAAAACTGCAGGAACTTCAAACCGGCACTAGGAAACTGACTGAGAATCCAGGGTAAAATTTTCTCCTGCAACCCATTCCCTTTGTGCTGGATGAAAGAACGTCTCTCCACATGCTCAGTTCTGAGAGATATGTGTGAGTGAATTCCGTCCTTCACCTAGCTTGTTGGGAACACAAAGTTTCTTTTCAGTTGCAAACTCCACTGCATACATATATATGGGGTGGTTCTAGCTCCAAATCGGTTTTACAGTGAAAACTGCAGGAACTTCAAAACGGCAGTAGGAAACAGACTGAGAAATCAGAGTAAAATTTCTCCTGCAACCCGTTCCCTTTGTTCTAGATGAACGACGTCTCTCCACATGCTCATTTCTGAGAGATAAGTGTGTGTGAAAGCCGTCCTTCACCTAGCTTGTTGGGAACACAAAGTTACTTTTCAGTAGCCAACTCCAATCCATACATATATATGGGGAGGTAGTAGCTCCAACTCTGTTTTACAGTGAAAACTGCAGGAACTTCTAACCGGCAGTAGGAAACAGACTGAGAAACCAGAGTAAATGTTTTTCCTGCAACCCGTTCCCTTTGTGAGAGATGAACGAAAGTCTCTCCACATGCTCACTTCTGAGAGATAAGTGTGTGTGAAAGCCGTCCTTAAACTAGCTTGTTGGGATCACAAAGTTTATTTTCAGATGCAAACCCCATTCCATAGATATATATGGGGTGGTACAAGCTCCAACTCGATTTTACAGTGAAAACTGCAGGAACTTCAAACCGGCACTAGGAAACAGACTTAGAATCCAGAGTAAAAGTTTCTCCTGCAAACCCTTCCCTTTGTGCTAGATGAACGAAAGTCTCTCCACATGCTCAGTTCTGAGAGATAAGTGTGTGTGAAAGCAGTCCTTCACCTAGCTTGTTGGGAACACAAAGTTTCTTTTCAGTTGCTAACTCCACTCTATACATATATATGGGGATGTACTACCTCCAAATCGGTTTTACAGTGCAAACTCCAGGAACATCAAACCGGCACTAGGGAACAGACTGAGAAACCAGAGTAAAAGTTTCTCCTGCAAACCGTTCACTTTGTGCTAGATGAACGAACGTCTCTCCACATGCTCAGTTCTGAGAGATAAGTGTGTGTGAAAGCCGTCCTTCACCTAGCTTGTTGGGAACCCAAAGTTTCTTTTCACTTGCAAACTCCACCCCATACATATATATGGCTAGGTACTAGCTCCAACTCTGTTTTACAGTGAAAACTGCAGGAAATTCATACCGGCAGTAAGAAACAGACTGAGAATCCAGAGTAAAAGTTTCTCGTGCAAACTGTTCCCTTTGTGCTAGATGAACGAACGTCTCTCCACATGCTCAGTTCTGAGAGATAAGTGTCTGTGAATGCCGTCCTTCACCTAGCTTGTTGGGAACACAAAGTTTCTTTTGCATTGCAAACTCCACTACATACATATATATGGGGAAGTTCTAGCTCAATCTCGGTTTTACAGTGAAAAATGCAGGAACTTCAACCCGGTACTAGGAAACAGACTGAGAAACCAGAGTAAAAGTTTCTACTGCAACCCGTTCCCTTTGTGCAAGTTGAACGAAAGTCTCTACACATGCTAACTTCTGAGGGAAAATTGTGTGTGAAAGCCGTCCTTTACCTAGCTTGTTGGGAACACATATTTCTTTTCAGTTGCAATATCCACTCCATACATGTATATGGGGAGGTACTAGCTCCAACTCGGTTTTACAGTGAAAACTGCAGGAACTTCAAACCGGCACTAGGAAACAGACTGAGAATCCAGAGTAAAAGTTTCTCATGCAAACCGTTCCTTTGTGCTAGATGAACGAACGTCTCTCCACATGCTCAGTTCTGAGAGATAATTGTGTGTGAAAGCCGTTCTTAACCTAGCTTGTTGGGATCACAAACTTTCTTTTTAGGAGCAAACTCCACTCCATACATATATATGGGGAGGTACTAGCTCCAACTCGATTTTACAGTGAAAACTGCAGGAACTCCAAACCGGCAGTAGGAAACAGACTGAGATACCAGAGTAAAAGTTTTTCCTGCAATCCGTTTCCTTTGTGCTAGATGAACGAATGTCTCTCCACATGCTCATTTCTGAGAGATAAGTGTGTTTGAAAGCCGTCCTTAACCTATCTTGTTGGGAACACAAAGTTTCTTTTCAGATGCAAACTCCACTCCATACATATATATGGGGAGGTACTAGCTCAAACTCAGTTTTACAGTGATAAATGCAGGAACTTCAAACCGGAACTAGGAATCAGACTGAGAAACCAGAGTAAAAGTTTCCCTGCAACACGTTCCCTTTGTGCTAGATGAACGAAAGTCTCTCAACATGCTAAGTTCTGAGAGATAAGTGTGTGTGAAAGCCGTCCTTCACCTAGCTTGTTGGGAACACAAATTTTCTTTTCTGATGCAAACTCCACTCCATATATATATATGGGGAGGTACTAGCTCCAACTCAGTTTTACTGTGAAAACTGCAGGAACTTCAAACCGGCAGTAGGAAACAGACTGAGAAACCAGAGTAAAGATTTTTCCTGCAACTCGTTCTTTGGGTTAAATTAACGAAAGTCTCTCCACATGATCACTTCTGAGAGATATGTTTGTGTGAAAGCCGTCCTTAAACTAGCTTGTTGGGATCACAAAGTTTATTTTCAGATGCAAACTCCATTCCATAGATATATATGGGTAGGTACTAGCTCCAACTCGGTTTTACAGTGAAAACTGCAGGAACTTCAAACCGGCACTAGGAAACAGACTGAGAAGCCAGAGTAAAAGTTTCTCATGCAAACCGCTCCCTTTGTGCTAGATGAACGAACGTCTCTCCACATGCTCAGTTCTGAGAGATATGTGTGTGTGAAAGCCGTCCTTCATTTAGCTTGTTGGGTACACAAAGTTTCTTTTCAGTAGCAAATTCCACTCCATACATATATATGGGGAGGTACTAGCCCCAACTCGGTTTTACAGTGAAAACTGCAGGAACTTCAAACCGGCACTAGGAAACAGACTGACAATCCAGAGTAAAAGTTTCTCCTGCAAACCGTTCACTTTGTGCTTGATGAACGAAAGTCTCTCCACATGCTCAGTTCTGAGAGTTAAGTGTGTGTGAAAGCCGTCCTTCAAATAGCTTGTTGGGAACACAAAGTTTATTTTCATATGCAATCTCCACTCCATAGATATATATGGGGAGGTACTAGCTCCAACTCGTTTTACAGTGAAAACTGAAGGAAATTCAAACAGGCACTAGGAAACAGACTGAGAATCAAGAGTAAAATTTCTCCTGCAAAGCATTCCCTTTGTGCTAGATGAACGAACGTCTCTCCACATGCTCAGTTCTGAGAGATAATTGTGTGTGAAAGCAGTCCTTCACCTAGCTTGTTGGGAACACAAAGTTTCTTTTCACTTGCAAACTCCACTCCATACATATATATGGGGATGTACTAGCTCCAACTCGGTTTTACAGTGCAATCTGCAGGAACATCAAACCGTCACTAGGAAACAGACTGAGAAACCAGAGTAAACGTTTCTCCTGCAAACCGTTCCCTTTGTGCTGGATGAACGATCGTCTCTCCACATGCTCAGTTCTGAGAGATAAGTGAGTGTGAAAGCCGTTCTTCACCTAATTTGTTGGGAACACAAAATTTCTTTTCAGTTGAATACTCCACTCCATACTTATATATGGGGATGTACTAGCTCCAACTCGTTTTACAGTGAAAACTGCAGGAAATTCAAACCGGCACTAGGAAACACACTGAGAATCTAGAGTAAAACTTTCCTTGCAAACCGTTTCCTTTGTGCTAGATGAACGAACGTCTCTCCACATGCTCAGTTCTGAGAGATAATTGTGTGTGAAAGCAGTCCTTCACCTAGCTTGTTGGGAACACAAAGTTTCTTTTCATTTGCAAACTCCATTCCATACATATATATGGGGAGGTACGAGTTCCAACACGGATTTACAGTGAAACTGCAGGAACTTCATTCCGGCAGTAGGAAACAGACTGAGAAACCAGAGTAAAAGTTCCTACTGCATCCCGTTCCCTTTGTGGTAGATGAACGAACGTCTCTCCACATGCTCAGTTCTGAGAGATAAGTGAGTGTGAAAGCCGTTCTTCACATAATTTGTTGGGAACCCAAAGTTAATTTTCACTTGCAAACCCCACTGCACACTTATATATGGGTAGGTACTAGCCACAAATCTGTTTTACCGTGAAAACTGCAGGAACTTCAAACCGGCACTAGGAAACAAACTGAGAAACTAGAGTAAAAGTTTCCCATGGAAACTGTTCCCTTTGTGCTAGATGAACGAACGTCTCCCCACATGCTCAGTTCTGAGAGATAAGTGTCTGTGAAAGCCGTCCTTCACCTAGCTTGTTGGGAACTCAAAGTTTCTTTCGCCTTGCAAACTCCACTCCATACATATATATGCGGATGTACTAGCTCCAACTCGGTTTTACAGTGAAAACTGCAAGAACTTCTTCCCGGTACTAGGAAACAGACTGAGAAACCAGAGTAAAATATTCTCCTGCAACCCGTTCCCTTTGTGCTAGATGAACGAACGTCTCTCCACATGCTAAGTTCTGAGAGATAAGTGTGTGTGAAAGCGGTCCTTTAACAAGCTTGTTGGGAACACATATTTCTTTTCAGTCGCAAACTCCTCTCCATACATATATATGGGGAGGTACTAGCCCCAACTCGGTTTTACAGTGAAAACTGCAGGAACTTCAAACCGGCACTAGGAAACAGACTGACAATCCAGAGTAAAAGTTTCTCCTGCAAACCGTTCACTTTGTGCTAGATGAACGAAAGTCTCTCCACATGCTCAGTTCTGAGAGATAAGTGTGTGTGAAAGCAGTCCTTCACCTAGCTTGTTGGGAACACAAAGTTTCTTTTCACTTGCAAACTCCACTCCATACATATATATGGGGATGTACTAGCTCCAACTCGGTTTTACAGTGCAATCTGCAGGAACATCAAACCGTCACTAGGAAACAGACTGAGAAACCAGAGTAAACGTTTCTCCTGCAAACCGTTCCCTTTGTGCTGGATGAACGATCGTCTCTCCACATGCTCAGTTCTGAGAGATAAGTGAGTGTGAAAGCCGTTCTTCACCTAATTTGTTGGGAACACAAAGTTTCTTTTCAGTTGAATACTCCACTCCATACATATATATGGGGATGTACTAGCTCCAACTCGGTTTTACAGTGAAAACTGCAGGAAATTCAAACCGGCACTAGGAAACACACTGAGAATCTAGAGTAAAACTTTCCCTGCAACCCGTTTCCTTTGTGCTAGATGAACGAACGTCTCTCCACATGCTCAGTTATGAGAGATAAGTGTGTGTGAAGCCGTCCTCCACCTAGCTTGTTGGGAACACAAAGTTTCTTTTAATTTGCAAACTCCACTCCATAGATATATATGGGGAGGTACTAGCTCCAACTCGTTTTACAGTGAAAACTGAAGGAACTTCAAACCGGCAAGGGGAAACAGACTGAGAATCAAGAGTAAAAGTTTCTCCTTCAAACCGTTCCCTTTGTGCTAGATGAACGAACGTCTCTCCACATGCTCAGTTCTGAGAGATAAGTGTGTGTGAAAGCAGCCCTTCACCTAGCTTGTTGGGAACACAAAGTTTCTTTTCATTTGCAAACACCATTCCATACATATATATGGGGAGGTACGAGTTCCAACACGGATTTACAGTGAAACTGCAGGAACTTCATTCCGGCAGTAGGAAACAGACTGAGAAACCAGAGTAAAAGTTCCTACTGCATCCCGTTCCCTTTGTGGTAGATGAACGAACGTCTCTCCACATGCTCAGTTCTGAGAGATAAGTGAGTGTGAAAGCCGTTCTTCACATAATTTGTTGGGAACCCAAAGTTAATTTTCACTTGCAAACCCCACTGCACACTTATATATGGGTAGGTACTAGCCCCAAATCTGTTTTACCGTGAAAACTGCAGGAAATTCAAACCGGCACTAGGAAACAAACTGAGAAACTAGAGTAAAAGTTTCCCCTGGAAACTGTTCCCTTTGTGCTAGATGAACGAACGTCTCTCCACATGCTCAGTTCTGAGAGATAAGTGTCTGTGAAAGCCGTCCTTCACCTAGCTTGTTGGGAACTCAAAGTTTCTTTCGCCTTGCAAACTCCACTCCATACATATATATGCGGATGTACTAGCTCCAACTCGGTTTTACAGTGAAAACTGCAAGAACTTCAACCCGGTACTAGGAAACAGACTGAGAAACCAGAGTAAAATATTCTCCTGCAACCCGTTCCCTTTGTGCTAGATGAACGAACGTCTCTCCACATGCTAAGTTCTGAGAGATAAGTGTGTGTGAAAGCGGTCCTTTAACAAGCTTGTTGGGAACACATATTTCTTTTCAGTCGCAAACTCCTCTCCATACATATATATGGGGAGGTACTAGCCCCAACTCGGTTTTACAGTGAAAACTGCAGGAACTTCAAACCGGCACTAGGAAACAGACTGACAATCCAGAGTAAAAGTTTCTCCTGCAAACCGTTCACTTTGTGCTAGATGAACGAAAGTCTCTCCACATGCTCAGTTCTGAGAGATAAGTGTGTGTGAAAGCAGTCCTTCACCTAGCTTGTTGGGAACACAAAGTTTCTTTTCACTTGCAAACTCCACTCCATACATATATATGGGGATGTACTAGCTCCAACTCGGTTTTACAGTGCAATCTGCAGGAACATCAAACCGTCACTAGGAAACAGACTGAGAAACCAGAGTAAACGTTTCTCCTGCAAACCGTTCCATTTGTGCTGGATGAACGATCGTCTCTCCACATGCTCAGTTCTGAGAGATAAGTGAGTGTGAAAGCCGTTCTTCACCTAATTTGTTGGGAACACAAAGTTTCTTTTCAGTTGAATACTCCACTCCATACATATATATGGGGATGTACTAGCTCCAACTCGGTTTTACAGTGAAAACTGCAGGAAATTCAAACCGGCACTAGGAAACACACTGAGAATCTAGAGTAAAACTTTCCCTGCAACCCGTTTCCTTTGTGCTAAATGAACGAACGTCTCTCCACATGCTCAGTTATGAGAGATAAGTGTGTGTGAAGCCTTCCTCCACCTAGCTTGTTGGGAACACAAAGTTTCTTTTAATTTGCAAACTCCACTCCATAGATATATATGGGGAGGTACTAGCTCCAACTCGTTTTACAGTGAAAACTGAAGGAACTTCAAACCGGCACTAGGAAACAGACTGAGAATCAAGAGTAAAATTTCTCCTGCAAAGCATTCCCTATGTGCTAGATGAACGAACGTCTCTCCACATGCTCAGTTCTGAGAGATAAGTGTGTGTGAAAGCAGTCCTTCACCTAGATTTTTGGGAACACAAAGTTTCTTTTCAGTTGCAAACTCCACTCCATACATATATATGGGGATGTACTAGCTCCAACTCGGTTTTACAGTGCAATCTGCAGGAACATCAAACCGTCACTAGGAAACAGACTGAGAAACCAGAGTAAAAGTTTCTCCTGCAAAACGTTCCCTTTGTGCTAGATGAACGAACGTCTCTCCACATGCTCAGTTCTGAGAGATAAGTGAGTGTGAAAGCCGTTCTTCACATAATTTGTTGGGAACCCAAAGTTACTTTTCACTTGCAAACCCCACTGCACACTTATATATGGGTAGGTACTAGCCCCAAATCTGTTTTACCGTGAAAACTGCAGGAACTTCAAACCAGCACTAGGAAACAAACTGAGAAACTAGAGTAAAAGTTTCTCCTGGAAACTGTTCCCTTTGTGCTAGATGAACGAACGTCTCTCCACATGCTCAGTTCTGAGAGATAAGTGTCTGTGAAAGCCGTCCTTCACCTAGCTTGTTGGGAACACAAAGTTTCTTTTGCCTTGCAAACTCCACTCCATACATATATATGCGGAGGTACTAGCTCCAACTCGGTTTTACAGTGAAAACTGCAAGAACTTCAACCCGGTACTAGGAAACAGACTGAGAAACCAGAGTAAAATATTCTCCTGCAACCCGTTCCCTTTGTGCTAGATGAACGAACGTCTCTCCACATGCTAATTTCTGAGAGATAATTGTGTGTGAAAGCGGTCCTTTAACAAGCTTGTTGGGAACACATATTTCTTTTCAGTCGCAAACTCCTCTCCATACATATATATGGGGAGGTAATAGATCCAACTCGGTTTTACAGTGAAAACTGCAGGAAATCCAAACCGGCAGTAGGAAACAGACTGAGATACCAGAGTAAACGTTTTTTCTGTAACCCGTTCCCTTTGTGCTAGATGAACGAACGTCTCTCCACATGCTCATTTCTGAGAGATAAGTGTGTGTGAAAGCCGTCCTTAACCTAGCTTGTTGGGAACTCAAAGTATCTTTTCAAATGCAAACTCGACTCCATACATATATATGGGGAAGTACTAGCTCAAACTCGGTTTTACAGTGAAAACTGCAGGAACTTCAAACCGGCACTAGGAAACAGACTGAGAAACCAGAGTAAAAGTTTCCCTTCAACCCGTTCCCTTTGTGCTAGATGAACGAACGTCTCTCCACATGCTCATTTCTGAGAGGTATTTGTGTGTGAAAACCGTCCTTCACCTAAATTGTTCAGAACACAAAGTTTCTTTTCAGTTGCAAACTCCACTCCATACATATATATGGGGAGGTACAAGCTCCAACTCGGTTTTACAGTGAAAACTGCAGGAACTTCCACCCGGTACTAGGAAACAGACTGAGAAACCAGAGTAAAAGATTCTATTGCAACCCGATCCCTTTGTGCTAGATGAACGAACGTCTCTCCACATGCTAAGTTCTGAGAGATAAGTGTGTGTGAAAGCCGTCCTTTACCTAGCTTGTTGGGAACACATATTTCTTTTCAGTTTCAAATTCCACTCTATACACATATATGGGGAGGTACTAGCTCCAAATCGGTTTTACAGTGAAAACTGCAGGAACTTCCAACCGGCACTAGGAAACAGACTGAGAATCCAGAGTAAAAGTTTCTCATGCAAACCGTTCCTTTGTGCTAGATGAACGAACGTCTCTCCACATGCTCAGTTCTGAGAGATAATTGTGTGTGAAAGCCGTTCTTAACCTAGCTTGTTGGGATCACAAACTTTCTTTTTAGGAGCAAACTCCACTCCATACATATATATGGGGAGGTACTAGCTCCAACTCTATTTTACAGTGAAAACTGCAGGAACTCCAAACCGGCAGTAGGAAACAGACTGAGATACCAGAGTAAAAGTTTTTCCTGCAACCCGTTTCCTTTGTGCTAGATGAACGAATGTCTCTCCACATGCTCATTTCTGAGAGATAAGTGTGTGTGAAAGCCGTCCTTAACCTATCTTGTTGGGAACACAAAGTTTCTTTTCAGATGCAAACTCCACTCCATACATATATATGGGGAGGTACTAGCTCAAACTCAGTTTTACAGTGATAAATTCAGGAACTTCAAACCGGCACTAGGAATCAGACTGAGAAACCAGAGTAAAAGTTTCCCTGCAACACTTTCCCATTGTGCTAGATGAACGAAAGTCTCTCAACATGCTAAGTTCTGAGAAATAAGTGTGTGTGAAAGCCGTCCTTCACCTAGCTTGTTGGGAACACAAATTTTCTTTTCTGATGCAAACTCCACTCCATACATATATATGGGGAGGTACTAGCTCCAACTCGGTTTTACAGTGAAAACTGCAGGAACTTCAAACCGGCAGTAGGAAACAGACTGAGAAACCAGAGTAAAGATTTTTCCTGCAACTCGTTCCTTTGTGTTAAATTAACGAAAGTCTCTCCACATGCTCACTTCTGAGAGATATGTTTGTGTGAAAGCCGTCCTTAAACTAGCTTGTTGGGATCACAAAGTTTATTTTCAGATGCAAACTCCATTCCATAGATATATATGGGGAGGTACTAGCTCCAACTCGGTTTTACAGTGAAAACTGCAGGAACTTCAAACCGGCACTAGGAAACAGACTGAGAAGCCAGAGAAAAAGTTTCTCATGCAAACCGCTCCCTTTGTGCTAGATGAACGAACGTCTCTCCACATGCTCAGTTCTGAGAGATATGTGTGTGTGAAAGCCGTCCTTCATTTAGCTTGTTGGGTACACAAAGTTTCTTTTCAGTAGCAAACTCCACTCCATATATATATATGGGGAGGTACTAGCCCCAACTCGGTTTTACAGTGAAAACTGCAGGAACTTCAAACCGGCACTAGGAAACAGACTGACAATCCAGAGTAAAAGTTTCTCCTGCAAACCGTTCACTTTGTGCTAGATGAACGAAAGTCTCTCCACATGCTCAGTTCTGAGAGATAAATGTGTGCGAAGCCGTCCTTCACCTAGCTTGTTGGGAACACAAAGTTTCTTTTAATTTGCAAACTCCACTCCATACATATATATGGGGAGGTACTAGCTCCAACTCGGTTTTACAGAGAAAACTGCAGGAAATTCAAACCGGCAGTAGGAAACAGACTGAGAAACCAGAGTAAAAGTTTTTCCTGCAACCCGTTCCCTTTGTGCTAGATGAACGAAATTCTCTCCACATGCTCAGTTCTGAGAGATAATTGTGTGTGAAAGCCGTCCTTAACCTAGCTTGTTGGGAACACAAAGTTTATTTTCATAAGCAATCTCCACTCCATAGATATATATGGGGAGGTACAAGCTCCAACTCGTTTTACAGTGAAAACTGCAGGAACTTCAAACCGGCACTAGGAAACAGACTGAGAATCAAGAGTAAAATTTCTCCTGCAAAGCATTCCCTTTGTGCTAGATGAACGAACGTCTCTCCACATGTTCAGTTCTGAGAGATAAGTGTGTGTGAAAGCAGTCCTTCACCTAGATTTTTGGGAACACAAAGTTTCTTTTCAGTTGCAAACTCCACTCCATACATATATATGGGGATGTACTAGCTCCAACTCGGTTTTACAGTGCAATCTGCAGGAACATCAAACCGTCACTAGGAAACAGACTGAGAAACCAGAGTAAAAGTTTATCCTGCAAACCGTTCCCTTTGTGCTAGATGAACGAACGTCTCTCCACATGCTCAGTTCTGAGAGATAAGTGTGTTTGAAAGCCGTCCTTCACCTAGCTTGTTGGGAACCCAAAGTTTCTTTTCACTTGCAAACTCCACTCCATACATATATATGGGGAGGTCCTAGCTCCAACACGGTTTTACAGTGAAAACTGCAGGAACTTCAAACCGGCATGAGGAAACAGACTGAGAATCAAGAGTAAAAGTTTCTCCTTCAAACCGTTCCCTTTGTGCTAGATGAACGAACGTCTCTCCACATGCTCAGTTCTGAGAGATAAGTGTGTGTGAAAGCAGCCCTTCACCTAGCTTGTTGGGAACACAAAGTTTCTTTTCATTTGCAAACTCCATTCCATACATATATATGGGGAGGTACGAGTTCCAACACGGATTTACAGTGAAACTGCAGGAACTTCATTCCGGCAGTAGGAAACAGAATGAGAAACCAGAGTAAAAGTTCTTCCTGCATCCCGTTCCCTTTGTGGTAGATGAACGAACGTCTCTCCACATGCTCAGTTCTGAGAGATAAGTGAGTGTGAAAGCCGTTCTTCACATAATTTGTTGGGAACCCAAAGTTACTTTTCACTTGCAAACCCCACTGCACACTTATATATGGGTAGGTACTAGCCCCAAATCTGTTTTACCGTGAAAACTGCAGGAACTACAAACCGGCACTAGGAAACAAACTGAGAAACTAGAGTAAAAGTTTCCCCTGGAAACTGTTCCCTTTTTGCTAGATGAACGAACGTCTCTCCACATGCTCAGTTCTGAGAGATAAGTGTCTGTGAAAGCCGTCCTTCACCTAGCTTGTTGGGAACACAAAGTTTCTTTTGCCTTGCAAACTCCAATCCATACATATATATGCGGATGTACTAGCTCCAACTCGGTTTTACAGTGAAAACTGCAAGAACTTCAACCCGGTACTAGGAAACAGACTTAGAAACCAGAGTAAAATATTCTCCTGCAACCCGTTCCCTTTGTGCTAGATGAACGAACGTCTCTCCACATGCTAAGTTCTGAGAGATAAGTGTGTGTGAAAGCGGTCCTTTAACAAGCTTGTTGGGAACACATATTTCTTTTCAGTCGCAAACTCCTCTCCATACATATATATGGTGAGGTACTAGCCCCAACACGGTTTTACAGTGAAAACTGCAGGAACTTCAAACCGGCACTAGGAAACAGACTGACAATCCAGAGTAAAAGTTTCTCCTGCAAACCGTTCACTTTGTGCTAGATGAACGAAAGTCTCTCCACATGCTCAGTTCTGAGAGTTAAGTGTGTGTGAAAGCCGTCCTTCACCTAGCTTGTTGGGAACACAAAGTTTATTTTCATATGCAATCTCCACTCCATAGATATATATGGGGAGGTACTAGCTCCAACTCGTTTTACAGTGAAAACTGAAGGAACTTCAAACTGGCACTAGGAAACAGACTGAGAATCAAGAGTAAAATTTCACCTGCAAAGCATTCCCTTTGTGCTAGATGAACGAACGTCTCTCCACATGCTCAGTTCTGAGAGATAAGTGTGTGTGAAAGCAGTCCTTCACCTAGCTTGTTGGGAACACAAAGTTTCTTTTCACTTGCAAACTCCACTCCATACATATATATGGGGATGTACTAGCTCCAACTCGGTTTTACAGTGCAATCTGCAGGAACATCAAACCGTCACTAGGAAACAGACTGAGAAACCAGAGTAAACGTTTCTCCTGCAAACCGTTCCCTTTGTGCTGGATGAACGATCGTCTCTCCACATGCTCAGTTCTGAGAGATAAGTGAGTGTGAAAGCCGTCCTTCACATAATTTGTTGTGAACACAAAGTTTCTTTTCAGTTGAATACTCCACTCCATACATATATATGGGGATGTACTAGCTCCAACTCGGTTTTACAGTGAAAACTGCAGGAAATTCAAACCGGCACTAGGAAACACACTGAGAATCTAGAGTAAAACTTTCCCTGCAACCCGTTTCCTTTGTGCTAGATGAACGAACGTCTCTCCACATGCTCAGTTCTGAGAGATAAGTGTGTGTGAAAGCCGTCCTCCACCTAGCTTGTTGGGAACACAAAGTTTCTTTTAATTTGCAAACTCCACTCCATACATATATATGGGGAGGTACTAGCTCCAACTCGGTTTTACAGAGAAAACTGCAGGAACTTCAAACCGGCAGTAGGAAACAGAGTGAGAAACCAGAGTAAAAGTTTTTCCTGCAACCAGTTCCCTTTGTGCTAGATGGACGAAATTCTCTCCACATGCTCAGTTCTGAGAGATAATTGTGTGTGAAAGCCGTCCTTAACCTAGCTTGTTGGGAACACAAAGTTTATTTTCATATGCAATCTCCACTACATAGATATATATGGGGAGGTACTAGCTCCAACTCGTTTTACAGTGAAAACTGCAGGAACTTCAAACCGGCACTAGGAAACAGACTGAGAATCAAGAGTAAAATTTCTCCTGCAAAGCATTCCCTATGTGCTAGATGAACGAACGTCTCTCCACATGCTCAGTTCTGAGAGATAAGTGTGTGTGAAAGCAGTTCTTCACCTAGATTTTTGGGAACACAAAGTTTTTTTTCAGTTGCAAACTCCACTCCATACATATATATGGGGATGTACTAGCTCCAACTCGGTTTTACAGTGCAATCTGCAGGAACATCAAACCGTCACTAGGAAACTGACTGAGAAACCAGAGAAAAAGTTTCTCCTGCAAAACGTTCCATTTGTGCTAGATGAACGAACGTCTCTCCACATGCTCAGTTCTGAGAGATAAGTGTGTTTGAAAGCCGTCCTTCACCTAGCTTGTTGGGAACCCAAAGTTTCTTTTCACTTGCAAACTCCACTCCATACATATATATGGGGAGGTCCTAGCTCCAACACGGTTTTACAGTGAAAACTGCAGGAACTTCAAACCGGCATGAGGAAACAGACTGAGAATCAAGAGTAAAAGTTTCTCCTTCAAACCGTTCCCTTTGTGCTAGATGAACGAACGTCTCTCCACATGCTCAGTTCTGAGAGATAAGTGTGTGTGAAAGCAGCCCTTCACCTAGCTTGTTGGGAACACAAAGTTTCTTTTCATTTGCAAACTCCATTCCATACATATATATGGGGAGGTACGAGTTCCAACACGGATTTACAGTGAAACTGCAGGAACTTCATTCCGGCAGTAGGAAACAGAATGAGAAACCAGAGTAAAAGTTCTTCCTGCATCCCGTTCCCTTTGTGGTAGATGAACGAACGTCTCTCCACATGCTCAGTTCTGAGAGATAAGTGAGTGTGAAAGCCGTTCTTCACATAATTTGTTGGGAACCCAAAGTTACTTTTCACTTGCAAACCCCACTGCACACTTATATATGGGTAGGTACTAGCCCCAAATCTGTTTTACCGTGAAAACTGCAGGAACTACAAACCGGCACTAGGAAACAAACTGAGAAACTAGAGTAAAAGTTTCCCCAGGAAACTGTTCCCTTTTTGCTAGATGAACGAACGTCTCTCCACATGCTCAGTTCTGAGAGATAAGTGTCTGTGAAAGCCGTCCTTCACCTAGCTTGTTGGGAACACAAAGTTTCTTTTGCCTTGCAAACTCCACTCCATACATATATATGCGGATGTACTAGCTCCAACTCGGTTTTACAGTGAAAACTGCAAGAACTTCAACCCGGTACTAGGAAACAGACTTAGAAACCAGAGTAAAATATTCTCCTGCAACCCGTTCCCTTTGTGCTAGATGAACGAACGTCTCTCCACATGCTAAGTTCTGAGAGATAAGTGTGTGTGAAAGCGGTCCTTTAACAAGCTTGTTGGGAACACATATTTCTTTTCAGTCGCAAACTCCTCTCCATACATATATATGGTGAGGTACTAGCCCCAACACGGTTTTACAGTGAAAACTGCAGGAACTTCAAACCGGCACTAGGAAACAGACTGACAATCCAGAGTAAAAGTTTCTCCTGCAAACCGTTCACTTTGTGCTAGATGAACGAAAGTCTCTCCACATGCTCAGTTCTGAGAGTTAAGTGTGTGTGAAAGCCGTCCTTCACCTAGCTTGTTGGGAACACAAAGTTTATTTTCATATGCAATCTCCACTCCATAGATATATATGGGGAGGTACTAGCTCCAACTCGTTTTACAGTGAAAACTGAAGGAACTTCAAACTGGCACTAGGAAACAGACTGAGAATCAAGAGTAAAATTTCACCTGCAAAGCATTCCCTTTGTGCTAGATGAACGAACGTCTCTCCACATGCTCAGTTCTGAGAGATAAGTGTGTGTGAAAGCAGTCCTTCACCTAGCTTGTTGGGAACACAAAGTTTCTTTTCACTTGCAAACTCCACTCCATACATATATATGGGGATGTACTAGCTCCAACTCGGTTTTACAGTGCAATCTGCAGGAACATCAAACCGTCACTAGGAAACAGACTGAGAAACCAGAGTAAACGTTTCTCCTGCAAACCGTTCCCTTTGTGCTGGATGAACGATCGTCTCTCCACATGCTCAGTTCTGAGAGATAAGTGAGTGTGAAAGCCGTCCTTCACATAATTTGTTGTGAACACAAAGTTTCTTTTCAGTTGAATACTCCACTCCATACATATATATGGGGATGTACTAGCTCCAACTCGGTTTTACAGTGAAAACTGCAGGAAATTCAAACCGGCACTAGGAAACACACTGAGAATCTAGAGTAAAACTTTCCCTGCAACCCGTTTCCTTTGTGCTAGATGAACGAACGTCTCTCCACATGCTCAGTTCTGAGAGATAAGTGTGTGTGAAAGCCGTCCTCCACCTAGCTTGTTGGGAACACAAAGTTTCTTTTAATTTGCAAACTCCACTCCATACATATATATGGGGAGGTACTAGCTCCAACTCGGTTTTACAGAGAAAACTGCAGGAACTTCAAACCGGCAGTAGGAAACAGACTGAGAAACCAGAGTAAAAGTTTTCCTGCAACCAGTTCCCTTTGTGCTAGATGGACGAAATTCTCTCCACATGCTCAGTTCTGAGAGATAATTGTGTGTGAAAGCCGTCCTTAACCTAGCTTGTTGGGAACACAAAGTTTATTTTCATATGCAATCTCCACTACATAGATATATATGGGGAGGTACTAGCTCCAACTCGTTTTACAGTGAAAACTGCAGGAACTTCAAACCGGCACTAGGAAACAGACTGAGAATCAAGAGTAAAATTTCTCCTGCAAAGCATTCCCTATGTGCTAGATGAACGAACGTCTCTCCACATGCTCAGTTCTGAGAGATAAGTGTGTGTGAAAGCAGTTCTTCACCTAGATTTTTGGGAACACAAAGTTTTTTTTCAGTTGCAAACTCCACTCCATACATATATATGGGGATGTACTAGCTCCAACTCGGTTTTACAGTGCAATCTGCAGGAACATCAAACCGTCACTAGGAAACTGACTGAGAAACCAGAGAAAAAGTTTCTCCTGCAAAACGTTCCATTTGTGCTAGATAAACGAACGTCTCTCCACATGCTCAGTTCTGAGAGATAAGTGTGTTTGAAAGCCGTCCTTCACCTAGCTTGTTGGGAACCCAAAGTTTCTTTTCACTTGCAAACTCCACTCCATACATATATATGGGGAGGTACTAGCTCCAACACGGTTTTACAGTGAAAACTGCAGGAACTTCAAACCGGCAAGAGGAAACAGACTGAGAATCAAGAGTAAAAGTTTCTCCTTCAAACCGTTCCCTTTGTGCTAGATGAACGAACGTCTCTCCACATGCTCAGTTCTGAGAGATAAGTGTGTGTGAAAGCAGCCCTTCACCTAGCTTGTTGGGAACACAAAGTTTCTTTTCATTTGCAAACTCCATTCCATATATATATATGGGGAGGTACGAGTTCCAACACGGATTTACAGTGAAACTGCAGGAACTTCATTCCGGCAGTAGGAAACAGACTGAGAAACCAGAGTAAAAGTTCCTCCTGCATCCCGTTCCCTTTGTGGTAGATGAACGAACGTCTCTCCACATGCTCAGTTCTGAGAGATAAGTGAGTGTGAAAGCCGTTCTTCACATAATTTGTTGGGAACCCAAAGTTACTTTTCACTTGCAAACCCCTTGCACACTTATATATGGGTAGGTACTAGCCCCAAATCTCTTTTACCGTGAAAACTGCAGGAACTTCAAACCGGCACTAGGAAACAAACTGAGAAACTAGAGTAAAAGTTTCTCCTGGAAACTGTTCCCTTTGTGCTAGATGAACGAACGTCTCTCCACATGCTCAGTTCTGAGAGATAAGTGTCTGTGAAAGCCGTCCTTCACCTAGCTTGTTGGGAACACAAAGTTTCTTTTGCCTTGCAAACTCCACTCCATACATATATATGCGGAGGTACTAGCTCCAACTCGGTTTTACAGTGAAAACTGCAAGAACTTCAACCCGGTACTAGGAAACAGACTGAGAAACCAGAGTAAAATATTCTCCTGCAACCCGTTCCCTTTGTGCTAGATGAACGAACGTCTCTCCACATGCTAAGTTCTGAGAGATAAGTGTGTGTGAAAGCGGTCCTTTAACAAGCTTGTTGGGAACACATATTTCTTTTCAGTCGCAAACTACTCTCCATACATATATATGCATAAGTAATAGATCCAACTCGGTTTTACAGTGAAAACAGCAGGAACTTCATAACGGCACTAGGCAACAGACTGAGAAACCAGAGTAAAAGTTTCCCTGCAACCCGTTCCCTTTGTGCTAGATGAACGAACGTCTCTCCACATGCTCAGTTCTGAGAGATAAGTGTGTGTGAAAGCCGTCCTTCAACTAGGTTGTTGAGAACACAAAGTTTCTTTTCAGTTGTAAATCCAATCCTTACATATATATGGGGTGGTACTAGCTCCAACTCGGTTTTACAGTGAAAACTGCAGGAACTTCAAACCAGCACTAGGAAACAGACTGAGAAAACAGAGTAAAAGTTTTTCCTGCAACCCGTTCCATTTGTGCTAGATGAACGAAAGTCTCACCACATGCTCATTTCTGAGAGATATGTGTGTGTGAAAGCCGTACTTCATCTAGCTTGTTGGGAACACAAAGTTCATTTTCAGATGCAAACCCCACTCCATAGATATATATGGGGAGGTACTAGCTCCAACACGGTTTTACAGTGAAAACTGCAGGAACTTCCAACCGGCACTAGGAAACAGACTGAGAAAATAGAGTAAAGATTCTCCTGCATCCCGTTCCCTTTCTGCTAGATGAACGAACGTCTCTCCACATGCTCAGTTCTGAGAGATAAGTGTGTGTGAAAGCCGTCCTTCAAATAGCATGTTGGGAACACAAAGTTTCTTTTCACTTGCAAATTCCCCTCCATACATATATATGGGTAGGTACTAGCTCCAACTCTGTTTTACAGTGAAATCTGCAGGAACTTCAAACCGGCAGTAGGAAACAGACTGAGAAACCAGAGTAAAAGTTTTTCCTGCAACCCGTTCCTTTGTGCTAGATGAACGAACGTCTCTCCACATGCTCAGTTCTGAGAGATAAGTGTGTGTGAAAGCCGTCCTTCACCTAGCTTGTTGGGAACACAAAGTTTCTTTTCAGTTGCAAACTCCACTCCATACATATATATGGGGAGGTACGAGCTCCAGCACGGTTTTACATTGAAAACTGCAGGAACTTCAAACCGGCACTAGGAAACAGAATGAGAATCCAGAGTAAAACTTACTCCTACAAACCATTCCCTTTTTGCTAGATGAATGAACGTCTCTCCACATGCTCAGATCTGAGAGATAAATAAGTGTGAAAGCCGTTCTTCACCTAATTTGTTGGGAACACAAAGTTTCTTATCAGTTGCAAACTCCACTCCATACATATATATGGGGATGTACTAGCTCCAACACGTTTTTACAGTGAAAACTGCAGGAACTTCAAACCGGCACTAGGAAACAGACTGAGAATCCAGAGTAAAACTTTCTCCTACAAACCGTTCCGTATGTGCTAGATGAATGAACGTCTCTCCACATGCTCAGTTCTGAGAGATAAGTGTGTGTGAAAGCCGTCCTTCAACTAGCTTGTTGGGAACACAAAGTTTCTATTCAGAAGCAAACTCCATTCCATACATATATATGGGGAGGTACTAAATCCAACTCAGTTTTACAGTGAAAACTGCAGGAACATCTACCCGGCACTAGGAAACAGACTGAGTATCCAGGTTAAATATTTCTCCTGCAACCCGTTCCATTTTTGCTAGATTAACGAACGTCTCTCCACATGCTCAGTTCTGAGAGATAGGTATCTGTGAAAGCCGTCCTTTACCTAGCTTGTAGGGAACACATATTTCTTTTCAGTTGCAAACCCCACTCCATACATATATATTGGGAGGTACGAGCTCCAACTCGTTTTTACATTGAAAACTGCAGGAACAACAAACCGGCACTAGGAAACAGACTGAGATAGCAGAGTAAAAGTTTCTCCTGCAACCAGTTCCCTTTGTGCTAGATGAACGAACGTCTCTTCACATGCTCAGTTCTGAGAGATAAGTGTGTGTGAAAACCGTCCTTCACCTAGATTGTTGGGAACACAAAGTTTATTTTCAGATGCAAACACCACTCCATAGATATATATGGGGAGGTACTAGCTCCAACTCGTTTTTACAGTAAAAACTGCAGGAACTTCAAACCGGCACTAGAAAACAGACTGAGAAGCCAGAGTAAAAGTTTCTCATGCAACCCGTTCCCATTGTGTTAGATGAACGAACGTCTCTCCACATGCTCAGATCTGAGAGATAAATGAGTGTGAAAGCCTTTCTTCACCTAATTTGTTGGGAACACAAAGTTTCTTTTCAGTTGCAAACTCCACTCCATACATATATATTGGGAGGTACGAGCTCCAACTCGGTTTTACATTGAAAACTGCAGGAAATTCAAACCGGCACTAGGAAACAGACTGAGATACCAGAGTAAAAGTTTCTCCTGCAACCCGTTCCCTTTGTGCTAGATGAACGAACGTCTCTCCACATGCTCAGTTCTGAGAGATATGTGTGTGTGCAAGCAGTCCTTCACCTAGCTTGTTGGGAACACAAAGTTTCTTTTAAGTTGCAAACTCCACTCCACACATATATAAGGGGAGGCACTAGCTCCAACTCGGTTTTACAGTGAAAACTTCAGGAACTTCAAAGCGGCACTAGGAAACAGACTGAGAAACCAGAGTAAAAGTTTCCCTGCAACCCGTTCTCTTTGTGCTAGATGAACGAAAGTCTCTCAACATGCTCAGTTCTGAGAGATAACTGTGTGTGAAAGCCGTCCTTCACCTAGCTTGTTGGGAACAAAAAGTTACTTTTCAGTAGCCAACTCCAATCCATACATATATATGGGGAGGTTCTAGCTCCAACTAGGTTTTACGGTGAAATCTGCAGGAACTTCAAACCGGCAGTAGGAAACAGACTGAGAAACCAGAGTAAAAGTTTTTCCTGCAACCCGTTCCCTTTGTGCTAGATGAACGAAAGTCTCTCCACATGCTCACTTCTGAGAGATAAGTGTGTGGAAAGCCGTCCTTAAACTAGCTTGTTGGGATCACAAAGTTTATTTTCAGATGCAAACTCCATTCCATAGATATATAAGGGGAGGTACTAGCTCCAACTCGGTTTTACAGTGAAAACTGCAGGAACTTCAAACCGGCACTAGGAAACAGACTGAGAAGCCAGAATAAAAGTTTCTCATGCAAACCGTTCCGTTTGTACTAGATGAACGAACGTCTCTCCACATGCTCAGTTCTGAGAGATATGTGTGTGTGAAAGCCGTACTTCACATAGCTTGATGGGAACACAAAATTTCTTTTCAGTTGCAAACTCCACTCCATACATATATATGGGGAGGTACTAGCCCCAACTCGGTTTTACAGTGAAAACTGCAGGAAATTCAAACCGGTACTAGGAAACAGACTGAGAATCCAGAGTATTAGTTTCTCCTACAAACCGTTCCCTTTGTGCTAGGTGATCGAAAATCTCTCCACATGCTCAGTTCTGAGAGATAAGTATGTGTGAAAGCCGTCCTTCACCTAGCTTGTTGGGAACACAAAGTTTCTTTTCAGTTGCAAACTCCACTCCATACATATATATGGGGAGGTACTAGATCCAACTCTGTTTTACAGTGAAAACTGCAGGAACATCTACCCGGCACTAGGAAACAGACTGAGTATCCAGGGTAAATGTTTCTCCTGCAACCCGTTCCCTTTTTGCTAGATGAACGAACATCTCTCCTCATGCTCAGTTCTGAGAGATAGGTGTCTGTGAAAGCCGTCCTTTACCTAGCTTGTAGGGAACACATATTTCTTTTCAGTTGCAAATTCCACTCCATACATATATATGGGGAGATACTTGCTCCAACTCTGTTTTACAGTGAAAACTGCAGGAACATCTACCCGGCACTAGGAAACAGACTGAGTATCCAGGGTAAAAGTTTCTCCTGCAACCCGTTCAATTTTTGCTAGATTAACGAACGTCTCTCCACATGCAGAGTTCTGAGAGATAGGTGTCTGTGAAGCCGTCCTTTACCTAGCTTGTAGGGAACACATATTTCTTTTCAGTTGCAAACTCCACTCCATACATATATATTGGGATGTACGAGCTCCAACTCGGTTTTACATTGAAAACTGCAGGAACTTCAAACCGGCACTAGGAAACAGACTGAGATACCAGAGTAAAAGTTTCTCCTGCAACCCGTTCCCTTTGTGCTAGATGAACGAACGTCTCTCCACATGCTCAGATCTGAGAGATATGTGTGTGTGAAAGCAGTCCTTCACCTAGCTTGTTGGGAACACAAAGTTTCTTTTAAGTTGCAAACTCCACTCCACACATATATATGGGGAGGCACTAGCTCCAACTCGGTTTTACAGTGAAATCTGCAGGAACTTCAAACCGGCAGTAGGAAACAGACTGAGAAACCAGAGTAAAAGTTTTTCCTGCAACCCGTTCCCTTTGTGCTAGATGAACGAAAGTCTCTCCACATGCTCACTTCTGAGAGATAAGTGTGTGTGAAAGCCGTCCTTAAACTAGCTTGTTGGGATCACAAAGTTTATTTACAGTTGCAAACTCCATTCCATAGATATATATGGGGAGGAACTAGCTCCAACTCGGTTTTACAGTGAAAACTGCAGGAACTTCAAACCGGCACTAGGAAACAGACTGAGAAGCCAGAATAAAAGTTTCTCATGCAAACCGTTCCGTTTGTGCTAGATGAACGAACGTCTCTCCACATGCTCAGTTCTGAGAGATATGTGTGTGTGAAAGCCGTACTTCACATAGCTTGATGGGAACACAAAATTTCTTTTCAGTTGCAAACTCCACTCCATACATATATATGGGGAGGTACTAGCCCCAACTCGGTTTTACAGTGAAAACTGCAGGAACTTCAAACAGGTACTAGGAAACAGACTGAGAATCCAGAGTATTAGTTTCTCCTGCAAACCGTTCCCTTTGTGCTAGATGATTGAACATCTCTCCACATGCTCATTTCTGAGAGATAAGTGTGTGTGAAAGCAGTACTTCACCTAGCTTGTTGAGAACACAAAGTTTCTTTTGAGTTGCAAACTGCACTCCATACATATATGTGGGGAGGTACTAGATCCAACTCTGTTTTACAGTGAAAACTGCAGGAACATCTACCCGGCACAAGGAAACATACTGAGTATCCAGGGTAAATGTTTCTCCTGCAACTCGTTCCTTTTTGCTAGATGAACGAACATCTCTCCACATGCTCAGTTCTGAGAGATAGCTGTCTGTGAAAGCCGTCCTTTAACTAGCTTGTAGGGAACACATATTTCTTTTCAGTTGCAAACTCCACTCCATACATATATATGGGGAGGTACTTGCTCCAATTCTGTTTTACAGTGAAAACTGCAGGAACATCTACCCGGCACTAGGAAACAGACTGAGTATCCAGGGTAAAAGTTTCTCCTGCAACCCGTTCCCTTTTTGCTAGATTAACGAACGTCTCTCCACATGCTCAGTTCTGAGAGATAGGTGTCTGAGAAGCGGTCCTTTACCTAGCTTGTAGGAAACACATATTTCTTTTAAGTTGCAAACTCCACTCCATACATATATATTGGGAGGTACGAGCTCCAACTCGGTTTTACATTGAAAACTGCAGGAACAACAAACCGGCACTAGGAAACAGACTGAGAAGCCAGAATAAAAGTTTCTCATGCAAACCGTTCCGTTTGTACTAGATGAACGAACGTCTCTCCACATGCTCAGTTCTGAGAGATATGTGTGTGTGAAAGCCGTACTTCACATAGCTTGATGGGAACACAAAATATCTTTTCAGTTGCAAACTCCACTCCATACATATATATGGGGAGGTACTAGCCCCAACTCGGTTTTACAGTGAAAACTGCAGGAAATTCAAACCGGTACTAGGAAACAGACTGAGAATCCAGAGTATTAGTTTCTCCTACAAACCGTTCCCTTTGTGCTAGGTGATCGAAAATCTCTCCACATGCTCAGTTCTGAGAGATAAGTATGTGTGAAAGCCGTCCTTTACCTAGCTTGTTGGGAACACAAATGTTCTTTTCAGTTGCAAACTCCACTCCATACATATATATGGGGAGGTACTAGATCCAACTCTGTTTTACAGTGAAAAATGCAGGAACGTCAAACCGGCCCTAGGAAACAGACTGAGAAACCAGAGTAAAAGTTCTCCTACAAACCGTTCCCTTTGTGCTAGATGAACGAACGTCTCTCCACATGCACAGTTCTGAGAGATAAGTGTGTGTGAAAGCCGTCATTCACCTAGGTTTTTGGAACCCAAAGTTTCTTTTCAGTTGCAAACTCCACTCCATACATATATATGGGGAGGTACAAGCTCCAAATCTGTTTTACAGTGAAAACTGCAGGAACTTCAAACCGTCAGTAGGAAACAGACTGAGAATCCAGAGAAATAGTTTTACCTGCAACCCATTCCCTTTGTGCTAGATGAACGAACGTCTCTCCACATGCTCATTTCTGAGAGATAAGTGTGTGTGAAAGCCGTCCTTCACATAGCCTGTTGGGAACACAAAGTTACTTTTTAGTAGCCAACTCCAATCCATACATATATATGGGGAGGTACTAGCTCCAACTCGGTTTTACAGTGAAAACTGCAGGAACTTCAAACCGGCAGTAGTAAACAGACTGAGTATCCAGTGTAAATGTTTCTCCTGCAACCCGTTCCCTTTTTGCTAGATTAATGAACATCTCTCCACATGCTCAGTTCTGAGAGATAGGTGTCTGTGAAAGCCGTCCTTTACCTAGCTTGTAGGTAACACATATTTCTTTTCAGTTGCAAACTCCACTCCATACATATATATGGGTAGGTACTTGCTCCAACTCTGTTTTACAGTGATAACTGCAGGAACATCTACCCGGCACTAGGAAACAGACTGAGTATCCAGGGTAATTGTTTCTCCTGCAACCCGTTCCCTTTTTGCTAGATTAACGAACGTCTCTCCACATGCTCAGTTCTGAGAGATAGGTGTCTCTGAAAGCCGTCCTTTACCTACCTTGTTGGGAACACAAAATTCTTCACAGATGCATACTCCACTCCATACATATATATGGGGAGATACTAGCCCCAACTCGGTTTTACAGTGAAAACTGCAGGAACTTCAAACCGGCACTAGGAAAGAGCCTGAGAAACCAGAGAAAAGTTTCTCCTGCAACCCGTTCCCTTTGTGCTAGATGAACGAACGTCTCTCCACATGCTCAGTTCTGAGAGATAAGTGTGTGTGGAAGCCGACATTCACCTAGCTTGTTGGGTACCCAAAGTTTCTTTTCACTTGCAAACTCCACTGCATATTTATATATGGGTAGGTACTAGTTCCAACACTGTTTTACCGTGAAAACTGCAGGAACTTCAAACCGGCACTAGGAAACAAACTGAGAAACTAGAGTAAAAGTTTCTCTTGCAATCTTTTCCCTTTGTGCTAGATGAACGAACGTCCCTCAACATGCTAAGTTCTGAGAGATAAGTGTGTGTGAATGCCGCACTTTACATAGCTTGTTGGGAACACAAAGTTTCTTTTCAGTTGCAAACTCCACTCCATACATATATATGGGGATGTACAAGCTCCAACTCGGTTTTACAGTGCAAACTGCAGGAACATCAAACCGGCTCTAGGAAACAGACTGAGAAACCAGAGTAAAAGTTTCTCCTTCAAAACGTTCCGTTTGTGCTAGATGAACGTAAGTCTCTCCACATGCTCAGTTCTGAGCGATAAGTTTGTGAGAATGCCGTCCTTCACCTAGCTTGTTTGGAACCCAAAGTATCTTTTCAGTTGCAAACCACACTCCATACATATACATGGTGAGGTACTAGCCTCAACTCGGTTTTACAGTGAAAACTGCAGGAACTTCAAACCGGCACTAGGAAACAGACTGAGAAACCAGAGTAAAAGTTTTTCCTGCAACACGTTCTCTTTGTGCTAGATGAACGAACGTCTCTCCACATGCTCAGTTCTGAGAGATAAGTGTGTGTGAAACCGTCCTTAAACTAGCTTGTTGGGAACACAAAGTTTCTTTTCACTTCCATACTCTACTCCATACATATATATGGGGAGATAATAGCTCCAACTCGGTTTTACAGTGAAAACTGCAGGAACTTCAAACCGGCACTAGGAAACAGACTGAGAAACCAGAGTAAAAGTCTTTCCTGCACCACGTTCTCTTTGTGCTAGATGAACGAACGTCTCTCCACATGCTCAGTTCTGAGAGATAAGTGTGTGTGAAACCGCCCTTAAACTAGCTTGTTGGGAACACAAAGTTTCTTTTCAGAAGCAAACTCCACTCCATACATATATATGGGGAGGTACTAGCTCCAACTCGGTTTTACAGTGAAAACTGCAGGAACTTCAAACCGGCAATAGGAAACAGACTGAGAATCCAGAGTAAAAGTTTCTCCTGCAAACCGTTCCTTTTGTGCTAGATGAACGATCGTCTCTACACATGCTCAGATCTGAGAGATAAGTGTGTGTGAAAGCCGTCCTTCAACTAGCTTGTTGGGAACACAAAGTTACTTTTCAGTTGCAAACTCCACTCCATACATATATATGGGGCGGTACTAGCTCCAACACGGTTTTACAGTGAAAACTGCAGGAACTTCCAACCGGCACTAGGAAACAGACTGAGAAAATAGAGTAAAGATTCTCCTGCATCCCGTTCCCTTTCTGCTAGATGAACGAACGTCTCTCCACATGCTCAGTTCTGAGAGATAAGTGTGTGTGAAAGCCGTCCTTCAAATAGCATGTTGGGAACCCAAAGTTTCTTTTCACTTGCAAATTCCCCTCCATACATATATATGGGTAGGTACTAGCTCCAACTCTGTTTTACAGTGAAATCTGCAGGAACTTCAAACCGGCAGTAGGAAACAGACTGAGAAACCAGAGTAAAAGTTTTTCCTGCAACCCGTTCCTTTGTGCTAGATGAACGAACGTCTCTCCACATGCTCAGTTCTGAGAGATAAGTGTGTGTGAAAGCCGTCTTTCACCTAGCTTGTTGGGAACACAAAGTTTCTTTTCAGTTGCAAACTCCACTCCATACATATATATGGGGAGGTACGAGCTCCAGCACGGTTTTACATTGAAAACTGCAGGAACTTCAAACCGGCACTAGGAAACAGAATGAGAATCCAGAGTAAAACTTACTCCTACAAACCATTCCCTTTTTGCTAGATGAATGAACGTCTCTCCACATGCTCAGATCTGAGAGATAAATAAGTGTGAAAGCCGTTCTTCACCTAATTTGTTGGGAACACAAAGTTTCTTATCAGTTGCAAACTCCACTCCATACATATATATGGGGATGTACTAGCTCCAACACGTTTTTACAGTGAAAACTGCAGGAACTTCAAACCGGCACTAGGAAACAGACTGAGAATCCAGAGTAAAACTTTCTCCTACAAACCGTTCCGTATGTGCTAGATGAATGAACGTCTCTCCACATGCTCAGTTCTGAGAGATAAGTGTGTGTGAAAGCCGTCCTTCAACTAGCTTGTTGGGAACACAAACTTTCTATTCAGAAGCAAACTCCATTCCATATATATATATGGGGAGGTACTAAATCCAACTCAGTTTTACAGTGAAAACTGCAGGAACATCTACCCGGCACTAGGAAACAGACTGAGTATCCAGGTTAAATATTTCTCCTGCAACCCGTTCCATTTTTGCTAGATTAACGAACGTCTCTCCACATGCTCAGTTCTGAGAGATAGGTATCTGTGAAAGCCGTCCTTTACCTAGCTTGTAGGGAACACATATTTCTTTTCAGTTGCAAACCCCACTCCATACATATATATTGGGAGGTACGAGCTCCAACTCGTTTTTACATTGAAAACTGCAGGAACAACAAACCGGCACTAGGAAACAGACTGAGATAGCAGAGTAAAAGTTTCTCCTGCAACCAGTTCCCTTTGTGCTAGATGAACGAACGTCTCTTCACATGCTCAGTTCTGAGAGATAAGTGTGTGTGAAAACCGTCCTTCACCTAGCTTGTTGGGAACACAAAGTTTATTTTCAGATGCAAACACCACTCCATAGATATATATGGGGAGGTACTAGCTCCAACTCGTTTTTACAGTAAAAACTGCAGGAACTTCAAACCGGCACTAGAAAACAGACTGAGAAGCCAGAGTAAAAGTTTCTCATGCAACCCGTTCCCATTGTGTTAGATGAACGAACGTCTCTCCACATGCTCAGATCTGAGAGATAAATGAGTGTGAAAGCCTTTCTTCACATAATTTGTTGGGAACACAAAGTTTCTTTTCAGTTGCAAACTCCACTCCATACATATATATTGGGAGGTACGAGCTCCAACTCGGTTTTACATTGAAAACTGCAGGAAATTCAAACCGGCACTAGGAAACAGACTGAGATACCAGAGTAAAAGTTTCTCCTGCAACCCGTTCCCTTTGTGCTAGATGAACGAACGTCTCTCCACATGCTCAGTTCTGAGAGATATGTGTGTGTGCAAGCAGTCCTTCACCTAGCTTGTTGGGAACACAAAGTTTCTTTTAAGTTGCAAACTCCACTCCACACATATATAAGGGGAGGCACTAGCTCCAACTCGGTTTTACAGTGAAAACTTCAGGAACTTCAAAGCGGCACTAGGAAACAGACTGAGAAACCAGAGTAAAAGTTTCCCTGCAACCCGTTCTCTTTGTGCTAGATGAACGAAAGTCTCTCAACATGCTCAGTTCTGAGAGATAAGTGTGTGTGAAAGCCGTCCTTCACCTAGCTTGTTGGGAACAAAAAGTTACTTTTCAGTAGCCAACTCCAATCCATACATATATATGGGGAGGTTCTAGCTCCAACTAGGTTTTACGGTGAAATCTGCAGGAACTTCAAACCGGCAGTAGGAAACAGACTGAGAAACCAGAGTAAAAGTTTTTCCTGCAACCCGTTCCCTTTGTGCTAGATGAACGAAAGTCTCTCCACATGCTCACTTCTGAGAGATAAGTGTGTGGAAAGCCGTCCTTAAACTAGCTTGTTGGGATCACAAAGTTTATTTTCAGATGCAAACTCCATTCCATAGATATATAAGGGGAGGTACTAGCTCCAACTCGGTTTTACAGTGAAAACTGCAGGAACTTCAAACCGGCACTAGGAAACAGACTGAGAAGCCAGAATAAAAGTTTCTCATGCAAACCGTTCCGTTTGTACTAGATGAACGAACGTCTCTCCACATGCTCAGTTCTGAGAGATATGTGTGTGTGAAAGCCGTACTTCACATAGCTTGATGGGAACACAAAATTTCTTTTCAGTTGCAAACTCCACTCCATACATATATATGGGGAGGTACTAGCCCCAACTCGGTTTTACAGTGAAAACTGCAGGAAATTCAAACCGGTACTAGGAAACAGACTGAGAATCCAGAGTATTAGTTTCTCCTACAAACCGTTCCCTTTGTGCTAGGTGATCGAAAATCTCTCCACATGCTCAGTTCTGAGAGATAAGTATGTGTGAAAGCCGTCCTTCACCTAGCTTGTTGGGAACACAAAGTTTCTTTTCAGTTGCAAACTCCACTCCATACATATATATGGGGAGGTACTAGATCCAACTCTGTTTTACAGTGAAAACTGCAGGAACATCTACCCGGCACTAGGAAACAGACTGAGTATCCAGGGTAAATGTTTCTCCTGCAACCCGTTCCCTTTTTGCTAGATGAACGAACATCTCTCCTCATGCTCAGTTCTGAGAGATAGGTGTCTGTGAAAGCCGTCCTTTACCTAGCTTGTAGGGAACACATATTTCTTTTCAGTTGCAAATTCCACTCCATACATATATATGGGGAGATACTTGCTCCAACTCTGTTTTACAGTGAAAACTGCAGGAACATCTACCCGGCACTAGGAAACAGACTGAGTATCCAGGGTAAAAGTTTCTCCTGCAACCCGTTCAATTTTTGCTAGATTAACGAACGTCTCTCCACATGCAGAGTTCTGAGAGATAGGTGTCTGTGAAGCCGTCCTTTACCTAGCTTGTAGGGAACACATATTTCTTTTCAGTTGCAAACTCCACTCCATACATATATATTGGGATGTACGAGCTCCAACTCGGTTTTACATTGAAAACTGCAGGAACTTCAAACCGGCACTAGGAAACAGACTGAGATACCAGAGTAAAAGTTTCTCCTGCAACCCGTTCCCTTTGTGCTAGATGAACGAACGTCTCTCCACATGCTCAGATCTGAGAGATATGTGTGTGTGAAAGCAGTCCTTCACCTAGCTTGTTGGGAACACAAAGTTTCTTTTAAGTTGCAAACTCCACTCCACACATATATATGGGGAGGCACTAGCTCCAACTCGGTTTTACAGTGAAATCTGCAGGAACTTCAAACCGGCAGTAGGAAACAGACTGAGAAACCAGAGTAAAAGTTTTTCCTGCAACCCGTTCCCTTTGTGCTAGATGAACGAAAGTCTCTCCACATGCTCACTTCTGAGAGATAAGTGTGTGTGAAAGCCGTCCTTAAACTAGCTTGTTGGGATCACAAAGTTTATTTACAGTTGCAAACTCCATTCCATAGATATATATGGGGAGGAACTAGCTCCAACTCGGTTTTACAGTGAAAACTGCAGGAACTTCAAACCGGCACTAGGAAACAGACTGAGAAGCCAGAATAAAAGTTTCTCATGCAAACCGTTCCGTTTGTGCTAGATGAACGAACGTCTCTCCACATGCTCAGTTCTGAGAGATATGTGTGTGTGAAAGCCGTACTTCACATAGCTTGATGGGAACACAAAATTTCTTTTCAGTTGCAAACTCCACTCCATACATATATATGGGGAGGTACTAGCCCCAACTCGGTTTTACAGTGAAAACTGCAGGAACTTCAAACAGGTACTAGGAAACAGACTGAGAATCCAGAGTATTAGTTTCTCCTGCAAACCGTTCCCTTTGTGCTAGATGATTGAACATCTCTCCACATGCTCATTTCTGAGAGATAAGTGTGTGTGAAAGCAGTACTTCACCTAGCTTGTTGAGAACACAAAGTTTCTTTTGAGTTGCAAACTGCACTCCATACATATATGTGGGGAGGTACTAGATCCAACTCTGTTTTACAGTGAAAACTGCAGGAACATCTACCCGGCACAAGGAAACATACTGAGTATCCAGGGTAAATGTTTCTCCTGCAACTCGTTCCTTTTTGCTAGATGAACGAACATCTCTCCACATGCTCAGTTCTGAGAGATAGCTGTCTGTGAAAGCCGTCCTTTAACTAGCTTGTAGGGAACACATATTTCTTTTCAGTTGCAAACTCCACTCCATACATATATATGGGGAGGTACTTGCTCCAATTCTGTTTTACAGTGAAAACTGCAGGAACATCTACCCGGCACTAGGAAACAGACTGAGTATCCAGGGTAAAAGTTTCTCCTGCAACCCGTTCCCTTTTTGCTAGATTAACGAACGTCTCTCCACATGCTCAGTTCTGAGAGATAGGTGTCTGAGAAGCGGTCCTTTACCTAGCTTGTAGGAAACACATATTTCTTTTAAGTTGCAAACTCCACTCCATACATATATATTGGGAGGTACGAGCTCCAACTCGGTTTTACATTGAAAACTGCAGGAACAACAAACCGGCACTAGGAAACAGACTGAGAAGCCAGAATAAAAGTTTCTCATGCAAACCGTTCCGTTTGTACTAGATGAAAGAACGTCTCTCCACATGCTCAGTTCTGAGAGATATGTGTGTGTGAAAGCCGTACTTCACATAGCTTGATGGGAACACAAAATTTCTTTTCAGTTGCAAACTCCACTCCATACATATATATGGGGAGGTACTAGCCCCAACTCGGTTTTACAGTGAAAACTGCAGGAAATTCAAACCGGTACTAGGAAACAGACTGAGAATCCAGAGTATTAGTTTCTCCTACAAACCGTTCCCTTTGTGCTAGGTGATCGAAAATCTCTCCACATGCTCAGTTCTGAGAGATAAGTATGTGTGAAAGCCGTCCTTTACCTAGCTTGTTGGGAACACAAATGTTCTTTTCAGTTGCAAACTCCACTCCATACATATATATGGGGAGGTACTAGATCCAACTCTGTTTTACAGTGAAAACTGCAGGAACGTCAAACCGGCCCTAGGAAACAGACTGAGAAACCAGAGTAAAAGTTCTCCTACAAACCGTTCCCTTTGTGCTAGATGAACGAACGTCTCTCCACATGCACAGTTCTGAGAGATAAGTGTGTGTGAAAGCCGTCATTCACCTAGGTTTTTGGAACCCAAAGTTTCTTTTCAGTTGCAAACTCCACTCCATACATATATATGGGGAGGTACAAGCTCCAAATCTGTTTTACAGTGAAAACTGCAGGAACTTCAAACCGTCAGTAGGAAACAGACTGAGAATCCAGAGAAATAGTTTTACCTGCAACCCATTCCCTTTGTGCTAGATGAACGAACGTCTCTCCACATGCTCATTTCTGAGAGATAAGTGTGTGTGAAAGCCGTCCTTCACATAGCCTGTTGGGAACACAAAGTTACTTTTTAGTAGCCAACTCCAATCCATACATATATATGGGGAGGTACTAGCTCCAACTCGGTTTTACAGTGAAAACTGCAGGAACTTCAAACCGGCAGTAGTAAACAGACTGAGTATCCAGTGTAAATGTTTCTCCTGCAACCCGTTCCCTTTTTGCTAGATTAATGAACATCTCTCCACATGCTCAGTTCTGAGAGATAGGTGTCTGTGAAAGCCGTCCTTTACCTAGCTTGTAGGTAACACATATTTCTTTTCAGTTGCAAACTCCACTCCATACATATATATGGGTAGGTACTTGCTCCAACTCTGTTTTACAGTGATAACTGCAGGAACATCTACCCGGCACTAGGAAACAGACTGAGTATCCAGGGTAATTGTTTCTCCTGCAACCCGTTCCCTTTTTGCTAGATTAACGAACGTCTCTCCACATGCTCAGTTCTGAGAGATAGGTGTCTCTGAAAGCCGTCCTTTACCTACCTTGTTGGGAACACAAAATTCTTCACAGATGCATACTCCACTCCATACATATATATGGGGAGATACTAGCCCCAACTCGGTTTTACAGTGAAAACTGCAGGAACTTCAAACCGGCACTAGGAAAGAGCCTGAGAAACCAGAGAAAAGTTTCTCCTGCAACCCGTTCCCTTTGTGCTAGATGAACGAACGTCTCTCCACATGCTCAGTTCTGAGAGATAAGTGTCTGTGGAAGCCGACATTCACCTAGCTTGTTGGGTACCCAAAGTTTCTTTTCACTTGCAAACTCCACTGCATATTTATATATGGGTAGGTACTAGCTCCAACACTGTTTTACCGTGAAAACTGCAGGAACTTCAAACCGGCACTAGGAAACAAACTGAGAAACTAGAGTAAAAGTTTCTCTTGCAAACTTTTCCCTTTGTGCTAGATGAACGAACGTCCCTCAACATGCTAAGATCTGAGAGATAAGTGTGTGTGAATGCCGCACTTTACATAGCTTGTTGGGAACACAAAGTTTCTTTTCAGTTGCAAACTCCACTCCATACATATATATGGGGATGTACAAGCTCCAACTCGGTTTTACAGTGCAAACTGCAGGAACATCAAACCGGCTCTAGGAAACAGACTGAGAAACCAGAGTAAAAGTTTCTCCTTCAAAACGTTCCGTTTGTGCTAGATGAACGTAAGTCTCTCCACATGCTCAGTTCTGAGCGATAAGTTTGTGAGAATGCCGTCCTTCACCTAGCTTGTTTGGAACCCAAAGTATCTTTTCAGTTGCAAACCACACTCCATACATATACATGGTGAGGTACTAGCCTCAACTCGGTTTTACAGTGAAAACTGCAGGAACTTCAAACCGGCACTAGGAAACAGACTGAGAAACCAGAGTAAAAGTTTTTCCTGCAACACGTTCTCTTTGTGCTAGATGAACGAACGTCTCTCCACATGCTCAGTTCTGAGAGATAAGTGTGTGTGAAACCGTCCTTAAACTAGCTTGTTGGGAACACAAAGTTTCTTTTCACTTCCATACTCTACTCCATACATATATATGGGGAGATAATAGCTCCAACTCGGTTTTACAGTGAAAACTGCAGGAACTTCAAACCGGCACTAGGAAACAGACTGAGAAACCAGAGTAAAAGTTTTTCCTGCAACACGTTCTCTTTGTGCTAGATGAACGAACGTCTCTCCACATGCTCAGTTCTGAGAGATAAGTGTGTGTGAAACCGCCCTTAAACTAGCTTGTTGGGAACACAAAGTTTCTTTTCAGAAGCAAACTCCACTCCATACATATATATGGGGAGGTACTAGCTCCAACTCGGTTTTACAGTGAAAACTGCAGGAACTTCAAACCGGCAATAGGAAACAGACTGAGAATCCAGAGTAAAAGTTTCTCCTGCAAACCGTTCCTTTTGTGCTAGATGAACGATCGTCTCTACACATGCTCAGATCTGAGAGATAAGTGTGTGTGAAAGCCGTCCTTCAACTAGCTTGTTGGGAACACAAAGTTACTTTTCAGTTGCAAACTCCACTCCATACATATATATGGGGCGGTACTAGCTCCAACTCTGTTTTACAGTCATATCTGCATGAACTTCAATCCGGCACTAGGAAACAGACTGAGAAACCAGGGTAAAAGTTTTTCCTGCAATCCGTTCCCTTTGTGATAGATGAACGAAGGTCTCTCCACATGCTCAGTTATGAGAGATAAGTGTGTGTGAAACCGTCCTTAACCTAGCTTGTTGGGAACACAATGTTTCTTTTCAGATGCAAACTACACTCCATACATATATATGGGGAGATACTAGCTCCAACTCGATTTTTCAGTGAAAACTGCAGAACTTCAAACCAGCACTAAGAAACAGACTGAGAATCCAGAGTAAAAGTTTCTCTTGCAACCCGTTCCCTTTTTGCTAGATGAACGATCGTCTCTCCACATGCTCAGTTCTGAGAGATAAGTGTGTGTGAAAGCCGTCCTTCACCTAGCTTGTTGGGAACACAAAGTTTCTTTTAAGTTGCAAACTCCACTCCATACATATATATGGGGAGGTACAAGCTCCAACTCGGATTTACAGTGAAAACTGCAGGAATTTCAAACCGGCAGTAGGAAACACACTGAGAAACCAGAGTAAAAGTTTCTCCTGCAACCCGTTCCCTTTGTGCTAGATGAACGAACGTCTCTCCAAATGCTCAGTTCTGAGAGACATGTGTGTGTGAAAGCCGTCCTTCACCTAGCTTGTTGGGAACACAAAGGTTCTTTTCGCTTGCAAACTCCACTTCATACATATATATAGGTTAGGTACTTGCTCCAACTCGGTTTTACAGTGAAAACTGCAGGAACTTCAAACCGGCACTAGGAAACAGACTGAGAAACTAGAGTAAAAGTTTCCCCTGCAACCCGTTCCTTTTGTGCTAGATGAACGAACGTCTCTCCACATGCTCAGTTCTGAGAGATAAGTGTGTGTGAAAGCCGTCCTTTACCTAGCTTGTTGGGAACACATATTTCTTTTCAGTTGCAAACTCCACTCCATACATATATATGGGGAGGTACTAGCTCCAACTCGGTTTTACAGTGAAAACTGCAGGAACGTCAAACCGGCACTAAGAAACAGACTGAGAAACCAGAGTAAAAGTTACTCCTACAAACCGTTCCCTTAGTGCTAGATGAACGAACGTCTCTCCACATGCTCAGTTCTGAGAGATAAGTGTGTGTGAAAGCCGTCATTCACCTAGATTTTTGGGAACCCAAAGTTTCTTTTCAGTTGCAAACTCCACTCCATACATATATATGGGGAGGTACTAGCTCCAACTCCGTTTTACAGTGAAAACTGCAGGAACTTCAATCCGGCAGTAGGAAATAGACTGAAAAACCAGAATATAAGTTTTCCCTGCAACCCGTTCCCTTTGTGCTAGATGAACGAACGTCTCTCCACAAGCTCAGTTCTGAGACATAAGTGTGTGTGAAAGCCGTAATTCAACTAGCTTGTTGGGAACTCAAAGTTTCTTTTCAGTTGCAAACTACACTCATACATATATGGAGAGGTACAAGCTCCAACTCTGTTTTACAGTGAAAACTGCAGGAACTTCAAACAGGCAGTAGGAAACAGACTGAGAAACCAGAGTAAAAGTATCTCTGGCAAACCATTCCCTTTGTGCTAGATGAACGAACGTCTCTCCACATGCTCAGTTCTGAGAGATAATTGTTTGTGAAAGCCGTCTTTAACATAGCTTGTTGTAAACACAAAGTTTCTTTTCAGATGCAATCTCCACTCCATAGATATATATGGGGAAGTACTAGCTCCAACTCGGTTTTACAGTGAAAACTGCAGGAACTTCAAACCGGCACTAGGAAACAGACTGAGAATCCAGAGTATAAGTTTTTCCTGCAACCCGTTCCCCTTGTGCTAAATGAACGAACGTCTCTCCACATGCTCATTTCTGAGAGATAATTGTGTGTGAAAGCAGTCCTTCACCTAACTTGTTGGGAACACAAAGATTCTTTCCAGTTGCAAACTCCACTCCATACATATATATGGGGAAGTACTAGCTCCAACACGATTTTACAGTGCAAACTGCAGGAACTTCAAACCGGTACTAGGAAACAGACTGAGAAACCAGAGTAAAAGTTTCACCAGCAACACGTTCCTTTGTGCTAGATGAACGAACGTCTCTCCACATGCTCTGTTCTGAGAGATAATTGTGTGTGAAAGCCGTACTTCACCTAGCTTGTTGGGAACACAATGTTTTTTTCAGTTGCAAACTCCACTCCATATATATATATGGGGTGGTACTAGCCCCAACTCGGTTTTACAGTGAAAACTGCAGGAAATTCAAACCGGCATTTGGCAACAGACTGAGAAACCAGAGTAAAAATTTCCCCTGCAAACCGTTATCTTTGTGCTAGATGAACGAACGTCTCTCCACATGCACAGTTCTGAGAGGTAAGTGTGTGTGAAAGCCGAGCTTCACATAGCTTGTTGGGAACACAAAGTTTCTTTTCATGTGCAAACTCCACTCCATACATATATATGGGGAGGTACTAGCTCCAACTCGGATTTACAGTGAAAACTGCAGGAAATTCAAACCGGCACTTGGAAACAGACTGAGAAAACAGAGTAAAAGTTTCTCCTGCAACCCGTTCCATTTGTGCTAGATCAACGAACGTCTCTCTACATGCTCAGTTCTGAGCGATAAATGTGTGTGAAAGCCGTCCTTCACCTAGCTTGTTGGGAACACAAAGTTGTATTCCGTTGCAAACTCCACTCCTTACATATATATGGGGAGGTACTAGCTCCAACTCGGTTTTACAGTGAAAACTGCAGGAACGTCAAACCGGCACTAGGAAACAGACTGAGAAACCAGAGTAAAAGTTTCACCAGCAACACGTTCCTTTGTGCTAGATGAACGAACGTCTCTCCACAAGCTCAGTTCTGAGACATAAGTGTGTGTGAAAGCCGTAATTCAACTAGCTTGTTGGGAACTCAAATTTTCTTTTCAGTTGCAAACTACACTGCATACATATATGGAGAGGTAAAAGCTCCAACTCTGTTTTACAGTGAAAACTGCAGGAACTTCAAACAGGCAGTAGAAAACAGACTGAGAAACCAGAGTAAAAGTATTTCTGGCAACCCATTCCCTTTGTGCTAGATGAACGAACGTCTCTCCACATGCTCAGTTCTGAGAGATAATTGTGTGTGAAAGCCGTCTTTAACATAGCTTGTTGGAAACACAAAGTTTCTTTTCAGATGCTATCTCCACTCCATAGATATATATGGGGAAGTACTAGCTCCAACTCGGTTTTACAGTGAAAACTGCAGGAACTTCAAACCGGCACTAGGAAACAGACTGAGAATCCAGAGTATAAGTTTTTCCTGCAACCCGTTCCCCTTGTGCTAAATGAACGAACGTCTCTCCACATGCTCATTTCTGAGAGATAAGTGTGTGTGAAAGCAGTCCTTCACCTAACTTGGGAACACAAAGTTTCTTTCCAGTTGCAAACTCCACTCCATACATATATATGGGGAAGTACTAGCTCCAACACGATTTTACAGTGCAAACTGCAGGAACTTCAAACCGGTACTAGGAAACAGACTGAGAAACCAGAGTAAAAGTTTCACCAGCAACACGTTCCTTTGTGCTAGATGAACGAACGTCTCTCCACATGCTCATTTCTGAGAGGTAAGTGTGTGTGAAAGCCGTCCTTCACCTAGCTTGTTGGGAACACAAAGTTTCTTTTCAGTTGCAAACCCCACTCCATTCATATATATGGGGAGGTACTAGCTCCAACTCGGATTTACAGTGAAAACTGCAGGAACTTCAAACCGGCACTAGGAAACAGACTGGGAAACCAGAGTAAAAGTTTCTCCTGCAACCCGTTCCAATTGTGCTAGATGAACGAACGTCTCTCAACATGCTCAGTTCTGACTGAAGAGTGTGTGTGAAAGCCGTCCTTCACCTAGCTTGTTGGGAACACAAAGTTGTTTTCAGTTTCATACTCCACTCCTTACATATATATGGGGAGGTAGTAACTCCAAATCGGTTTTACAGTGAAAACTGCAGGAACTTCAAACCAGCAGTAGGAAACAGACTGAGAAACCAGAGTAAAAGTTTCTCCTGCAACCCGTTCCCTTTGTGCTAGATGAACGAACGTCTCTCCACATGCTCATTTCTGAGAGATAAGTGTGTGTGAAAGCCGTCCTTCAACTAGCTTGTTGGGAACATTAAGTTTCTTTTCAGTTGCAAACTCCACTCCATACATATATATGGGGAGGTACTAGCTCCAACTCGGATTTACAGTGAAAACTGCAGGAACTTCAAACCGGCACTAGGAAACAGACTGAGAAACCAGAGTAAAAGTTTCTCCTGCAACCCGTTCCATTTGTGCTAGATGAACGAACGTCTCTCAACATGCTCAGTTCTGAGTGATAAATGTGTGTGAAAGCCGTCCTTCACCTAGCTTGTTGGGAACACAAAGTTGTATTCCGTTGCAAACTCCACTCCTTACATATATATGGGGAGGTAGTAACTCCAAATCGGTTTTACAGTGAAAACTGCAGGAACTTCAAACCGGCAGTAGGAAACAGACTGAGAAACCAGAGTAAAAGTTTCTCCTGCAACCCGTTCCCTTTGTGCTAGATGAACGAACGTCTGTCCAAATGCTCACTTCTGAGAGATAAGTCTGTGTGAAAGCCGTACTTCACCTAGCTTGTTGGGAACACAAAGATTCTATTCAGGTGCCAACTCCACTCCATACACATATATGGGTAGGTACTAGCTCCAACTCTGTTTTACAGTGAAAACTGCAGGAATTTCAAACTGGCACTAGGAAACAGACTGAGAAACCAGAGTAAAAGTTTCACCAGCAACCCGTTCCTTTGTGCTAGATGAACGAACGTCTTTCCACATGCTCATTTCTGAGACATAAGTGTGTGTGAAAGCCGTCCTTCACCTAGCTTGTTTGGAACACAAAGTTTCTTTTCAGTTGCAATCTCCACTCCATACATATATATGGGGAGGTACTAGCTCCAACTCGGATTTACAGTGAAATCTGCAGGAACTTCAAACCGGCACTAGGAAACAGACTGAGAAACCAGAGTAAAAGTTTCTCCTGCAACCCGTTCCATTTGTGCTAGATGAACGAACGTTTCTCAACATGCTCAGTTCTGAGTGATAAATGTGTGTTAAAGCCGTCCTTCACCTAGCTTGTTGGGAACACAAAGTTGTTTTCAGTTGCAAACGCCACTCCTTACATATATATGGGGAGGTAGTAAATCCAAATCGGTTTTACAGTGAAAACTGCAGGAACTTCAAACCGGAAGTAGGAAACAGACTGAGAAACCAGAGTAAAAGTTTCTCCTGCAACCCGTTCCCTTTGTGTTAGATGAACGAACGTCTCTCCACATGCTCAGTTCTGAGAGATATGTGTGTGTGAAAGCCGTCTTTCACCTAGCTTGTTGGGAACACAAAGTTTCTTTTCACTTGCAAAATCCAATCCATACATATATATGGGGAGATACTAGCTCCAACTCGGTTTTACAGTGCAAACTGCAGGAAATTCAAACCGGCAATAGGAAACAGACTGAGAAACCAGAGTAAAAGTTTCTCCTGCAACCCGTTCCGTTTGTGCTAGATGAACGAACGTCTCTCCACATGCTCAGTTCTGAGAGATAAGTGTGTGTGAAAGCCGTCCTTTACCTTGCTTGTTGGGAACACAAAATTTTTTTCAGTTGCAAACACTTCTCCATACATATATATGGGGAAGTACTAGCTCCAACTCTGTTTTACAGTGAAAACTGCAGGAACTTAAAACCGGCACTAGGAAACAGACTGAGAAACAAGAGTAAAAGTTTCTCCTGCAACTCGTTCCATTTGTGCTAGATGAACGAATGTCTCTCCACATGCTCAGTTCTGAGAAATAAGTGTGTTTGAAAGCCGTACTTCACCTAGCTTGTTGGGAACACAAAGATTCTTTTCAGTTGCAAACTCCACTCCATAAATATATATGGGGTAGTACGAGCACCAACTCGGTTTTACAGTGAAATCTACAGGAACTTCAAACCGGCACTAGGAAACAGACTGGGAAAACAGAGTAAAAGTTTCCCCTGCAACCCGTTCCCTTTGTGCTAGATGAACGAACGTCTGTCCAAATGCTCAGTTCTGAGAGATAATTGTGTGAAAGCCGTACTTCACCTACCTTGTTGGGAACACAAAGTTTCTATACAGGTGCAAACTCCACTCCATACTTATATATGGGGAGGTACTAGCTCCAACTCCATTTTACAGTGAAAACTGCAGGAACTTCAAACCGGCACTAGGAAACAGACAGAGAATCCAGAGTAAGAGTTTCTCCTGCAACCCGTTCCCTTTGTGCTAGATGAACGAACGTCTCTTCACATGCTCAGTTCTGAGATATAAGTGTGTGTGAAAGCCGTCCTTCACCAAGCTTGTTGGGAACACAAAGTTTCTTTCCAATTGCAGACTCCACTCCATACATATATATGGGGAGGTACTAGCTCCAACTCTATTTTAGAGTGAAAACTGCAGGAACTTCAAACCGGCAATAGGAAACAGACTGAGAAACCAGAGTATAAGTTTCTCCTGCAACCCGTTCCCTTTGTGCTAGATGAACGAACCTCTCTCCACATGCTCAGTTCTGAGGGGTAGGTGTGTGTGAAAGCCGACCTTCACCTCGCTGGTTGGGAACACAAAGTTTCTTTTCACTTGCAAACTCAATCCATACATATATATGGGAGGTACTAGCTCCAACTCGGTTTTACAGTGAAAACTGCAGGAACTTCAAACCGGCACTAGGAAACAGACTGAAAAGCCAGAGAATAGTTTCTCCTGCAACCCGTTCCCTTTGTGCTAGATGAACGAACTTCTCACCACATGCTCAGTTCTGAGAGATAAGTGTGTGTGAAAGCCGTCCTTTACCTAGCTTGTTGGGAACACATAATTCTTTTCAGTTGCAAACTCCACTCCATATATATATATGGGGAGGTACTAGCTCCAACTCGGTTTTACAGTGAAAACTGCAGGAACGTCAAACCGGCACTAGGAAACAGACTGAGAAACCAGAGTAAAAGTTTCTCCTACAAACCGTTCCTTTAGTGCTAGATGAACGAACGTCTTTCCACATGCTCAGTTCTGAGACATATGTGTGTGTGAAAGCCGTCCTTCATCTAGCTTTTTGGGAACTCAAAGTTTCTTTTCAGTTGCAAACTACACTCCATACATATATATGGGGAGGTACAAGCTCCATATCTGTTTTACAGTGAAAACTGCAGGAACTTCAAACCGGCAGTAGGAAACAGACTGAGAAACCAGAGTAAAAGTTTCTCCTGCAACCCCTTCCAATTGTGCTAGATGAACGAACGTCTGTCCAAATGCTCACTTCTGAGAGATAAGTGTGTGAGAAAGCCATACTTCACCTAGCTTGTTGGGAACACAAAGATTCTATTCAGGTGCCAACTCCACTCCATACACATATATGGGTAGGTACTAGCTCCAACTCTGTTTTACAGTGAAAACTGCAGGAATTTCAAACTGGCACTAGGAAACAGACTGAGAAACCAGAGTAAAAGTATTTCTGGCAACCCATTCCCTTTGTGCTAGATGAACGAACGTCTCTCCACATGCTCAGTTCTGAGAGATAATTGTTTGTGAAAGCCGTCTTTAACATAGCTTGTTGGAAACACAAAGTTTCTTTTCAGATGCTATCTCCACTCCATAGAAATATATGGGGAAGTACTAGCTCCAACTCGGTTTTACAGTGAAAACTGCAGGAACATCAAAACGGCACTAGGAAACAGACTGAGAAAAAAGAGTAAAAGTTTCTCCTGCAACCCGTTCCATTTGTGCTAGATGAACGAAAGTCTTTCCACATGCTCATTTCTGAGACATAAGTGTGTGTGAAAGCCGTCCTTCACCTAGCTTGTTTGGAACACAAAGTTTCTTTTCAGTTGCAATCTCCACTCCATACATATATATGGGGAGGTACTAGCTCCAACTCGGATTTACAGTGAAATCTGCAGGAACTTCAAACCGGCACTAGGAAACAGACTGAGAAACCAGAGTAAAAGTTTCTCCTGCAACCCGTTCCATTTGTGCTAGATGAACGAAAGTCTCTCAACATGCTCAGTTCTGAGTGATAAATCTGTGTGAAAGCCGTCCTTCACCTAGCTTGTTGGGAACACAAACTTGTTTTCAGTTGCAAACGCCACTCCTTACATATATATGGGGAGGTAGTAAATCCAAATCGGTTTTACAGTGAAAACTTCAGGAACTTCAAACCGGCAGTAGGAAACAGACTGAGAAACCAGAGTAAAAGTTTCTCCTGCAACCCGTTCCCTTTGTGTTAGATGAACGAACGTCTCTCCACATGCTCAGTTCTGAGAGATAAGTGTGTGTGAAAGCCGACTTTCACCTAGCTTGTTGGGAACACAAAGTTTCTTTTCACTTGCAAAATCCAATCCATACATATATATGGGGAGATTCTAGCTCCAACTCGGTTTTACAGTGCAAACTGCAGGAAATTCAAACCGGCAGTAGGAAACAGACTGAGAAACCAGAGTAAAAGTTTCTCCTGCAACCCGTTCCGTTTGTGCTAGATGAACGAACGTCTCTCCGCATGCTCAGTTCTGAGAGATAAGTGTGTGTGAAAGCCGTCCTTTACCTTGCTTGTTGGGAACACAAAATTTTTTTCAGTTGCAAACACGACTCCATACATATATATGGGGAAGTACTAGCTCCAACTCTGTTTTACAGTGAAAACTGCAGGAACTTAAAACCGGCACTAGGAAACAGACTGAGAAACAAGAGTAAAAGTTTCTCCTGCAACTCGTTCCATTTGTGCTAGATGAACGAATGTCTCTCCACATGCTCAGTTCTGAGAAATAAGTGTGTTTGAAAGCCGTACTTCACCTAGCTTGTTGGGAACACAAAGATTCTTTTCAGTTGCAAACTCCACTCCATACATATATATGGGGTAGTACGAGCACCAACTCGGTTTTACAGTGAAATCTACAGGAACTTCAAACCGGCACTAGGAAACAGACTGGGAAAACAGAGTAAAAGTTTCCCCTGCAACCCGTTCCCTTTGTGCTAGATGAACGAACGTATGTCCAAATGCTCAGTTCTGAGAGATAATTGTGTGAAAGCCGTACTTCACCTACCTTGTTGGGAACACAAAGTTTCTATTCAGGTGCAAACTCAACTCCATACTTATATATGGGGAGGTACTAGCTCCAACTCGGTTTTACAGTGAAAACTGCAGGAACTTCAAACCGGCACTAGGAAACAGACTGAGAATCCAGAGTATAAGTTTTTCCTGTAACCCGTTCCCCTTGTGCTAAATGAACGAACGTCTCTCCACATGCTCATTTCTGAGAGATAAGTGTGTGTGAAAGCAGTCCTTCACCTAGCTTGTTGGGAACACAAAGATTCTTTCCAGTTGCAAACTCCACTCCATACATATATAAGGGGAAGTACGAGCTCCAACACGATTTTACAGTGCAAACTGCAGGAACTTCAAACCGGTACTAGGAAACAGACTGAGAAACCAGAGTAAAAGTTTCTCCTGCAAACCGTTCCCTTTGTGCTAGATGAAAGAACGTCTCTCCACATGCTCATTTCTGAGAGGTAAATGTGTGTGAAAGCCGTCCTTCACATAGCTTGTTGGGAACACAAAGTTTCTTTTCACTAGCAAAATCCAATCCATACATATATTTGGGGAGGTACTAGCTCCAACTCGCTTTTACAGTGCAAACTGCAGGAAATTCAAACCGGCACTAGGAAACAGACTGAGAAACCAGAGTAAAAGTTTCTCCTTCAACCCGTTCCTTTTGTTCTAGATAAACGAACGTCTTTCCACATGCTCAGATCTGAGAGATAAGTGTGTGTGAAAGCCGTCCTTTACCTTGCTTGTTGGGAACACAAATTTTTTTTCAGTTGCAAACACCACTCCATACATATATATGTGGAAGTACTAGCTCCAACTCGGTTTTACAGTGAAAACTGCAGGAACTTAAAACCGGCACTAGGAAACAGACTGAGAAACAAGAGTAAAAGTTTTTCCTGCAACTCGTTCCATTTGTGCTAGATGAACGAATGTCTCTACACATGCTCAGTTCTGAGAAATAAGTGTGTGTGAAAGCTGTACTTCACCTAGCTTGTTGGGAACACAAAGATTCTTTTCAGTTGCAAACTCCACTCCATACATATATATGGGGAAGTACGAGCACCAACTCTGTTTTACAGTGAAATCTGCAGGAACTTCAAACCGGCACTAGGAAACAGACTGGGAAAAGAGAGTAAAAGTTTCTCCTGCAACCCGTTCCCTTTGTGCTAGATGAACGAACGTCTGTCCAAATGCTCAGTTCTGAGAGATAAGTGTGTGTGAAAGCCGTACTTCACCTAGCTTGTTGGGAACACAAAGATTTTATTCAGGTGCCAACTCCACTGCATACAAATATATGGGTAGGTACTAGCTCCAACTCTGTTTTACAGTGAAAACTGCAGGAATTTCAAACTGGCACTAGGAAACAGACTGAGAAACCAGAGTAAAACTTTCACCAGCAACCCGTTCCTTTGTGCTAGATGAACGAACGTATCTCCACATGCTCACTTCTGAGAGATATGAGTGTATGAATGCCGTCCTTCAACTAGCTTGTTTGGAACACAAAGTTTCTTTTCAGTTGCAAACTCCACTCCATACATATATATGGGGAGGTACGAGCTCCAACTCGGTTTTACAGTGAAAGCTACAGGAACATCAAAACCGCACTAGGAAACAGACTGACAAAAAAGAGAAAAAGTTTCTCCTGCAACCCGTTCCCTTTGTGCTAGATGAACAAACGTCTCTCCACATGCTCATTTCTGAGAGATAAGTGTGTGTGAAAGCCGTCCTTCACCTAGCTTGTTGGGAACACAAAGTTTCTTTTCAGTTGCAATCTCCACTCCATACATATATATGGGGAGGTACTAACACCAACTCGGATTTACAGTGAAAACTGCAGGAACTTCAAACCGGCACTAGGAAACAGACTGAGAAACCAGAGTAAAAGTTTCTCCTGCAACCCGTTCCATTTGTGCTATATGAACGAACGTCTCTCAACATGCTCAGTTCTGAGTGATAAGTGTGTGTGAAAAAATTCCTTCACCTAGCTTGTTGGGAACACAAAGTTGTTTTCAGTTGCAAACTCCACTCCTTACATATATATGGGGAGGTAGTAACTCCAAATCGGTTTTACAGTGAAAACTGCAGGAACTTCAAACCGGCAGTAGGAAACAGACTGAGAAACCAGAGTAAAAGTTTTTCCTGCAACCCGTTCCCTTTGTGCTAGATGAACGAACGTCTCTCCACATGCTCATTTCTGAGAGATAAGTGTGTGTGAAAGCCGTCCTTCACCTAGCTTGTTGGGAACACAAAGTTACTTTTCAGTTGCAACCTCCAATCCATACACATATATGGGGAGGTACTAGCTCCAACTCGGATTTACAGTGAAAACTGCAGGAATTTCAAACCGGCACTAGGAAACAGACTGAGAAACCAGAGTAAAAGTTTCTCCTGCAACCCGTTCCATTTGTGCTAGATGAACAATCGTCTCTCAACATGCTCAGTTCTGAGTGATAAGTGTGTGTGAAAGCCGTCCTTCACCTAGCTTGTTGGGAACACAAAGTTGTTTTCAGTTGCAAACTCCACTCCTTACATATATATGGGGAGGTAGTTACTCCAAATCGGTTTTACAGTGAAAACTGCAGGAACTTCAAACCGGCAGTAGGAAACAGACTGAGAAACCAGAGTAAAAGTTTCTCCTGCAACACGTTCCCTTTGTGCTAGATGAACGAACGTCTCTCCACATGCTCAGTTCTGAGAGATAAGTGTGTGTGAAAGCCGTCTTCACCTAGCTTGTTGGGAACACAAAGTTTCTTTTCACTTGCAAAATCCAATCCATACATATATATGGGGAGATACTAGCTCCAACTCGGTTTTACAGAGCAAACTGCAGGAAATTCAAACCGGCACTAGGAAACAAATTGAGAAACCAGAGTAAATGTTTCACCTGCAACCCGTTCCCTTTGTGCTAGATGAACGAACGTCTCTCCACATGCTCAGTTCTGAGAGATAAGTGTGTGTGAATGCCGTCCTTCACCTATCTTGTTGGGAACACAAAGTTTCTTTTCAGTTGCAAACACCACTCCATACATATATATGGGGATGTACTAGCTCAAAATCTGTTTTACAGTGAAAACTGCAGGAACTTCAAACCGGCACTAGGAAACAGACTGAGAAACCAGAGTAAAAGTTTCTCCTGCAACCCGTTTCCTTTGTGCTAGATGAACGAACGTCTCTCCACAGGCTCAGTTCTGAGAGATAAGTGTGTGTGAAAGCCGTCCTTCACCTAGCTTGTTCTGAACACAGAGATACTTTTCAGATGCAAACTCCACTCCATACATATATATGGGGAGGTACTAGCTCCAACTCGGTTTTACATTGAAAACTGCAGGAACTTCAAACCGGCACTAGGAAACAGACTGAGAATCCAGAGTATAAGTTTTTCCTGCAACCCGTTCCCCTTGTGCTAAATGAACGAACGTCTCTCCACATGCTCATTTCTGAGAGATAAGTGTGTGTGAAAGCAGTCCTTCACCTAGCTTGTTGGGAACACAAAGATTCTTTCAGGTTGCAAACTCCACTCCATAAATATATAAGGGGAAGTACGAGCTCCAACACGATTTTACAGTGCAAACTGCAGGAACTTCAAACCGGTACTAGGAAACAGACTGAGAAACCAGAGTAAAAGTTTCTCCTGCAAACCGTTCCAATTTTGCTAGATGAACGAACGTCTCTCCACATGCTCAGTTCTGAGAGATAAGTGTGTGTTAAAGCCGTCCTTCACCTAGCTTTTTGGGAACACAAAGTTTCTTTTCACTTGCAAACTCCGCTCCATACATATATATGGGGAGGTACTAGCTCCAACTCGGTTTTACAGTGAAAACTGCAGGAAATTCAAACCGGCAGTAGGAAACAGACTGAGAAACCAGAGTAAAAGTTTCTCCTGCAACCCGTTCCCTTTGTGTTAGATGAAAGAACGTCTCTCCACATGCTCATTTCTGAGAGGTAAATGTGTGTGAAAGCCGTCCTTCACATAGCTTGTTGGGAACACAAAGTTTCTTTTCACTAGCAAAATCCAATCCATACATATATATGGGGAGGTACTAGCTCCAACTCGCTTTTACAGTGAAAACTGCAGGAACTTAAAACCGGCACTAGGAAACAGACTGAGAAACAAGAGTAAAAGTTTTTCCTGCAACTCGTTCCATTTGTGCTAGATGAACGAATGTCTCTACACATGCTCAGTTCTGAGAAATAAGTGTGTGTGAAAGCCGTACTTCACCTAGCTTGTTGGGAACACAAAGATTCTTTTCAGTTGCAAACTCCACTCCATACATATATATGGGGAAGTAGGAGCACCAACTCTGTTTTACAGTGAAATCTGCAGGAACATCAAACCGGCACTAGGAAACAGACTGGGAAAAGAGAGTAAAAGTTTCTCCTGCAACCCGTTCCCTTTGTGCTAGATGAACGAACGTCTGTCCAAATGCTCAGTTCTGAGAGATAAGTATGTGTGAAAGCCGTACTTCACCTAGCTTGTTGGGAACACAAAGATTTTATTCAGGTGCCAACTCCACTCCATACACATATATGGGTAGGTACTAGCTCCAACTCTGTTTTACAGTGAAAACTGCAGGAATTTCAAACTGGCACTAGGAAACAGACTGAGAAACCAGAGTAAAACTTTCACCAGCAACCCGTTCCTTTGTGCTAGATGAACGAACGTATCTCCACATGCTCAGTTCTGAGAGATATGAGTGTATGAATGCCGTCCTTCAACTAGCTTGTTTGGAACACAAAGTTTCTTTTCAGTTGCAAACTCCACTCCATACATATATATGGGGAGGTACGAGCTCCAACTCGGTTTTACAGTGAAAGCTACAGGAACATTAAAACGGCACTAGAAAACAGACTGACAAAAAAGAGTAAAAGTTTCTCCTGCAACCAGTTCCCTTTGTGCTAGATGAACAAACGTCTCTCCACATGCTCATTTCTGAGAGATAAGTGTGTGTGAAAGCCGTCCTTCACCTAGCTTGTTGGGAACACAAAGTTTCTTTTCAGTTGCAATCTCCACTCCATACATATATATGGGGAGGTACTAACACCAACTCGGATTTACAGTGAAAACTGCAGGAACTTCAAACCGGCACTAGGAAACAGACTGAGAAACCAGAGTAAAAGTTTCTCCTGCAACCCGTTCCATTTGTGCTATATGAACGAACGTCTCTCAACATGCTCAGTTCTGAGTGATAAGTGTGTGTGAAAACCGTCCTTCACCTAGCTTGTTGGGAACACCAAGTTGTTTTCAGTTGCAAACTCCACTCCTTACATATATATGGGGAGGTAGTAACTCCAAATCGGTTTTACAGTGAAAACTGCAGGAACTTCAAACCGGCAGTAGGAAACAGACTGAGAAACCAGAGTAAAAGTTTCCCCTGCAACCCGTTCCCTTTGTGCTAGATGAACGAACGTCTCTCCACATGCTCATTTCTGAGAGATAATTGTGTGTGAAAGCCGTCCTTCACCTAGCTTGTTGGGAACACAAAGTTACTTTTCAGTTGCAACCTCCAATCCATACACATATATGGGGAGGTACTAGCTCCAAATCGGATTTACAGTGAAAACTGCAGGAACTTCAAACCGGCACTAGGAAACAGACTGGGAAACCAGAGTAAAAGTTTCTCCTGCAACCCGTTCCAATTGTGCTAGATGAACGAACGACTCTCAACATGCTAAGTTCTGACTGAAGAGTGTGTGTGAAAGCCGTCCTTCACCTAGCTTGTTGGGAACACAAAGTTGTTTTCAGTTTCATACTCCACTCCTTACATATATATGGGGAGGTAGTAACTCCAAATCGGTTTTACAGTGAAAACAGCAGGAACTTCAAACCAGCAGTAGGAAACAGACTGAGAAACCAGAGTAAAAGTTTCTCCTGCAACCCGTTCCCTTTGTGCTAGATGAACGAACGTCTCTCCACATGCTCATTTCTGAGAGATAAGTGTGTGTGAAAGCCGTCCTTCAACTAGCTTGTTGGGAACATTAAGTTTCTTTTCAGTTGCAAACTCCACTCCATACATATATATGGGGAGGTACTAGCTCCAACTCGGATTTACAGTGAAAACTGCAGGAACTTCAAACCAGCACTAGGAAACAGACTGAGATACCAGAGTAAAAGTTTCTCCTGCAACCCGTTCCATTTGTGCTAGATGAACGAACGTCTCTCAACATGCTCAGTTCTGAGTGATAAATGTGTGTGAAAGCCGTCCTTCACCTAGCTTGTTGGGAACACAAAGTTGTATTCCGTTGCAAACTCCACTCCTTACATATATATGGGGAGGTAGTAACTCCAAATCGGTTTTACAGTGAAAACTGCAGGAACTTCAACCCGGCACTAGGAAACAGACTGAGAAACCAGAGTAAAAGTTTCTCCTGCAACCCGTTCCCTTTGTGCTAGATGAACGAACGTCTGTCCAAATGCTCACTTCTGAGAGATAAGTCTGTGTGAAAGCCGTACTTCACCTAGCTTGTTGGGAACACAAAGTTTCTTTTCAGTTGCAATCTCCACTCCATACATATATATGGGGAGGTACTAGCTCCAACTCGGATTTACAGTGAAATCTGCAGGAACTTCAAACCGGCACTAGGAAACAGACTGAGAAATCAGAGTAAAAGTTTCTCCTGCAACCCGTTCCATTTGTGCTAGATGAACGAACGTCTCTCAACATGCTCAGTTCTGAGTGATAAATGTGTGTGAAAGCCGTCCTTCACCTAGCTTGTTGGGAACACAAAGTTGTTTTCAGTTGCAAACGCCACTCCTTACATATATATGGGGAGGTAGTAAATCCAAATCGGTTTTACAGTGAAAACTGCAGGAACTTCAAACCGGAAGTAGGAAACAGACTGAGAAACCAGAGTAAAAGTTTCTCCTGCAACCCGTTCCCTTTGTGTTAGATGAACGAACGTCTCTCCACATGCTCAGTTCTGAGAGATATGTGTGTGTGAAAGCCGTCTTTCACCTAGCTTGTTGGGAACACAAAGTTTCTTTTCACTTGCAAAATCCAATCCATACATATATATGGGGAGATACTAGCTCCAACTCGGTTTTACAGTGCAAACTGCAGGAAATTCAAACCGGCAATAGGAAAAAGACTGAGAAACCAGAGTAAAAGTTTCTCCTGCAACCCGTTCCGTTTGTGCTAGATGAACGAACGTCTCTCCACATGCTCAGTTCTGAGAGATAAGTGTGTGTGAAAGCCGCCCTTTACCTTGCTTGTTGGGAACACAAAATTTTTTTCAGTTGCAAACACTTCTCCATACATATATATGGGGAAGTACTAGCTCCAACTCTGTTTTACAGTGAAAACTGCAGGAACTTAAAACCGGCACTAGGAAACAGACTGAGAAACCAGAGTAAAAGTTTCTCCTGCAACACGTTCCCTTTGTGCTAGATGAACGAACGTCTCTCCACATGCTCAGTTCTGAGAGATAAGTGTGTGTGAAAGCCGTCTTCACCTAGCTTGTTGGGAACACAAAGTTTCTTTTCACTTGCAAAATCCAATCCATACATATATATGGGGAGATACTAGCTCCAACTCGGTTTTACAGAGCAAACTGCAGGAAATTCAAACCGGCACTAGGAAACAAATTGAGAAACCAGAGTAAATGTTTCACCTGCAACCCGTTCCCTTTGTGCTAGATGAACGAACGTCTCTCCACATGCTCAGTTCTGAGAGATAAGTGTGTGTGAATGCCGTCCTTCACCTATCTTGTTGGGAACACAAAGTTTCTTTTCAGTTGCAAACACCACTCCATACATATATATGGGGATGTACTAGCTCAAAATCTGTTTTACAGTGAAAACTGCAGGAACTTCAAACCGGCACTAGGAAACAGACTGAGAAACCAGAGTAAAAGTTTCTCCTGCAACCCGTTTCCTTTGTGCTAGATGAACGAACGTCTCTCCACAGGCTCAGTTCTGAGAGATAAGTGTGTGTGAAAGCCGTCCTTCACCTAGCTTGTTCTGAACACAGAGATACTTTTCAGATGCAAACTCCACTCCATACATATATATGGGGAGGTACTAGCTCCAACTCGGTTTTACATTGAAAACTGCAGGAACTTCAAACCGGCACTAGGAAACAGACTGAGAATCCAGAGTATAAGTTTTTCCTGCAACCCGTTCCCCTTGTGCTAAATGAACGAACGTCTCTCCACATGCTCATTTCTGAGAGATAAGTGTGTGTGAAAGCAGTCCTTCACCTAGCTTGTTGGGAACACAAAGATTCTTTCAGGTTGCAAACTCCACTCCATAAATATATAAGGGGAAGTACGAGCTCCAACACGATTTTACAGTGCAAACTGCAGGAACTTCAAACCGGTACTAGGAAACAGACTGAGAAACCAGAGTAAAAGTTTCTCCTGCAAACCGTTCCAATTTTGCTAGATGAACGAACGTCTCTCCACATGCTCAGTTCTGAGAGATAAGTGTGTGTTAAAGCCGTCCTTCACCTAGCTTTTTGGGAACACAAAGTTTCTTTTCACTTGCAAACTCCGCTCCATACATATATATGGGGAGGTACTAGCTCCAACTCGGTTTTACAGTGAAAACTGCAGGAAATTCAAACCGGCAGTAGGAAACAGACTGAGAAACCAGAGTAAAAGTTTCTCCTGCAACCCGTTCCCTTTGTGTTAGATGAAAGAACGTCTCTCCACATGCTCATTTCTGAGAGGTAAATGTGTGTGAAAGCCGTCCTTCACATAGCTTGTTGGGAACACAAAGTTTCTTTTCACTAGCAAAATCCAATCCATACATATATATGGGGAGGTACTAGCTCCAACTCGCTTTTACAGTGAAAACTGCAGGAACTTAAAACCGGCACTAGGAAACAGACTGAGAAACAAGAGTAAAAGTTTTTCCTGCAACTCGTTCCATTTGTGCTAGATGAACGAATGTCTCTACACATGCTCAGTTCTGAGAAATAAGTGTGTGTGAAAGCCGTACTTCACCTAGCTTGTTGGGAACACAAAGATTCTTTTCAGTTGCAAACTCCACTCCATACATATATATGGGGAAGTAGGAGCACCAACTCTGTTTTACAGTGAAATCTGCAGGAACATCAAACCGGCACTAGGAAACAGACTGGGAAAAGAGAGTAAAAGTTTCTCCTGCAACCCGTTCCCTTTGTGCTAGATGAACGAACGTCTGTCCAAATGCTCAGTTCTGAGAGATAAGTATGTGTGAAAGCCGTACTTCACCTAGCTTGTTGGGAACACAAAGATTTTATTCAGGTGCCAACTCCACTCCATACACATATATGGGTAGGTACTAGCTCCAACTCTGTTTTACAGTGAAAACTGCAGGAATTTCAAACTGGCACTAGGAAACAGACTGAGAAACCAGAGTAAAACTTTCACCAGCAACCCGTTCCTTTGTGCTAGATGAACGAACGTATCTCCACATGCTCAGTTCTGAGAGATATGAGTGTATGAATGCCGTCCTTCAACTAGCTTGTTTGGAACACAAAGTTTCTTTTCAGTTGCAAACTCCACTCCATACATATATATGGGGAGGTACGAGCTCCAACTCGGTTTTACAGTGAAAGCTACAGGAACATTAAAACGGCACTAGAAAACAGACTGACAAAAAAGAGTAAAAGTTTCTCCTGCAACCAGTTCCCTTTGTGCTAGATGAACAAACGTCTCTCCACATGCTCATTTCTGAGAGATAAGTGTGTGTGAAAGCCGTCCTTCACCTAGCTTGTTGGGAACACAAAGTTTCTTTTCAGTTGCAATCTCCACTCCATACATATATATGGGGAGGTACTAACACCAACTCGGATTTACAGTGAAAACTGCAGGAACTTCAAACCGGCACTAGGAAACAGACTGAGAAACCAGAGTAAAAGTTTCTCCTGCAACCCGTTCCATTTGTGCTATATGAACGAACGTCTCTCAACATGCTCAGTTCTGAGTGATAAGTGTGTGTGAAAACCGTCCTTCACCTAGCTTGTTGGGAACACCAAGTTGTTTTCAGTTGCAAACTCCACTCCTTACATATATATGGGGAGGTAGTAACTCCAAATCGGTTTTACAGTGAAAACTGCAGGAACTTCAAACCGGCAGTAGGAAACAGACTGAGAAACCAGAGTAAAAGTTTCCCCTGCAACCCGTTCCCTTTGTGCTAGATGAACGAACGTCTCTCCACATGCTCATTTCTGAGAGATAATTGTGTGTGAAAGCCGTCCTTCACCTAGCTTGTTGGGAACACAAAGTTACTTTTCAGTTGCAACCTCCAATCCATACACATATATGGGGAGGTACTAGCTCCAAATCGGATTTACAGTGAAAACTGCAGGAACTTCAAACCGGCACTAGGAAACAGACTGGGAAACCAGAGTAAAAGTTTCTCCTGCAACCCGTTCCAATTGTGCTAGATGAACGAACGACTCTCAACATGCTAAGTTCTGACTGAAGAGTGTGTGTGAAAGCCGTCCTTCACCTAGCTTGTTGGGAACACAAAGTTGTTTTCAGTTTCATACTCCACTCCTTACATATATATGGGGAGGTAGTAACTCCAAATCGGTTTTACAGTGAAAACAGCAGGAACTTCAAACCAGCAGTAGGAAACAGACTGAGAAACCAGAGTAAAAGTTTCTCCTGCAACCCGTTCCCTTTGTGCTAGATGAACGAACGTCTCTCCACATGCTCATTTCTGAGAGATAAGTGTGTGTGAAAGCCGTCCTTCAACTAGCTTGTTGGGAACATTAAGTTTCTTTTCAGTTGCAAACTCCACTCCATACATATATATGGGGAGGTACTAGCTCCAACTCGGATTTACAGTGAAAACTGCAGGAACTTCAAACCAGCACTAGGAAACAGACTGAGATACCAGAGTAAAAGTTTCTCCTGCAACCCGTTCCATTTGTGCTAGATGAACGAACGTCTCTCAACATGCTCAGTTCTGAGTGATAAATGTGTGTGAAAGCCGTCCTTCACCTAGCTTGTTGGGAACACAAAGTTGTATTCCGTTGCAAACTCCACTCCTTACATATATATGGGGAGGTAGTAACTCCAAATCGGTTTTACAGTGAAAACTGCAGGAACTTCAACCCGGCACTAGGAAACAGACTGAGAAACCAGAGTAAAAGTTTCTCCTGCAACCCGTTCCCTTTGTGCTAGATGAACGAACGTCTGTCCAAATGCTCACTTCTGAGAGATAAGTCTGTGTGAAAGCCGTACTTCACCTAGCTTGTTGGGAACACAAAGTTTCTTTTCAGTTGCAATCTCCACTCCATACATATATATGGGGAGGTACTAGCTCCAACTCGGATTTACAGTGAAATCTGCAGGAACTTCAAACCGGCACTAGGAAACAGACTGAGAAATCAGAGTAAAAGTTTCTCCTGCAACCCGTTCCATTTGTGCTAGATGAACGAACGTCTCTCAACATGCTCAGTTCTGAGTGATAAATGTGTGTGAAAGCCGTCCTTCACCTAGCTTGTTGGGAACACAAAGTTGTTTTCAGTTGCAAACGCCACTCCTTACATATATATGGGGAGGTAGTAAATCCAAATCGGTTTTACAGTGAAAACTGCAGGAACTTCAAACCGGAAGTAGGAAACAGACTGAGAAACCAGAGTAAAAGTTTCTCCTGCAACCCGTTCCCTTTGTGTTAGATGAACGAACGTCTCTCCACATGCTCAGTTCTGAGAGATATGTGTGTGTGAAAGCCGTCTTTCACCTAGCTTGTTGGGAACACAAAGTTTCTTTTCACTTGCAAAATCCAATCCATACATATATATGGGGAGATACTAGCTCCAACTCGGTTTTACAGTGCAAACTGCAGGAAATTCAAACCGGCAATAGGAAATAGACTGAGAAACCAGAGTAAAAGTTTCTCCTGCAACCCGTTCCGTTTGTGCTAGATGAACGAACGTCTCTCCACATGCTCAGTTCTGAGAGATAAGTGTGTGTGAAAGCCGCCCTTTACCTTGCTTGTTGGGAACACAAAATTTTTTTCAGTTGCAAACACTTCTCCATACATATATATGGGGAAGTACTAGCTCCAACTCTGTTTTACAGTGAAAACTGCAGGAACTTAAAACCGGCACTAGGAAACAGACTGAGAAACAAGATTAAAAGTTTCTCCTGCAACTCGTTCCATTTGTGCTAGATGAACGAATGTCTCTCCACATGCTCAGTTCTGAGAAATAAGTGTGTTTGAAAGCCGTACTTCACCTAGCTTGTTGGGAACACAAAGATTCTTTTCAGTTGCAAACTCCACTCCATACATATATATGGGGTAGTACGAGCACCAACTCGGTTTTACAGTGAAATCTACAGGAACTTCAAACCGGCACTAGGAAACAGACTGGGAAAACAGAGTAAAAGTTTCCCCTGCAACCCGTTCCTTTTGTGCTAGATGAACGAACGTCTCTCAACATGCTCAGTTCTGACTGAAGAGTGTGTGTGAAAGCCGTCCTTCACCTAGCTTGTTGGGAACACAAAGTTGTTTTCAGTTTCATACTCCACTCCTTACATATATATGGGGAGGTAGTAACTCCAAATCGGTTTTACAGTGAAAACTGCAGGAACTTCAAACCAGCAGTAGGAAACAGACTGAGAAACCAGAGTAAAAGTTTCTCCTGCAACCCGTTCCCTTTGTGCTAGATGAACGAACGTCTCTCCACATGCTCATTTCTGAGAGATAAGTGTGTGAAAGCCGTACTTCACCTACCTTGTTGGGAACACAAATTTTCTATTCAGGTGCAATCTCCTCTCCATACTTATATATGGGGAGGTACTAGCTCCAACTCCATTTTACAGTGAAAACTGCAGGAACTTCAAACCGGCACTAGGAAACAGACAGAGAATCCAGAGTAAGAGTTTCTCCTGCAACCCGTTCCCTTTGTGCTAGATGAACGAACGTCTCTTCACATGCTCAGTTCTGAGATATAAGTGTGTGTGAAAGCCGTCCTTCACCAAGCTTGTTGGGAACACAAAGTTTCTTTCCAATTGCAGACTCCACTCCATACATATATATGGGGAGGTACTAGCTCCAACTCTATTTTAGAGTGAAAACTGCAGGAACTTCAAACCGGCAATAGGAAACAGACTGAGAAACCAGAGTATAAGTTTCTCCTGCAACCCGTTCCCTTTGTGCTAGATGAACGAACCTCTCTCCACATGCTCAGTTCTGAGGGGTAGGTGTGTTAAAGCCGACCTTCACCTAGCTGGTTGGGAACACAAAGTTTCTTTTCACTTGCAAACTCAATCCATACATATATATGGGAGGTACTAGCTCCAACACGGTTTTACAGTGAAAACTGCAGGAACTTCAAACCGGCACTAGGAAACAGACTGAAAAGCCAGAGAATAGTTTCTCCTGCAACCCGTTCCCTTTGTGCTAGATGAACGAACTTCTCACCACATGCTCAGTTCTGAGAGATAAGTGTGTGTGAAAGCCGTCCTTTACCTAGCTTGTTGGGAACACATAATTCTTTTCAGTTGCAAACTCCACTCCATATATATATATGGGGAGGTACTAGCTCCAACTCGGTTTTACAGTGAAAACTGCAGGAACGTCAAACCGGCACTAGGAAACAGACTGAGAAACCAGAGTAAAAGTTTCTCCTACAAACCGTTCCCTTAGTGCTAGATGAACGAACGTCTTTCCACATGCTCAGTTCTGAGACATATGTGTGTGTGAAAGCCGTCCTTCATCTAGCTTTTTGGGAACTCAAAGTTTCTTTTCAGTTGCAAACTACACTCCATACATATATATGGGGAGGTACAAGCTCCATATCTGTTTTACAGTGAAAACTGCAGGAACTTCAAACCGGCAGTAGGAAACAGACTGAGAAACCAGAGTAAATGTTTCTCCTGCAACCCCTTCCAATTGTGCTAGATGAACGAACGTCTGTCCAAATGCTCACTTCTAAGAGATAAGTGTGTGAGAAAGCCATACTTCACCTAGCTTGTTGGGAACACAAAGATTCTATTCAGGTGCCAACTCCACTCCATACACATATATGGGTAGGTACTAGCTCCAACTCTGTTTTACAGTGAAAACTGCAGGAATTTCAAACTGGCACTAGGAAACAGACTGAGAAACCAGAGTAAAAGTATTTCTGGCAACCCTTTCCCTTTGTGCTAGATGAACGAACGTCTCTCCACATGCTCAGTTCTGAGAGATAATTGTGTGTGAAAGCCGTCTTTAACATAGCTTGTTGGAAACACAAAGTTTCTTTTCAGATGCTATCTCCACTCCATAGATATATATGGGGAAGTACTAGCTCCAACTCGGTTTTACAGTGAAAACTGCAGGAACATCAAAACGGCACTAGGAAACAGACTGAGAAAAAAGAGTAAAAGTTTCTCCTGCAACCCGTTCCATTTGTGCTAGATGAACGAAAGTCTTTCCACATGCTCATTTCTGAGACATAAGTGTGTGTGAAAGCCGTCCTTCACCTAGCTTGTTTGGAACACAAAGTTTCTTTTCAGTTGCAATCTCCACTCCATACATATATATGGGGAGGTACTAGCTCCAACTCGGATTTACAGTGAAATCTGCAGGAACTTCAAACTGGCACTAGGAAACAGACTGAGAAACCAGAGTAAAAGTTTCTCCTGCAACCCGTTCCATTTGTGCTAGATGAACGAACGTCTCTCAACATGCTCAGTTCTGAGTGATAAATGTGTGTGAAAGCCGTCCTTCACCTAGCTTGTTGGGAACACAAACTTGTTTTCAGTTGCAAACGCCACTCCTTACATATATATGGGGAGGTAGTAAATCCAAATCGGTTTTACAGTGAAAACTGCAGGAACTTCAAACCGGCAGTAGGAAACAGACTGAGAAACCAGAGTAAAAGTTTCCCCTGCAACCCGTTCCCTTTGTGTTAGATGAACGAACGTCTCTCCACATGCTCATTTCTGAGAGATAAGTGTGTGTGAAAGCCGTCTTTCACCTAGCTTGTTGGGAACACAAAGTTTCTTTTCACTTGCAAAATCCAATCCATACATATATATGGGGAGATTCTAGCTCCAACTCGGTTTTACAGTGCAAACTGCAGGAAATTCAAACCGGCAGTAGGAAACAGACTGAGAAACCAGAGTAAAAGTTTCTCCTGCATACCGTTCCAATTTTGCTAGATGAACGAACGTCTCTCCACATGCTCAGTTCTGAGAGATAAGTGTGTGTGAAAGCCGTCCTTCACCTAGCTTTTTGGGAACACAAAGTTTCTTTTCACTTGCAAACTCCACTCCATACATATATATGGGGAGGTACTAGCTCCAACTCGGTTTTACAGTGAAAACTGCAGGAAATTCAAACCGGCAGTAGGAAACAGACTGAGAAACCAGAGTAAAAGTTTCTCCTGCAACCCGTTCCCTTTGTGCTAGATGAAAGAACGTCTCTCCACATGCTCATTTCTGAGAGGTAAATGTGTGTGAAAGCCGTCCTTCACATAGCTTGTTGGGAACACAAAGTTTCTTTTCACTAGCAAAATCCAATCCATACATATATTTGGGGAGGTACTAGCTCCAACTCGCTTTTACAGTGCAAACTGCAGGAAATTCAAACCGGCACTAGGAAACAGACTGAGAAACCAGAGTAAAGGTTTCTCCTTCAACCCGTTCCTTTTGTGCTAGATAAACGAACGTCTTTCCACATGCTCAGATCTGAGAGATAAGTGTGTGTGAAAGCCGTCCTTTACCTTGCTTGTTGGGAACACAAATTTTTTTTCAGTTGCAAACACCACTCCATACATATATATGGGGAAGTACTAGCTCCAACTCGGTTTTACAGTGAAAACTGCAGGAACTTAAAACCGGCACTAGGAAACAGACTGAGAAACAAGAGTAAAAGTTTTTCCTGCAACTCGTTCCATTTGTGCTAGATGAACGAATGTCTCTACACATGCTCAGTTCTGAGAAATAAGTGTGTGTGAAAGCTGTACTTCACCTAGCTTGTTGGGAACACAAAGATTCTTTTCAGTTGCAAACTCCACTCCATACATATATATGGGGAAGTACGAGCACCAACTCTGTTTTACAGTGAAATCTGCAGGAACTTCAAACCGGCACTAGGAAACAGACTGGGAAAAGAGAGTAAAAGTTTCTCCTGCAACCCGTTCCCTTTGTGCTAGATGAACGAACGTCTGTCCAAATGCTCAGTTCTGAGAGATAAGTGTGTGTGAAAGCCGTACTTCACCTAGCTTGTTGGGAACACAAAGATTTTATTCAGGTGCCAACTCCACTCCATACACATATATGGGTAGGTACTAGCTCCAACTCTGTTTTACAGTGAAAACTGCAGGAATTTCAAACTGGCACTAGGAAACAGACTGAGAAACCAGAGTAAAAGTTTCACCAGCAACCCGTTCCTTTGTGCTAGATGAACGAACGTATCTCCACATGCTCAGTTCTGAGAGATATGAGTGTATGAATGCCGTCCTTCAACTAGCTTGTTTGGAACACAAAGTTTCTTTTCAGTTGCAAACTCCACTCCATACATATATATGGGGAGGTACGAGCTCCAACTCGGTTTTACAGTGAAAGCTACAGGAACATCAAAACGGCACTAGGAAACAGACTGACAAAAAAGAGTAAAAGTTTCTCCTGCAACCCGTTCCCTTTGTGCTAGATGAACAAACGTCTCTCCACATGCTCATTTCTGAGAGATAAGTGTGTGTGAAAGCCGTCCTTCACCTAGCTTGTTGGGAACACAAAGTTTCTTTTCAGTTGCAATCTCCACTCCATACATATATATGGGGAGGTACTAACACCAACTCGGTTTACAGTGAAAACTGCAGGAACTTCAAACCGGCACTAGGAAACAGACTGAGAAACCAGAGTAAAAGTTTCTCCTGCAACCCGTTCCATTTGTGCTATATGAACGAACGTCTCTCAACATGCTCAGTTCTGAGTGATAAGTGTGTGTGAAAAAAGTCCTTCACCTAGCTTGTTGGGAACACAAAGTTGTTTTCAGTTGCAAACTCCACTCCTTACATATATATGGGGAGATAGTAACTCCAAATCGGTTTTACAGTGAAAACTGCAGGAACTTCAAACCGGCAGTAGGAAACAGACTGAGAAACCAGAGTAAAAGTTTCTCCTGCAACCCGTTCCCTTTGTGCTAGATGAACGAACGTCTCTCCACATGCTAATTTCTGAGAGATAAGTGTGTGTGAAAGCCGTCCTTCACCTAGCTTGTTGGGAACACAAAGTTACTTTTCAGTTGCAACCTCCAATCCATACACATATATGGGGAGGTACTAGCTCCAATTCGGATTTACAGTGAAAACTGCAGGAATTTCAAACCGGCACTAGGAAACAGACTGAGAAACCAGAGTAAAAATTTCTCCTGCAACCCGTTCCATTTGTGCTAGATGAACAATCGTCTCTCAACATGCTCAGTTCTGAGTGATAAGTGTGTGTGAAAGCCATCCTTCACCTAGCTTGTTGGGAACACAAAGTTGTTTTCAGTTGCAAACTCCACTCCTTACATATATATGGGGAGGTAGTTACTCCAAATCGGTTTTACAGTGAAAACTGCAGGAACTTCAAACCGGCAGTAGGAAACAGACTGAGAAACCAGAGTAAAAGTTTCTCCTGCAACACGTTCCCTTTGTGCTAGATGAACGAACGTCTCTCCACATGCTCATTTCTGAGAGATAAGTGTGTGTGAAAGCAGTCCTTCACCTAGCTTGTTGGGAACACAAAGATTCTTTCCAGTTGCAAACTCCACTCCATACATATATAAGGGGAAGTACGAGCTCCAACACGATTTTACAGTGCAAACTGCAGGAACTTCAAACCGGTACTAGGAAACAGACTGAGAAACCAGAGTAAAAGTTTCTCCTGCAAACCGTTCCAATTTTGCTAGATGAACGAACGTCTCTCCACATGCTCAGTTCTGAGAGATAAGTGTGTGTGAAAGCCGTCCTTCACCTAGCTTTTTGGGAACACAAAGTTTCTTTTCACTTGCAAACTCCACTCCATACATATATATGGGGAGGTACTAGCTCCAACTCGGTTTTACAGTGAAAACTGCAGGAAATTCAACCGGCAGTAGGAAACAGACTGAGAAACCAGAGTAAAAGTTTCTCCTGCAACCCGTTCCCTTTGTGCTAGATGAAAGAACGTCTCTCCACATGCTCATTTCTGAGAGGTAAATGTGTGTGAAAGCCGTCCTTCACATAGCTTGTTGGGAACACAAAGTTTCTTTTCACTAGCAAAATCCAATCCATACATATATTTGGGGAGGTACTAGCTCCAACTCGCTTTTACAGTGCAAACTGCAGGAAATTAAAACCGGCACTAGGAAACAGACTGAGAAACCAGAGTAAAGGTTTCTCCTTCAACCCGTTCCTTTTGTGCTAGATAAACGAACGTCTTTCCACATGCTCAGATCTGAGAGATAAGTGTGTGTGAAAGCCGTCCTTTACCTTGCTTGTTGGGAACACAAATTTTTTTTCAGTTGCAAACACCACTCCATACATATATATGGGGAAGTACTAGCTCCAACTCGGTTTTACAGTGAAAACTGCAGGAACTTAAAACCGGCACTAGGAAACAGACTGAGAAACAAGAGTAAAAGTTTTTCCTGCAACTCGTTCCATTTGTGCTAGATGAACGAATATCTCTACACATGCTCAGTTCTGAGAAATAAGTGTGTGTGAAAGCTGTACTTCACCTAGCTTGTTGGGAACACAAAGATTCTTTTCAGTTGCAAACTCCACTCCATACATATATATGGGGAAGTACGAGCACCAACTCTGTTTTACAGTGAAATCTGCAGGAACTTCAAACCGGCACTAGGAAACAGACTGGGAAAAGAGAGTAAAAGTTTCTCCTGCAACCCGTTCCCTTTGTGCTAGATGAACGAACGTCTGTCCAAATGCTCAGTTCTGAGAGATAAGTGTGTGTGAAAGCCGTACTTCACCTAGCTTGTTGGGAACACAAAGATTTTATTCAGGTGCCAACTCCACTCCATACACATATATGGGTAGGTACTAGCTCCAACTCTGTTTTACAGTGAAAACTGCAGGAATTTCAAACTGGCACTAGGAAACAGACTGAGAAACCAGAGTAAAAGTTTCACCAGCAACCCGTTCCTTTGTGCTAGTGAACGAACGTATCTCCACATGCTCAGTTCTGAGAGATATGAGTGTATGAATGCCGTCCTTCAACTAGCTTGTTTGGAACACAAAGTTTCTTTTCAGTTGCAAACTCCACTCCATACATATATATGGGGAGGTACGAGCTCCAACTCGGTTTTACAGTGAAAGCTACAGGAACATCAAAACGGCACTAGGAAACAGACTGACATAAAAGAGTAAAAGTTTCTCCTGCAACCCGTTCCCTTTGTGCTAGATGAACAAACGTCTCTCCACATGCTCATTTCTGAGAGATAAGTGTGTGTGAAAGCCGTCCTTCACCTAGCTTGTTGGGAACACAAAGTTTCTTTTCAGTTGCAATCTCCACTCCATACATATATATGGGGAGGTACTAACACCAACTCGGATTTACAGTGAAAACTGCAGGAACTTCAAACCGGCACTAGGAAACAGACTGAGAAACCAGAGTAAAAGTTTCTCCTGCAACCCGTTCCATTTGTGCTATATGAACGAACGTCTCTCAACATGCTCAGTTCTGAGTGATAACTGTGTGTGAAAAAAGTCCTTCACCTAGCTTGTTGGGAACACAAAGTTGTTTTCAGTTGCAAACTCCACTCCTTACATATATATGGGGAGGTAGTAACTCCAAATCGGTTTTACAGTGAAAACTGCAGGAACTTCAAACCGGCAGTAGGAAACAGACTGAGAAACCAGAGTAAAAGTTTCTCCTGCAACCCGTTCCCTTTGTGCTAGATGAACGAACGTCTCTCCACATGCTAATTTCTGAGAGATAAGTGTGTGTGAAAGCCGTCCTTCACCTAGCTTGTTGGGAACACAAAGTTACTTTTCAGTTGCAACCTCCAAACCATACACATATATGGGGAGGTACTAGCTCCAACTCGGATTTACAGTGAAAACTGCAGGAATTTCAAACCGGCACTAGGAAACAGACTGAGAAACCAGAGTAAAAATTTCTCCTGCAACCCGTACCATTTGTGCTAGATGAACAATCGTCTCTCAACATGCTCAGTTCTGAGTGATAAGTGTGTGTGAAAGCCGTCCTTCACCTAGCTTGTTGGGAACACAAAGTTGTTTTCAGTTGCAAACTCCACTCCTTACATATATATGGGGAGGTAGTTACTCCAAATCGGTTTTACAGTGAAAACTGCAGGAACTTCAAACCGGCAGTAGGAAACAGACTGAGAAACCAGAGTAAAAGTTTCTCCTGCAACACGTTCCCTTTGTGCTAGATGAACGAACGTCTCTCCACATGCTCAGTTCTGAGAGATAAGTGTGTGTGAAAGCCGTCTTCACCTAGCTTGTTGGGAACACAATGTTTCTTTTCACTTGCAAAATCCAATCCATACATATATATGGGGAGATACTAGCTACAACTCGGTTTTACAGAGCAAACTGCAGGAAATTCAAACCGGCACTAGGAAACAAATTGAGAAACCAGAGTAAATGTTTCACCTGCAACCCGTTCCCTTTGTGCTAGATGAACGAACGTCTCTCCACATGCTCAGTTCTGAGAGATAAGTGTGTGTGAATGCCGTCCTTCACCTATCTTGTTGGGAACACAAAGTTTCTTTTCAGTTGCAAACACCACTCCATACATATATATGGGGATGTACTAGCTCAAAATCTGTTTTATAGTGAAAACTGCAGGAACTTCAAACCGGCACTAGGAAACAGACTGAGAAACCAGAGTAAAAGTTTCTCCTGCAACCCGTTTCCTTTGTGCTAGATGAACGAACGTCTCTCCACAGGCTCAGTTCTGAGAGATAAGTGTGTGTGAAAGCCGTCCTTCACCTAGCTTGTTCTGAACACAGAGATACTTTTCAGATGCAAACTCCACTCCATACATAATATGGGGAGGTACTAGCTCCAACTCGGTTTTACATTGAAAACTGCAGGAACTTCAAACCGGCACTAGGAAACAGACTGAGAATCCAGAGTATAAGTTTTTCCTGCAACCCGTTCCCCTTGTGCTAAATGAACGAACGTCTCTCCACATGCTCATTTCTGAGAGATAAGTGTGTGTGAAAGCAGTCCTTCACCTAGCTTGTTGGGAACACAAAGATTCTTTCCAGTTGCAACCTCCACTCCATACATATATAAGGGGAAGTACGAGCTCCAACAAGATTTTACAGTGCAAACTGCAGGAACTTCAAACCGGTACTAGGAAACAGACTGAGAAACCAGAGTAAAAGTTTCTCCTGCAAACCGTTCCAATTTTGCTAGATGAACGAACGTCTCCCCACATGCTCAGTTCTGAGAGATAAGTGTGTGTTAAAGCCGTCCTTCACCTAGCTTTTTGGGAACACAAAGTTTCTTTTCACTAGCAAAATCCAATCCATACATATATATGGGGTCTTACTAGCTCCAACTCGCTTTTACAGTGAAAACTGCAGGAACTTAAAACCGGCACTAGGAAACAGACTGAGAAACAAGAGTAAAAGTTTTTCCTGCAACCCGTTCCCTTTGTGCTAGATGAACGAACGTCTGTCCAAATGCTCAGTTCTGAGAGATAAGTGTGTGTGAAAGCCGTACTTCACCTAGCTTGTTGGGAACACAAAGATTTTATTCAGGTGCCAACTCCAATCCATACACATATATGGGTAGGTACTAGCTCCAACTCTGTTTTACAGTGAAAACTGCAGGAATTTCAAACTGGCACTAGGAAACAGACTGAGAAACCAGAGTAAAAGTTTCTCCTGCAACCCGTTCCATTTGTGCTATATGAACGAACGTCTCTCAACATGCTCAGTTCTGAGTGATAAGTGTGTGTGAAAACCGTCCTTCACCTAGCTTGTTGGGAACACCAAGTTGTTTTCAGTTGCAAACTCCACTCCTTACATATATATGGGGAGGTAGTAACTCCAAATCGGTTTTACAGTGAAAACTGCAGGAACTTCAAACCGGCAGTAGGAAACAGACTGAGAAACCAGAGTAAAAGTTTCTCCTGCAACCCGTTCCCTTTGTGCTAGATGAACGAACGTCTCTCCACATGCTCATTTCTGAGAGATAAGTGTGTGTGAAAGCCGTCCTTCACCTAGCTTGTTGGGAACACAAAGTTACTTTTCAGTAGCAACCTCCAATCCATACACATATATGGGGAGGTACTTGCTCCAACTCGGATTTACAGTGAAAACTGCAGGAATTTCAAACCGGCACTAGGAAACAGACTGAGAAACCAGAGTAAAAATTTCTCCTGCAACCCGTTCCATTTGTGCTAGATGAACGAACGTCTGTCCAAATGCTCAGTTCTGAGAGATAAGTGTGTGTGAAAGCCGTACTTCACCTAGCTTGTTGGGAACACAAAGATTTTATTCAGGTGCCAACTCCACTCCATACACATATATGGGTAGGTACTAGCTCCAACTCTGTTTTACAGTGAAAACTGCAGGAATTTCAAACTGGCACTAGGAAACAGACTGAGAAACCAGAGTAAAATTTCACCAGCAAACCGTTCCTTTGTGCTAGATGAACGAACGTATCTCCACATGCTCAGTTCTGAGATATATGAGTGTATGAATGCCGTCCTTCAACTAGCTTGTTTGGAACACAAAATTAGTTTTCAGTTGCAAACTCCACTCCATACATATATATGGGGAGGTACGAGCTCCAACTCGGTTTTACAGTGAAAGCTACAGGAACATCAAAACGGCACTAGGAAACAGACTGACAAAAAAGAGTAAAAGTTTCTCCTGCAACCCGTTCCCTTTGTGCTAGATGAACAAACGTCTCTCCACATGCTCATTTCTGAGAGATAAGTGTGTGTGAAAGCCGTCCTTCACCTAGCTTGTTGGGAACACAAAGTTTCTTTTCAGTTGCAATCTCCACTCCATACATATATATGGGGAGATACTAGCTCCAACTCGGTTTTACAGAGCAAACTGCAGGAAATTCAAACCGGCACTAGGAAACAGACTGAGAAACCAGAGTAAAAGTTTCTCCTGCAACCTAATCACTTTGTGCTAGATGAACGAACGTCTCTCCACATGCTCTGTTCTGAGAGATAATTGTGTGTGAAAGCCGTACATCACCTAGCTTGTTGGGAACGCAAAGTTTCTTTTCAGTTGCAAACTCCACTCCATACATATATAAGGGGAGGTACAAGTTCCAACACGGTTTTACAGTGAAAACTGCAGGAACTTCAAACCGGCACAAGGAAACAGACTGAGAAACCTGAGTAAAAGTTTCTCCTGCAACCCGTTCCCTTTGTGCAAGATGAACGAACGTCTCTCCACATGCTCAGTTCTGAGAGAAAAGTGTGTGTGAAAGCCGTCCTTCACATAGCTTGTTGGGAACACAAACTTTCTTTTCAGTTGCAAACTCCACTCCATACATATTTATGGGGAGGTACAATCTCCATCTCCATTTTACAGTGAAAACTGCAGGAACTTCAATACGGCACTAGGAAACAGACGGAAAACAAGAGTAAATGTTTCCCCTGCATCCCGTTCCCTTTGTGCTAGATGAACGAAGGTCTCTCCACATGCTAAATTCTGACAGATAATTGTGTGTGAAAGCCGTCCTTCAACTAGCTTGTTGGGAACACAAAGTTTCTTTTCAGTTGCAAACACCACTCCATATATTTATATGGGGAGGTAATAGCTCCAACTCGGTTTTACAGTGCAAACTGCAGGAACATCAAACCGGCACTAGGAAACAGACTGAGAAACCAGAGTAAAAGTTTCTCCTGCAACCCGTTCCCTTTGTGCTAGATGAAAGATCGTCTCTCCACATGCTCTGTTCTGAGAGATAATTGTGTGTGAAAGCCGTACTTCACCTGGCTTGTTGGGAACACAAAGTTTCTTTTCAGTTGCAAACTCCACTCCATACACATATAAGGGGAGGTACAAGTTCCAACTCGGTTTTACAGTGAAAACTGCAGGAACTTCAAACCGGCACAAGGAAACAGACTGAGAAACCTGAGTAAAAGTTTCTCCTGCAACCCGTTCCCTTTGTGCTAGATGAACGAACGTCTCTCCACATGCTCAGTTCTGAGAGATAAGTGTGGGTGAAAGCCGTACTTCAACTAGCTTGTTGGGAACACAAAGTTTCTTTTAGGTTGCAAACTCCAATCCATACATATATATGGGGAGGAACTAGCTCCACCTCAGGTTTACAGTGAAAACTGCAGGAATTTCAAAACGGCACTAGGAAACAGACTGAGAATCCAGAGTAAAAGTTTCTCCTGCAACCTAATCCCTTTGTGCTAGATGAACGAACGTCTCGCCACATGCTCAGTTCTGAGAGATAAGTGTCTGAGAAAGCCGTTCTTCACCTAGCTTTTTGGGAACACAAAGTTTCTTTTCAGTTGCTAAATCCACTCCATACTTATATATGGGGAGGTACAAGCTCCAACTCGGTTTTACAGTGAAAACTTCAGGAACTTCAAACCGTCACTAGGAAACAGACTGAGAAACCAGAGTAAAAGTTTCTCCTGCAACCAGTTCCCTTTGTGCTAGATGAACGAACGTCTCTCCACATGCTCAGTTCTGAGAGATAAGTGTGTGTGAAAGCCGTCCTTCACCTAGCTTGTTGGGAACACAAAGTTTCTTTTCACTTGCAAACTCCAATCCATATATATATATATGGAGGTAGTAGCTCCAACTCGCTTTTACAGTGAAAACTGCAGGATCTTCATACCGGCACTAGGAAACAGACTGAGAAACCAGAGAAATAATTTCTCCTGCAACCAGTTCCATTTGTGCTAGATGAACGAACGTCTATCCACATGTTCAGTTCTGAGGGATAAGTGTGTGTGAAAGCCGTCCTTCACCTAACTTGTTGGGAACACAAAGTTTCTTTTCAGTTGCAAACTCCACTCCATATTTATATATGGGGTGGTACAAGCTCCAACTCGGTTTTACATGAATACTGCAGGAACTTCAAACCGGCACTAGGCAACAGACTGAAAAAAAAGGGTAAAGGATTCTCCTGCAACCCGTTCCCTTTGTGCTAGATGAACGAACGTCTCTCCACATACCCAGTTCTGAGAGATAAGTGTGTGTGAAAGCCGACCTTCACATAGCTTGTTGGCAAAACAAAGTTTCTTTTCAGTTGCAAACTCCACTCCATACATATATATGGGGAGGTACTAGCTCCAAATCGGTTTTACCGTGAAAACTGCAGGAACTTTAAAACTTTCCTAGGCAACAGACTGAGAAACCTGTGTAAAATTTTCTGCTGCAAACCGTTCCCTTTGTTCTAGATGAACGAACGTCTCTCCACATGGACTGATCTGAGAGATAAGTGTGTGTGAAAGCCGTCCTTCATCTTGCTTGTTGGGAACACAAAGTTTCTTTTCAGTTGCAAACTCCACTCCATACATATATGTGGGTAGTTACAAACTCCAACTCGGTTTTACAGTGAAAACTGAAGGAACTTCAAACCGGCAGTAGGAAACAGACTGAGAATCAGAGTAAAAGTTTCTCCTGCAGATCGTTCCATTTGTGCTAGATGAAAGAACGTCTCTTCACAAGCTAAGTTCTGAGAGATAAATGTGTGTGAAGCCATTCTTCACCTACCTTGTTGGGAACATAAAGTTCCTTTTCAGTTGCAAACTCCACTCCATACATATATATGGGGAAGTACTAGCCCCAACTCTGTTTTACAGTGAAAACTGCAGGAACTTCAAACCGTCAATTGGCAACAGACTGAGAAACCAGAGTAAATATTTCCCCTGCAACCCGTTCCCTTTGTGCTAGATGAACGAACGTCTCTCCACATGCTCACTTCTGAGATATAAGTAAGTGTGAAAGCCGAACTTCACCTATCTTGTTGGGAACACAAAGTTCCTTTTAAGTTGCAAACTCCACTCCATACATATATAAGGGTAGGTACGAGCTACAACTCGGTTTTACAGTGAAAACTGCAGGAAATTCAAACCGTCACTAGGAAACAGACTGAGAAACCACAGTAAAAGTTTCTCCTGCAAACCGTTCACTTAGTGCTAGATGAACGAAAGTCTCTCCACATGCTCAGTTCTGAGAGATAAGTGTGGGTGAAAGCCGTCCTTCAAGTAGCTTGTTGGGAACACAAAGTTTCTTTTAGGTTGCAAACTCCAATTCATACATATATATGGGGAGGTACTAGCTCCACCTCAGGTTTACAGTGAAAACTGCAGGAATTTCAAAACGGCACTAGGAAACAGACTGAGAATCCAGAGTAAAAGTTTCTCCTGCAACCTAATCCCTTTGTGCTAGATGAACGAACGTCTCGCCACATGCTCAGTTCTGAGAGATAAGTGTCTGAGAAAGCCGTTCTTCACCTAGCTTGTTGGGAACACAAAGTTTCTTTTCAGTTGCAAAATTCACTCCATACTTATATATGGGGAGGTACTACCTCCAACTCGGTTTTACCGTGAAACCTGCAGGATCTTCAAACCGTCACTAGGAAACAGACTGAGAAACCAGAGTAAAAGTTTCTCCTGCTACCTATCCATTTGTGCTAGATGAACGAACGTCTCTCCACAGACCCAGTTCTGATAGATATTTGTGTGTGAAAGCCGTCATTCACCTAGCTTTTTTGGGAACACAAAGTTTCTTTTCAGTTGCTAAATCCACTCCATACTTATATATGGGGAGGTAAAAGCTCCAACTCGATTTTACAGTGAAAACTGCAGGAACTTCAAACCGGCACTAGGAAACAGATTGAGAAACCAGAGTAAAAGTTTCTCCTGCCACCCGTTCCCTTTGGGCTAGATGAACGATCGTCTCTCCACATGCTCTGTTCTGAGAGATAATTGTGTGTGAAAGCCGTACTTCACCTAGCTTGTTGGGAACACAAAGTTTCTTTTCAGTTGCAAACTCCACTCCATACATATATAAGGGGAGGTACAAGCTGCAACTCGGTTTTACAGTGAAAACTGCAGGAAATTCAAACCGGCACAAGGAAACAGACTGAGAAAGCAGAGTAAAAGTTTCTCCTGCAACCCGTTCCCTTTGTGCTAGATGAACGAACGTCTCTCCACATGCTCAGTTCTGAGAGAAAAGTGTGTGTGAAAGCCGTCCTTCACCTAGCTTGTTGGGAACACAAACTTTCTTTTCTGTTGCAAACTCCACTCCATACATATTTATGGGGAGGTACAAGCTCCAACTCTATTTTACAGTGAAAACTGCAGGAACTTCCAACCGGCACTAGGAAACAGACTGAGAATCCAGAGTAAAATTTTCTCCTGCAACCCGTTCCCTTTGTGCTAGATGAACGAACGTCTCTCCACATGCTCAATTCTGAGAGATAAGTGTGTGTGAAAGCCGTCCTTCAGCTAGCTTGTTGGGAACACAAAGTTTCTTTTCAGTTGCAAACTCCACTCCATACATATATATGGGGAGGTACAAGCTCCAACTCGGTATTACAGTGAAAACTGCAGGAACATCAAACAAGCACTAGGAAACATACTGAGAATCCAGAGTAAAAGTTTCCCCTGCAACCCATTCCCTTTGTGCTATATGAACGAATGTCTCTCCACAGGTTCAGTTCTGAGAGATAAGTGTGTGTGAAAGCCGTCCTTCACCTAGGTTGTTGGGAACACAAAGTTCTTTTCAGTTGCAAAGTCCACTCCATACATATATATGGGGAGGTACTAGCTCCAACTCATTTTTACAGTGAAAACTGCAGGAATTTCAAAACGGCACTAGGAAACAGACTGAGAAACCAGAGTAAAAGTTTCTCCTGCAACCCGTTCCCTTTGTGCTAGATGAACGAACGTCTCTCCAAAGCTCAGTTCTGAGAGATAAGTGTGTGTGAAAGCCGTCCTTCACCTATCTTGTTGGGAACACATAGTTCCTTTTCAGTTGCAAATTCCACACCATACATATATATGGGGAGGTACGAGCTCCAAGTCGGTTTTACAGTGAAAACTGCAGGAAATTCAAACCGTCACTAGGTAACAGACTGAGAAACCAGAGTAAAAGTTTCTCCTGCAACCCTTTCCTTTTGTGCTAGATGAACGAACTTCTCACCACAGGCTCAGTTCTGAGAGATAATTGTGTGTGAAACCCGTACTTCACCTAGCTTGTTGGGAACACAAAGTTTCTTTTCAGTTGCAAACTCCACTCCATACATATATATGGGGAGGTACTAGTTCCAACTCGGTTTTACAGTGAAAACTGCAGGAACTTCAAACCTGTACTAGGAAACAGAATGAAAAACCAGAGTAAAAGTTTCTCCTGCAACCCGTTCACTTTGTGCTAGATGAACGAACGTCTCTCCACATGCTCTGTTCTGAGAGATAAGTGTGGGTGAAAGCCGTCCTTCAACTAGCTTGTTGAGAACACAAAGTTTCTTTTAGGTTGCAAACTCCAATCCATACATATATATGGGGAGGTACTAGCTCCAACTCAGTTTTACAGTGAAAACTGCAGGAATTTCAAAACGGCACTAGTAAACAGACTGAGAATTCAGAGTAAAAGTTTCTCCTGCAACCTAATCCCTTTGTGCTAGATGAACGAAAGTCTCGCCACATGCTCAGTTCTGAGAGATAAGTGTCTGTGAAAGCCGTTCTTCATCTAGCTTGTTGGGAACAAAAAGTTTCTTTTCAGTTGCAAAATTCACTCCATAATTATATATGGGGTGGTACTAGCTCCAACTCGGTTTTACCGTGAAACCTGCAGGATCTTCAAACCGGCACTAGGAAACAGACTGAGAAACCAGAGTAAAAGTTTCTCCTGCTACACGTTCCATTTGTGCTAGATGAACGAACGTCTCTCCACAGGCCCAGTTCTGATAGATATTTGTGTGTGAAAGCCGTCCTTCACCTAGATTTTTGGGAACACAAAGTTTCTTTTCAGTTGCTAAATCCACTCCATAATTATATATGGGGAGGTACTAGCTCCAACTCGGTTTTACGGTGAAAACTGCAGGAACTTCAAACCGTCACTAGGAAACAGACTGAGAATCCAGAGTAAAAGTTTCTCCTGCAACCCGTTCCCTTTGTGCTAGATGAACAAACGTCTCTCCACATGCTCAGTTCTGAGAGATAATTGTGTGTGAAAGCCATTCTTCACCAAGCGTGTTGGGAACACAAAGGTTCTTTTCAGTTGCAAAATCCACTCCATACATATATATGGGGAGGTACTAGCTCCAACACTGTTTTACAGTGAAATCTGCAGGAAGTTCAAACCGGCACTAGGAAACACACTGAGCATCCAGAGTAAAAGTTTCTCCTGCAAACCGTTCCCTTTGTGCTAGATGAACGAACTATTCTCCACATGCTCAGTTCTGAGAGGTAAATGTGTGTGAATGTCGTCCTTCACCTAGCATGTTGGGAACACAAAGTTTCTTTTCAGTTGCAAACTCCACTCCATATATATATATGGGGAGGTACAAGCTCCAACTCGATTTTACAGTGCAAACTGCAGGAACTTCAAACCGGCAGTAGGAAACAGACTGAGAAACCAGAGTAAAAGTTTCTCCTGCAACCTAATCCCTTTGTGCTAGACGAACGAACGTCTCTCCACATGCTCAGTTCTGAGAGATAATTATGTTTGAAAGCCGTCCTTCACCTTGATTGTTGGGAACACAAAGTTTCTTTTCAGTTGCAAACTCCACTCCATACATATATATGGGGTGGTACAAGCTCCAACTCGGTTTTACAGTGAAAACTGCAGGAACATCAAACCGGCACTAGGAAAAAGACTGAGAAACCACAGTAAAAGTTTCTCCTGCAACCCGTTCCTTTTGTGCTAGATGAACGAACGTGTCTCCACATGCTCAGTTCTGAGAGATAAGTGTGTGTGGAAGCCGACCTTCTCCTAGCTTGTTGGGAACACAAAGTTTCTTTTCAGTTGCAAACTCCACTCCATACATATATATGGGGTGGTACTAGCTCCAACTCGGTTTTACAGTGAAAACTGCAGGAACCTCAAACCTGCACTAGGAAACAGACTGAAAAACCAGAGTAAAAGTTTCTTCTGCAACCCGTTCCCTTTGTGCTAGATGAACGAACGTCTCTCCACATGCACAGGTCTGAGAGAAAATTGTGTGTGAAAGCAGTCCTTCAAATAGCTTGTTTGGAACACAAAGTTTCTTTAAGGTTGCAAACTCCAATCCATACATATATATGGGGAGGTACTAGCTCCAACTCATTTTTGCAGTGAAAACTGCAGGAATTTCAAAACGGCACTAGGATACAGACTGAGAAACCAGAGTAAAAGTTTCTCCTGCAAACTATTCCCTTTGTGCTAGATGAACGAACGTCTCTCCACATGCTCAATTCTGAGAGATAATTGTGTGTGAAAGCCGTCCTTCACCTTGCTTGTTGGCAACACAAAGTTTCTTTTCAGTTGCAAACTCCACTCCATACATATATATGGGGTGGTACTAGCTCCAACTCTGTTTTACAGTGAGAACTGCAGGAACTTCAAACCGGCACTAGGAAACAGACTGAGAATCCAGAGTAAAAGTTTCCCCTGCAACCCGTTCCCTTTGTGCTATATGAACGAATGTCTCTCCACAGGCTCAGTTCTGAGAGATAAGTGTGTGTGAAAGCCGTCCTTCAACTAGCTTGTTGGGAACACAAATTTCTTTTCAGTTGCAAACTCCACTCCATACATATATATGGGGAGGTACTAGTTCCAACTCGGATTTACAGTGAAAACTGCAGGAATTTCAAACCGTCACTAGGAAACAGACTGAGAAACCAGAGTAAAAGTTTCCCCTGCAACCCGTTCCCTTTGTGCTAGATGAACGAACGTCTCTCAAAATGCTCAGTTCTGAGAGATAAGTGTGTGTGAAAGCCGTCCTTCACATAACTTGTTAGGAACACATAGTTCCTTTTCAGTTGCAAACTCCACTCCATACATATATATGGGGAGGTACGAGCTCCAACTCGGTTTTACAGTGAAAACTGCAGGAATTTCAAACCGTCACTAGGAAACAGACGGAGAAACCAGAGTAAAAGTTCCTCCTGCAACCCTTTCCTTTTGTGCTAGACGAACGAACGTCTCACCACAGGCTCAGTTCTGAGAGATATGTGTGTGTGAAAGCCGTCCTTCACCTAGCTTGTTGGGAACACAAAGTTTCTTTTAGGTTGCAAACTCCACTCCATTCATATTTATGGGGAGGTACTAGCTCCAACTCCATTTTACAGTGAAAAATGCAGGAAATTCAAACCGGCACTAGGAAACAGACTGTGAAACCAGAGTAAAATTTTCTCCTGCAACCCGTTCCCTTTGTGCTAAATGAACGAACGTCTCTCCACATGCTCAGTTCTGAGAGATAAGTGTGTGTGAATGTCTTCCTTCACCCAGCTTGTTGGGAACACAAAGTTTCTTTTCAGTTGCCAACTCCACTCCATATATATATATGGGGAGGTATAAGCTCCAACTCGATTTTACAGTGCAAACTTCAAGAACTTCAAACCGGCACTAGGAAACAGACTGAGAAACCAGAGTAAAAGTTTCTCCTGCAACCTAATCCCTTTGTGCTAGATGAACGAACGTGTCTCCACATGCTCAGTTCTGAGATATAAGTGTGTGTGAAAGCCGACCTTCTCCTAGCTTGCTGGGAACACAAAGTTTCTTTTCAGTTGCAAACTCCACTCCATACATATATATGGGGTGGTACTAGCTCCAACTCGGTTTTACAGTGAAAACTGCAGGAACTTCAAACCTGCACTAGGAAACAGACTGAAAAACCAGAGTAAAAGTTTCTTCTGCAACCCGTTCCCTTTGTGCTTGATGACCGAACGTCTCTCCACATGCACAGTTCTGAGAGAAAATTGTGTGTGAAAGCAGTCCTTCAAATAGCTTGTTGGGAACACAAAGTTTCTTTAAGGTTGCAAACTCCAATCCATACATATATATGGGGAGGTACTAGCTCCAACTCATTTTTGCAGTGAAAACTGCAGGAATTTCAAAACGGCACTAGGATACAGACTGAGAAACCAGAGTAAAAGTTTCTCCTGCAAACTATTCCCTTTGTGCTAGATGAACGAACGTCTCTCCACATGCTCAATTCTGAGAGATAATTGTGTGTGAAAGCCGTCCTTCACCTTGCTTGTTGGCAACACAAAGTTTCTTTTCAGTTGCAAACTCCACTCCATACATATATATGGGGTGGTACTAGCTCCAACTCTGTTTTACAGTGAGAACTGCAGGAACTTCAAACCGGCACTAGGAAACAGACTGAGAATCCAGAGTAAAAGTTTCCCCTGCAACCCGTTCCCTTTGTGCTATATGAACGAATGTCTCTCCACAGGCTCAGTTCTGAGAGATAAGTGTGTGTGAAAGCCGTCCTTCAACTAGCTTGTTGGGAACACAAAGTTCTTTTCAGTTGCAAACTCCACTCCATACATATATATGGGGAGGTACTAGTTCCAACTCGGATTTACAGTGAAAACTGCAGGAATTTCAAACCGTCACTAGGAAACAGACTGAGAAACCAGAGTAAAAGTTTCCCCTGCAACCCGTTCCCTTTGTGCTAGATGAACGAACGTCTCTCAAAATGCTCAGTTCTGAGAGATAAGTGTGTGTGAAAGCCGTCCTTCACATAACTTGTTAGGAACACATAGTTCCTTTTCAGTTGCAAACTCCACTCCATACATATATATGGGGAGGTACGAGCTCCAACTCGGTTTTACAGTGAAAACTGCAGGAATTTCAAACCGTCACTAGGAAACAGACGGAGAAACCAGAGTAAAAGTTCCTCCTGCAACCCTTTCCTTTTGTGCTAGACGAACGAACGTCTCACCACAGGCTCAGTTCTGAGAGATATGTGTGTGTGAAAGCCGTCCTTCACCTAGCTTGTTGGGAACACAAAGTTTCTTTTCAGTTGCAAACTCCACTCCATTCATATTTATGGGGAGGTACTAGCTCCAACTCCATTTTACAGTGAAAAATGCAGGAAATTCAAACCGGCACTAGGAAACAGACTGTGAAACCAGAGTAAAATTTTCTCCTGCAACCCGTTCCCTTTGTGCTAAATGAACGAACGTCTCTCCACATGCTCAGTTCTGAGAGATAAGTGTGTGTGAATGTCTTCCTTCACCCAGCTTGTTGGGAACACAAAGTTTCTTTTCAGTTGCCAACTCCACTCCATATATATATATGGGGAGGTATAAGCTCCAACTCGATTTTACAGTGCAAACTTCAAGAACTTCAAACCGGCACTAGGAAACAGACTGAGAAACCAGAGTAAAAGTTTCTCCTGCAACCTAATCCCTTTGTGCTAGATGAACGAACGTGTCTCCACATGCTCAGTTCTGAGATATAAGTGTGTGTGAAAGCCGACCTTCTCCTAGCTTGCTGGGAACACAAAGTTTCTTTTCAGTTGCAAACTCCACTCCATACATATATATGGGGTGGTACTAGCTCCAACTCGGTTTTACAGTGAAAACTGCAGGAACTTCAAACCTGCACTAGGAAACAGACTGAAAAACCAGAGTAAAAGTTTCTTCTGCAACCCGTTCCCTTTGTGCTTGATGACCGAACGTCTCTCCACATGCACAGTTCTGAGAGAAAATTGTGTGTGAAAGCATTACTTCAAATAGCTTGTTGGGAACACAAAGTTTCTTTTAGGTTGCAAACTCCAATCCATACATATATATGGAGAGGTACTAGCTCCAACACATTTTTACAGTGAAAACTGCAGGAATTTCAAAACGGCACTAGGAAACAGACTGAGAAACCAGAGTAAAAGTTTATCCTGCAAACTAATCCATTTGTGCTAGATGAACGAATGTCTCTCCACATGCTCAATTCTGAGAGATAATTGTGTGTGAAAGCCGTCCTTCACCTTGCTTGTTGGGAACACACAGTTTTTTTTCAGTTGCAAACTCCACTCCATAAATATATATGGGGTGGTACTAGCTCCAACTCGGTTTTACAGTGAAAACTGCAGGAACTTCAAACCGGTACTAGGAAACAGACTGAGAAACCACAGTAAAATTTCTCCTGCAACCCGTTCATTTTGTGCTAGATGAACGAACGTCTCTCCACATGCACAGGTCTGAGAGAAAATTGTGTGTGAAAGCAGTCCTTCAAATAGCTTGTTTGGAACACAAAGTTTCTTTAAGGTTGCAAACTCCAATCCATACATATATATGGGGAGGTACTAGCTCCAACTCATTTTTACAGTGAAAACTGCAGGAATTTCAAAACGGCACTAGGATACAGACTGAGAAACCAGAGTAAAAGTTTCTCCTGCAAACTATTCCCTTTGTGCTAGATGAACGAACGTCTCTCCACATGCTCAGTTCTGAGAGATAAGTTTGTGTGAAAGCCGTCCTTCAGCTAGCTTGTTGGGAACACAAATGTTCTTTTCAGTTGCAAACTCCACTCCATACATATATATGGGGAGGTACAAGCTCCAACTCGGTATTACAGTGAAAACTGCAGGAACATCAAACAAGCACTAGGAAACATACTGAGAATCCAGAGTAAAAGTTTCCCCTGCAACCCGTTCCCTTTGTGCTATATGAACGAATGTCTCTCCACAGGCTCAGTTCTGAGATATAAGTGTGTGTGAAAGCCGTCCTTCACCTAGCTTGTTGGGAACACAAAGTTCTTTTCAGTTGCAAACTCCACTCCATATATATATATGGGGAGGTACTAGTTCCAACTCGGATTTACAGTGAAAACTGCAGGAAATTCAAACCGTCACTAGGAAACAGACTGAGAAACCAGAGTAAAAGTTTCCCCTGCAACCCGTTCCCTTTGTGCTAGATGAACGAACGTCTCTCCAAATGCTCAGTTCTGAGAGATAAGTGTGTGTGAAAGCCGTCCTTCACCTATCTTGTTAGGAACACATAGTTCCTTTTCAGTTGCAAACTCCACTCCATACATATATATGGGGAGGTACGAGCTCCAACTCGGTTTTACAGTGAAAACTGCAGGAACTTCAAACCGGCACTAGGAAACAGACTGAGAACCCAGAATAAAAGTTTCTCCTGCAACCCGTTCCCTTTGTGCTTAATGAACGAACGTCTCTCCACATGCTCAGTTCTGAGAGATAAGAGTGTGTGAAAGCCGACCTTCTCCTAGCTTGTTGGGAACACAAAGTTTCTTTTCAGTTGCAAACTCCACTCCATACATATATATGGGGTGGTACTAGCTCCAACTCGGTTTTACAGTGAAAACTGCAGGAACTTCAAACCTGCACTAGGAAACAGACTGAAAAACCAGAGTAAAAGTTTCTTCTGCAACCCGTTCCCTTTGTGCTTGATGACCGAACGTCTCTCCACATGCACAGTTCTGAGAGAAAATTGTGTGTGAAAGCATAACTTCAAATAGCTTGTTGGGAACACAAAGTTTCTTTTAGGTTGCAAACTCCAATCCATACATATATATGGAGAGGTACTAGCTCCAACACATTTTTACAGTGAAAACTGCAGGAATTTCAAAACGGCACTAGGAAACAGACTGAGAAACCAGAGTAAAAGTTTATCCTGCAAACTAATCCATTTGTGCTAGATGAACGAACGTCTCTCCACATGCTCAATTCTGAGAGATAATTGTGTGTGAAAGCCGTCCTTCACCTTGCTTGTTGGGAACACAAAGTTTTTTTTAAGTTGCAAACTCCACTCCATACATATATATGTGGTGGTACTAGCTCCAACTTGGTTTAACAGTGCAAACTGCAGGAACTTCAAACCGGCACTAGGAAACAGACTGAGAAACCACAGTAAAAGTTTCTCCTGCAAACCGTTCCATTTGTACTACATGAACGGACGTCACTCCACATGCTCAGTTCTGAGGGATAATTGTGTGTGAAAGCCGACCTTCTCCTAGCTTGTTGGGAACACAAAGTTTCTTTTCAGTTGCAAACTCCACTCCATACATATATATGGGGTGGTACTAGCTCCAACTCGGTTTTACAGTGAAAACTGCAGGAACTTCAAACCTGCACTAGGAAACAGACTGAAAAACCAGAGTAAAAGTTTCTTCTGCAACCCGTTCCCTTTGTGCTAGATGAACGAACGTCTCTCCACATGCACAGGTCTGAGAGAAAATTGTGTGTGAAAGCAGTCCTTCAAATAGCTTGTTTGGAACACAAAGTTTCTTTAAGGTTGCAAACTCCAATCCATACATATATATGGGGAGGTACTAGCTCCAACTCATTTTTGCAGTGAAAACTGCAGGAATTTCAAAACGGCACTAGGATACAGACTGAGAAACCAGAGTAAAAGTTTCTCCTGCAAACTATTCCCTTTGTGCTAGATGAACGAACGTCTCTCCACATGCTCAATTCTGAGAGATAATTGTGTGTGAAAGCCGTCCTTCACCTTGCTTGTTGGCAACACAAAGTTTCTTTTCAGTTGCAAACTCCACTCCATACATATATATGGGGTGGTACTAGCTCCAACTCTGTTTTACAGTGAGAACTGCAGGAACTTCAAACCGGCACTAGGAAACAGACTGAGAATCCAGAGTAAAAGTTTCCCCTGCAACCCGTTCCCTTTGTGCTATATGAACGAATGTCTCTCCACAGGCTCAGTTCTGAGAGATAAGTGTGTGTGAAAGCCGTCCTTCAACTAGCTTGTTGGGAACACAAAGTTCTTTTCAGTTGCAAACTCCACTCCATACATATATATGGGGAGGTACTAGTTCCAACTCGGATTTACAGTGAAAACTGCAGGAAATTCAAACCGTCACTAGGAAACAGACTGAGAAACCAGAGTAAAAGTTTCCCCTGCAACCCGTTCCCTTTGTGCTAGATGAACGAACGTCTCTCAAAATGCTCAGTTCTGAGAGATAAGTGTGTGTGAAAGCCGTCCTTCACATAACTTGTTAGGAACACATAGTTCCTTTTCAGTTGCAAACTCCACTCCATACATATATATGGGGAGGTACGAGCTCCAACTCGGTTTTACAGTGAAAACTGCAGGAATTTCAAACCGTCACTAGGAAACAGACGGAGAAACCAGAGTAAAAGTTCCTCCTGCAACCCTTTCCTTTTGTGCTAGACGAACGAACGTCTCACCACAGGCTCAGTTCTGAGAGATATGTGTGTGTGAAAGCCGTCCTTCACCTAGCTTGTTGGGAACACAAAGTTTCTTTTCAGTTGCAAACTCCACTCCATTCATATTTATGGGGAGGTACTAGCTCCAACTCCATTTTACAGTGAAAAATGCAGGAAATTCAAACCGGCACTAGGAAACAGACTGTGAAACCAGAGTAAAATTTTCTCCTGCAACCCGTTCCCTTTGTGCTAAATGAACGAACGTCTCTCCACATGCTCAGTTCTGAGAGATAAGTGTGTGTGAATGTCTTCCTTCACCCAGCTTGTTGGGAACACAAAGTTTCTTTTCAGTTGCCAACTCCACTCCATATATATATATGGGGAGGTATAAGCTCCAACTCGATTTTACAGTGCAAACTTCAAGAACTTCAAACCGGCACTAGGAAACAGACTGAGAAACCAGAGTAAAAGTTTCTCCTGCAACCTAATCCCTTTGTGCTAGATGAACGAACGTGTCTCCACATGCTCAGTTCTGAGATATAAGTGTGTGTGAAAGCCGACCTTCTCCTAGCTTGCTGGGAACACAAAGTTTCTTTTCAGTTGCAAACTCCACTCCATAAATATATATGGGGTGGTACTAGCTCCAACTCGGTTTTACAGTGAAAACTGCAGGAACTTCAAACCTGCACTAGGAAACAGACTGAAAAACCAGAGTAAAAGTTTCTTCTGCAACCCGTTCCCTTTGTGCTTGATGACCGAACGTCTCTCCACATGCACAGTTCTGAGAGAAAATTGTGTGTGAAAGCATTACTTCAAATAGCTTGTTGGGAACACAAAGTTTCTTTTAGGTTGCAAACTCCAATCCATACATATATATGGAGAGGTACTAGCTCCAACACATTTTTACAGTGAAAACTGCAGGAATTTCAAAACGGCACTAGGAAACAGACTGAGAAACCAGAGTAAAAGTTTATCCTGCAAACTAATCCATTTGTGCTAGATGAACGAGCGTCTTTCCACATGCTCAATTCTGAGAGATAATTGTGTGTGAAAGCCGTCCTTCACCTTGCTTGTTGGGAACACACAGTTTTTTTTCAGTTGCAAACTCCACTCCATAAATATATATGGGGTGGTACTAGCTCCAACTCGGTTTTACAGTGAAAACTGCAGGAACTTCAAACCGGTACTAGGAAACAGACTGAGAAACCACAGTAAAATTTCTCCTGCAACCCGTTCATTTTGTGCTAGATGAACGAACGTCTCTCCACATGCACAGGTCTGAGAGAAAATTGTGTGTGAAAGCAGTCCTTCAAATAGCTTGTTTGGAACACAAAGTTTCTTTAAGGTTGCAAACTCCAATCCATACATATATATGGGGAGGTACTAGCTCCAACTCATTTTTACAGTGAAAACTGCAGGAATTTCAAAACGGCACTAGGATACAGACTGAGAAACCAGAGTAAAAGTTTCTCCTGCAAACTATTCCCTTTGTGCTAGATGAACGAACGTCTCTCCACATGCTCAATTCTGAGAGATAATTGTGTGTGAAAGCCGTCCTTCACCTTGCTTGTTGGCAACACAAAGTTTCTTTTCAGTTGCAAACTCCACTCCATACATATATATGGGGTGGTACTAGCTCCAACTCGGTTTTACAGTGAAATCTGCAGGAACTTCAAACCGTCACTAGGAAACACACTGAGAAACCACAGTAAAAGTTTCTCCTGCAACCCGTTCCATTTGTGCTAGATGAACGAACGTGTCTCCACATGCTCAGTTCTGAGAGATATGTGTGTGTGAATGTCGTCCTTCACTTAGCATGTTGGGAACACAAAGTTTCTTTTCAGTTGCAAACTCCACTCCATACATATATATGGGGTGGTACTAGCTCCAACTCGGTTTTACAGTGAAAACTGCAGGAACTTCAAACCGGCAGTAGGAAACAGACTGAGAAACCACAGTAAAAGTTTCTCCTGCAACCCGTTCCTTTTGTGCTAGATGAACGAACGTGTCTCCACATGCTCAGTTCTGAGAGATAAGTGTGTGTGAAAGCCGTCCTTCACCTAGCTTGTTGGGAACACAAAGTTTCTTTTCACTTGCAAACTCCAATCCATACATATATATGGTTAGGTACAAGCTCCAACTCATTTTTACAGTGAAAACTACAGGAACTTCAGAACGGCACTAGGAAACAGACTGAGAATCCAGAGTAACTGTTTCCCCTGCAACCCGTTCCCTTTGTGCTAGATGAATGAACGTCTCTCCACATGCTCAGTTCTGAGAGATAAGTGTGTGTGAAAGTCCTCCTTCACATAGCTTGTTGGAAACACAAATTTTCTTTTCAGTTGCAAACTTCAATCCATATATATATATGGTGAGGTACTATCTCCAACTCGGTTTTACAGTGAGAACTGCAGGAACTTCAAACCGGCACTAGGAAACAAACTGAGAAATCAGAGTAAAAGTTTCTCCTGCAACCCGTTCCCTTTGTGCTAGATGAACGAACGTCTCTCCACATGCTCAGTTCTGAGAGATAAGTTTGTGTGAAAGCCGTCCTTCAGCTAGCTTGTTGGGAACACAAATGTTCTTTTCAGTTGCAAACTCCACTCCATACATATTTATGGGGAGGTACAAGCTCCAACTCGATATTACAGTGAAAACTGCAGGAACTTCAAACCGGTACTAGGAAACAGACTGAGAAACCACAGTAAAATTTCTCCTGCAACCCGTTCATTTTGTGCTAGATGAACGAACGTCTCTCCCCATGCACAGGTCTGAGAGAAAATTGTGTGTGAAAGCAGTCCTTCAAATAGCTTGTTTGGAACACAAAGTTTCTTTAAGGTTGCAAACTCCAATCCATACATATATATGGGGAGGTACTAGCTCCAACTCATTTTTACAGTGAAAACTGCAGGAATTTCAAAACGGCACTAGGATACAGACTGAGAAACCAGAGTAAAAGTTTCTCCTGCAAACTATTCCCTTTGTGCTAGATGAACGAACGTCTCTCCACATGCTCAATTCTGAGAGATAATTGTGTGTGAAAGCCGCCCTTCACCTTGCTTGTTGGCAACACAAAGTTTCTTTTCAGTTGCAAACTCCACTCCATACATATATATGGGGTGGTACTAGCTCCAACTCGGTTTTACAGTGAAATCTGCAGGAACTTCAAACCGTCACTAGGAAACACACTGAGAAACCACAGTAAAAGTTTCTCCTGCAACCCGTTCCATTTGTGCTAGATGAACGATCGTGTCTCCACATGCTCAGTTCTGAGAGATATGTGTGTGTGAATGTCGTCCTTCACTTAGCATGTTGGGAACACAAAGTTTCTTTTCAGTTGCAAACTCCACTCCATACATATATATGGGGTGGTACTAGCTCCAACTCGGTTTTACAGTGAAAACTGCAGGAACTTCAAACCGGCACTAGGAAAAAGACTGAGAAACCACAGTAAAAGTTTCTCCTGCAACCCGTTCCTTTTGTGCTAGATGAACGAACGTGTCTCCACATGCTCAGTTCTGAGAGATAAGTGTGTGTGAAAGCCGTCCTTCACCTAGCTTGTTGGGAACACAAAGTTTCTTTTCACTTGCAAACTCCAATCCATACATATATATGGTTAGGTACTAGCTCCAACTCATTTTTACAGTGAAAACTACAGGAACTTCAGAACGGCACTAGGAAACAGTCTGAGAATCCAGAGTAACTGTTTCCCCTGCAACCCGTTCCCTTTGTGCTAGATGAATGAACGTCTCTCCACATGCTCAGTTCTGAGAGATAAATGTGTGTGAAAGTCCTCCTTCACATAGCTTGTTGGAAACAAAAATTTTCTTTTCAGTTGCAAACTTCAATCCATATATATATATGGTGAGGTACTATCTCCAACTCGGTTTTACAGTGAGAACTGCAGGAACTTCAAACCGGCACTAGGAAACAAACTGAGAAATCAGAGTAAAAGTTTCTCCGGCAACCCGTTCCCTTTGTGCTAGATGAACGAACGTCTCTCCACATGCTCAGTTCTGAGAGATAAGTTTGTGTGAAAGCCGTCCTTCAGCTAGCTTGTTGGGAACACAAATGTTCTTTTCAGTTGCAAACTCCACTCCATACATATATATGGGGAGGTACAAGCTCCAACTCGGTATTACAGTGAAAACTGCAGGAACATCAAACAAGCACTAGGAAACATACTGAGAATCCAGAGTAAAAGTTTCCCCTGCAACCCGTTCCCTTTGTGCTATATGAACGAATGTCTCTCCACAGGCTCAGTTCTGAGATATAAGTGTGTGTGAAAGCCGTCCTTCACCTAGCTTGTTGGGAACACAAAGTTCTTTTCAGTTGCAAACTCCACTCCATACATATATATGGGGAGGTACTAGTTCCAACTCGGATTTACAGTGAAAACTGCAGGAAATTCAAACCGTCACTAGGAAACAGACTGAGAAACCAGAGTAAAAGTTTCCCCTGCAACCCGTTCCCTTTGTGCTAGATGAACGAACGTCTCTCCAAATGCTCAGTTCTGAGAGATAAGTGTGTGTGAAAGCCGTCCTTCACCTATCTTGTTAGGAACACATAGTTCCTTTTCAGTTGCAAACTCCACTCCATACATATATATGGGGAGGTACGAGCTCCAACTCGGTTTTACAGTGAAAACTGCAGGAACTTCAAACCGGCACTAGGAAACAGACTGAGAACCCAGAATAAAAGTTTCTCCTGCAACCCGTTCCCTTTGTGCTAAATGAACGAACGTCTCTCCACATGCTCAGTTCTGAGAGATAAGTGTGTGTGAAAGCCGACCTTCTCCTAGCTTGTTAGGAACACAAAGTTTCTTTTCAGTTGCAAACTCCACTCCATACATATATATGGGGTGGTACTAGCTCCAACTCGGTTTTACAGTGAAAACTGCAGGAACTTCAAACCTGCACTAGGAAACAGACTGAAAAACCAGAGTAAAAGTTTCTTCTGCAACCCGTTCCCTTTGTGCTTGATGACCGAACGTCTCTCCACATGCACAGTTCTGAGAGAAAATTGTGTGTGAAAGCATTACTTCAAATAGCTTGTTGGGAACACAAAGTTTCTTTTAGGTTGCAAACTCCAATCCATACATATATATGGAGAGGTACTAGCTCCAACACATTTTTACAGTGAAAACTGCAGGAATTTCAAAACGGCACTAGGAAACAGACTGAGAAACCAGAGTAAAAGTTTATCCTGCAAACTAATCCATTTGTGCTAGATGAACGAACGTCTCTCCACATGCTCAATTCTGAGAGATAATTGTGTGTGAAAGCCGTCCTTCACCTTGCTTGTTGGGAACACAAAGTTTTTTTTAAGTTGCAAACTCCACTCCATACATATATATGTGGTGGTACTAGCTCCAACTTGGTTTTACAGTGCAAACTGCAGGAACTTCAAACCGGCACTAGGAAACAGACTGAGAAACCACAGTAAAAGTTTCTCCTGCAAACCGTTCCATTTGTACTAGATGAACGAACGTCACTCCACATGCTCAGTTCTGAGAGATAATTGTGTGTGAAAGCCGTCCTTCACCTAGATTGTTGGGAACACAAAGTTTCTTTTCACTTGCAAACTCCACTCCATACATATATAAGGGGAGGTACTAGCTCCAACTCAGTTTTACAGTGAAAACTGCAGGAACTTCAAACCGGCATTAGGAAACAGACTGAGAAACCAGAATAAAAGTTTCTCCTGCAAACCGTTCCCTTTGTGCTAGATGAACGAACGTCTCTCCACATGCTCAGTTCTGAGAGATACGTGTGTGTGAAAGCCGTCCTGCACCTAGGTTGTTGGGAACACAAAGTTTCTTTTCAGTTGCAAAATTCACTCCAAAATTATATATGGGGTGGTACTAGCTCCAACTCGGTTTTACCGTGAAACCTGCAGGATCTTCAAACCGGCACTAGGAAACAGACTGAGAAACCAGAGTAAAAGTTTCTCCTGCTAAACGTTCCATTTTTGCTAGATGAACGAACGTCTCTCCACAGGCCCAGTTCTGATAGATATTTGTGTGTGAAAGCCGTCCTTCACTTAGCTTTTTGTTAACACAAAGTTTCTTTTCAGTTGCTAAATCCACTCCATACTTATATATGGGGAGGTACAAGCTCCAACTCGGTTTTACAGTGAAAACTGCAGGAACTTCAAACCGGCACTTGGAAACAGACTGAGAAACCAGAGTAAAAGTTTCTACTGCAACCCGATTCCTTTTTGCCTAATGAACGAACTGTTCTCCACATGCTCAGTTCTGAGAGATAATTGTGTGTGAATGTCGTCCTTCACCTAGCATGTTTGGAACACAAAGTTTCTTTTCAGTTGCAAACACCTCTCCATATATATATATGGGGAGGTACAAGCTCTAACTCGATTTTACAGTGCAAACTGCAGGAACTTCAAACCGGCACTAGGAAACAGACTGAGAAACGAGAGTAAAAGTTTCTCCTGCAACGTAATCCCTTTGTGCTAGACGAACGAACGTCTCTCCACATGCTCAGTTCTGAGAGATAATTGTGTGTGAAAGCCGTCCTTCACCTTGATTGTTGGGAACACAAAGTTTCTTTTCAGTTGCAAACTCCACTCCATACATATATATGAGGTGGTACAAGCTCCAACTCGGTTTTACAGTGAAAACTGCAGGAACATCAAACCGGCACTAGGAAAAAGACTGAGAAACCACAGTAAAATTTCTCCTGCAACCCGTTCCTTTTGTGCTAGATGAACGAACGTGTCTCCACATGCTCAGTTCTGAGAGATAAGTGTGTGTGAAAGCCGAACTTCTCCTAGCTTGTTGGGAACACAAAGTTTCTTTTCAGTTGCAAACTCCACTCCATACATATATATGGGGTGGTACTAGCTCCAACTCGGTTTTACAGTGAAAACTGCAGGAACTTCAAACCTGCACTAGGAAACAGACTGAAAAACCAGAGTAAAAGTTTCTTCTGCAACCCGTTCCTTTTGTGCTAGATGAACGAACGTCTCTCCACATGCACAGGTCTGAGAGAAAATTGTGTGTGAAAGCAGTCCTTCAAATAGCTTGTTGGGAACACAAAGTTTCTTTAAGGTTGCAAACTGCAATCCATACATATATATGGGGAGGTACTAGCTCCAACTCATTTTTACAGTGAAAACTGCAGGAATTTCAAAACGGCACTAGGAAACAGACTGAGAAACCAGAGTAAAAGTTTCTCCTGCAAACTATTCCCTTTGTGCTAGATGAACGAACGTCTCTCCACATGCTCAGTTCTGAGAGATAATTGTGTGTGAAAGCCATCCTTCACCTAGAATGTTGGGAACACAAAGTTTCTTTTTAGTTGCAAACTCCGCTCCATACATATATATGGGGTGGTACTAGCTCCAACTCTGTTTTACAGTGAAAACTGCAGGAACTTCAAACCGGCACTAGGAAAACGACTGAGAAACCACAGTAAAAGTTTCTCCTGCAAACCGTTCCTTTTGTGCTAGATGAACGAACGTGTCTCCACATGCTCAGTTCTGAGAGATAAGTGTGTGTGAAAGCCGTCCTTCACCTAGCTTGTTGGGAACACAAAGTTTCTTTTCACTTGCAAACTCCAATCCATACATATATATGGGTAGGAACTAGCTCCAACTCATTTTTACAGTGAAAACTACAGGAACTTCAGAAAGGCACTAGGAAACATACTGAGAATCCAGAGAAAAAGTTTCCCCTGCAACCCGTTCCCTTTGTGCTATATGAACGAATGTCTCTCCACAGGCTCAGTTCTGAGAGATAAGTGTGTGTGAAAGCCGTCCTTCACCTAGCTTGTTGGGAACACAAAGTTCTTTTCAGTTGCAAACTCCACTCCATACATATATATGGGGTGGTACGAGCTCCAACTCAGTTTTACAGTGAAAACTGCAGGAACTTCAAACCGGCAATTGGCAACAGACTGAGGAATCAGAGTAAAAGTTTCCCCTGCAAACCGTTCCCTTTGTGCTAGATGAACGAACGTCTCTCCAAATGCTCAGTTCTGAGAGATAAGTGTGTGTGAAAGCCGTCCTTCACCTATGTTGTTGGGAACACATAGTTCCTTTTCAGTGGCAAACTCCACTCCATACATATATATGGGGAGGTACGAGCTCCAACTCGGTTTTACAGTGAAAACTGCAGGAAATTCAAACCGTCACTAGGAAACAGACTGAGAAACCAGAGTAAAAGTTTCTCCTGCAACCCTTTCCTTTTGTGTTAGATGAACGAACGTCTCACCACAGGCTCAGTTCTGAGAGAAAATTGTGTGTGAAACCCGTACTTCACCTAGCTTGTTGGGAACACAAAGTTTCTTTTCAGTTGCAAACCCCACTCCATACATATATATGGGGTGGTACAAGTTCCAACTCGGTTTTACAGTGAAAACTGCAGGAACTTCAAACCTGTACTAGGAAACAGACTGAGAAACCAGAGTAAATGTTTCCCCTGCAACCCGTTCCCTTTGTGCTAGATGAATGAACGTCTCTCCACATGCTCAGTTCTGAGAGATAAGTGTGTGTGAAAGCCGTCCTTCACATAGATTGTTGGAAACACAAAGTTTCTTTTCAGTTGCTAACTTCAATCCATATATATATATGGGGAGGTACTAGATCCAACTCGGTTTTACAGTGAATACTGCAGGAACTTCAAACCGGCACTAGGAAACAGACTGAGAAACCAGAGTAAATGTGTCCCCTGCAACCCGTTCCCTTTGTGCTAGATGTACGAACGTCTCTCCACAGGCTCAGTTCTGAGAGATATGTGTGTGGGAAAGCCGTCCTTCACCTAGCTTGTTGGGAACACAAAGTTTCTTATCAGAAGCAAACTCCACTCCATATGTATATATGGGGAGGTACGAGCTCCAACTCGGTTTTACAGTGAAAACTGCAGGAACTTGAAACCGGCACTAGGAAACAGACTGAGAATCCAGAGTAAAAGTTTCTCCTGCAACCCGTTCCCTTTGTGCTAGATGAACGAAAGTCTCTCCACATGCTCATTTCTGAGAGATAAGTGTGTGTGTAAGCCGTCCTTCACCTAGCTTGTGGGGAACACAAAGTTTCTTTTCAGTTGCAAACTCCACTCGATATATATATATGGGGAGGTATAAGCTCCAACTCGATTTTACAGTGCAAACTGCAAGAACTTCAAACCGGCTCTAGGAAACAGACTGAGAAACCAGAGTAAAAGTTTCTCCTGCAACCTAATCCCTTTGTGCTAGATGAACGAACGTGTCTCCACATGTTCAGTTCTGAGATATAAGTGTGTGTGAAAGCCGACCTTCTCCTAGCTTGTTGGGAACACAAAGATTCTTTTCAGTTGCAAACTCCACTCCATATATATATATGGGGTGGTACTACCTCCAACTCGGTTTTACAGTGAAAACTGCAGGAACATCAAACCTGCACTAGGAAACAGACTGAAAAACCAGAGTAAAAGTTTCTTCTGCAACCCGTTCCCTTTGTGCTTGATGAACGAACGTCTCTCCACATGCACAAGTCTGAGAGAAAATTGTGTGTGAAAGCAGTCCTTCAAATAGCTTGTTGGGAACACAAAGTTTCTTTTATATTGCAAACTCCAATCCATACATATATATGGAGAGGTACTAGCTCCAACTGGGTTTTACAGTGAAAACTGCAGGAACTTCAAACCGGCACTAGGAAACAGACTGAGAAACCACAGTAAAGTTTCTCCTGCAACCCGTTCATTTTGTGCTAGATGAACGAACGTCTCTCCACATGCTCAGTTCTGAGAGATAAGTGTGTGTGAAAGCCGACCTTCACCTAACTTGTTGGGAACACAAAGTTTCTTTTCAGTTGCAAACTCCAATCTATACATATATATGGGGAGGTACTATCTCAAACTCAGTTTTACAGTGAAAACTGCAGGAATTTCAAAACGGCACTATTAAATAGACTGAGAATCCAGAGTAAAATTTTCTCCTGCAACCTAATCCCTTTGTGCTAGATGAACGAAAGTCTCGCCACATGCTCAGTTCTGAGAGATAAGTGTCTGTGAAAGCCGTTCTTCAACTAGCTTGTTGGGAACACAAAGTTTCTTTTCAGTTGCAAAATTCACTCCATAATTATATATGGGGAGGTACTAGCTCCAACTCGGTTTTACCGTGAAACCTGCAGGATCTCAAACCGGCATTGGGAAACAGACTGAGAATCCAGAGTAAAAGTTTCCCCTGCTACACGTTCCATTTGTGCTAGATGAACGAACGTCTCTCCACAGGCCCAGTTCTGATAGATATTGGTGTGTGAAAGCCATCCTTCACCTAGCTTTTTGGGAACACAAAGTTTCTTTTCAGTTGCTAAATCCACTCCATACTTATATATGGGGAGGTACAAGCTCCAACTCGGTTTTACAGTGAAAACTGCAGGAACTTCAAACCGTCACTAGGAAACAGACTGAGAAACCAGAGTAAAAGTTTCTCCTGCAACCCGTTCCCTTTGTGCTAGATGAACAAACGTCTCTCCACATGCTCAGTTCTAGAGAGATAATTGTGTGTGAAAGCCATACTTCACCAAGAGTGTTGGGAACACAAAGTTTCTTTTCAGTTGCAAAATCCACTCCATACATATATATGGGTAGGTACTAGCTCCAACACGGTTTTACAGTGAAATCTGCAGGAAGTTCAAACCGGCACTAGGAAACACACTGAGAATCCAGGGTAAAAGTTTTTCCTGCAACCCGTTCCCTTTGTGCTAGATGAACGAACTGTTCTCCACATGCTCAGTTCTGAGAGATAAGTGTGTGTGAATGTCGTCCTTCACCTAGCATGTTGGGAACACAAAGTTTCTTTTCAGTTGCAAACTCCACTCCATATATATATATGGGGAGGTACAAGCTCCAACACGATTTTACAGTGCAAACTGCAGGAACTTCAAACCGGCACTAGGAAACAGACTGAGAAACCAGAGTAAAAGTTTCTCTTGCAACCTAATCCCTTTGTGCTAGACGAACGAACGTCTCTCCACATGCTCAGTTCTGAGAGATAATTGTGTGTGAAAGCCGTCCTTCACCTTGATTGTTGGGAACACAAAGTTTCTTTTCAGTTGCAAACTCCACTCCATACATATATATGGGGTGGTACATGCTCCAACTCGGTTTTACAGTGAAAACTGCAGGAACATCAAACCGGCACTAGGAAAAAGACTGAGAAACCACAGTAAAAGTTTCTCCTGCAACCCGTTCCATTTGTGCTAGATGAACGAACGTGTCTCCACATGCTCAGTTCTGAGAGATAAGTGTGTGTGAAAGCCGACCTTCTCCTAGCTTGTTGGGAACACAAAGTTTCTTTTCAGTTGCAAACTCCACTCCATACATATATAAGGGGTGGTACTAGCTCCAACTCGGTTTTACAGTGAAAACTGCAGGAACTTCCAACCTGCACTAGGAAACAGACTGAAAAACCAGAATAAAAGTTTCTTCTACAACCCGTTCCCTTTGTGCTAGATGAACGAACGTCTCTCCACATGCACAGGTCTGAGAGAAAATTGTGTGTGAAAGCAGTCCTTCAAATAGCTTGTTGGGAACACAAAGTTTCTTTAAGGTTGCAAACTCCAATCCATACATATATATGGGGAGGTACTAGCTCCAACTCATTTTTACAGTGAAAACTGCAGGAATTTCAAAATGGCACTAGGAAACAGACTGAGAAACCAGAGTAAAAGTTTCTCCTGCAAACTATTCCCTTTGTGCTAGATGAACGAACGTCTCTCCACATGCTCAATTCTGAGAGATAATTGTGTGTGAAAGCCGTCCTTCACCTTGCATGTTGGGAACACAAAGTTTCTTTTCAGTTGCAAACTCCACTCCATACATATATATTGGGTGGTACTAGCTCCTACTCGGTTTTACAGTGAAAACTGCAGGAACTTCCAACCGTCACTAGGAAACACACTGAGAAACCAGAGTAAAAGTTTCTCCTGCAACCCGTTCCCTTTGTGCTAGATGAACGAACGTGTCTCCACATGCTCAGTTCTGAGAGATAAGTGTGTGTGAATGTCGTCCTTCACCTAGCATGTTGGGAACACAAAGTTTCTTTTCAGTAAAAAACTCCACTCCATATATATATATGGGGAGGTACAATCTCCAACTCGATTTTACAGTGCAAACTGCAGGAACTTCAAACCGGCACTAGGAAACAGACTGAGAAACCAGAGTAAAAGTTTCTCCTGCAACCTAATCCCTTTGTGCTAGATGAACGAACGTGTCTCCACATGTTCAGTTCTGAGATATAAGTGTGTGTGAAAGCCGACCTTCTCCTAGCTTGTTGGGAACACAAAGATTCTTTTCAGTTGCAAACTCCACTCCATACATATATATGGGGTGGTACTAGCTCCAACTCGGTTTTACAGTGAAAACTGCAGGAACATCAAACCTGCACTAGGAAACAGACTGAAAAACCAGAGTAAAAGTTTCTTCTGCAACCCGTTCCCTTTGTGCTTGATGAACGAACGTCTCTCCACATGCACAAGTCTGAGAGAAAATTGTGTGTGAAAGCAGTCCTTCAAATAGCTTGTTGGGAACACAAAGTTTCTTTTATATTGCAAACTCCAATCCATACATATATATGGAGAGGTACTAGCTCCAACTGGGTTTTACAGTGAAAACTGCAGGAACTTCAAACCGGCACTAGGAAACAGACTGAGAAACCACAGTAAAGTTTCTCCTGCAACCCGTTCATTTTGTGCTAGATGAACGAACGTCTCTCCAAATGCTCAGTTCTGAGAGATAAGTGTGTGTGAAAGCCGAACTTCACCTAACTTGTTGGGAACACAAAGTTTCTTTTCAGTTGCAAACTCCAATCTATACATATATATGGGGAGGTACTAGCTCCAACTAGGTTTTACAGTGAAAACTGCAGGAGTTTAAAACCTGCACTAGGAAACAGACTGAGAAACCAGAGTAAAAGTTTCTCCTGCAAACCGTTCCATTTGTACTAGATGAACGAACGTCACTCCACATGCTCAGTTCTGAGAGATAATTGTGTGTGAAAGCCGTCCTTCACCTAGATTGTTGGGAACACAAAGTTTCTTTCCACTTGCAAACTCCACTCCATACATATATAAGGGGAGGTACTAGCTCCAACTCAGTTTTACAGTGAAAACTGCAGGAAGTTCATAACGGTACTAGGAAACAGACTGAGAAACCAGAGTAAATGTTTCTCCTGCAACCCGTTCCCTTGGTGCTAGATGAATGAACGTCTCTCCACATGCTCATTTCTGAGAGATAAGTGTGTGTGAAAGCCGTACTTCACATAGCTTGTTGGAAAAACGAAGTTTCTTTTCAGTTGCAAACTTCACTCCATATATATATATGGGGAGGTACAAGCTCCAACTCGGTTTTACAGTGAAAATTGCAGGAACTTCAAACCGGCACTAGGAAACAGACTGAGAAACCAGAGTAAAAGTTTCTCCTGCAAACCGTTCCCTTTGTGCTAGATGAACGAACGTCTCTCCACATGCTCAGTTCTGAGGGATAAGTGTGTGTGAAAGCCGTCCTTCACCTAGCTTGTTGGGAACACAAAGTTTCTTTTCAGTTGCAAAATTCACTCCATAATTATATATGGGGAGGTACTAGCTCCAACTCGGTTTTACCGTGAAACCTGCAGGATCTTCAAACCTGCACTAGGAAACAGACTGAGAAACCAGAGTAAAAGTTTCTCCTGCTACACGTTCCATTTGTGCTAGATGAACGAACGTCTCTCCACAGGCCCAGTTCTGATAGATATTTGTGTGTGAAAGCCGTCCTTCACCTAGCTTTTTGGGAACACAAAGTTTCTTTTCAGTTGCTAAATCCACTCCATACTTATATATGGGGAGGTACAAGCTCCAACTCGGTTTTACAGTGAAAACTGCAGGAACTTCAAACCGGCACTTGGAAACAGACTGAGAAACCAGAGTAAAAGTTTCTCCTGCAACCCGATCCCTTTTTGCTAGATGAACGAACGTCTCTCCACATGCTCAGTTCTGAGGGATAAGTGTGTGTGAAAGCCGTCCTTCACCTAGCTTGTTGGGAACACAAAGTTTCTTTTCACTTGCAAACTCCAATCAATACATATATATGGGTAGGTACAAGCTCCAACTCATTTTTACAGTTAAAATTACAGGAACTTCATAACGGCACTAGGAAACAGACTGAGAAACCAGAGTAAATGTTTCCCCTGCATCCCGTTCCCTTTGTGCTAGATGAATGAACGTCTCTCCACATGCTCAGTTCTGAGTGATAAGTGTGTGTGAAAGCCGTCCTTCACATAGATTGTTGGAAACACAAAGTTTCTTTTCAGTTGCTAACTTCAATCCATATATATATATGGGGAGGTACTAGCTCCAACTCGGTTTTACAGTGAATACTGCAGGAACATCAAACCGGTACTAGGAAACAGACTGAGAAACCAGAGTAAAAGTGTCCACTGCAACCCGTTCCCTTTGTGCTAGATGTACGAACGTCTCTCCACAGGCTCAGTTCTGAGAGATAAGGGTGTGTGAAAGCCGTCCTTCACGAAGCTTGTTGGGAACACAAAGTTTCTTTTCAGATGCAAACTCCACTCCATATGTATATATCGGGAGGTACGAGCTCCAACTCGGTTTTACAGTGAAAACTGCAGGAACTTCAAACCGGCACTAGGAAACAGACTGAGAAACCAGAGTAAAAGTTTCTCCTGCAACCCCTTCCCTTTGTGCTAGATGAACGAAAGTCTCTCCACATGCTCATTTCTGAGAGATAAGTGTGTGTGTAAGCCGTCCTTCACCTAGCTTGTTGGGAACACAAAGTTTCTTTTCAGTTGCAAACTCCACTCCATTCATATTTATGGGGAGGTACGAGCTCCAACTCCATTTTACAGTGAAAACTGCAAGAACTTCAAACCGGCACCAGGAAACAGACTGAGAAACCAGAGTAAAATTTTCTCCTGCAACCCGTTCCCTTTGTGCTAAATGAACGAACGTCTCTCCACATGCTCAGTTCTGAGAGATAATTGTGTGTGAATGTCGTCCTTCACCCAGCTTGTTGGAAACACAAAGTTTCTTTTCAGTTGCAAACTCCACTCCATATATATATATGGGGAGGTACAAGCTCCAACTCGATTTTACAGTGCAAACTGCAAGAACTTCAAACCGGCACTAGGAAACAGACTGAGAAACCAGAGTAAAAGTATCTCCTGCAACCTAATCCCTTTGTGCTAGATGAACGAACGTCTCTCCACATGCTCAGTTCTGAGTGATAATTGTGTGTGAAAGCCGACCTACACCTAGCTTGTTGGGAACACAAAGTTTCTTTTCAGTTGCAAACTCCACTCCATACATATATATGGGGTGGTACTAGCTCCAACTCGTTTTTACAGTGAAAACTGCAGGAACATCAAACCTGCACTAGGAAACAGACTGAAAAACCAGAGTAAAAGTTTCTCCTGCAACCCGTTCCCTTTGTGCTAGATGAACGAACGTCTCTCCACATGCTCAGGTCTGAGAGAAAAGTGTGTGTGAAAGCCGTCCTTCAAATAGCTTGATGGGAACAGAAAGTTTCTGATACGTTGCAAACTCCAATCCATCCATATATATGGGTAGGTACTAGCTCCAACTCATTTTTACAGTGAAAACGGCAGGAACTTCAAACCGGCACTAGGAAACAGACTGAGTAACCAGAGAAAAAGTTTCTCCTGCAACTCGTTCCCGTGGTGCTAGATGAACGAACGTCTCTCCACATGCTCAGTTCTGAGAGATAAGTGTGTGTGATAGCCGTCCTTCACCTAGCTTGTTGGGAACACAAAGTTTCTTTTCAGTTGCAAATTTCACTCCATATATATATATCGGGAGGTACTAGCTCGAAATCTGTTTTACAGTGAAAACTGCAGGAACATCAAACCGGCACTAGGAAACAGAATGAGAAACCAGAGTAAAAGTTTCTCCTGCAACCCGTTCCCTTTGTGCTAGATGAACGAACGTCTCTCCACAGGCTCAGTTCTGAGAGATAATTGTGTGTGAAAGCCGTCATTTCCTAGCTTGTTGGGAACACAATGTTTCTTTTCAGATGCAAACTCCTCTCCATACATATATATGGTGAGGTACTAGCTCCAACACTGTTTTACAGTGAAAAATGCAGGAACTTCAAACCGGCACTAGGAAACAGACTGAGAAACCAGAGAAAAAGTTTCTCCTGCAAACCGTTCCCTTTGTGCTAGATGAACGAACGACTCTCCACATGCTCAGTTCTGAGAGATAAGTGTGTGTGAAAGCCGTCCTTCACCTAACTTGTTGGGAACACAAAGTTTCTTTTCACTTGCAAACTCCAATCCATATATATATATGGGTAGGTACTAGCTCCAACTCATTTTTACACTGAAAATTACAGGAACTTCAGAACGGCACTAGGAAACAGACTGAGAAACCAGAGTAAATGTTTCCCCTGCAACCCGTTCCCATTCTGCTAGATGAATGAACGTTTCTCCACATGCTCAGTTCTGAGATATAAGTGTGTGTGAAAGCCGTCCTTCACATGGATTGTTGGAAACACAAAGTTTCTTTTCAGTTGCAAACTTCAATCCATATATATATATGGGGAGGTACTAGCTCCAACTCGGTTTTACAGTGAATACTGCAGGAACTTCAAACCGGCACTAGGAAACAGACTGAGAATCCAGAGTAAATGTTTCCCCTGCTACCCGTTCCCTTTGTGCTAGATTTACGAACGTCTCTCCACAGGCTCAGTTCTGAGAGATAAGTGTGTGTGAAAGCCGTCCTTCACCTAGCTTGTTGGGAACACAAAGTTTCTTTTCAGTTGCAAACTCCACTCCATACATTTTTATGGGGAGGTACTAGCTCCAAATCCATTTTACAGTGAAAACTGCAGGAAACTCAAACCGGCACTAGGAAACAGACTGAGAAACCAGAGTAAAATTTTCTCCTGCAACCCATTCCTTTTGTGCTAAATGAACGAATGTCTCTCCACATGATCATTTCTGAGAGATAAGTTTGTGTGAAAGCCGTCCTTCAGCTAGCTTGTTGGGAACACAAAGATTCTTTTCAGTTGCAAAATTCACTCCATAATTATATATGGGGAGGTACTAGCTCCAACTCGCTTTTACCGTGAAACCTGCAGGATCTTCAAACCGGCACTAGGAAAAAGACTGAGAAACCAGAGTAATAGTTTCTCCTGCTACACGTTCCATTTGTGCTAGATGAACGAACGTCTCTCCACAGGCCCAGTTCTGATAGATATTTGTGTGTGAAAGCCGTCCTTCACCTAGCTTTTTGGGAACTCAAAGTTTCTTTTCAGTTGCTAACTTCAATCCATATATATATATGGGGAGGTACTAGCTCCAACTCGGTTTTACAGTGAAAACTGCAGGAACTTGAAACCGGCACTAGGAAACAGACTGAGAATCCAGAGTAAAAGTTTCTCCTGCAACCCGTTCCCTTTGTGCTAGATGAACGAAAGTCTCTCCACATGCTCATTTCTGAGAGATAAGTGTGTGTGTAAGCCGTCCTTCAACTAGCTTGTGGGGAACACAAAGTTTCTTTTCAGTTGCAAACTCCACTCGATATATATATATGGGGAGGTATAAGCTCCAACTCGATTTTACAGTGCAAACTGCAAGAACTTCAAACCGGCTCTAGGAAACAGACTGAGAAACCAGAGTAAAAGTTTCTCCTGCAACCTAATCCCTTTGTGCTAGATGAACGAACGTGTCTCCACATGTTCAGTTCTGAGATATAAGTGTGTGTGAAAGCCAACTTTCTCCTAGCTTGTTGGGAACACAAAGTTTCTTTTCAGTTGCAAACTCCAATCTATACATATATATGGGGAGGTACTAGCTCCAACTAGGTTTTACAGTGAAACTGCAGGAGCTGAAAACCTGCACTAGGAAACAGACTGAGAAACCAGAGTAAAAGTTTCTCCTGCAAACCTTTCCCTTTGTGCTAGATGAACGATCGTCTCTCCACATGCTCAGTTCTGAGGGATAAGTGTGTGTGAAAGCCGTCCTTAACCTAGCTTGTTGGGAACACAAAGTTTCTTTTCAGTTGCAAAATTCACTCCATAATTATATATGGGGAGGTACTAGCTCCAACTCGGTTTTACCGTGAAACCTGCAGGATCTTCAAACCTGCACTAGGAAACAGACTGAGAAACCAGAGTAAAAGTTTCTCCTGCTTCACGTTCCATTTGTGCTAGATGAACGAACGTCTCTCCACAGGCCCAGTTCTGATAGATATTTGTGTGTGAAAGCCGTCCTTCACCTAGCTTTTTGGGAACACAAAGTTTCTTTTCAGTTGCTAAATCCACTCCATACTTATATATGGGGAGGTACAAGCTCCAACTCGGTTTTACAGTGAAAACTGCAGGAACTTCAAACCGGCACTTGGAAACAGACTGAGAAACCAGAGTAAAAGTTTCTCCTGCAACCCGATCCCTTTTTGCTAGATGAACGAACGTCTCTCCACATGCTCAGTTCTGAGGGATAAGTGTGTGTGAAAGCCGTCCTTCACCTAGCTTGTTGGGAACACAAAGTTTCTTTTCACTTGCAAACTCCAATCAATACATATATATGGGTAGGTACAAGCTCCAACTCATTTTTACAGTTAAAATTACAGGAACTTCAGAACGGCACTAGGAAACAGACTGAGAAACCAGAGTAAATGTTTCCCCTGCATCCCGTTCCCTTTGTGCTAGATGAATGAACGTCTCTCCACATGCTCAGTTCTGAGAGATAAGTGTGTGTGAAAGCCGTCCTTCACATAGATTGTTGGAAACACAAAGTTTCTTTTCAGTTGCTAACTTCAATCCATATATATATATGGGGAGGTACTAGCTCCAACTCGGTTTTACAGTGAATACTGCAGGAACATCAAACCGGTACTAGGAAACAGACTGAGAAACCAGAGTAAAAGTGTCCACTGCAACCCGTTCCCTTTGTGCTAGATGTACGAACGTCTCTCCACAGGCTCAGTTCTGAGAGATAAGGGTGTGTGAAAGCCGTCCTTCACCAAGCTTGTTGGGAACACAAAGTTTCTTTTCAGATGAAACTCCACTCCATATGTATATATCGGGAGGTACGAGCTCCAACTCGGTTTTACAGAGAAAACTGCAGGAACTTCAAACCGGCACTAGGAAACAGACTGAGAAACCAGAGTAAAAGTTTCTCCTGCAACCCGTTCCCTTTGTGCTAGATGAACGAAAGTCTCTCCACATGCTCATTTCTGAGAGATAAGTGTGTGTGTAAGCCGTCCTTCACCTAGCTTGTTGGGAACACAAAGTTTCTTTTCAGTTGCAAACTCCACTCCATTCATATTTATGGGGAGGTACGAGCTCCAACTCCATTTTACAGTGAAAACTGCAGGAACTTCAAACAGGCACTAGGAAACAGACTGAGAAACCAGAGTAAAATTTTCTCCTGCAACCCGTTCCCTTTGTGCTAAATGAACGAACGTCTCTCCACATGCTCAGTTCTGAGAGATAATTGTGTGTGAATGTCGTCCTTCACCCAGCTTGTTGGGAACACAATGTTACTTTTCAGTTGCAAACTCCACTCCATATATATATATGGGGAGGTACAAGCTCCAACTCGATTTTACAGTGCAAACTGCAAGAACTTCAAACCGGCACTAGGAAACAGACTGAGAAACCAGAGTAAAAGTATCTCCTGCAACCTAATCCCTTTGTGCTAGATGAACGAACGTCTCTCCACATGCTCAGTTCTGAGTGATAATTGTGTGTGAAAGCCGTCCTTCACCTAGCTTGTTGGGAACACAAAGTTTCTTTTCAGTTGCAAACTCCACTCCATACATATATATGGGGTGGTACTAGCTCCAAATAGGTTTTACAGTAGAAAACTGCAGGAACTTCAAACCGGCACTAGGAAACAGACTGAGAAACCACAGTAAAAGTTTCTCCTGCAACCCGTTCCTTTTGTGCTAGATGAACGAACGTGTCTCCACATGCTCAGTTCTGAGTGATAAGTGTGTGTGAAAGCCGACCTACACCTAGCTTGTTGGGAACACAAAGTTTCTTTTCAGTTGCAAACTCCACTCCATACATATATATGGGGTGGTACTAGCTCCAACTCGGTTTTACAGTGAAAACTGCAGGAACATCAAACCTGCACTAGGAAACAGACTGAAAAACCAGAGTAAAAGTTTCTCCTGCAACCCGTTCCCTTTGTGCTAGATGAACGAACGTCTCTCCACATGCTCAGGTCTGAGAGAAAAGTGTGTGTGAAAGCCGTCCTTCAAATAGCTTGATGGGAACAGAAAGTTTCTGATACGTTGCAAACTCCAATCCATACATATATATGGGTAGGTACTAGCTCCAACTCATTTTTACAGTGAAAACGGCAGGAACTTCAAACCGGCACTAGGAAACAGAATGAGAAACCAGAGTAAATGTTTCTCCTGCAACCCGTTCCCTTTGTGCTAGATGAACGAACGTCTCTCCACAGGCTCAGTTCTGAGAGATAATTGTGTGTGAAAGCCGTCATTTCCTAGCTTGTTGGGAACACAATGTTTCTTTTCAGATGCAAACTCCTCTCCATACATATATATGGGGAGGTACTAGCTCCAACACTGTTTTACAGTGAAAAATGCAGGAACTTCAAACCGGCACTAGGACACAGACTGAGAAACCAGAGAAAAAGTTTCTCCTGCAAACCGTTCCCTTTGTGCTAGATGAACGAACGACTCTCCACATGCTCAGTTCTGAGAGATAAGTGTGTGTGAAAGCCGTCCTTCACATAGATTGTTGGAAACACAAAGTTTCTTTTCAGTTGCAAACTTCAATCCATATATATATATGGGGAGGTACTAGCTCCAACTCGGTTTTACAGTGAATACTGCAGGAACTTCAAACCGGCACTAGGAAACAGACTGAGAAACCAGAGTAAATGTTTCCCCTGCTACCCGTTCCCTTTGTGCTAGATGTACGAACGTCTCTCCACAGGCTCAGTTCTGAGAGATAAGTGTGTGTGAAAGCCGTCCTTCACGTAGCTTGTTGGGAACACAAAGTTTCTTTTCAGTAGCAAACTCCACTCCATACATTTTTATGGGGAGGTACTAGCTCCAAATCCATTTTACAGTGAAAACTGCAGGAAATTCAAACCGGCACTAGGAAACAGACTGAGAAACCAGAGTAAAATTTTCTCCTGCAACCCATTCCTTTTGTGCTAAATGAACGAACGTCTCTCCACATGATCATTTCTGAGAGATAAGTTTGTGTGAAAGCCGTCCTTCAGCTAGCTTGTTGGGAACACAAAGTTTCTTTTCAGTTGCAAAATTCACTCCATAATTATATATGGGGAGGTACTAGCTCCAACTCGGTTTTACCGTGAAACCTGCAGGATCTTCAAATCGGCACTATGAAAAAGACTGAGAAACCAGAGTAAAAGTTTCTCCTGCTACACGTTCCATTTGTGCTAGATGAACGAACGTCTCTCCACAGGCCCAGTTCTGATAGATATTTGTGTGTGAAAGCCGTCCTTCACCTAGCTTTTTGGGAACACAAAGTTTCTTTTAAGTTGCTAACTTCAATCCATATATATATATGGGGAGGTACTAGCTCCAACTCGGTTTTACAGTGAATACTGCAGGAACTTCAAACCGGCACTAGGAAACAGACTGAGAAACCAGAGTAAAAGTGTCCACTGCAACCCGTTCCCTTTGTGCTAGATGTACGAACGTCTATCCACAGGCTCAGTTCTGAGAGATAAGGGTGTGTGAAAGCCGTTCTTCACCAAGCTTGTTGGGAACAAAAAGTTTCTTTTCAGATGCAAACTCCACTCCATATGTATATATCGGGAGGTACGAGCTCCAACTCGGTTTTACATTGAAAACTGCAGGAACTTCAAACCGGCACTAGGAAACAGACTGAGAAACCAGAGTAAAAGTTTCTCCTGCAACCCGTTCCCTTTGTGCTAAATGAACGAACGTCTCTCCACATGATCAGTTCTGAGAGATAATTGTGTGTGAATGTCGTCCTTCACCCAGCTTGTTGGGAACACAAAGTTTCTTTTCAGTTGCAAACTCCACTCCATATATATATATGGGGAAGTACAAGCTCCAACTCGATTTTACAGTGCAAACTGCAAGAACTTCAAAACGGCACTAGGAAACAGACTGAGAAACCAGAGTAAAAGTTTCTCCTGCAACCTAATCCCTTTGTGCTAGATGAACGAACGTCTCTGCACATGCTCAGTTCTGAGTGATAATTGTGTGTGAAAGCCTTCCTTCACCTAGCTTGTTGGGAACACAAAGTTTCTTTTCAGTTGCAAACTCCACTCCATACATATATATGGGGTGGTACTAGCTCCAACTCGGTTTTACAGTGAAAACTGCAGGAACATCAAACCTGCACTAGGAAACAGACTGAAAAACCAGAGTAAAAGATTCTCCTGCAACCCGTTCCCTTTGTACTAGATGAACGAACGTCTCTCCACATGCTCAGTTCTGAGAGAAAAGTGTGTGTGAAAGCCGTCCTTCAAATAGCTTGATGGGAACAGAAAGTTTCTGTTAGGTTGCAAACTCCAATCCATACATATATATGGGGAGGTACTAGCTCCAACTCATTTTTACAGTGAAAACGGCAGGAACTTCAAACCGGCACAAGGAAACAGAATGAGTAACCAGAGTAAATATTTCCCCTGCAACCCGTTCCCTTTCTGCTAGATGAATGAACGTCTCTTCACAGGCTCAGTTCTGAGAGATAAGTGTGTGTGAAAGCCGTCCTTCACCTAGCTTGTTTGGAAAACAAAGTTCCTTTTCAGATGCAAACTCCACTCCATATGTATATATGGGGAGGTACGAGCTCCAAATCGGTTTTACAGTGAAAACTGCAGGAACTTCAAACCGGCACTAGGAAACAGACTGAGAAACCAGAGTAAACGTTTCTCCTGCAACCCGTTCCCTTTGTGCTAGATGAACGAAAGTCTCTCCACATGCTCATTTCTGAGAGATAAGTGTGTGTGAAAGCCATCTTTCACCTAGCTTGTTGGGAACACAAACTTTCTTTTCAGTTGCAAACTCCACTCCATACATATTTATGGGGAGGTACTAGCTCCAAATCCATTTTACAGTGAAAACTGCAGGAAATTCAAACCGGCACTAGGAAACAGACTGAGAAACCAGAGTAAAATTTTCTCCTGCAACCCATTCCTTTTGTGCTAAATGAACGAACGTCTCTCCACATGAACATTTCTGAGAGATAAGTTTGTGTGAAAGCCTTCCTTCAGCTGGCTTGTTGGGAACACAAAGGTTCTTTTCAGTGGCAAACTCCACTCCATACATATATATGGGGAGGTACTAGCTCCAACTAGGTTTTACAGTGAAAACTGCAGGAACTTCAAAGCGGCACTAGGAAACATACTGAGAAACCAGAGTAAAAGTTTCTCCTGCAACCCGTTCCCTTTGTGCTAGATGAACGAACGTCCCTCCACAGGCTCAGTTCTGAGACATAAGTGTGTGTGAAAGCCGTCCTTCACCTAGCTTGTTGGGAACACAAAGTTTGTTTTCAGATGCAAACTCCACTCCATATATATATATAGGGAGTTTCTAGCTCCAAATAGGTTTTACAGTGAAAACTGCAGGAACTTCAAACCGGCACTAGGAAACAGAGTGAGAAATCAGAGTAAAAGTTTCTCCTGCAACCAGTTCCCTTTATGCAAGATGAACGAACGTCTCTCCACATGCCCAGTTCTGAGAGATAAGTGTGTGTGAAAGCAGTCCTTCACCAGCTTGTTGCGAACACAAAGTTCTTTTCAGTTGCAAACTCCACTCCATACATATATATGGGGAGGTACTAGCTCCAACTCGGTTTTACAGTGAAAACTGCAGGAACTTCAAACCGGCACTAGGCAACAGACTGAAAACCAGAGTAAAAGTTTCCCCTGCAACCCGTTCCCTTTGTGCTAGATGAACGAACGTCTCTCCACATGCTCAGTTCTGAGAGCTAAGTGTGTGTGAAAGCCGTCATTCACCTAGCTTGTTGGGAACACAAAGTTTCTTTTCAATTGCAAACACCACTCCTTACATTTATATGGCGGTGTACTAGCTCCAACACGGTTTTACAGTGCAAACTGCAGGAACTTCAAACCGGAACTAGGAAACAGACAGAGAAACCAGAGTAAAAGTTTATCTTGCAAAACGTTCCCTTTGTGCTAGATGAACGATCGTCTCTGAACATGCTCAGTTCTGAGAGATAATTGTGTGTGAAAGCGGAACTTCACATAGCTTGTAGGGAACACAAAGTTTCTTTTCAGTTGCAAACTCCACTCCATACATATATAAGGGGAGGTACTAGCTCCAACTCGGTTTTACAGTGAAAACTGCAGGAACTTCAAACCGGCACTAGGAAACAGACTGAGAATCCAGAGTAAAAGTTTCTCCTGCAACACGTTCCCTTTGTGCTAATTGAACGAACGACTCTCAACATGCTCAGTTCTGAGAGATATGTTTGTGTGAAAGCCGTCCTTCAGCAAGCTTGTTGGGATCACAAAGGTTCTTTTCAGTTGCAAACTCCACTCCATACATATATATGGGGAAGTACAAGCTCCAACTCGTTATTACAGTGAAAACTGCAGGAACTTCAAACAAGCACTAGGAAACATACTGAGAATCCAGAGTAAAAGTTTCTCCTGCAACCCGTTCCCTTTGTGCTATATGAACGAAAGTCTCTCCACAGGCTCAGTTCTGAGAAATATTTGTGTGAAAGCCGTCCTTCACCTAGCTTGTTGGGAACACAAAGTTTCTTTTCAGTTGCAAACTCCACTCCATAAATATATATAGGGAAGTTCTAGCTCCAACTCGGTTTTACAGTGAAAACTGGAGGAACTTCAATACGGCACTAGGAAACAGAATGAGAAACCAGAGTAAAAGTTTCTCCTGCAACCCGTTCCCTTTGTGCTAGATGAACGAACGTCTCTCCACAGGCTCAGTTCTGAGAGATAATTGTGTGTGAAAGCCGTCATTTCCTAGCTTGTTGGAAACACAATGTTTCTTTTCAGATGCAGACTCCTCTCCATACATGTATATGGGGAGGTACTAGCTCCAACACTGTTTTACAGTGAAAACTGCAGGAATTTCAAACCGGCACTAGGAAACAGACTGAGAAACCAGAGAAAAAGTTTCTCCTGCAAACCGTTCCCTTTGTGCTAGATGAACGAACGTCTATCCACATGCTCAGTTCTGAGAGATAAGTGTGTGGGAAAGCCGTCCTTCACCAGCTTGTTGGGAACACAAAGTTCTTTTCAGTTGCAAACTCCACTCCATACATATATATGGGGAGGTACTAGCTCCAACTCGGTTTTACAGTGAAAACTGCAGGAACTTCAAACCGGCACTAGGAAACAGACTGAAAACCAGAGTAAAAAATTCTCCTGCAACCCGTTCCCTTTGTGCTACATGAACGAACGTCTCTCCACATGCTCAATTCTGACAGATAATTGTGTGTGAAAGCCGTCATTCAACTACCTTGTTGGGAACACAAAGTTTCTTTTCAGGTGCAAACACCACTCCATACATTTATATGGGGAAGTACTGGCTCCAAATCGGTTTTACAGTGAAAACTACAGGAACTTCAATCCGGCAGTAGGAAACAGACTTAGAAACCAGAGTAAAAGTTTCTCCTGCAACCCGTTCCATTTGTGTTAGATGAACGAAAGTCTCTCCACATTCTCCGTTTTGAGAGATAAGAGTGTGTGAAAGCCGTTCTTCAACTAGCTTGTTTGGAACACAAAGTTTGTTTTCACTTGCAAACTCCAATCCATAATTATATATATGGGGAGGTACTATCTCCAACACGGTTTTACAGTGAAATCTGCAGGAATGTCAAACCGGCAGTAGGAAACAGACTGAGAAACCAGAGTAAAATTTCTCCTGCAACCCGTTCCCTTTGTGCTAGATGAACGAACTTCTCTCCACATGCTCATTTCTGAGAGATAAGTGTGTGTGAAAGCCGTTCTTCACCTATCCTGTTGGGAACACAAAGTTTCTTTTAATTTGCAAACTCCAATACATATATATATAAGGGGAGGTACTAGCTCCAACTCGGTTTTACAGTGAAAACTGCAGGAACTTCAAACCGGCACTAGGAAACAGACTGAGAAACCAGAGTAAAAGTTTCTCCTGCAACCCGTTCCCTTTGTGCTAAATGAACGAACGTCTCTCCACATGCTCAGTTCTGAGAAATATGTGTGTGTGAAAGCCGTCCTTCAACTAGCTTGTTGGGAACACAAAGTTTCTTTTCAGTTGCAAACTCCACTCCATACATATATATGTGGAGGTACAAGCTCCATCTCTGTTTTACAGTGAAAACTGCAGGAACTTCAAACCGGCACTAGGAAACAGACTGAGAAACCGGAGTAAATGTTTCTCCTGCAACCCGTTCCCTTTGTGCTAGATGAACAAACGTCTCTCCACTTGCTCAGTTCTGAGAAACAAGTGTGTGTGAAAGCCGTCCTTCACCTAGCTTGTTGGGAACACAAAGTTTCTTTTCACTTGCAATCTCCACTCCATACATATATATGGGGAGGTACTAGCTCCAACTCGATTTTACAGTGAAAACTGCAGGAACTTCAAACCGGCACTAGGAAACAGACTGAGAATCCGGAGTAAATATTTCTCCTGCAACCCGTTCCCTTTGGGCTAGATGAACAAACGTCTCTCCACTTGCTCAGTTCTGAGAGATAAGTGTGTGTGAAAGCCGTCCTTCACCTAGCTTGTTGGGAACACAAAGTTTCTTTTCACTTGCAAACTCCACTCCATACATATATATGGGGAGGTACTAGCTCCAACTCGGTTTTACAGTGAAAACTGCAGGAACTTCAAAACGGCACTAGGAAACAGACTGAGAAACCAGAGTAAAAGTTTCTACTGCAACCCGTTCCATTTGTGCTAGATGAACGAACATCTCTCCACATGCTAAGTTCTGAGAGATAAGTGTGTGTGAAAGCCGTCCTTCACCTAGCTTTGGGAACAGAAAGTTTCTTTTCAGTTGCACACTCCACTCCATACATATATATGGGGAGGTACTAGCCCCAAATCGGTTTTACTGTGAAAACTGCAGGAAATTCAAACCGGCTCTAGGAAACAGACTGGGAAACCAGAGTAAAAGTTTCCCGTGCAACCCGTTCCCTTTGTGGTAGGTGAACGAACGTCTCTCCACATGCTCAGTTCTGAGAGATATGTGTGTGTGCAAGCCGTCCTTCACCTAGCTTGTTGGGAACACAAAGTTTCTTTTCAGTTGCAAACTCCACTCCATACATATATATGGGGATGTACTAGCTCCAACTCGGTTTGACAGTCAAAAGAGCAGGAACTTGAAACCGGCACTAGGAAACAGACTGAGAATCCAGAGTAAAAGTTTCTCCTGCAACCCGTTCCCTTTGTGCTAGATGAACGAAAGTCTCTCCACATGCTCATTTCTGAGAGATAAGTGTGTGTGTAAGCCGTCCTTCACCTAGCTTGTGGGGAACACAAAGTTTCTTTTCAGTTGCAAACTCCACTCTATATATATATATGGGGAGGTATAAGCTCCAACTCGATTTTACAGTGCAAACTGCAAGAACTTCAAACCGGCTCTAGGAAACAGACTGAGAAACCAGAGTAAAAGTTTCTCCTGCAACCTAATCCCTTTGTGCTAGATGAACGAACGTGTCTCCACATGTTCAGTTCTGAGATATAAGTGTGTGTGAAAGCCGAACTTCTCCTAGCTTGTTGGGAACACAAAGATTCTTTTCAGTTGCAAACTCCACTCCATACATATATATGGGGTGGTACTAGCTCCAACTAGGTTTTACAGTGAAAACTGCAGGAACATCAAACCTGCACTAGGAAACAGACTGAAAAACCAGAGTAAAAGTTTCTTCTGCAACCCGTTCCATTTGTGCTTGATGAACGAACGTCTCTCCACATGCACAAGTCTGAGAGAAAATTGTGTGTGAAAGCAGTCCTTCAAATAGCTTGTTGGGAACACAAAGTTTCTTTTAGGTTGCAAACTCCAATCCATAAATATATATGGAGAGGTACTAGCTCCAACTGGGTTTTACAGTGAAAACTGCAGGAACTTCAAACTGGCACTAGGAAACAGACTGAGAAACCACAGTAAAGTTTCTCCTGCAACCCGTTCATTTTGTGCTAGATGAACGCACGTCTCTCCACATGCTCAGTTCTGAGAGATAAGTGTGTGTGAAAGCCGACCTTCACCTAACTTGTTGGGAACACAAAGTTTCTTTTCAGTTGCAAACTCCAATCTATACATATATATGGGGAGGTACTAGCTCCAACTAGGTTTTACAGTGAAAACTGCAGTAGCTTAAAACCTGCACTAGGAAACAGACTGAGAAACCAGAGTAAAAGTTTCTCCTGCAAACCGTTCCATTTGTACTAGATGAATGAACGTCACTCCACATGCTCAGTTCTGAGAGATAATTGTGTGTGAAAGCCTTCCTTCACCTAGATTGTTGGGAACACAAAGTTTCTTTTCACTTGCAAACTCCACTCCATACATATATAAGGGGAGGTACTAGCTCCAACTCAGTTTTACAGTGAAAACTGCAGGAAGTTCATAACGGTACTAGGAAACAGACTGAGAAACCAGAGTAAATGTTTCTCCTGCAACCCGTTCCCTTGGTGCTAGATGAATGAACGTCTCTCCACATGCTCATTTCTGAGAGATAAGTGTGTGTGAAAGCCGTACTTCACATAGCTTGTTGGAAAAACGAAGTTTCTTTTCAGTTGCATAATTCACTCCATATATATATATGGGGAGGTACAAGCTCCAACTCGTTTTTACAGTGAAAATTGCAGGAACTTCAAACCGGCACTAGGAAACAGACTGAGAAACCAGAGTAAAAGTTTCTCCTGCAACCCATTCCTTTTTTGCTAAATGAACGAACGTCTCTCCACATGATCATTTCTGAGAGATAAGTTTGTGTGAAAGCCGTCCTTCAGCTAGCTTGTTGGGAACACAAAGTTTCTTTTCAGTTGCAAAATTCACTCCATAATTATATATGGGTAAGTACTAGCTCCAACTCGGTTTTACCGTGAAACCTGCAGGATCTTCAAACCGGCACTAGGAAAAAGACTGAGAAACCAGAGTAAAAGTTTCTCCTGCTACACGTTTCATTAGTGCTAGATGAACGAACGTCTCCCACAGGCCCAGTTCTGATAGATATTTGTGTGTGAAAGCCGTCCTTCACCTAGCTTTTTGGGAACACAAAGTTTCTTTTCAGTTGCTAACTTCAATCCATATATATATATGGGGAGATACTAGCTCCAACTCGGTTTTACAGTGAATACTGCAGGAACTTCAAACCGGCACTAGGAAACAGACTGAGAAACCAGAGTAAAAGTGTCCACTGCAACCCGTTCCCTTTGTGCTAGATGTACGAACGTCTCTCCACAGGCTCAGTTCTGAGAGAAAAGGGTGTGTGAAAGCCGTCCTTCTCCAAGCTTGTTGGGAACACAAAGTTTCTTTTCAGTTGTAAACCCCACTCCATATATATATATGGGGAAGTACAAGCTCCAACTCGATTTTACAGTGCAAACTGCAAGAACTTCAAAACGGCACTAGGAAACAGACTGAGAAACCAGAGTAAAAGTTTCTCCTGCAACCTAATCCCTTTGTGCTAGATGAACGAACGTCTCTGCACATGCTCAGTTCTGAGTGATAATTGTGTGTGAAAGCCTTCCTTCACCTAGCTTGTTGGGAACACAAAGTTTCTTTTCAGTTGCAAACTCCACTCCATACATATATATGGGGTGGTACTAGCTCCAACTAGGTTTTACAGTAGAAAACTGCAGGAACTTCAAACCGGCACTAGGAAACAGACTGAGAAACCACAGTAAAAGTTTCTCCTGCAAACCGTTCCTTTTGTGCTAGATGAACGAACGTGTCTCCACATGCTCAGTTCTGAGTGATACGTGTGTGTGAAAGCCGAACTACACCTAGCTTGTTGGGAACACAAAGTTTCTTTTCAGTTGCAAACTCCACTCCATACATATATATGGGGTGGTACTAGCCCCAAATCGGTTTTACTGTGAAAACTGCAGGAACATCAAACCTGCACTAGGAAGCAGACTGAAAAACCAGAGTAAAAGATTCTCCTGCAAACCGTTCCCTTTGTACTAGATGAACGAACGTCTCTCCACATGCTCAGGTCTGAGAGAAAAGTGTGTGTGAAAGCCGTCCTTCAAATAGCTTGATGGGAACAGAAAGTTTCTGTTAGGTTGCAAACTCCAATCCATACATATATATGGGGAGGTACTAGCTCCAACTCATTTTTACAGTGAAAACGGCAGGAACTTCAAACCGGCACTAGGAAACAGACTGAGTAACCAGAGTAAATATTTCCCCTGCAACCCGTTCCCTTTCTGCTAGATGAATGAATGTCTCTTCACAGGCTCAGTTCTGAGAGATAAGTGTGTGTGAAAGCCGTCCTTCACCTAGCTTGTTTGGAAAACAAAGTTCCTTTTCAGATGCAAACTCCACTCCATATGTATATATGGGGAGGTACGAGCTCCAAATCGGTTTTACAGTGAAAACTGCAGGAACTTCAAACCGGCACTAGGAAACAGACTGAGAAACCAGAGTAAACGTTTCTCCTGCAACCCGTTCCCTTTGTGCTAGATGAACGAAAGTCTCTCCACATGCTCATTTCTGAGAGATAAGTGTGTGTGAAAGCCATCTTTCACCTAGCTTGTTGGGAACACAAACTTTCTTTTCAGTTGCAAACTCCACTCCATATATATTTATGGGGAGGTACTAGCTCCAAATCCATTTTACAGTGAAAACTGCAGGAAATTCAAACCGGCACTAGGAAACAGACTGAGAAACCAGAGTAAAATTTTCTCCTGCAACCCATTCCTTTTGTGCTAAATGAACGAACGTCTCTCCACATGAACATTTCTGAGAGATAAGTTTGTGTGAAAGCCTTCCTTCAGCTAGCTTGTTGGGAACACAAAGGTTCTTTTCAGTGGCAAACTCCACTCCATACATATATATGGGGAGGTACTAGCTCCAACTAGGTTTTACAGTGAAAACTGCAGGAACTTCAAAGCGGCACTAGGAAACATACTGAGAAACCAGAGTAAAAGTTTCTCCTGCAACCCGTTCCCTTTGTGCTAGATGAACGAACGTCCCTCCACAGGCTCAGTTCTGAGAGATAAGTGTGTGTGAAAGCCGTCCTTCACCTAGCTTGTTGGGAACACAAAGTTTGTTTTCAGATGCAAACTCCACTCCATATATATATATAGGGAGTTTCTAGCTCCAAATAGGTTTTACAGTGAAAACTGCAGGATCTTCAAACCGGCACTAGGAAACAGAGTGAGAAATCAGAGTAAAAGTTTCTCCTGCAACCAGTTCCCTTTATGCAAGATGAACGAACGTCTCTCCACATGCCCAGTTCTGAGAGATAAGTGTGTTTGAAAGCAGTCCTTCACCAGCTTGTTGCGAACACAAAGTTCTTTTCAGTTGCAAACTCCACTCCATACATATATATGGGGAGGTACTAGCTCCAACTCGGTTTTACAGTGAAAACTGCAGGAACTTCAAACCGGCACTAGGCAACAGACTGAAAACCAGAGTAAAAGTTTCTCCTGCAACCCGTTCCCTTTGTGCTAGATGAACGAACGTCTCTCCACATGCTCAGTTCTGAGAGCTAAGTGTGTGTGAAAGCCGTCATTCACCTAGCTTGTTGGGAACACAAAGTTTCTTTTCAATTGCAAACACCACTCCTTACATTTATATGGCGGTGTACTAGCTCCAACACGGTTTTACAGTGCAAACTGCAGGAACTTCAAACCGGAACTAGGAAACAGACAGAGAAACCAGAGTAAAAGTTTATCTTGCAAACCGTTCCATTTGTGCTAGATGAACGATCGTCTCTGAACATGCTCAGTTCTGAGAGATAATTGTGTGTGAAAGCCGAACTTCACATAGCTTGTAGGGAACACAAAGTTTCTTTTCAGTTGCAAACTCCACTCCATACATATATAAGGGGAGGTACTAGCTCCAACTCGGTTTTACAGTGAAAACTGCAGGAACTTCAAACCGGCACTAGGAAACAGACTGAGAATCCAGAGTAAAAGTTTCTCCTGCAACACGTTCCCTTTGTGCTAATTGAACGAACGTCTCTCAACATGCTCAGTTCTGAGAGATATGTTTGTGTGAAAGCCGTCCTTCAGCAAGCTTGTTGGGATCACAAAGGTTCTTTTCAGTTGCAAACTCCACTCCATACATATATATGGGGAAGTACAAGCTCCAACTCGTTATTACAGTGAAAACTGCAGGAACTTCAAACAAGCACTAGGAAACATACTGAGAATCCAGAGTAAAAGTTTCTCCTGCAACCCGTTCCCTTTGTGCTATATGAACGAAAGTCTCTCCACAGGCTCATTTCTGAGAGATATTTGTGTGAAAGCCGTCCTTCACCTAGCTTGTTGGGAACACAAAGTTTCTTTTCAGTTGCAAACTCCACTCCATAAATATATATAGGGAAGTTCTAGTTCCAACTCGGTTTTACAGTGAAAACTGGAGGAACTTCAATACGGCACTAGGAAACAGAATGAGAAACCAGAGTAAAAGTTTCTCCTGCAACCCGTTCCCTTTGTGCTAGATGAACGAACGTCTCTCCACAGGCTCAGTTCTGAGAGATAATTGTGTGTGAAAGCCGTCATTTCCTAGCTTGTTGGAAACACAAGGTTTCTTTTCAGATGCAAACTCCTCTCCATACATGTATATGGGGAGGTACTAGCTCCAACACTGTTTTACAGTGAAAACTGCAGGAATTTCAAACCGGCACTAGGAAACAGACTGAGAAACCAGAGAAAAAGTTTCTCCTGCAAACCGTTCCCTTTGTGCTAGATGAACGAACGTCTCTCCACATGCTCAGTTCTGAGAGATAAGTGTGTGTGAAAGCCGTCCTTCACCTAGCTTGTTGGGAACACAAATTTTCTTTTCACTTGCAAACTCCAATCCATACATATATATGGGTAGGTACTAGCTCCAACTCATTTTTACAGTGAAAATTACAGGAACTTCAGAACGGCACTAGGAAACAGACTGAGAAAACAGAGTAAATGTTTCAACTGCAACCCGTTCCATTTGTGCTAGATGTACGAAAGTCTCTCCACAGGCTAAGTTCTGAGAGATAAGTGTGTGTGAAAGCCGTCCTTCACCTAGCTTGTTTGGAACACAAAGTTCCTTTTCAGATGCAAACTGCATTCCATATGTATATATGGGGAGGTACGAGCACCAAATCGGTTTTACAGTGAAAACTGCAGGAACTTCAAACCGGCACTAGGAAACAGACTGAGAAATCAGTGTAAAAATTTCTCCTGCAACCCGTTCCCTTTATGCTAGATGAACGAACGTCTCTCCACATGCCCAGTTCTGTGAGATAAGTGTGTGTGAAAGCAGTCCTTCACCAGCTTGTTGGGAACACAAAGTTCTTTTCAGTTGCAAACTCCACTCCATACATATATATGGGGAGGTTCTAGCTCCAACTCGGTTTTACAGTGAAAACTGGAGGAACTTCAATACGGCACTAGGAAACAGAATGAGAAACCAGAGTAAAAGTTTCTCCTGCAACCCGTTCCCTTTGTGCTAGATGAACGAACGTCTCTCCACAGGCTCAGTTCTGAGAGATAATTGTGTGTGAAAGCCGTCATTTCCTAGCTTGTTGGAAACACAAGGTTTCTTTTCAGATGCAAACTCCTCTCCATACATGTATATGGGGAGGTACTAGCTCCAACACTGTTTTACAGTGAAAACTGCAGGAATTTCAAACCGGCACTAGGAAACAGACTGAGAAACCAGAGAAAAAGTTTCTCCTGCAAACCGTTCCCTTTGTGCTAGATGAACGAACGTCTCTCCACATGCTCAGTTCTGAGAGATAAGTGTGTGTGAAAGCCGTCCTTCACCTAGCTTGTTGGGAACACAAATTTTCTTTTCACTTGCAAACTCCAATCCATACATATATATGGGTAGGTACTAGCTCCAACTCATTTTTACAGTGAAAATTACAGGAACTTCAGAACGGCACTAGGAAACAGACTGAGAAAACAGAGTAAATGTTTCAACTGCAACCCGTTCCATTTGTGCTAGATGTACGAAAGTCTCTCCACAGGCTAAGTTCTGAGAGATAAGTGTGTGTGAAAGCCGTCCTTCACCTAGCTTGTTTGGAACACAAAGTTTCTTTTCAGATGCAAACTGCATTCCATATGTATATATGGGGAGGTACGAGCACCAAATCGGTTTTACAGTGAAAACTGCAGGAACTTCAAACCGGCACTAGGAAACAGACTGAGAAATCAGTGTAAAAATTTCTCCTGCAACCCGTTCCCTTTATGCTAGATGAACGAACGTCTCTCCACATGCCCAGTTCTGAGAGATAAGTGTGTGTGAAAGCAGTCCTTCACCAGCTTGTTGGGAACACAAAGTTCTTTTCAGTTGCAAACTCCACTCCATACATATATATGGGGAGGTACTAGCTCCAACTCGGTTTTACAGTGAAAACTGCAGGAACTTCAAACCGGCACTAGGAAACAGACTGAAAACCAGAGTAAAAGATTCTCCTGCAACCCGTTCCCTTTGTGCTACATGAACGAACGTCTCTCCACTTGCTCAATTCTGACAGATAATTGTGTGTGAAAGCCGTCATTCAACTACCTTGTTGGGAACACAAAGTTTCTTTTCAGTTGCAAACACCACTCCATACATTTATATGGGGAAGTACTGGCTCCAAATCGGTTTTACAGTGAAAACTACAGGAACTTCAATCCGGCAGTAGGAAACAGACTTAGAAACCAGAGTAAAAGTTTCTCCTGCAACACGTTCCCTTTTTGCTAGATGAACGAAAGTCTCTCCACATTCTCCGTTTTGAGAGATAAGAGTGTGTGAAAGCCGTTCTTCAACTAGCTTGTTTGGAACACAAAGTTTGTTTTCACTTGCAAACTCCAATCCATAATTATATATATGGGGAGGTACTATCTCCAACACGGTTTTACAGTGAAATCTGCAGGAATTTCAAACCGGCAGTAGGAAACAGACTGAGAAACCAGAGTAAAATTTCTCCTGCAACCCGTTCCCTTTGTGCTAGATGAACGAACTTCTCTCCACATGCTCATTTCTGAGAGATAAGTGTGTGTGAAAGCCGTTCTTCACCTATCCTGTTGGGAACACAAAGTTTCTTTTAATTTGCAAACTCCAATCCATATATATATAAGGGGAGGTACTAGCTCCAACTCGGTTTTACAGTGAAAACTGCAGGAACTTCAAACCGGCACTAGGAAACAGACTGAGAAACCAGAGTAAAAGTTTCTCCTGCAACCCGTTCCCTTTGTGCTAAATGAACGAACGTCTCTCCACATGCTCAGTTCTGAGAAATATGTGTGTGTGAAAGCCGTCCTTCAACTAGCTTGTTGGGAACACAAAGTTTCTTTTCAGTTGCAAACTCCACTCCATACATATATATGTGGAGGTACAAGCTCCATCTCTGTTTTACAGTGAAAACTGCAGGTACTTCAAACCGGCACTAGGAAACAGACTGAGAAACCGGAGTAAATGTTTCTCCTGTAACCCGTTCCCTTTGGGCTAGATGAACAAACGTCTCTCCACTTGCTCAGTTCTGAGAGACAAGTGTGTGTGAAAGCCGTCCTTCAACTAGCTTGTTGGGAACACAAAGTTTCTTTTCACTTGCAAACTCCACTCCATACATATATATGGGGAGGTACTAGCTCCAACTCGATTTTACAGTGAAAACTGCAGGAACTTCAAACCGGCACTAGGAAACAGACTGAGAATCCGGAGTAAATATTTCTCCTGCAACCCGTTCCCTTTGGGCTAGATGAACAAACGTCTCTCCACATGCTCAGTTCTGAGAGATAAGTGTGTGTGAAAGCCGTCCTTCACCTAGCTTGTTGGGAACACAAAGTTTCTTTTCACTTGCAAACTCCACTCCATACATATATATGGGGAGGTACTAGCTCCAACTCGGTTTTACAGTGAAAACTGCAGGAACTTCAAAACGGCACTAGGAAACAGACTGAGAAACCAGAGTAAAAGTTTCTACTGCAACCCGTTCCATTTGTGCTAGATGAACGAACATCTCTCCACATGCTAAGTTCTGAGAGATAAGTGTGTGTGAAAGCCGTCCTTCACCTAGCTTTGGGAACAGAAAGTTTCTTTTCAGTTGCAAACTCCACTCCATACATATATATGGGGAGGTACTAGCCCCAAATCGGTTTTACTGTGAAAACTGCAGGAAATTCAAACCGGCACTAGGAAACAGACTGAGAAACCAGAGTAAAAGTTTCTCGTGCAACCCGTTCCCTTTGTGGTAGGTGAACGAACGTCTCTCCACATGCTCAGTTCTGAGAGATATGTGTGTGTGCAAGCCGTCCTTCAACTAGCTTGTTGGGAACACAAATTTTCTTTTCAGTTGCAAACTCCACTCCATACATATATATGGGGATGTACTAGCTCCAACTCGGTTTTACAGTGAAAACTTCAGGAACTTCCAACCGGCACTAGGAAACAGACTGATAAACCAGAGGAAAAGTTTCTCCTGCAACCCGTTCCCTTTGGGCTAGATGAACAAACGTCTCTCCACTTGCTCAGTTCTGAGAGACAAGTGTGTGTGAAAGCCGTCCTTCACCTAGCTTGTTGGGAACACAAAGTTTCTTTTCACTTGCAATCTCCACTCCATACATATATATGTGGGGGTACAAGCTCCATCTCGGTTTTACAGTGAAAACTGCAGGAACTTCTAACCGGCACTAGGAAACAGACTGAGAAACCGGAGTAAATGTTTCTCCTGCAACCCGTTCCCTTTGGGCTAGATGAACAAACGTCTCTCCACTTGCTCAGTTCTGAGAGACATGTGTGTGTGAAAGCCGTCCTTCATCTAGCTTGTTGGGAACACAAAGTTTCTTTTCACTTGCAAACTCCACTCCATACATATATATGGGGAGGTACTAGCTCCAACTCGATTTTACAGTGAAAACTGCAGGAACTTCAAACCGGAACTAGGAAACATACTGAGAATCTGGAGTAAATATTTCTCCTGCAACCCGTTCCCTTTGGGCTAGATGAACAAACGTCTCTCCACATGCTCAGTTCTGAGATATAAGTGTGTGTGAAAGCCGTTCTTCACCTAGCTTGTTGGGAACACAAAGTTTCTTTTCACTTGCAAACTCCACTCCATACATATATATGGGGAGGTACTAGCTCCAACTCGGTTTTACAGTGAAAACTGCAGGAACTTCAAACCGGCACTAGGAAACAAACTGAGAAACCGGAGTAAATATTTCTCCTGCAACCCGTTCCCTTTGGGCTAGATGAAAGAACGTCTCTCCACATGCTAAGTTCTGAGAGATAAGTGTGTGTTAAAGCCGTCCTTCACCTATCTTGTTGGGAACACAATGTTTCTTTTCAGTTGCAAACTCCATTCCATACATATATATGGGGAGGTACTAGCCCCAAATCGGTTTTACTGTGAAAACTGCAGGAAATTCAAACCGGAACAGGGAAACAGACTGAGAAACCAGAGTAAAAGTTTCTCGTGCAACCCGTTCCCTTTGTGGTAGATGAACGAACGTCTCTCCACATGCTCAGTTCTGAGAGATATGTGTGTGTGCAAGCCGTCCTTCACCTAGCTTGTTGGGAACACAAAGTTTCTTTTCAGTTGCAAACTCCACTCCATACATATATATGGGGATGTACTAGCTCCAACTCGGTTTTACAGTGAAAACTGCAGGAACTTCAAACCGGCACTAGGAAACAGACTGATAAACCAGAGTAAAAGTTTCTCCTGCAACCCTTTCCCTTTGTGCTAGATGAACGAACGTCTCACCACATGCTCAGTTCTGAGAGATAAATGTGTGTGAAAGCCGTCCGTCACCTAGCTTGTTGGGAACACAAAGTTTCTTTTCACTTGCAAATCCCACTCCATACATATATATGGGGAAGTACTGGCTCCAAATCGGTTTTACAGTGAAAACTACAGGAACTTCAATCCGGCACTAGGAAACAGAATTAGAAACCAGAGTAAAAGTTTCTCCTGCAACCCGTTCCATTTGTGCTAGATGAACGAAAGTCTCTCCACATTCTCCGTTCTGCGAGATAAGAGTGTGTGAAAGCCGTTCTTCAACTAACTTGTTGGGAACACAAAGTTTGTTTTCACTTGCAAACTCCACTCCATACTTATATATGGGGAGGTACTATCTCCAACACTGTTTTACAGTGAAAACTGCAGTAACTTCAAACCGGCAGTATGAAACAGACTGAGAAACCAGAGTAAAATTTCTCCTGCAACCCGTTCCCTTTGTGCTAGATGAACGAATGTCTCTCCACATGCTCATTTCTGAGAGATAAGTGTGTGTGAAAGCCGTTCTTCACCTAACTTGTTGGGAACACAAAGTTCTTTTCACTTGCAATCCCCACTCCATACATAAATACGGGGAGGTACTAGCTCCACCTCGGTTTTACAATGAAAACTGCAGGAAATTCAAACCGGCAGTAGGAAACAGACTGAGAAACCAGAGTAAAAGTTTCTGCTGCAACCCGTTCCCTTTGTGCTTGATGAACGAACGTCTCTCCACATGCTCAGTTCTGAGAGATAAGTGTGTGTGAAAGCCTTCCTTCACCTACCTTGTTGGGAACACAAAGTTTCTTTTAATTTGCAAACTCCAATCCATATATATATAAGGGGAGGTACTAGCTCCAACTCGGTTTTACAGTGAAAACTGCAGGAAATTCAAACCGGCACTAGGAAACATACTGAGAAACCAGAGTAAAAGTTTCTCCTGCAACCCGTTCCTTTTGTGCTAAATGAACGAACGTCTCTCCACATGCTAAGTTCTGAGAGATAAGTGTGTGTGAAAGCCGTCCTTCACCTAGCTTGTTTGGAACACAAAGTTTCTTTTCAGATGCAAACTGCATTCCATATGTATATATGGGGAGGTACGAGCACCAAATCGGTTTTACAGTGAAAACTGCAGGAACTTCAAACCGGCACTAGGAAACAGACTGAGAAATCAGTGTAAAAATTTCTCCTGCAACCCGTTCCCTTTATGCTAGATGAACGAACGTCTCTCCACATGCCCAGTTCTGAGAGATAAGTGTGTGTGAAAGCAGTCCTTCACCAGCTTGTTGGGAACACAAAGTTCTTTTCAGTTGCAAACTCCACTCCATACATATATATGGGGAGGTTCTAGCTCCAACTCGGTTTTACAGTGAAAACTGGAGGAACTTCAATACGGCACTAGGAAACAGAATGAGAAACCAGAGTAAAAGTTTCTCCTGCAACCCGTTCCCTTTGTGCTAGATGAACGAACGTCTCTCCACAGGCTCAGTTCTGAGAGATAATTGTGTGTGAAAGCCGTCATTTCCTAGCTTGTTGGAAACACAAGGTTTCTTTTCAGATGCAAACTCCTCTCCATACATGTATATGGGGAGGTACTAACTCCAACACAGTTTTACAGTGAAAACTGCAGGAATTTCAAACCGGCACTAGGAAACAGACTGAGAAACCAGAGAAAAAGTTTCTCCTGCAAACCGTTCCCTTTGTGCTAGATGAACGAACGTCTCTCCACATGCTCAGTTCTGAGAGATAAGTGTGTGTGAAAGCCGTCCTTCACCTAGCTTGTTGGGAACACAAATTTTCTTTTCACTTGCAAACTCCAATCCATACATATATATGGGTAGGTACTAGCTCCAACTCATTTTTACAGTGAAAATTACAGGAACTTCAGAACGGCACTAGGAAACAGACTGAGAAAACAGAGTAAATGTTTCAACTGCAACCCGTTCCATTTGTGCTAGATGTACGAAAGTCTCTCCACAGGCTAAGTTCTGAGAGATAAGTGTGTGTGAAAGCCGTCCTTCACCTAGCTTGTTTGGAACACAAAGTTTCTTTTCAGATGCAAACTGCATTCCATATGTATATATGGGGAAGTACGAGCACCAAATCGGTTTTACAGTGAAAACTGCAGGAACTTCAAACCGGCACTAGGAAACAGACTGAGAAATCAGTGTAAAAATTTCTCCTGCAACCCGTTCCCTTTATGCTAGATGAACGAACGTCTCTCCACATGCCCAGTTCTGAGAGATAAGTGTGTGTGAAAGCAGTCCTTCACCAGCTTGTTGGGAACACAAAGTTCTTTTCAGTTGCAAACTCCACTCCATACATATATATGGGGAGGTACTAGCTCCAACTCGGTTTTACAGTGAAAACTGCAGGAACTTCAAACCGGCACTAGGAAACAGACTGAAAACCAGAGTAAAAGATTCTCCTGCAACCCGTTCCCTTTGTGCTACATGAACGAACGTCTCTCCACTTGCTCAATTCTGACAGATAATTGTGTGTGAAAGCCGTCATTCAACTACCTTGTTGGGAACACAAAGTTTCTTTTCAGTTGCAAACACCACTCCATACATTTATATGGGGAAGTACTGGCTCCAAATCGGTTTTACAGTGAAAACTACAGGAACTTCAATCCGGCAGTAGGAAACAGACTTAGAAACCAGAGTAAAAGTTTCTCCTGCAACACGTTCCCTTTTTGCTAGATGAACGAAAGTCTCTCCACATTCTCCGTTTTGAGAGATAAGAGTGTGTGAAAGCCGTTCTTCAACTAGCTTGTTTGGAACACAAAGTTTGTTTTCACTTGCAAACTCCAATCCATAATTATATATATGGGGAGGTACTATCTCCAACACGGTTTTACAGTGAAATCTGCAGGAATTTCAAACCGGCAGTAGGAAACAGACTGAGAAACCAGAGTAAAATTTCTCCTGCAACCCGTTCCCTTTGTGCTAGATGAACGAACTTCTCTCCACATGCTCATTTCTGAGAGATAAGTGTGTGTGAAAGCCGTTCTTCACCTATCCTGTTGGGAACATAAAGTTTCTTTTAATTTGCAAACTCCAATCCATATATATATAAGGGGAGGTACTAGCTCCAACTCGGTTTTACAGTGAAAACTGCAGGAACTTCAAACCGGCACTAGGAAACAGACTGAGAAACCAGAGTAAAAGTTTCTCCTGCAACCCGTTCCCTTTGTGCTAAATGAACGAACGTCTCTCCACATGCTCAGTTCTGAGAAATATGTGTGTGTGAAAGCCGTCCTTCAACTAGCTTGTTGGGAACACAAAGTTTCTTTTCAGTTGCAAACTCCACTCCATACATATATATGTGGAGGTACAAGCTCCATCTCTGTTTTACAGTGAAAACTGCAGGTACTTCAAACCGGCACTAGGAAACAGACTGAGAAACCGGAGTAAATGTTTCTCCTGTAACCCGTTCCCTTTGGGCTAGATGAACAAACGTCTCTCCACTTGCTCAGTTCTGAGAGACAAGTGTGTGTGAAAGCCGTCCTTCAACTAGCTTGTTGGGAACACAAAGTTTCTTTTCACTTGCAAACTCCACTCCATACATATATATGGGGAGGTACTAGCTCCAACTCGATTTTACAGTGAAAACTGCAGGAACTTCAAACCGGCACTAGGAAACAGACTGAGAATCCGGAGTAAATATTTCTCCTGCAACCCGTTCCCTTTGGGCTAGATGAACAAACGTCTCTCCACATGCTCAGTTCTGAGAGATAAGTGTGTGTGAAAGCCGTCCTTCACCTAGCTTGTTGGGAACACAAAGTTTCTTTTCACTTGCAAACTCCACTCCATACATATATATGGGGAGGTACTAGCTCCAACTCGGTTTTACAGTGAAAACTGCAGGAACTTCAAAACGGCACTAGGAAACAGACTGAGAAACCAGAGTAAAAGTTTCTACTGCAACCCGTTCCATTTGTGCTAGATGAACGAACATCTCTCCACATGCTAAGTTCTGAGAGATAAGTGTGTGTGAAAGCCGTCCTTCACCTAGCTTTGGGAACAGAAAGTTTCTTTTCAGTTGCAAACTCCACTCCATACATATATATGGGGAGGTACTAGCCCCAAATCGGTTTTACTGTGAAAACTGCAGGAAATTCAAACCGGCACTAGGAAACAGACTGAGAAACCAGAGTAAAAGTTTCTCGTGCAACCCGTTCCCTTTGTGGTAGGTGAACGAACGTCTCTCCACATGCTCAGTTCTGAGAGATATGTGTGTGTGCAAGCCGTCCTTCACCTAGCTTGTTGGGAACACAAATTTTCTTTTCAGTTGCAAACTCCACTCCATACATATATATGGGGATGTACTAGCTCCAACTCGGTTTTACAGTGAAAACTTCAGGAACTTCCAACCGGCACTAGGAAACAGACTGATAAACCAGAGGAAAAGTTTCTCCTGCAACCCGTTCCCTTTGGGCTAGATGAACAAACGTCTCTCCACTTGCTCAGTTCTGAGAGACAAGTGTGTGTGAAAGCCGTCCTTCACCTAGCTTGTTGGGAACACAAAGTTTCTTTTCACTTGCAATCTCCACTCCATACATATATATGTGGGGGTACAAGCTCCATCTCGGTTTTACAGTGAAAACTGCAGGAACTTCTAACCGGCACTAGGAAACAGACTGAGAAACCGGAGTAAATGTTTCTCCTGCAACCCGTTCCCTTTGGGCTAGATGAACAAACGTCTCTCCACTTGCTCAGTTCTGAGAGACATGTGTGTGTGAAAGCCGTCCTTCATCTAGCTTGTTGGGAACACAAAGTTTCTTTTCACTTGCAAACTCCACTCCATACATATATATGGGGAGGTACTAGCTCCAACTCGATTTTACAGTGAAAACTGCAGGAACTTCAAACCGGAACTAGGAAACATACTGAGAATCTGGAGTAAATATTTCTCCTGCAACCCGTTCCCTTTGGGCTAGATGAACAAACGTCTCTCCACATGCTCAGTTCTGAGAGATAAGTGTGTGTGAAAGCCGTTCTTCACCTAGCTTGTTGGGAACACAAAGTTTCTTTTCACTTGCAAACTCCACTCCATACATATATATGGGGAGGTACTAGCTCCAACTCGGTTTTACAGTGAAAACTGCAGGAACTTCAAACCGGCACTAGGAAACAAACTGAGAAACCGGAGTAAATATTTCTCCTGCAACCCGTTCCCTTTGGGCTAGATGAAAGAACGTCTCTCCACATGCTAAGTTCTGAGAGATAAGTGTGTGTGAAAGCCGTCCTTCACCTATCTTGTTGGGAACACAATGTTTCTTTTCAGTTGCAAACTCCATTCCATACATATATATGGGGAGGTACTAGCCCCAAATCGGTTTTACTGTGAAAACTGCAGGAAATTCAAACCGGAACAGGGAAACAGACTGAGAAACCAGAGTAAAAGTTTCTCGTGCAACCCGTTCCCTTTGTGGTAGATGAACGAACGTCTCTCCACATGCTCAGTTCTGAGAGATATGTGTGTGTGCAAGCCGTCCTTCACCTAGCTTGTTGGGAACACAAAGTTTCTTTTCAGTTGCAAACTCCACTCCATACATATATATGGGGATGTACTAGCTCCAACTCGGTTTTACAGTGAAAACTGCAGGAACTTCAAACCGGCACTAGGAAACAGACTGATAAACCAGAGTAAAAGTTTCTCCTGCAACCCTTTCCCTTTGTGCTAGATGAACGAACGTCTCACCACATGCTCAGTTCTGAGAGATAAATGTGTGTGAAAGCCGTCCGTCACCTAGCTTGTTGGGAACACAAAGTTTCTTTTCACTTGCAAATCCCACTCCATACATATATATGGGGAAGTACTGGCTCCAAATCGGTTTTACAGTGAAAACTACAGGAACTTCAATCCGGCACTAGGAAACAGAATTAGAAACCAGAGTAAAAGTTTCTCCTGCAACCCGTTCCATTTGTGCTAGATGAACGAAAGTCTCTCCACATTCTCCGTTCTGCGAGATAAGAGTGTGTGAAAGCCGTTCTTCAACTAACTTGTTGGGAACACAAAGTTTGTTTTCACTTGCAAACTCCACTCCATACTTATATATGGGGAGGTACTATCTCCAACACTGTTTTACAGTGAAAACTGCAGTAACTTCAAACCGGCAGTATGAAACAGACTGAGAAACCAGAGTAAAATTTCTCCTGCAACCCGTTCCCTTTGTGCTAGATGAACGAATGTCTCTCCACATGCTCATTTCTGAGAGATAAGTGTGTGTGAAAGCCGTTCTTCACCTAACTTGTTGGGAACACAAAGTTCTTTTCACTTGCAATCCCCACTCCATACATAAATACGGGGAGGTACTAGCTCCACCTCGGTTTTACAATGAAAACTGCAGGAAATTCAAACCGGCAGTAGGAAACAGACTGAGAAACCAGAGTAAAAGTTTCTGCTGCAACCCGTTCCCTTTGTGCTTGATGAACGAACGTCTCTCCACATGCTCAGTTCTGAGAGATAAGTGTGTGTGAAAGAATTCCTTCACCTACCTTGTTGGGAACACAAAGTTTCTTTTAATTTGCAAACTCCAATCCATATATATATAAGGGGAGGTACTAGCTCCAACTCGGTTTTACAGTGAAAACTGCAGGAAATTCAAACCGGCACTAGGAAACATACTGAGAAACCAGAGTAAAAGTTTCTCCTGCAACCCGTTCCTTTTGTGCTAAATGAACGAACGTCTCTCCACATGCTAAGTTCTGAGAGATATGTGTGTGTGAAAGCCGTCCTTCACCTAGCTTGTTGGGAACACAAAGTTTCTTTTCAGTTGCAAACTCCACTCCATACATATATATGTGGAGGTACAAGCTCCATCTCGGTTTTACAGTGAAAACTGCAGGAAATTAAAACCGGCACTAGTAAACAGACTGGAAACTGGAGTAAATGTTTCTCCTGCAACCCGTTCCCTTTGGGCTAGATGAACAAACGTCTCTCCACTTGCTCAGTTCTGAGAGATAATTGTGTGTGAAAGCCGTCCTTCACTTAGCTTTTGGGGAACACAAAGATTCTTTTCACTTGCAAACTCCACCCCATACATATATATGGGGAGGTACTAGCTCCAACTCAATTTTACAGTGAAAACTGCAGGAACTTCAAACCGGCACTAGGAAACATACTGAGAATCCGGAGTAAATATTTCTCCTGCAACCCTTTCCCTTTGGGCTAGATGAACAAACGTCTCTCCACATGCTCAGTTCTGAAAGATAAGTGTGTGTGAAAGTCGTCCTTCACCTAGCTTGTTGGGAACACAAAGTTTCTTTTCACTTGCAAACTCCACTCCATACATATATATGGGGAGGTACTAGCTCCAACTCGATTTTACAGTGAAAAATGCAGGAACTTCAAAACGGCACTAGGAAACAGACTGAGAAACCAGAGTAAAAGTTTCTACTGCAACCCGTTCCATTTGTGCTAGATGAACGAACATCTCTCCACATGCTAAGTTCTGAGAGATAAGTGTGTGTGAAAGCCGTCCTTCACCTAGCTTTGGGAACCGAAAGTTTCTTTTCAGTTGCAAACTCCACTCCATACATATATATGGGGAGGTACTAGCCCCAAATCGGTTTTACTGTGAAAACTGCAGGAAATTCAAACCGGCACTAGGAAACAGACGGAGAAACCAGAGTAAAAGTTTCTCGTGCAACCCGTTCCCTTTGTGGTAGGTGAACGAACGTCTCTCCACATGCTCAGTTCTGAGAGATATGTGTGTGTGCAAGCCGTCCTTCACCTAGCTTGTTGGGAACACAAAGTTTCTTTTCAGTTGCAAACTCCTCTCCATACATATATATGGGGATGTACTAGCTCCAACTCGGTTTTACAGTGAAAATTTCAGGAACTTCCAACCGGCACTAGGAAACAGACTGATAAACCAGAGTAAAAGTTTCTCCTGCAACCCGTTCCCTTTGTGCTTCATGAACGAACGTCTCTCCACATGCTCAGTTCTGAGAGATAAGTGTGTGTGAAAGCCTTCCTTCACCTAGCTTGTTGGGAACACAAAGTTTCTTTTCAGTTGCAAACGCCAATCCATATATATATAAGGGGAGGTACTAGCTCCAACTCGGTTTTACAGTGAAAACTGCAGGAACTTCAAACCGGCACTAGGAAACAGACTGAGAAACCAGAGTAAAAGTTTCTCCTGCAACCCGTTCCCTTTGTGCTAAAGGAACGAACGTCTCTCCACATGCTCAGTTCTGCGAGAAAATAGTGTGTGAAAGCCGTCCTTCAACTAGCTTGTTGGGAACACAAAGTTTCTTTTCAGTAGCAAACTCCACTCCATACATATATATGTGGAGGTACAAGCTCCATCTCGGTTTTACACTGAAAACTGCAGGAACTTCAAACCGGCACCAAGAAACAGACTGAGAAACCGGAGTAAATGTTTCTCCTGCAACCCGTTCCCTTTGGGCTAGATGAACAAACGTCTCTCCACTTGCTCAGTTCTGAGAGACAAGTGTGTGTGAAAGCCGTCCTTCACATAGCTTGTTGGGAACACAAAGTTTCTTTTCAGTTGCAAACTCCACTCCATACATATATATGGGGATGTACTAGCTCCAACTCGGTTTTACAGTGAAAACTGCAGGAAATTCAAACCGGCTCTAGGAAACAGACTGATAAACCAGAGTAAAAGTTTCTCCTGCAACCCTTTCCCTTTGTGCTAGATGAACGAACGTCTCACCACATGCTCAGTTCTGAGAGATAAATGTGTGTGAAAGCCGTCTGTCACCTAGCTTGTTGGGAACACAAAGTTTCTTTTCACTTGCAAATCCCACTCCTTACATATATATGGGGAAGTACTGGCTCCAAATCGGTTTTACAGTGAAAACTACAGGAACTTCAATCCGGCACTAGGAAACAGAATAAAAACCAGAGTAAAAGTTTCTCCTGCAACCCGTTCCATTTGTGCTAGATGAACGAAAGTCTCTCCACATTCTACGTTCTGCGAGATAAGAGTGTGTGAAAGCCGTTCTTCAACTAACTTGTTGGGAACACAAAGTTTGTTTTCACTTGCAAACTCCACTCCATACTTATATATGGGGAGGTACTATCTCCAACACTGTTTTACAGTGAAAACTGCAGGGAATTCAAACCGGCAGTAGGAAACAGCCTGAGAAACCAGAGTAAAATTTCTCCTGCAACCCGTTCCCTTTGTGCTAGATGAACGAACGTCTCTCCACATGCTCAGTTCTGAGAGATAAGTGTGTGTGAAAGCCTTCCTTCACCTAGCTTGTTGGGAACACAAAGTTTCTTTTAATTTGCAAACTCCAATCCATATATATATAAGGGGAGGTACTAGTTCCAACTCGGTTTTACAGTGAAAACTGCAGGAACTTCAAACCGGCACTAGGAAACAGACTGAGAAACCAGAGTAAAAGTTTCTCCTGCAACCCGTTCCTTTTGTGCTAAATGAACGAACGTCTCTGAACATGCTCAGTTCTGAGAGACAAGTGTGTGTGATAGTCGTCCTTCACCTAGCTTGTTGGGAACACAAAGTTTCTTTTCAGTTGCAAATTCCACTCCATACATATATATGTGGAGGTACAAGCTCCATCTCGGTTTTACAGTGAAAACAGCAGGAACTTCAAACCGGCACTAGGAAACAGACTGGAAACCGGAGTAAATGTTTCTCCTGCAACCAGTTCCCTTTGGGCTAGATGAACAAACGTCTCTCCACTTGCTCAGTTCTGAGAGACAAGTGTGTGTGAAAGCCGTCCTTCACCTAGCTTTTTGGGAACACAAAGTTTCTTTTCACTTGCAAACTCCACTCCATACATATATATGGGGAGGTACTAGCTCCAACTAAATTTTACAGTGAAAACTGCAGGAACTTCAAACCGGCACTTGGAAACACACTGAGAATCCGGAGTAAATATTTCTCCTGCAACCCGTTCCCTTTGGGCTAGATGAACAAACGTCTCTCCACATGCTCAGTTCTGAGAGATAAGTGTGTGTAAAAGCCGTCCTTCACCTAGCTTGTTGGGAACACAAAGTTTGTTTTCACTTGCAAACTCCACTCCATACATATATATGGGGAAGTACTAGCTCCAACTCGATTTTAAGGTGAAAACTGCAGGAAATTCAAACCGGCACTAGGAAACAGACTGAGAAACCAGAGTAAAAGTTTCTCGTGCAACCCGTTCCCTTTTTGGTAGGTGAACGAACGTCTCTCCACATGCTCAGTTCTGAGATATATGTGTGTGTGCAAGCCGTCCTTCACCTAGCTTGTTGGGAAAACAAAGTTTCTTTTCAGTTGCAAACTCCACTCCATAAATATATATGGGGATGTACTAGCTCCAACTCGGTTTTACAGTGAAAAATTCAGGAACTTCAAACCGGCACTAGGAAACAGACTGATAAACCTGAGTAAAAGTTTCCCTGCAACCCGTTCCCTTTGTGCTTCATGAACGAACGTCTCTCCACATGCTCAGTTCTGAGAGATAAGTGTGTGTGAAAGCCTTCCTTCACCTAGCTTGTTGGGAACACAAAGTTTCTTTTCAGTTGCAAACTCCAATCCATATATATATAAGGGGAGGTACTAGCTCCAACTCGGTTTTACAGTGAAAACTGCAGGAACTTCAAACGGGCTCTAGGAAACAGACTGAGAAACCAGAGTAAAAGTTTCTCCTGCAACTCGTTCCCTTTGTGCTAAATGAACGAACGTCTCTCCACATGCTCAGTTCTGAGAGATATGTGTGTGTGAAAGCCGTCCTTCAACTAGCTCGTTGGGAACACAAAGTTTCTTTTCAGTAGCAAACTCCACTCCATACATATATATGTGGAGGTACAAGCTCCATCTCGGTTTTACAGTGAAAACTGCAGGAACTTCAAACCGGCACCAAGAAACAGACTGAGAAACCGGAGTAAATGTTTCTCGTGCAACCCGTTCCCTTTGGGCTAGATGAACAAACATCTCTCCACTTGCTCAGTTCTGAGAGACAAGTGTGTGTGAAAGCCGTCCTTCACCTAGCTTGTTGGGAACACAAAGTTTCTTTTCATTGCAAACTCCACTCCATACATATATATGGGGAGGTACTAGCTCCAACTCGATTTTACAGTGAAAACTGCAGGAACTTCAAACCGGCACTAGGAAACAGACTGAGAAACCGGAGTAAATATTTCTCCTGCAACCCTTTCCCTTTGGGCTAGATGAACGAAAGTCTCTCCACATTCTCCGTTCTGCGAGATAAGAGTGTGTGAAAGCCGTTTTTCAACTAACTTGTTGGGAACACAAAGTTTGTTTTCACTTGCAAACTCCACTCCATACTTATATATGGGGAGGTACTATCTCGACCACGGTTTTACAGTGAAAACTGCAGGAACTTCAAAACGGAACTAGGAAACAGACTGAGAAACCAGAGTAAAATTTCTCCTACAACCCGTTCCCTTTGTGCTAGATGAACGAACGTCTCTCCACATGCTCACTTCTGAGAGATAAGTGTGTGTGAAAGCCGTTCTTCACCTAACTTGTTGGGAACACAAAGTTTCTTTTCACTTGCAATCCCCACTCCATACATATATACGGGGAGGTACTAGCTCCACCTCGGTTTTACAATGAAAACTGCAGGAAATTCAAACCGGCAGTAGGAAACAGACTGAGAAACCAGAGTAAAAGTTTCTGCTGCAACCCGTTCCCTTTGTGCTTGATGAACGAACGTCTCTCCACATGCTCAGTTCTGAGAGATAAGTGTGTGTGAAAGCCTTCCTTCACCTAGCTTGTTGGGAACACAAAGTTTCTTTAAATTTGCAAACTCCAATCCATATATATATAAGGGGAGGTACTAGCTCCAACTCGGTATTACAGTGAAAACTGCAGGAACTTCAAACCGGCACTAGGAAACAGACTGAGAAATCAGAGTAAAAGTTTCTCCTGCAACCCGTTCCATTTGTGCTAGATGAACGAACATCTCTCCACATGCTAAGTTCTGAGAGATAAGTGTGTGTGAAAGCCGTCCTTCACCTAGCTTTGGGAACAGAAAGTTTCTTTTCACTTGCAATCTCCACTCCATACATATATATGGGGAGGTACTATACCCAAATCGGTTTTACTGTGAAAACTGCATGAAATTCAAACTGGCACTAGGAAACAGACTGAGAAACCAGAGTAAAAGTTTCTCGTGCAACCCGTTCCCTTTGTGGTAGGTGAACGAACGTCTCTCCACATGCTCAGTTCTGAGAGATATGTGTGTGTGCAAGCCGTCCTTCACATAGCTTGTTGGGAACACAAAGTTTCTTTTCAGTTGCAAAATCCACTCCATAAATATATATGGGGATGTACGAGCTCCAACTCGGTTTTACAGTGAAAACTTCAGGAACTTCAAACCGGCACTAGGAAACAGACTGATAAACCAGGGTAAAAGTTTCTCCTGCAACCCGTTCCCTTTGTGCTTCATGAACGAACGTCCTCCACATGCTCAATTCTGAGAGATAAATGTGTGTGAAAGCCTTCCTTCACCTAGCTTGTTGGGAACACAAAGTTTCTTTTCAGTTGCAAACTCCAATCCATATATATATAAGGGGAGGTACTAGCTCCAACTCGGTTTTACAGTGAAATCTGCAGGAACTTCAAACCGGCACTAGGAAACAGACTGAGAAACCAGAGTAAAAGTTTCTCCTGCAACCCGTTCCCTTTGTGCTAAATGAACGAACGTCTCTCCACATGCTGAGTTCTGAGAGATATGTGTGTGTGAAAGCCGTCCTTCAAGTAGCATGTTGGGAACACAAAGTTTCTTTTCAGTAGCAAACTCCACTCCATACATATATATGTGGAGGTACAAGCTCCATCTCGGTTTTACAGTGAAAACTGCAGGAACTTCAAACCGGCACCAAGAAACAGACTGAGAAACCGGAGTAAATGTTTCTCCTGCAACCCGTTCCCTTTGGGCTAGATGAACAAACGTCTCTCCACTTGCTCAGTTCTGAGAGACAAGTGTGTGTGAAAGCCGTCCTTCACCTAGCTTGTTGGGAACACAAAGTTTCTTTTCACTTGCAAACTCCACTCCATACATATATATGGGGAGGTACTAGCTCCAACTCGATTTTACAGTGAAAACTGCAGGAACTTCAAACCGGCACTAGGAAACAGACTGAGATACCGGAGTAAATATTTCTCCTGCAACCCGTTCCCTTTGGGCTAGATGAACGAAAGTTTCTCCACATTCTCCGTTCTGCGAGATAAGAGTGTGTGAAAGCCGTTCTGCAACTAACTTGTTGGGAACACAAAGTTTGTTTTCACTTGCAAACTCCACTCCATACTTATATATGGGGAGGTACTATCTCCAACACGGTTTTACAGTGAAAACTGCAGGAACTTCAAACCGGCAGTAGGAAACAGACAGAGAAACCAGAGTAAAATTTCTCCTGCAACCCGTTCCCTTTGTGCTAGATGAACGAACGTCTCTCCACATGCTCATTTCTGAGAGATAAGTGTGTGTGAAAGCCGTTCTTCACCTAACTTGTTGGGAAAACAAAGTTTCTTTTCACTTGCAATCCCCACTCCATACATATATACGGGGAGGTACTAGCTCCACCTCGGTTTTACAATGAAAATTGCAGGAAATTCAAACCGGCAGTAGGAAACAGACTGAGAAACCAGAGTAAAAGTTTCTGCTGTAACCCGTTCCCTTTGTGCTTGATGAACGAACGTCTCTCCACATGCTCAGTTCTGAGAGATAAGTGTGTGTGAAAGCCTTCCTTCACCTAGCTTGTTGGGAACACAAAGTTTCTTTAAATTTGCAAACTCCAATCCATATATATATAAGGGGAGGTACTAGCTCCAACTCGGTTTTACAGTGAAAACTGCAGGAACTTCAAACCGGCACTAGGAAACAGACTGAGAAACCAGAATAAAAGTTTCTCCTGCAACCCGTTCCTTTTGTGCTAAATGAACGAACGTCTCTCCACATGCTCAGTTCTGAGAGATATGTGTGTGTGAAAGCCGTCCTTCACCTAGCTTGTTGGGAACACAAAGTTTCTTTTCAGTTGCAAACTCCACTCCATACATATATATGTGGAGGTACAAGCTCCATCTCGGTTTTACAGTGAAAACTGCAGGAACATTAAAAACGGCACTAGGAAACAGACTGGAAACCGGAGTAAATGTTTCTCCTGTAACCCGTTCCCTTTGGGCTAGATGAACAAACGTCTCTGCACTTGCTCAGTTCTGAGAGACAAGTGTGTGTGAAAGCCGTCCTTCACCTAGCTTGTTGGGATCACAAAGTTTCTTTTCACTTGCAAACTCCACTCCATACATATATATGGGGAGGTACTAGCTCCAACTCAATTTTACAGTGAAAACTGCAGGAACTTCAAACCGGCACTAGGAAACAGACTGAAAATCCGGAGTAAATATTTCTCCTGCAAACCGTTCCCTTTGGGCTAGATGAACAAACGTCTCTCCACATGCTCAGTTCTGAGAGATAAGTGTGTGTGAAAGCCGTCCTTCACCTAGCTTGTTGGGAACACAAAGTTTCTTTTCAGTTGCAAACTCCACTCCATACATATATATGGGGAGGTACTAGCTCCAACTCGGTTTTACAGTGAAAACTGCAGGAACTTCAAAACGGCACTAGGAAACAGACTGAGAAACCAGAGTAAAAGTTTCTACTGCAACCCGTTTCATTTGTGCTAGATGAACGAACATCTCTCCACATGCTAAGTTCTGAGAGATAAGTGTGTGTGAAAGCCGTCCTTCACCTAGCTTTGGGAACAGAAAGTTTCTTTTCAGTTGCAAACTCCACTCCATACATATATATGGGGAGGTACTAGCTCCAACTCGATTTTACAGTGAAAACTGCAGGAACTTCAAACCGGCACTAGGAAACAGACTGAGAAACCGGAGTAAATATTTCTCCTGCAACCCGTTCCCTTTGGGCTAGATGAAAGAACGTCTCTCCACATGCTAAGTTCTGAGAGATAAGTGTGTGTGAAAGCCGTCCTTCACCTAGCTTGTTGGGAACACAAATTTTCTTTTCAGTTGCAAACTGCATTCCATACATATATATGGGGAGGTTATAGCCCCAAATCGGTTTTACTGTGAAAACTGCAGGAAATTCAAACCGGCAGTAGGAAACAGACTGAGAAACCAGTGTAAAAGTTTCTCCTGCAACCCGTTCCCTTTTTGCTAGATGAACGAACGTCTCACCACATGCTCAGTTCTGAGAGAAAAATGCGTGTGAAAGCCGTCCGTCACCTAGCTTGTTGGGAACACAAAGTTTCTTATCACTTGCAAATCCCACTCCATACATATATATGGGGAAGTACTGGCTCCAAATCGGTTTTACAGTGAAAACTACAGGAACTTCAATCCGGCACTAGGAAACAGACTGAGAAACCAGAGTAAAATTTCTCCTGCAACCCGTTCCCCTTGTGCTAGATGAACGAAAGTTTCTCCACATGCTCAGTTCTGAGAGATAAGTGTGTGTGAAAGCCGTTCTTCACCTAGCTTGTTGGGAACACAAAGTTTCTTTTCACTTGCAAACTCCAATGCATAAATATATATGGGGAGGTACTAGCTCCAACTCGGTTTTACATTGAAAACTGCAGGAAATTCAAACCGGCAGTAGGAAACAGACTGAGAAACCAGAGTAAAAGTTCCTTTTGCAACCCATTCCCATTGTGCTAGATGAACGAACGTCTCTCCACATGCTCACTTCTGAGAGATAAGTGTGTGTGAAAGCCGTCCTTCACCTAGCTTGTTGGGAACACAAAGTTTCTTTTCACTTGCAAACCCCTCTCCATAAATATATATGGGGAAGTACAAGCTCCAACTCGGTTTTACAGTGAAAACTTCAGGAACTTCAAACCGGCAGTAGGAAACAGACTGAGAGACCAGAGTAAAAGTTTTTCCTGCAACACATTCCCTTTGTGCTAGATGAACGAAAGTCTCTCCACATGCTCAGTTCTGAGAGATAAGTGTCTGTGAAAGCCGTCCTTCACCTAGCTTGTTGGGAACACAAAGATTCTTTTCAGTTGCAAACTCCACTCCATACATATATATGGGGAGGTACTAGCTCCAACTCGGTTTTACAGTGAAAACTGCAGGAAGTTCAAACCGGCCCTAGGAAACAGACTGAGAAAACAGAGGAAATGTTTCACCTTCAACCCGTTCTGTTTCTGCTAGATGAACGAACGTCTCTCCACATGCTCAGTTCTGAGAGATATGTGTGTGTGAAAGCCGTCCTTCACCTAGCTTGTTGGGAACACAAAGATTCTTTTCAGTTGCAAACTACACTCCATACATATATATGGGGAGGTACTAACTCCAACTCGGTTTTACAGTGAAAACGGCAGGAACTTATACCCGGCACTAGGAAACAGACTGAGAAACCAGAGTAAAAGTTTCTCCTGAAACCCGTTCCCTTTGTGCTACATGAACGAACGTCTCTCCACATGCTCAGTTCTCAGAGATAAGAGTGATTGAAAGCCGTCCATTACCTATCTTTTTGGGAACACAGAGTTTCTTTTCAGTAGCAAACTCCACTCCATAATTATATATGGGGAGGTACTAGCTCCAACACGGTTTTACAGTGAAAACTGCAGGAACTTGAAACCGGCACTAGGAAACAGACTGAGAAACCAGAGTAAAAGTTTCTCCTGCAAACCGTTCCCATTGTGCTAGGTGAACGAACGTCTCTCCACATGCTCTGATCTGAGAGATAAGTGTGTGTGAAAGCCGTTCTTCACCTAGATTGAAGGGAACACAAAGATACTTTTCACTTGCAAACTCCACTCCATACATATATATGGGGAGGTACAAGCTCCTACTCGGTTTTACAATGAAAACTGCAGGAAATTCAAACCGGCAGTAGGAAACAGACTGATAAACCAGAGTAAAAGTTTCACCTGCAACTCGTTCCCTTTGTGCTGGATGAACGAACGTCTCTCCACATGCTCAGTTCTGAGAGGTAAGTGTGTGTGAAAGCCGTCTTTCACCTAGCTTGTTGGGAACACAAAGATTCTTTTCAGTTGCAAACCCCACTCCATACATATATATGGGGAGGTACTAGCTCCAACTCTGTTTTACAGTGAAAACTGCAGGAACTTCAAACCGGAACTAGGAAACAGACTGAGAAACCAGAGTTAAAGTTTTTACTGCAACACATTCCCTTTGTGCTAGATGAACGAACGTCTCTCCACATGCTCAGTTCTGAGATATAAGTGTCTGTGAAGCCGTCCTTCACCTAGCTTGTTGGGAACACAAAGTTTCTTTTCAGTTGCAAACTCCACTCCATACATATATATGGGAGGTAATAGCACCAACTCGGTTTTACAGTGAAAACTGCAGAAAGTTCAAACCGGCCCTAGGAAGCAGACAGAGAAACCAGAGGAAATGTTTCTCCTGCAACCCGTTCCGTTTGTGCTAGATGAACGAACGTCTCTCCACATGCTCAGTTCTGAGAGACAAGTGTGTGTGAAAGCCGTCCTTCACCTAGTTTGTTGGGATCACAAAGTTTCTTTTCAGTTGCAAACTCCACTCCATACATATATATGGGGAGGTACTAGCTCCAAGTCTGTTTTACAGTGAAAATTGCGGGAACGTCAAACCGGCACTAGGAAACAGACTGAGTAACCAGAGTAAAAGTTTCTCCTGCATACCGTTCCATTTCTGCTAGATGAACGAACGTCTCTCCACATTCTCCGTTCTGAGAAGTAAGTGTGTTTGAAAGCCGTCCTTCAACTAGCTTGTTGGGAACACAAAGATTCTTTTCACTTGCAAACTCCACTCCATACATATATATGGGGAGGTACTATCTCCAACACGGTTTTACAGTGAAAACTGCAGGAAATTCAAAACGGAAGTAGGAAACAGACTGAGAAACCAGAGTAAAATTTCCCTGCAACCCGTTCCCTTAGTGCTAGATGAACGAACGTATCTCCACATGCTCAGTTCTGAGAGATAAGTGTGTGTGAAAGCCGTTCTTCACCTAGAATATTGGGAACACAAAGTTTCTTTTCACTTGCAAACTCCACTCCATACATGTATGTGGGGAGGTTCTAGCTCCAACTCGGTTTTTCAATGAAAACTGCAGGAAATTCAAACCGGCAGTAGGAAACAGACTGAGAACCAGAGAAAAAGTTTCTGCTGCAACCCGTTCAAATTGTGCTAGATGAACGAACGTCTCTCCACATGCTCAGTTCTGAGAGATAACAGTGTGTGAAAGCCGTCCTTCACCTAGCTTGTTGGGAACACAGAGTTTTTTCAGTAGCAAACTCCACTCCATACATATATATGGGGAGGTACTAGCTCCAACACTGTTTTACAGTGAAAACTGCAGGAACTTCAAACCGGCACTAGGAAACAGACTGAGAATCCAGAGTAAAAGTTTCTCCTGCAAACCGTTCCCTTTGTGCTAGATGAACGAAGGTCTCTAAACATGCTCAGTTCTGAGAGATAAGTGTGTGTGAAAGCCGTCCTTCAACTAGCTTGTTGGGAGGACAAAGTTTCTTTTCACTTGCAAACTCCACTCCATACATATATATGGGTAGGTACTAGCTCCAAATCGGTTTTACAATGAAAAATTCAGGAACTTCAAACCGGCACTATGAAACAGATTGAGAAACCGGAATAATAGTTTCTCCTGCAACCCGTTCCCCTTGTGCTAGATGAACGAACGTCTCTCCACATGCTCAGTTCTGAGAGATAAGTGTGTGTGAAAGCCGTCCTTCACATAGCTTGTTGGGAAAACAAAGTTTCTTTTCAGTTGCAAACTCCACTCCATACATATATATGGGGAGGTACTAGCTCCAACTCGGTTTTACAGTGAAAACTGCGGGAAGTTCAAACCGGCACTAGGAAACAGACTGAGAAACCAGAGTAAAAGTTTCTCCTGCAACCCTTTCCCTTTGTGTTAGATGAACGAACGTCTCTCCACATGCTATTTTCTGAGAGATAAGTGTGTGTGAAAGCCGTTATTCACCTAGCTTGTTTGGAAAACAAAGTTTCTTTTCAGTTGCAAACTCCAATCCATACATATATATGGGGAGGTACTAGCTCCAAATCGGTTTTACAGTGAAAACTGCAGGAAATTCAAACCGGCACTAGGAAACAGACTGAGAAACCAGAGAATATTTTCTCCTGCAAACCGTTCCCTTTGTGCTAGATGAACGAATGTCTCTCCACATGATCATTTCTGAGAGATAAGTGTGTGTGAAAGCCGTCCTTCAAATAGCTTGTTAGGAGCACAAAGTTTCTTTTCACTTGCAAATTCCACTCCATACATATATATGGGGATGTACTAGCTCCAAATCGGTTTTACAGTGAAAACTGCAGGAACTTCAAACCGGCACTAGGAAACAGATTGAGAAACCGGAATAATAGTTTCTCCTGCATCCCGTTCCCTTTGTGCTAGATGAACGAACTTCTCTCCACATGCTCAGTTCTGAGAGATAAGTGTGTGTGAAAGCCGTACTTCAACTAGCTTGTTGGGAACACAAAGTTTCTTTTCAGATGCAAACTCCAATCCATACATATATATGGGGAGGTACTAGCTCCATCTCGGTTTTACAGTGAAAACTGCAGGAACTTCAAACCGGCACTAGGAAACAGACTGAGAAACCAGAGTAAAAGTTTCTCCTGCAACCCGTTCCTTTTGTGCTAGATGAACGAACGTCTCTCCACATGCTCAGTTCTGAGAGATAAGTGTGTGTGAAAGCCGTCCTTCACCTAGCTTGTTGGGAACACAGAGTTTCTTTTCAGTAGCAAAATCCACTCCATACATATATATGGGGAGGTACTAGCTCCAACTCGATTTTACAGTGAAATCTGCGGGAACTTCAAAACGGCACTAGGAAACAGACTGAGAAACCAGAGTAATAGTTTCTCCTGCAACCATTTCCCTTTGTGCTAGATGAACGAACGTCTCTCCACATGCTCAGTTCTGAGAGATAAGTGTGTGTGAAAGCCGTTCTTCACCTAGCTTGTTTGGAAAACTAAGTTTCTTTTCAGTTGCAAACTCCAATCCATACATATATATGGGGAGGTAATAGCTCCAACTCGGTTTTACAGTGAAAACTGCAGGAACTTCAACCCGGCACTAGGAAACAGACTGAGAAACCAGAATAAAAGTTTCTCCTGCAAACCGTTCCCTTTGTGCGAGATGAACGAAGGTCTCTACACATGCTCAGTTCTGACAGATAAGTGTGTGTGAAAGCCGTCCTTCAACTAGCTTGTTGGGAGCACAAATTTTCTTTTCACTTGAAAACACCACTCCATACATATATATGGGGAGGTACTAGCTCCAAATCTCTTTTACAGTGAAAACTGCAGGAACTTCAAACCGGCACTAGGAAACATACTGAGAAACCGGAATAAAAGTTTCTCTTGCAACCCGTTCCCTTTGTGCTAGATGAACGAACGTCTCTCCACATGCTCAGTTCTGAGAGATAAGTGTGTGTGAAAGCCGTCCTTCACCTAGCTTGTTGGGAACACAGAGTTTCTTTTCAGTAGCAAACTCCACTCCATAATATATATGGGGAGGTACTAGCTCCAACACGGTTTTACAGTGAAAACTGCAGGAAATTCAAACCGGCACTAGGAAACAGACTGAGAAACCAGAGTAAAAGTTTCACCTGCAAACCGTTCCCTTTGTGCTAGATGAACGAATGTCTCTCCACATGCTCAGTTCTGAGAGATAAGTGTGTGTGAAAGCCGTCCTTCACCTAGCTTGTTGGGAACACAAAGTTTCTTTTCAGTTGCAAACACCAATCCATAAATATATATGGGGAAGTACTAGCTCCAACTCTGTTTTACAGTGAAAACTGCAGGAACTTCAAACCGGCACTAGGAAACAGACTCAAAAACCAGAGTAAAAGTTTCTCCTGCAACCCGTTCCCTTTGTGCTAGATGAACGAACGTCTCTCCACATGCTCAGTTCTGAGAAATAAGTGTGTGTGAAAGCCGTACTTCTCCTAGCTTGTTGGGAACACAGAGATTCTTTTCAGTAGCAAACTCCACTCCATATATATATATGGGGAGGTACTAGCTCCAACACGGTTTTACAGTGAAAACTGCAGGAAATTCAAACCGGCACTAGGAAACAGACTGAGAAACCAGAGTAAAAGTTTCACCTGCAAACCGTTCCCTTTGTGCTAGATGAACGAATGTCTCTCCACATGCTCAGTTCTGAGAGATAAGTGTGTGTGAAAGCCGTCCTTCACCTAGCTTGTTGGGAACACAAAGTTTCTTTTCAGTTGCAAACTCCAATCCATAAATATATATGGGGAGGTACTAGCTCAAACTCTGTTTTACAGTGAAAACTGCAGGAACTTCAAACCGGCACTAGGAAACAGACTGAGAAACCAGAGAAAATTTTCTCCTGCAAACCGTTCCCTTTGTGCTAGATGAACGAATGTCTCTCCACATGATCATTTCTGAGAGATAAGTGTGTGTGAAAGCCGTCCTTCAACTAGCTTGTTAGGAGCACAAAGTTTCTTTTCACTTGCAAATTCCACTCCATACATATATATGGGGAGGTACTAGCTCCAAATCGGTTTTACAGTGAAAACTGCAGGAACTTCAAACCGGCACTAGGAAACAGATTGAGAAACCGGAATAATAGTTTCTCCTGCATCCCGTTCCCTTTGTGCTAGATGAACGAACTTCTCTCCACATGCTCAGTTCTGAGAGATAAGAGTGTGTGAAAGCCGTACTTCAACTAGCTTGTTGGGAACACAAAGTTTCTTTTCAGTTGCAAACTCCACTCCATACATATATATGGGGAGGTAATAGCTCCATCTCGGTTTTACAGTGAAAACTGCAGGAACTTCAAACCGGCACTAGGAAACAGACTGAGAAACCAGAGTAAAAGTTTCTCCTGCAACCCGTTCCTTTTGTGCTAGATGAACGAACGTCTCTCCACATGCTCAGTTCTGAGAGATAAGTGTGTGTGAAAGCCGTCCTTCACCTAGCTTGTTGGGAACACAGAGTTTCTTTTCAGTAGCAAACTCCACTCCATACATATATATGGGGAGGTACTAGCTCCAACTCGATTTTACAGTGAAATCTGCGGGAACTTCAAACCGGCACTAGGAAACAGACTGAGAAACCAGAGTAAAAGTTTCTCCTGCAACCCTTTCCCTTTGTGCTAGATGAACGAACGTCTCTCCACATGCTCAGTTCTGAGAGATAAGTGTGTGTGAAAGCCGTTCTTCACCTAGCTTGTTTGGAAAACTAAGTATCTTTTCAGTTGCAAACTCCAATCCATACATATATATGGGGAGGTAATAGCTCCAACTCGGTTTTACAGTGAAAACTGCAGGAACTTCAACCCGGCACTAGGAAACAGAGTGAGAAACCAGAATAAAAGTTTCTCCTGCAAACCGTTCCCTTTGTGCGAGATGAAAGAAGGTCTCTACACATGCTCAGTTCTGAGAGATAAGTGTGTGTGAAAGCCGTCCTTCAACTAGCTTGTTGGGAGCACAAATTTTCTTTTCACTTGAAAACTCCACTCCATACATATATATGGGGAGGTACTAGCTCCAAATCTGTTTTACAGTGAAAACTGCAGGAACTTCAAACCGGCACTAGGAAACATACTGAGAAACCGGAATAAAAGTTTCTCTTGCAACCCGTTCCCTTTGTGCTAGATGAACGAACGTCTCTCCACATGCTCAGTTCTGAGAGATAAGTGTGTGTGAAAGCCGTCCTTCAACTAGCTTGTTGGGAACACAGAGTTTCTTTTCAGTAGCAAACTCCACTCCATATATATATATGGGGAGGTACTAGCTCCAACACGGTTTTACAGTGAAAACTGCAGGAAATTCAAACCGGCACTAGGAAACAGACTGAGAAACCAGAGTAAAAGTTTCACCTGCAAACCGTTCCCTTTGTGCTAGATGAACGAATGTCTCTCCACATGCTCAGTTCTGAGAGATAAGGGTGTGTGAAAGCCTTCCTTCACTTAGCTTGTTGGGAACACAAAGTTTCTTTTCAGTTGCAAACTCCAATCCATAAATATATATGGGGAGGTACTAGCTCCAACTCTGTTTTACAGTGAAAACTGCAGGAACTTCAAACCGGCACTAGGAAACAAACTGAGAAACCAGAGTAAAAGATTCTCCTGCAACCCGTTCCCTTTGTGCTAGATGAATGAACGTCTCTCCACATGCTCAGTTCTGAGAAATAAGTGTGTGTGAAAGCCGTCCTTCTCCTAGCTTGTTGGGAACACAGAGTTTCTTTTCAGCAGCAAACTCCACTCCATACATATATATGGGGAGGTACTAGCTCCAACTCGGTTTTACAGTGAAAACTGCAGGAACTTCAAACCGGCACTAGGAAACAGACTGAGAACCCGGAGAAAAAGTTTCCCCTGCAACCCGTTCCCTTTGTGCTAGACGAACGAACGTCTCTCCACATGCTCATTTCTGAGAGATAATTGTGTGTGAAAGCCGTCCTTCACCTAGCTTGTTTGGAACACAAAGTTCCTTTTACCTTGCAAACTCCAATCCATAAATATATATGGGGAGGTACTAGCTCCAACTCGGTTTTACAGTGAAAACTGCAGGAAATTCAAACCGGCACTAGGAAACAGACTGAGAAACCAGAGTAAACGTTTCTCCTGCAACCCGTTCCATTTGTGCTAGATGAACGAAAGTCTCTCCACATGCTCAGTTCTGAGAAATAAGTGTGTGTGAAAGCCGTACTTCTCCTAGCTTGTTGGGAACACAGAGATTCTTTTCAGTAGCAAACTCCACTCCATATATATATATGGGGAGGTACTAGCTCCAACACGGTTTTACACTGAAAACTGCAGGAAATTCAAATCGGCACTAGGAAACAGACTGAGAAACCAGAGTAAAAGTTTCACCTGCAAACCGTTCCCTTTGTGCTAGATGAACGAATGTCTCTCCACATGCTCAGTTCTGAGAGATAAGTGTGTGTGAAAGCCGTCCTTCACCTAGCTTGTTGGGAACACAAAGTTTCTTTTCAGTTGCAAACTCCAATCCATAAATATATATGGGGAGGTACTAGCTCAAACTCTGTTTTACAGTGAAAACTGCAGGAACTTCAAACCGGCACTAGGAAACAGACTGAGAAACCAGAGTAAAAGTTTCTCCTGCAACCCGTTCCCTTTGTGCTAGATGAACGAACGTCTCTCCACATGCTCAGTTCTGAGAAATAAGTGTGTGTGAAAGCCGTCCTTCACCTAGATTGTTGGGAACACAGAGTTTCTTTTCAGTAGCAAACTCCACTCCATACATATATATGGGGAGGTACTAGCTCCAACTCGGTTTTACAGTGAAAACTGCAGGAACTTCAAACCGGCACTAGGAAACAAACTGAGAAACCAGAGTAAAATTTTCTCCGGAAACCCGTTCCCTTTTTGCTAGATGAACGAACGTCTCTCCACATGCTCAGTTCTGAGAGATAAGTGTGTGTGAAAGCCGTCCTTCACATAGCTTGTTGGGAACACAAAGTTTCTTTTCAGTTGCAAACTCCACTCCATACAAATATATGGGGAGTTACTAGCTCCAACTCGGTTTTACAGTGAAAACTGCAGGAACTTCAAACCGGCACTAGGAAACAGACTGAGAAACCAGAGTAAAAGTTTCTCCTGCAACCCTTTCCCTTTGGGCTAGATGAACGAACGTCTCTCCACATGCTTTGTTCTGAGAGATAATTGTGTGTGAAAGCCGTTATTCACCTAGCTTGTTTGGAAAACAAAGTTTCTTTTCAGTTGCAAACTCCAATCCATACATATATATGGGGAGGTACAAGCTCCAAATCGGTTTTACAGTGAAAACTGCAGGAACTTCAAACCGGCACTAGGAAACAGACTGAGAAACCAGAGAAAATTTTCTCCTGCAAACCGTTCCCTTTGTGCTAGATGAACGAATGTCTCTCCACATGATCATTTCTGAGAGATAAGTGTGTGTGAAAGCCATCCTTAAACTAGCTTGTTAGGAGCACAAAGTTTCTTTTCACTTGCAAATTCCACTCCATACATATATATGGGGAGGTACTAGCTCCAAATCGGTTTTACAGTGAAAACTGCAGGAACTTCAAACCGGCACTAGGAAACAGATTGAGAAACCAGAATAATAGTTTCTCCTGCATCCCGTTCCCTTTGTGCTAGATGAACGAACTTCTCTCCACATGCTCAGTTCTGAGAGATAAGAGTGTGTGAAAGCCGTACTTCAACTAGCTTGTTGGGAACACAAAGTTTCTTTTCAGTTGCAAACTCCACTCCATACATATATATGGGGAGGTACTAGCTCCATCTCGGTTTTACAGTGAAAACTGCAGGAACTTCAAACCGGCACTAGGAAACAGACTGAGAAACCAGAGTAAAAGTTTCTCCTGCAACCCGTTCCTTTTGTGCTAGATGAACGAACGTCTCTCCACATGCTCAGTTCTGAGAGATAAGTGTGTGTGAAAGCCGTCCTTCACCTAGCTTGTTGGGAACACAGAGTTTCTTTTCAGTAGCAAACTCCACTCCATACATATATATGGGGAGGTACTAGCTCCAACTCGATTTTACAGTGAAATCTGCGGGAACTTCAAACGGGCACTAGGAAACAGACTGAGAAACCAGAGTAAAAGTTTCTCCTGCAACCCTTTCCCTTTGTGCTAGATGAACGAACGTCTCTCCACATGCTCAGTTCTGAGAGATAAGTGTGCGTGAAAGCCGTTCTTCAACTAGCTTGTTTGGAAAACTAAGTTTCTTTTCAGTTGCAAACTCCAATCCATACATATATATGGGGAGGTAATAGCTCCAACTCGGTTTTACAGTGAAAACTGCAGGAACTTCAACCCGGCACTAGGAAACAGACTGAGAAACCAGAATAAAAGTTTCTCCTGCAATCCGTTCCCTTTGTGCGAGATGAACGAAGGTCTCTACACATGCTCAGTTCTGAGAGATAAGTGTGTGTGAAAGCCGTCCTTCAACTAGCTTGTTGGGAGCACAAATTTTCTTTTCACTTGAAAACTCCACTCCATACATATATATGGGGAGGTACTAGCTCCAAATCTGTTTTACAGTTAAAACTGCAGGAACTTCAAACCGGCACTAGGAAACAAACTGAGAAACCAGAGTAAAATTTTCTCCTGAAACCCTTTCCCTTTTTGCTAGATGAACGAACGTCTCTCCACATGCTCAGTTCTGGGAAATAAGTGTGTGTGAAAGCCGTACTTCACCTAGCTTGTTGGGAACACAGAGTTTCTTTTAAGTAGCAAACTCCACTCCATACATATATATGGGGAGGTACTAGCTCCAACTCAGTTTTACAGTGAAAACTGCAGGAACTTCAACCCGGCACTAGGAAACAGACTGAGAAACCGGAGAAGAAATTTCCCCTGCAACCCGTTCCCTTTGTGCTAGATGAACGAACGTCTCTCCACATGCTCATTTCTGAGAAATAATTGTGTGTGAAAGCCGTCCTTCACCTAGCTTGTTTGGAACACAAAGTTCCTTTTCACTTGCAAACTCCACTCCATACATATATATGGGGAGGTACAAGATCCAACTCCGTTTTACAGTGAAAACTGTGGGAACTTCAAACCGGCACTAGGATACAGACTGAGAAAACAGAGTAAAAGTTTCCCTGCAAACCTTTCCTTTGTGCTAGATGAACGAACATCTCTCCACATGCTCAGATCTGAGAGATAAGTGTGTGTGAAAGCCGTTCTTCACCTAGCTTGTTTGGAAACAAAGTTTCTTTTCAGGTGCAAACTCCACTCCATACATATATATGGGGAGGTACTAGCACCAACTCGGTTTTACAGTGAAAACTGCAGGAACTTCAAACCGGCACTAGGAAAAAGACTGAGAAACCAGAGTAAAAGTTTCTCCTGCAAACCGTTCCGTTTGTGCTAGATGAACGAAGGTCTCTCCACATGCTAAGTTCTGAGAGATATGTGTGTGTGAAAGCAGTCCTTCAACTAGCTTGTTGGGAGCAAAGTTTCTTTTCACTTGCAAACTCCACTCCATACATATATATGGGGGTTACTAGTTCCAAATCGGTTTTACAGTGAAAACTGCAGGAACTTCAAACAGGCAAGAGAAAACAGACTGAGAAACCAGAGTAAAAGTTTCCCTGCAACCCTTTCCTTTGTGCTAGATGAACGAACGTCTCTCCACATGCTCAGTTCTGAGAGAAATGTGTGTGTGAAAGCCGTTCTTCACCTAGCTTGTTTGGAAACAATGTTTCTTTTCAGGTGCAAACTCCACTCCATACATATATATGGGGAGGTACTAGCTCCAAATATGTTTTACAGTGAAAACTGCAGAACTTCAAACCGGCACTAGGAAACATACTGAGAAACCGGAATAAAAGTTGCTCTTGCAACCCGTTCCCTTTGTGCTAGATGAACGAACGTCTCTCCACATGCTCAGTTCTGAGAGATAAGTGTGTGTGAAAGCCGTCCTTCACCTAGCTTGTTGGGAACACAAAGTTTCTTTTCAGTTGCAAACTCCACTCCATACAAATATATGGGGAGGTACTAGCTCCAACTCTGTTTTACAGTGAAAACCGCAGGAAATTCAAACCGGCACTAGGAAACAGACTGAGAAACCAGAGTAAAGTTTCTCCTGCAACCCGTTCCATTTGAGCTAGATGAACGAAAGTCTCTCCACATGCTCAGTTCTGAGAAATAAGTGTGTGTGAAAGCCGTAGTTCTCCTAGCTTGTTGGGAACACAGAGTTTCTTTTCAGTAGCTAACTCCACTCCATATATATATATGGGGAGGTACTAGCTCCAACACGGTTTTACAGTGAAAACTGCAGGAAATTCAAACCGGCACTAGGAAACATACTGAGAAACCAGAGTAAAAGTTTCTCCTGCAAACCGTTCCCTTTGTGCTAGATGAACGAATGTCTCTCCACATGCTCAGTTCTGAGAGATAAGTGTGTGTGAAAGCCGTCCTTCACCTAGCTTGTTGGGAACACAGAGTTTCTTTTCAGTAGCAAACTCCACTCCATACATATATATGGGGAGGTACTAGCTCCAACTCGATTTTACAGTGAAATCTGCGGGAACTTCAAACCGGCACTAGGAAACAGACTGAGAAACCAGAGTAAAAGTTTCTCCTGCAACCCTTTCCCTTTGTGCTAGATGAACGAACGTCTCTCCACATGCTCAGTTCTGAGAGATAAGTGTGCGTGAAAGCCGTTCTTCACCTAGCTTGTTTGGAAAACTAAGTTTCTTTTCAGTTGCAAACTCCAATCCATACATATATATGGGGAGGTAATAGCTCCAACTCGGTTTTACAGTGAAAACTGCAGGAACTTCAACCCGGCACTAGGAAACAGACTGAGAAACCAGAATAAAAGTTTCTCCTGCAATCCGTTCCCTTTGTGCGAGATGAACGAAGGTCTCTACACATGCTCAGTTCTGAGAGATAAGTGTGTGTGAAAGCCGTCCTTCAACTAGCTTGTTGGGAGCACAAATTTTCTTTTCACTTGAAAACTCCACTCCATACATATATATGGGGAGGTACTAGCTCCAAATCTGTTTTACAGTTAAAACTGCAGGAACTTCAAACCGGCACTAGGAAACAAACTGAGAAACCAGAGTAAAATTTTCTCCTGAAACCCTTTCCCTTTTTGCTAGATGAACGAAAGTCTCTCCACATGCTCAGTTCTGGGAAATAAGTGTGTGTGAAAGCCGTACTTCACCTAGCTTGTTGGGAACACAGAGTTTCTTTTAAGTAGCAAACTCCACTCCATACATATATATGGGGAGGTACTAGCTCCAACTCAGTTTTACAGTGAAAACTGCAGGAACTTCAAACCGGCACTAGGAAACAGACTGAGAAACCGGAGAAGAAATTTCCCCTGCAACCCGTTCCCTTTGTGCTAGATGAACGAACGTCTCTCCACATGCTCATTTCTGAGAAATAATTGTGTGTGAAAGCCGTCCTTCACCTAGCTTGTTTGGAACACAAAGTTCCTTTTCACTTGCAAACTCCACTCCATACATATATATGGGGAGGTACAAGATCCAACTCCGTTTTACAGTGAAAACTGTGGGAACTTCAAACCGGCACTAGGATACAGACTGAGAAAACAGAGTAAAAGTTTCCCTGCAAACCTTTCCTTTGTGCTAGATGAACGAACGTCTCTCCACATGCTCAGATCTGAGAGATAAGTGTGTGTGAAAGCCGTTCTTCACCTAGCTTGTTTGGAAACAAAGTTTCTTTTCAGGTGCAAACTCCACTCCATACATATATATGGGGAGGTACTAGCACCAACTCGGTTTTACAGTGAAAACTGCAGGAACTTCAAACCGGCACTAGGAAAAAGACTGAGAAACCAGAGTAAAAGTTTCTCCTGCAAACCGTTCCGTTTGTGCTAGATGAACGAAGGTCTCTCCACATGCTAAGTTCTGAGAGTTATGTGTGTGTGAAAGCAGTCCTTCAACTAGCTTGTTGGGAGCAAAGTTTCTTTTCACTTGCAAACTCCACTCCATACATATATATGGGGGTTACTAGTTCCAAATCGGTTTTACAGTGAAAACTGCAGGAACTTCAAACAGGCAAGAGAAAACAGACTGAGAAACCAGAGTAAAAGTTTCCCTGCAACCCTTTCCTTTGTGCTAGATGAACGAACGTCTCTCCACATGCTCAGTTCTGAGAGAAATGTGTGTGTGAAAGCCGTTCTTCACCTAGCTTGTTTGGAAACAATGTTTCTTTTCAGGTGCAAACTCCACTCCATACATATATATGGGGAGGTACTAGCTCCAAATATGTTTTACAGTGAAAACTGCAGAACTTCAAACCGGCACTAGGAAACATACTGAGAAACCGGAATAAAAGTTGCTCTTGCAACCCGTTCCCTTTGTGCTAGATGAACGAACGTCTCTCCACATGCTCAGTTCTGAGAGATAAGTGTGTGTGAAAGCCGTCCTTCACCTAGCTTGTTGGGAACACAAAGTTTCTTTTCAGTTGCAAACTCCACTCCATACAAATATATGGGGAGGTACTAGCTCCAACTCTGTTTTACAGTGAAAACCGCAGGAAATTCAAACCGGCACTAGGAAACAGACTGAGAAACCAGAGTAAAGTTTCTCCTGCAACCCGTTCCATTTGAGCTAGATGAACGAAAGTCTCTCCACATGCTCAGTTCTGAGAAATAAGTGTGTGTGAAAGCCGTAGTTCTCCTAGCTTGTTGGGAACACAGAGTTTCTTTTCAGTAGCTAACTCCACTCCATATATATATATGGGGAGGTACTAGCTCCAACACGGTTTTACAGTGAAAACTGCAGGAAATTCAAACCGGCACTAGGAAACATACTGAGAAACCAGAGTAAAAGTTTCTCCTGCAAACCGTTCCCTTTGTGCTAGATGAACGAATGTCTCTCCACATGCTCAGTTCTGAGAGATAAGTGTGTGTGAAAGCCGTCCTTCACCTAGCTTGTTGGGAACACAAAGTTTCTTTTCAGTTGCAAACTCCAATCCATAAATATATATGGGGAGGTACTAGCTCCAAATCTGTTTTACAGTGAAAACTGCAGGAACTTCAAACCGGCACTAGGAAACAGACTGAGAAACCAGAGTAAAAGTTTCTCCTGCAACCCGTTCCCTTTGTGCTAGATGAACGAAAGTCTCTCCACATGCTCAGTTTTGAGAAAAAAGTGTGTGTGAAAGCCGTATTTCTCCTAGCTTGTTGGGAACACAGAGTTTCTTTTCAGTAGCAAACTCCACTCCATACATATATATGTGGAGGTACTAGCTCCAAATCTGTTTTACAGTGAAAACTGCAGGAACTTCAAACCGGCACTAGGAAACAAACTGAGAAACCAGAGTAAAATTTTCTCCTGAAGCCCGATCCCTTTTTGCTAGATGAACGAACGTCTCTCCAAATGCTCAGTTCTGAGAAATAATTGTGTGTGAAAGCAGTCCTTCAACTAGCTTGTTTGGAAACAAAGTTTCTTTTCAGGTGCAAACTCCACTCCATACATATATATGGGGAGGTACTAGCTCCAACTCGGTTTTACAGTGAAAACTGCAGGAACTTCAAACCGGCACTAGGAAACAGACTGAGAAACCAGAGTAAAAGTTTCTCCTGCAAACCGTTCCATTTGTGCTAGATGAACGAAAGTCTCTCCACATGCTAAGTTCTGAGAGATATGTGTGTGTGAAAGCAGTCATTCAACTAGCTTGTTGGGAACACAAAGTTTCTTTTCAGTTGCAAACTCCACTCCATACATATATATGGGGAGGTACTAGCTCCAACTCGATTTTACAGTGAAAACTGCAGGAACTTCAAACAGGCAAGAGAAAACAGACTGAGAAACCACAGTAAAAGTTTCTCCTGCAACCCTTTCCCTTTGTGCTAGATGAACAAACGTCTCTCCACATGCTTAGTTCTGAGAGATATGTGTGTGTGAAAGCCGACCTTCACATAGCTTGTTGGGAACACAAAATTTCTTTTCAATTGCAAACTCCACTCCATAAATATATATGGGGACTTACTAGCTCCAACTCGGTTTTACAGTGAAAACTGCTGGATCTTCAAACCGGCACTAGGAAACAGACTGAGAATCCAGAGTAAAAATTTCTCCTGCAACCCGTTCCCTTTGTGCTAGATGAACGAAAGTCTCTCCACATGCTCAGTTCTGAGAGATTAGTGTGTGTGAAAGCCGTCTTTCACCTAGCTAGTTGGGAACACAAAGATTCTTTTCAGTGGCACACTCCACTCCATACATATTTATGGGGAGGTACTAGCTCCAACTCGGTTTTACAGTGAAAACTGCAGGAAATTCAAATCGGCACTAGGAAACAGACTAAGAAACCAGAGTAAAAGTTTCTCCTGCAAACCATTCCCTTTGTGCTAGATGAACGAAGGTCTCTCCACATGCTCAGTTCTGAGAGATAAGTGTGTGTGAAAGCCGTCCTTCACCTTGCTTGTTTGGAACACAAAGTTTCTTTTCACTTGCAAACTCCAATCCATACATATATATGGGGAGGTACCAGCTCCAACTCTGTTTTACAGTGAAAACTGCAGGAACTTCAAACCGGCACTTGGAAACAAAATGAGAAACCATAGTAAAAGTTTCTCATGCAAACCGTTCCCTTTGTGCTAGATGAACGAACGTCTCTCCACATGCTCATTTCTGAGAGATAAGTGTGTGTGAAAGCCGTCCTTCAACAAGCTTGTTGTGAGCACAATGTTTCTTTTCACTTGCCAACTCCACTCAATATATATATATGGGTAGGTACTAGCTCCAAATCGGTTTTACAGTGAAAACTGCAGGAACATCAAACCGGCACTAGGAAACAGGCTGAGAAACCGGAGAAAAATTTTCTCCTGCAAACCGTTCCTTTTGTGCTAGATGAACGAAGGTCTCTCCATATGCTAAGTTCTGAGAGATATGTGTGTGTGAAAGCAGTCCTTCAACTAGCTTGTTGGGAGCACAAAGTTTCTTTTCACTTGCAAACTCCACTCCATACATATATATGGGGAGGTACTAGCTCCAAATCGGTTTTACATTGAAAACTGCAGGAACTTCAAACTGGCACTAGGAAAAAGACTGAGAAACCGGAATAAAACTTTCTCCTGCAAACCGTTCCCTTTGTGCTAGATGAACGAACGTCTCTCCACATGCTCAGTTCTGAGAGATAAGTGTGTGTGAAAGCAGTCCTTCACCTTGCTTTTTGGGAACACAAAGTTTCTTTT